>NC_090283.1:46408582-47022153 GCF_037392515.1 Haliotis asinina | reverse complement strand
TGGATGTGCTTCACGACGGCACATCGTAATTTCAATCTCAACTCCCTGGGGATCATACAACTCTTGCAGCCTTACCAGGTGCACCGAGTTAATGTGGCTTTCTCATCCTTATAAGGTACCCACAGCTGGGTGGACTGGGACACATAGTCCCAGTACTTTGTCCATGTATACTGCAGGTTGCTGTACCCACAACAAGGTGTTTGCACGTATTCATGTAGCCACCATCTGGTCATCTACCAAAGGATTCGTGGGTTCTTTTAGGTGTACTGTACACTAAGGGTTGTGACAACACTGAAAGAGTCTGCAAACAATCTTGACTCCAAGGTTTTTTACACCCGGTCACAGATGGGCTCGAACCCGGCACCTCCATGCTCGCTGGATCAGTAGCCTGGCGCCTGAGACAGCTCGCCCACCGCGCCCCCAAATAATTCTTGTAAAATGAAAACCACGTTTTCCAAAGCAAGGATGTGGGACTGTCGAGTAAGTGCTATGAAGCCCAAACGGTATCCAAGCACCTCTGCAATGGTGATCAAAAATTATGGAAACAGGACCAGACAATCCAGTCACATAATGTCATTCATCCCAAAGAAGTGATCAAACATATACATTTAAACCACACAAATGAAACTTTCTTACTTCACAAGAATATACACCTTTTCATTACATGCATGTAACTAGATGGCATTCAGAAGACGTGTTTACACTTTCTTACTTCACAAGAATATACACCTTTTCATTACATGCATGTAACTAGATGGCATTCAGAAGACGTGTTTACACTTTCTTACTTCACAAGAATATAGACACCTTTCATTACATGCATGTAACTAGATGGCATTCAGAAGACGTGTTTACACTTTCTTACTTCACAAGAATATACACCTTTTCATTACATGCTTGTAACTAGATGGCATTCAGAAGACGTGTTTACACGTGTTTATGCAATACATACAAAGTCATTACTGCTTTACAATCCCGTGTTTGTGGATAGTAACAAGTCGTGTGAGACCTTCAGTTATGTTAGAGTGATCCTCATTCTATGGTTAAAACCATTTGCAGACGTGTCTCTCTTGTAAGGAAACAGTAACATTTTTACACACCACGCGCTGGGCTGGATCTTTGAGGGTTATCTCCTATAACTTATTGAAACACTGTAGGTACAACACATGTGGAAGTAGTGGGGATATTTACAAGTGATAGTCTAGACTGCGGACTTTGTTCCCCTCTGGTAAATGTGAAGAGGCACGGCTCCAACGATTTAGTACTTTACTGACAAAGTGTAATATCAAATATAACATTTGCTACTGGTAGTCTCCAGCTACCTCCAGAATCAATATTTTTTGTGGTAAACGACCCACCTCAGCGTATTCCACACTTTTCAGTAACAGAATTGGAAAAAAAATATATCTAATTCTAAAGCCCTAAAACCAACCAAATGTCCACAGTGTTTATGTGACACAACTTATCTTCTTTATGTTTTATCATTTAACATACCATAATTAATGATATTACAGCTACATGCTTGCCATGGTTTGAGCTTGTTTGTATGGAAAGGCAGCTTGTAAAAATGAAGTCAAAGTTTGTCATAAGTTTTGATGTCACCTCCGTAACACCGCAAAACAATTGCAAAACTGACTACTCCTGTACTACTTCTACGTTCTGGTTTCAAGCAATGACAGAAAGAGACATGGCTGTCATGCACAGACATAAAAAAGAAACCTTATTTTCTTAATTTGGTCGCACAAAAAGAGAGTATAATATGATCTCTGAGCTTTTTGCATGTCCTATCCGATAGGCTGCAGATGAAACATATTACTTTTGTGAAGACAAACAACGCCAAGTACCTTAAACAGTAGGGGAAATCATTTGAAATCATGATGGTCTGTAAACTTTTGGGACCTGTTGTTTTAAAACTGACATTGTTAGTGTTTGTCACTACTGCTACAGTCACTTGCGCTATCATAGGTTTTGTTATGGTAAGGACATATTTTGTGGTAGTGACATGTGTCTAGTTGAATCTTGTATGTACTGAAATTTTCAATTAAATATCAAATATCAGATATCAAATGTTTTGGAATATTATATAACATAAACATGTTTCAAATGAATAATTTCAATAATGTATAAGTATGCTTTTTCTCACAACAAGGAAAGGGCAGTGAAAAGGTTGTGACAAAGAAGCGCGTGGCTTAGAGAGTGAGTGCTGTCACGGGGGTGACATTAAAGGCAGTCACAATGTCACTGGTAACATGCAGTCTTTACCTGATCTAAGTAAACTTTTTTCTATTGCAAACATCTGGCAAAACAGCTTCAAGTAAAATGGTATAATTCATATTCTCATTTTAAATTTGTTTGCAAATCAGAAATGAAAAGAATGTTCTGGCTTGTTGGCCCTTTTTAAGCAAAAAATATAAACATGCAAAACCCATTAGCCATATTAATTGTATATCTATATATAATAATTTATCACACAGTGGATAGTGTTCTCGGCAGGATAAGGTCAACGGATATTTTCGGTATCCGTTGGGGTCATATACGGTTACCTATGCAAATACGACAGGTCACATGCAGGTTTTAGGGACTACTTTCACAGTGTAAACAAACATGGCGTCAAGGATCGGTGATCGTGCCCGGATTGGCGGCCTTGGTTACGGTTCTGTCAGTCCTTGGATCCCAGAACATTCGTGCCTGGTTATGACAGATGGACCAGATTATGAAGCGAAGATAGAAATCCATAGGCTTGCGGAGATACCAAGGGCAGGTTCCCGACCGACTGTCAGTGTTACTGTTAGCGACAGGACGGCACAGGAATCCAGGTGCACAGTGTCACGCGAACATTCAAGTGGATACGGTGTTCAAAAGGATAATTGAAATTTTCTGAAATTCCACACGAGTTTTGTTGTTGTTGTTGTTATTGTTGTTGTTGTTGTTGTTATTTTTCAAACGTAAGCTATGATTTGTTGACAGCAATGCTCTCTTTAACATTAAAGCTTACTGGGAACTAGATGACGCAACGTACTCAAATGGGTGATCGGTACAAACTTGCGTCAACGATCTTGTGACGTCACGTATTACTACGCACATATTTGTGACGTCATAGATATGCATGCACATCCCGCGAAATTTAGTTTCATGATCTGCGACAAATGAATTCGTTTTTTTGGGTTTTTTAAAAAAAAAAATTATAATTCAAGAATGACATTGTATGATAAACAGGTTATCACGCGAGTGTGTTTGGGGATGGTTAATATCCTGCATTAGGAATAAACACTATGAATTTAGCTCGCCAAGGCTCGCTAAATACAATGTTTATACCTAATGCAGGATATTAACCATCCCCGAACACACGTGATAACCTATATATACATGTGTATGCTTCAGCTTTGGATTTTTCTTTTCAAAATGACGTTTCCAATTTCGTAACTTTAGTGAAGCAGTTTCATTGAATGTCTAAAAAAGGGGGTAAAGTATGAAAAAAGAAATGCTGTTAAGTTTGCATAATTTATGTCTTATATGTTCGGAATGCTACAATCAAATTCAACAACATTCCAAGGAAACAAGGAAACACGTTTTTTGTGGACAAGAAATATGCACGAAGCTTGAGAATGACTCAGCTGTAAGAGTATCATTGCCCAGTGTGGTCTAATACGATATTTCTTCATGGACACAGATCTTTAGCTGCAAGAAAAACGCATCATTGTTAACTGATGCAAAAGTCCTTATCACACCCTTGAAAATTTCACAAAAGGGCAAACGGGAAAGGGATATTTTTTAATCACAGATTTTGACAAATTGAGGTTGTGAAAGCTTACAAAAGTATCATACCGGGATTTTCATTTCTTTTTGGCACATATTCAGCTTGGTTTCCTTCACAACTACATTATGGTGGAAATGCAAAAAATTGCAAATGTTACCTGATAACCCTAAATGGCATGTTCTCGAAAGTGGTTAACCGTTGTCTGAATCTGATGAATGTATAAGTGGTTCCAAACACTTAAAAAACAGTAGTCCCTCCATTTATGAATTTTATCTCAACATCTGAATTTAAGAGTTTAACACAAGTTGAAAACACTAAAACGCCAGCTTTCTGCCAACTACACAGACTAATGTATTGATTTTCAGAACACGTTTAATTTTTATAAACTGACAGTGCGGCATGTTAGTTAGCTGAAGAAGGTCCTGTAAAATTCTCTCGAATTTCATTTATTCGTAACATTTGTGGAAGATGTCAATACACAGATACCAGGATTTTCTGTGTGACGTACTGGCAGATATCGAGCGCAATTTAGACAGTAGACTTCATGATCACAACGACAGTATCAACCTGTAATCACACTTTAGAACCATCCAGTGTTAACCAAATGCTTAATATCTGTTTCCATAATAACGGCCTACCTTTGCAAGCGTCGCACGACACCCTGATGATAACACTCGAATCAGCTTTGTGCAGATTTATCTTAAGATTCGGGAAGTTCCTTAAGCGCTATCTGTTTCCGATTTTACCGATCGTTTCTTTAATCGTTGCAATCGGAATATGATAACTATTTTGAGTAATCTGAGTTTAAGCTATGCTAGTAATAAACATACAACATAACTATGAAAGCTGGAAATAGCGATGCTTTCAAACATCTGCTCACCAAATAAAATATGAAAGAAAATAAGCCAATCGACAACACTTGAAAAACAAGGTAACAACTTCTGTGGAAGCCGCGGTGGCATAGTGGGTTAGATCGCTGATTTTGTGTGCTGATGAGGAGACTCTGACAGTGTGTTATCCACCAGAGATGGTATTAAAGCTAACAGAATTACTAGAGTATGTAATGTAACTGACGCTGTGTCAGTGTTCGAGCTTTTAGGATTCAGTTCATTTATGTCGACAACACAACGGGGTGCTCATCATCGACATTTTACATCACAGCAGGTGTTGGGCATCAGCAGGTGTTGGAATCAGTTCTACACGGGAAAGCTAATTTGTCCTTGTACTGTAATTCACGAATGCTATCATTTGTTTTAAGAATTTCTTTCTAATAACGTGTTTATGTTAAATAGACATGTCAGAAACCCAAAAAAGCACTATTTTCCAAAGCAAGAAGAATTAACTGACATGTACGAATTTCATGCAAACCCCACACAACGTTGATAGGAGTCATGAATTCAGTAGCAAATGTTAGATACAAGTGTGAATGAGCAACGGAGTGAAGTTATTTGTATGGCGATTGCACAGTAATCTTGTATTCATAATGCGGGACACCAGAGTGAGTTTAGTAGTCTGTCACTTTTAGCAACATTCCATCAATATCACGGCGGGGGACACCGGAAATAAGCTTTACATTTTCTACCCATGAGGGCAATCTGATGTGGGACTTTAGCGTGACAAGTGAATATTTTGACTACTCGGCTGGGCAACTGACCGAGGGAAACACAGAACTGGCATTACACGCTGCATCTATATGGGTAACCGAACCTGGGCCTTTACCGGGCCTGACGAGCCAAACCTGTCACCACATGACTGATTATGCTGAGTTCTGGACGGGGTTCGGATTCACAGGTACGCATGTTTACCTTCCACAAAATTTAACATCTCAGAGTTGCCAGTAAATGACGTTCATGTACTTGCACCTTCCCTAAAGTCATTCCATTCATCCTGATCCCTTATGTCATTTTGCCCAACATGGTCCGAAGTGAACATACGTTTCACTATCTTCACTCATTCGCGCGACTATCACTTTTCATAATAAATGGGCAGCCGTGTCTCATGAACACACGTTTATATAAACAATTTAATTTGAGTCGGCCATTATTTTGTGCCAACTGCATACATGTGGATCACATTTACGTGCTTTATACTGAAGACATACCAAAGTATAACTCCACTGATCAGCGTATCTGTTGTTAAATGAATAGAGTGTTTGGTCGGTAGGTCGACCCCTGATTCCGTCATACTAAACGACTTTTAAGGATGGTGCCAGGCTTTCGGCATTCAAGGGTTCCCTGTCTGAATAGGGTGTCAGCGTTCATTGTAGCATGGTATCACAGGCTAGCATTATAGAAGCAAATATGGTACTCATGGCAGATAATAAATGTGTGATCCATGTATCCACTTGACAACAAAGAAATAGATTTCAGTTCATTTGATCTCATAAGAGACAGCCGTATACAATCTCAGTTTTCAGATGATCATAAATATCCACATTTAGATGTGCATTCATGGATAAAGCAGACCTTTTGTGTTGAATCATATTTGATAAGCCTCAACTCTAAAGATGCAAGGCGAGAAATAACCTAGTCTTGGGATCGGATAAAAATACCCTTGTATGAAATTACCGGATGACGTGATGGAGTTCCACAGCAATGTTGAATACGCACTACTGGTGCTATTCTTAGCCTGTTTCCTTGTGTCAGTTTGCTCCTATTCAATACATCTGGTCTTTGATCACAAAACAAAAAGTGATAATTATAGATAAATGCTATGCCAGCTCAAGGGTTTAGATTTGATGTTTTCATATCAATCTTAATGGAGATATTCTTGAAAAACACATTAATGTGACGCGACGTCCCCACGTGATAATGTCCCTTTGAAGGTCGTGTTTCATCTCATGAAAATGTTCAGTCTCATGTCCTAGAATGGAAATATTATGCCAATTATAATTTTTATACCACTTTTTCCAGAAATCTGCAAGTGACATGTGAGTTTAGTGAAGACAGGGTTCCATATGCTCAAAAATATTTCAGCCCTTTCGTTTAGTAATCACCCTTGAAGGTCCTGGGGTAGAATAGGCCTTCAGCAACCCATGCTTGACATAAAAGGTGACTGTGCTTGTCGTAAGAGGCGACTAACGGGATCGGATGGTCAGACAATCTGACTTGGTTGACACATGTCATTGGTTTCCAATTGCACAGATGTTCATGTTGTTGATCACTGGATTGTCCGGTCCAGACTCGCTTATTCACAGACCACCGCCATATAGCTGGAATATTGCTGAGTGTGGCGTAAAACTAACTCACTCACTCACTCGTTTAGTAATCTAGTAATCGATGGCACTGAGAAGACAGACAGTGGTGCACCGAAATAGTCATATGCAGTAATATATGTTCGCGAAATACAATTTGGGGACACAATTCGTAATGTTGGGGTATTCATGCCATAAGAACGGTATACGGTTGGAATATGAAAACCCCTCTTTTTTATCACATGGTGGACTTTGTTCCATCTTGAAAAGTCTGTGAAAACCTTTCATATTATGTAACCATTGTCAAGCATTTTAACGTTTCAAAATAAAACCATTTGAAGGCTCATATGTAGATAACCACAGGTCACCACATACATCACCATAACCTTTTCTTACGCATTCCACTTCTAACTGCCCTTCAAAGTTTGTCTCTTCGTTCAGGGCTTGTTGTACCTACCTACCTACCTACCTACCTACCTACCTACCTACCTACCTACCTACCTACCTACCTACCTACCTACCTACCTACCTACCAACCTGCATACATACATACATGCATACATACATACATACATACATACATACATACATACATACATACATACATACATACATACATACATACATACATACATACATACATACATACATACATACATACATACATACATACATACATGTGGTACTGAAGCTCAGATTGTGTTTTACACATTAATATATAAATTCATGTTTGTAATGATCACATCATTAATCTGATAATATTATATAAACAATATATGCCAGCCTGTGAGATATACTTTGTACACATTTAGACCAAAAACAGCTGACGCCTATCTTCAGATTTCGGATAATCGCACTCACCTGATGAAAGAGGAAGAATCATCTCTTAAATGTCCTGTGAAAACAAAAAGAAGTTGTTACAAATGCAATGTGTCATGCATTTTAAACATTGTCGGTCAGGTGTTACACTTTCTTAGTAAAGTACATATTCTAGTACGTTGGGGTTGAGTCCCATCCGGGATTCGAACCCACACCCTCAGAGTCAGGCACCTAATGCTCTTACTACCTTTTGAAACACTGTATGTACAGCATGTGTGGACTTAATTGGTATATTCACCACTGCCTGGCAATCAGACAATCAACGGTCTCCTGACGCACGCACGGATTAAGAAACGCTTGATGAAAGTGGATTTCTCAGTAAATGAGAAAGTTTTGAAAATGCTGTTCCATGCCTGAAGCAACACGTGTTCCGGAACATTAATGGACGATTCTGGGCTTGACGTACACCTTTCCCCATTTCATCCTCAGCGTTTTTGATACAGGACAGATCTGGAGAAACAGCTGGACAGAGGTATGGCGGAAGATTCTGCTGTCTCAGGAAATCTCTCACAACACGAGGGACTTTGCTGAAAGGTGATGCAAAGTCTTTTAATGAAATTGATTTCATCCCTTGGCCTCAATCGCAGACCTGTCAAATTGTCACTGGCATTGAAAAGTTGTGTCAAACCATGAGATGTGATGCTTCCTCAAACAATAACGCCCTCGCCACCAAACTGTCAGCGTTGAATAAAGCACGCATCAACATACTGTTCACCGTCTGTACACCCTTGACCTGCCGTCTGAACTGCCCAGTGAAAACATACTAATGTTGTCTCCTCTTCCGTAGATGCTGTCTCGACCAGACAAGACGTGCCTGTCAGGTACGTTTCAACAAACGTGATCGTCGGGATCCTCAGTGCTACATTCATCTTGGTCCTGAAGATGTTTGGACTTAAGCATGGAATGGTCAAAGTGGCCATCTGGAATCGATTCCTCAGATGGGTCAATGGAATGTGATTGACTTGCTGATGTGGAGTGACGACACGCCGTACCGCGCTTAGCTTCGTGTGTATTTAGGGTTACTTTTTAACCTTTTGCAATAACTTTTATTTCATGTACATTTACTTTTCCTTTAGCACACACACAATGTTCTGTAAATGATTTACTCCTGTGTGAATACAGATAAATTCTCTAATACACGGAATAAATGATTCCCGGTCCCTCAGTGGACAATTTCAGATCATGTCATTAGAGTTCGTTCGACACGATATCAGTGTACGTACAATAACAGTGTCTTGTAAAATAGGCATTACGACACATGAAATGTTTCTAAAACCACAAGGTAGAAAGTGTGTTAGAGCGCCGGCTGTCCTTCTGCGTCCCAATAAGCCTACAGGGTGTGTGTAGTTAATTGGAAACACTCAATAGGTGGCCTCCAGCTTGATTCGCCGAGTCAGTGTTTCTGTGTTAGCCGTCCAAACTCTCACATCCCGGACTTTCCCATAAACTGCTGATGGCGACACACTGCGACAAGGCAGAACAACAAAACTTGTATTAGAGTGAAAGGGGCTTCGACACGACATTAAAACACAGTACAAACATGCATACATCCATGTTGGATATTCTGACAATTCCATCTGAACCAGGTTCCAATTTACATCTTTAGGATTTCAGGTCCATTGTACACTTTCAGGAGTAAATCAGAAGAGGTGAGGTGAAGTGTCTAATCTATGACAAAGTAGTTATATCATCCTTTACTTCTTAACCTGTGGGTGGCAAGCGCTGCATATCTTAGATATTGTCCCGGGGAAGATGCAAGTCTGGTTGCAGGTCCAATTAAATTTGTCTGCCAGTAGGGACACGTCATTGATATTGCTGTGAAGTAGTAGGGACACGTCATTGATATTGCTGTGAAGTAGTAGGGACACGTCATTGATATTGCTGTGAAGTAGGTCATCGTGCCCCAAAGACAAGACAAATGTATATCGTCTTGTGGTGATTAGGTGATTCCATTTTGCACTGAGGAACTGAAACATGGAACGATCAACCTTCGACGGAGTGATTGAAATATTTTGTTAGGAATTCATGAACGTTCAACAACATTGGTGAGAGATTTTCAAAATTCGTGCATATTCATGCCATATGTTTGTACCCGACAAACGGAAGTCAAAATCAGTATTTTTTGTAAGATTGCCGATTTATCTCAGTTTACTGTCCACTTTACAGTGACAAAATTGGGGGGAAACATTTAATTTTAAAGCCCCGGAACAATCGAATTTCGCTTGATGTTAATGTATCACAACTCTATTTGGGAATTATATTTCAACATCTGATTTTAACATTACACATTGAAAACACAAAAGCGCCAGCTTTCTGCCAACTACACAGACTATTGTATTGATTTTCAGAACACGTTGTTTACATTTTTACAAACTGACAATGCGGCATGTTAGCTGGCTGAAGAAGACCCTATAAAGTTCTTTCATCTCTCGAATTCCCTTTAATCGTAACGTTAGAGGAATTAGCCTTTTTAAGATATCAATAGAGGGATATAAGTATTTTCTATGTGATGTACTCGCAAATATCGAACACAATTTAGACAGGACCCTCCATGATCACAATGACAGTATCAACCTGTAATCACACTTTAGAACCAGCCGGTGTTAACCAAATGCTTATCTGTTTCCATGATAAAGGTGTACCGTTGGAATTGTTGTACGACAAGCGAATTATAACACTCTAATCGTACTCAGCTGCAGGTATATTTATCTTAAGATTCGGGAAGTTTATCAAGCGCGATCTATTTCCGATTTTACTGATCGTGTGTTTAGTCAGTGCACTCGGAATGTGGTAATTATCTTGAGTAAGTTGAGTTTATTTGAATAATTATATATTGCCTTTAAACAGAGCCAGAAACAAACATATACCAAAACTAGCGATGAATTCAAACAGCAGCTCACGCAAATAAAATGTGAAAGAAAAATAACACTTAAAAAAAAAAAAGGTAGCACTTTTTATGGAAGTCGCAGTGGCACAGTGGGTTAGATCACTGACTTTGTGTGCTGGTGATGAGACTCTGACAGTGTGGCATCTACCAGGGATGGTATTAAAATAATTACGAGAATACGTACGTTACTGAAAGTGTAATCCCAAATATAACACATGTAACGTAAATGAAAAAGTGCCAAAGTTCTAGCTTTTTAGGATTCAGTTCATTGAACATAGTGGAGAACACATTATGGTGCTCCTCATCGATATCTTACGTTACAATCAGATTTGTCCCTTTACTGTTTCTGTGTGTATGAGTATTTCACGAGTGTTATAATTTCTTGTAAGAACTTCTTTCTAACCTGCACGTTGGCAAAGTGTTATCTAGTGGGACCCAGACCTAGCCTATTTCCTGTTTCCAGTTCCTATCGACCTATTCACGATATTTAGTCTTTGATAAATAAGAAAACAAACCAAATGATCAGGGCAAAATGTACGGAAGCGTATTAGGGCCACGGTGAAAATAATTTTTGGTGTCACTATCTCCTACGTAGGACTTACTATCTCCTACGCAGGAGTTATTATCTCCTACGTATAAGATATTTAGTCCTACGTAGGACATAATAAGTCCTATGTAGGTGATAGTAAGTCCTACGTAGGAGATAGTAAGTCCTACGTAGGAGATAGTAAGTCCTACGTAGGTGATAGTAAGGCCTACGTAGGTGATACTATCTCCTACGTAGGACTTATTATGTCCTACGTAGGACTTAGTATCTCCTGCGTAGGAGATAACGAGACTAAAAAAAAATTTCACTGTGGCCCTAATACACTTCCGTAAAAATGTCATATGATTTCAATTTGTTTGTTTTTTCAAGCCAACGTAGATGGAAATAATTTCTAAAGAAGGCATTTGTTATGCAATGTAATTAGGAGATAAACATCATGTGTTGGGTAATTTCTGGGTGTTAATGAGTATTTGAAGCACGGGAATGCATTTGGAACCGACGGCGTCTAATACCATTTGATCATGTTTTTCAACCAATCAGATTACAGAACACAGTAACTTTTGGTTTACAGTTCATCTTTGAAAATGTTTCATCTCGACAAAATGCTTATTTGTTTGTTCTCGAATAAATATGTTTATGGAAAACAGTCATGTCACAAACCAAAAATGCACTTTTACCAAAACGGAAATAATTAACTGACATGTACGAAGTTAAGACCCCACACGACGTTCATTGGAGTCGCGGAGGCAGCAGCAAATGTTGGGTGTTGGATACAAACATGAATGAGAAGGGGAGTTAAATTATTTGAATGGCGATTTTTATCTGTGTTCACCAGAGTGAGTGAGTTTAGTTTTGTCACTTTTAGCAACATTCCACCAATGTCAAGGCGGGGAACACCGGATATAAGCTTGACATTCTCTACCCATGACGGGAATCTTATCATGGTCACTCGGCAATAGCCCCGGGAAAATCAGGCATTACATATTGCATCTACTTGGGGAACCAAACCTGGCCGGACCAGCGAAAGCTTTCACCACTTGATTGAAATTGTTGAGTTCTTGGGGGGGGGGGGGGCAAATTTAACTTCTCGGGGTTGTCAGTAAATGACTTTCGAGAACTTGCCTGCCCTGTGGTCCGTACATCTTGATTCCTCGTGTCATTGTGTCCAACAGGGCACGAAATGGATACGGCTTTCACTGTCTTCACTCATTCACAATAAATCGACGCAGTTTTATTCTGCGATGTCAACCTGAACATTAATTTGAGTCAGCCAACTGCATCCAAGTGGATCGCATTTAAGTGGCTTATGTTGAAGACATACCAGTTCATACCTCCAATGATCGACGCCTCTGTGGTTAAATGGGTAGAGTGTTTGAAGGATGGTTCGATCCCAGATTCCGTCATACCAAGAAACATTTAAGGATGGTGCTCTCGTCATTCACGGGATAACACATGGTGTGGTCCGCTTGGTGTCGGTGTTCTCTATCTGAATATGGTGTTAACGCTCATTGTAGCATGGTGTCACAAACTAGCATTGTATAAGCAGGGGTGATACTGATGGTAGATTTTAAATGTGTGATCCATGTATCCGCTTCACTACAAAGAAATAGATTTCAGTTCATTTGATCTCAGAAGAGACCGCCGTAGACAATAACTATTTTCAGATGTTCATAATACATGTATCCACATGTGCATTCATGGATAAAGCAGACCTTTTGTGTTGAATCATATTTGATAAGCCTCAACTCTAAAGATGCAAGGCGAGAAATAACCTAGTCGGGGGATCGGATATAAATACCCGTGTGTGAAATTACCCGTTGACGAAGTGTCACAGCAATGTTGAATACCACTACTGGTGCTATTCTTAGCCTATTTCCTTGTGTCAGTTCGCTCCTATTCAATACATCTGGTCTTTGATCAAAAAACAAAAAGTGATAATTATAGATAAATGTTATGCCAGCTCAAGGGTTTCAATTTGATGTTTTCATATCAATCTTAATGGAGATATTCTTGAAAAACACCACATCAGTGAAACGCGACGACCCCACGTGATAATGTCCCTTTGAAGGTCGTGTTTCATCTCAAGAAAATGTTTAGTCTCATGTCTCAGAATTTAAATATTATGCCAAAATACACCACTTTTTCCAGAGCAAAAATCTGCAACTGACATGTGAGTTTAGTGAAGAGGGACGCAAGCCCAAATGCGATCTGTGCGTACAGCAGTATTTTCAGCTCTGTGAGTATGGTCTTTAATTAATCTAGCAATCGATGGCTTTGAGAAGACAGACAGTGGTGCAACGAAATAGTCATACGCAGCAATATATGCCCGCAAAATACTGACGTGATTCTGGGACACAACTCGTAATGTTGAGGTTTCTATGGCAGCTATAAATGTTTGCAATGTACAAATGTCATTATGTTTGCGACACAATTCGTAACGTTGGGGTATTTATGGCACTATAACAGGATACACATCTCTCTGATCTGAACAGGTTGGAATATAAAACTCGTTAACACCTCTTTTGTAACATAAAATCTACCATTTCAAACAGAAGCCTGTGAAAAACGTTGATATTCTGAAACCATTGTCACAGATTTTAAAATATGGTTCAAAATAAAAACCATTTGTAGACTTATATGTAAAAAAAATTCAAATAGCCTTCCTTCCCTAAACATGTTAAAGAACGCAAAAGTATCGCGACAACACTAGTTAACATCAGCTGTCCTTTTAAAAAATCTACTTTCAGACATTTTTGTTTACATTAATAATTAATTCAGTTATCGTATTGCATGTGGGGAATGGAATGGACATTAACAAAATGTTAACTGACACTGTCACACTGCCCTCAGAAATAAAGTGTAAAACTGTCACAAAGCATTCTAAAACACCTTTCCAGTTTTGTCAAATAATAAGATCAACAAGAAAGAAAGAAGTTATGGAAATATAACCCTCAAGCATCAATGGCGAATCAGATCAGATCGGCGATATGTCATATTTTTCAAACACCTCAAATACACCCTAACATTTTGTTTTAGATTATGAAACTATCACTATTACTTGCAAACACATTTCACCTGATAGTATATTCCCCTCATATGAATCACAGATGTATATGAAAGATGTTTTTGAAGAAATAACTAGAAACACTCAAACAATGGCGTGTAGCATTTTAATGGCGGATCAGAACAGATCGGCGAAATGTCATATTTTTCACACACCTCAATTACACCTTAACAATTTTAAAGTCATAAAACTGTCACTATTGTTTGCAAATACGTTTCAACTAAAGGTATGTTTCCTTCTAAAAATTTAACGAATGGGGGAAAGATGTTTGTATCGGCACAATTTAGTCTGTCTACGAAGAATAGAATATGAGTAGAAGCCAGTGAACTTGAAACTTTACTACAAATCTACTGTCCTAATACGGACAGTAATACCAATTATTTGACTTAAACTGAAGTGACAAAATAGTTAACCTATCTTCTACATGTAGAATTTCCGTTGTTACAACACTCAGCGAATGTAATCAGCTGTTGAAAATAAACCGGGCTCAAACGTAAATACTACACTGCCACCAAATTGGCTACACAGGTTACGTAAATGATGGAGGTCTTTTAGTGATGCTAGGGTGATCCTCATTCTTAGGGTTATACCTCGAAAGCCATTTATTGAGGAGCCCCCTTGTAAGGAAACAGGCAATAGAGTGGAGCTGTGATGGCTTATCTTCTGCCTAGTGAAACACTGTGTGTACAGGATATGTGCAAGTGATTGGGATGTTCATCATTGCCGGGCAATCAGACGATCATCGTGCTACTGATGGAGGCACAGTGCAATGCATGCTTGATGAAGGTAAATTTCTCAGCAAAGGGATTTGTTAAGAGATACCACGACTCCACAGACATTTAACGTCTAGTCGAGAGTAAGGATGTGAGGACGTGGCCCTTGTATATGCATCATCATCACCTCTTTCGCACACCACCCTGAACACCGTCACCCTGAACACCGTCACCCTGAACACCGTCACCCTACACAGCACCCTGAACACCGTCACCCTACACAGCACCCTACAAAGCACCCTACACAGCACCCTACACACTGTCAACCCACACATCACCATCCACACATCACTACACCCACACATCACCATCACCTGTCTCACACAGCACTAATCCCACAGTCACCATGACCATTTTCATACACGATTGTAGACATCGTCGTCATCACCGTTCTCATTCAGGATAAGAAACATCATCGTCATCACTGGTCTCATTCAGGATAAGAAACATTGTCGTCATCACCGGTCTCATACAGGATAATAAACATCGTCACCATGACAGTTCTCATACAGGATAATAAACATCGTCGCCATCATCGGTCTCATACAGGATAATAGACATCGTCACCGTGACAGTTCTCATACAGGATAATAAACATCGTCGCCATCATCGGTATCATACAGGATAATAAACATCGTCGTCATCACCGTTCCCTTTCAGGATAAAAAACATCATCGTCATTACCGGTCTCATTCAGGATAAGAAACATTGTCGTCATCACCGGTCTCCTACAGGATACTATACATCGTCGCCATCACCGGTCTCATACAGAATCATAGACATCGTCGCCATCACCATTCCAATACAGGATAATAAACATCATCGCCATCACCGTTCTCATACAGGATAATAGACATTGTCACCATCACCGTTCTCATACTGGATAATAAACATCGTCGCCATCACCGGTCTCATACAGAATCATAGACATCGTCGCCATCACCATTCCAATACAGGATAATAAACATCGTCGCCATCACCGTTCTCATTCAGGATAATAGACATTGTCACCATCACCGTTCTCATACAGGATAATAAACATTGTCACCATCACCGTTCTCATACTGGATAATAAACATCGTCGCCATCACCGTTCTCATACAGGATAATAGACATTGTCACCATCACCGTTCTCATTTAGGATAAGAAACATCGTCACCATCACCGTTCTCATTTAGGATAAGAAACATCGTCACCATCACCGTTCTCATACAGGATCATAGACATTGTCACCATCACCGTTCTCATTTAGGATAAGAAACATCGTCACCATCACCGTTCTCATACAGGATCATAGACATTGTCACCATCACCGTTCTCATTTATGATAAGAAATATCGTCACCATCACCGTTCTCATACAGGATCATAAAAATCATGAAGATCCGGGGTAGAATAGGCAACCCACGCTTGCCACAAAAGCCGACTATGCTTGTCGTAATAGATGACTAACATGATCGAGTGGTCAGGTTTGGTTGACAGGTCATCGGTTCTCATTAGCGCAGATCGATGATCATGCTCTTGATCACTTAATTGTCTGGTCTAGAGTCAGTTATTTACAGAGAGCCTCCATATAGCTGGAATATTGCTGGGTGCAACAAATCTATACTCACTCATTCACTCACTCACTCACACCGTCACCACCATCGTTCTCTGTGATACAACCAAATGTGAAATGAGTGAATTAACCGCCTCAAACAGTACTGATCACTGTACCTCTACCATGTGTCTGAAGATGACACTACCATGAAGACATGTAAATGTTGTAGCGGTGTCATATCCAATGACAAGGAGTGAGATTAGCTAGATCTGTTCTTGTGGGGTCATTACCACATGTCAACAGTCTACACAGTAAGAAATATATCATTGCCAGGGGTTGTTCGTACGTTCTTCGTGGTATATTAATAAGATTATTCTACGTTCATTAGATAATCTTGTTATCTGCATCAGTCAATACGTCATGAAAAGTTCACTTTGATTTTCGTTTCATGCGCGTGAAGGTGCGGGTCGAATGTGGTCTTCAGCAATCCAAGAGACCAACTCGATAAGGTGGTAAGGCTCACCTACTTAGGTGCTCATGATGTTGATCACTGGGATTGCCTGGTCCAGACTTGATTACTTACAGACCACCGTCATTTAATTCGAATATTGGTGAGTAGAGTTATAGAAGACAAGTTCAAAACGCCGCGATATTTCATGATTGGTATGACGACACGAGATCCAAGAGTATCCTTCACCTCACAATGGAGTTTCTGGAACTCTACGTAGGTGCTCCTGATGTTGATCACTGGGATTGTCTGGTCAGATTTGATTACTTACAGGCAGCCATTTGCCAGTACCGCTTTGACACTTGTAGTTTCAAAATGGTGGATTCTGTTCCACATCCTGGAGAAATATTTTGACAAAATTATCGATTCAACATTTTAAAACTGAACAAATCAAAACAGTTTGGGGTATCTGAGGGGTGACCAAGATTGTACAACAGTACTTCCAGTCGGTGACGGGCGTTTGGAATGCCCCATGTCTACATTTTCCGGTCGGTGTGGCATCTTCTCCCAGAAGCATCGGCGTGTTATAGTGTCTACTTCATGACAGCCATGTCCAAATATTTCTACAGATCAAAAACTATGTAGTCAGGCTATATGATATTTAGTTATTATTATTCAATCTGCAATCTTGATCTTTATCACTACAGCAGAGTACATTGTTTTGTCAGCTATCTTGTTCCTCTTTGTCACTTCCATTAATTACTGTATATGACATTTATGGCCTTTATTGGTCATCCGTCTTGCCTGTGTCTGTCATCACACCAATTATAGAAGGAAGTGCTATTGTTTCTCTATCTGTCCATTGTTGAATCTTTGCCTGTCTATTGTTGTTAAAAACTATATATATGAATGCTCACATCTATAGTGTTAGGTGAGATGTGAGTGTGGAGACCGGCATTCCGACTGTCTTTGTATGGACGACGGCGAGCAGGATTATGGGGGTTGAGGTGGAAGTCCGCTCACCTCATTCATGTATACTTGTTTGTCATGTCTTGTGAAACGAACTAAAGAAGTTTGAACAACTAAACTGTGCCTTCGCCTTCATCAACGTATTCATTTGTCTTCGTCAACGTAATGTTCATCAAAATCATGAGCTAATTCACCACGAGCCGATGACTACATCCATCCGTTGACAGGCATATTGCAAAAATATATCGGAGACTTAATAATAATAATAATAATAATAATAATAATAATAGCATTCAGATGAAGCCCAAAACAGTTCAACCTAGACCTGAGGCACTGTAAACTTGGGCAATCATTCTGGACTGGAGTTGGACTTTTCATTAATATATTCTGGTTTCGTTTCTGAGCAATACTTTTGGGACTTTCATGAGTATAAAATACATTCCTACTTCCACTTCCGCGATCTTTCAAGCGACTTTCTGATTGACTGGGCTGAATGTCGTTTTTGACGTGACCTGAAATGACCTTGACGTTTATGTCGCGGTACCGTACACCAGGTGACGTCAGTGGGTATCAGTTTTCAGTAACACTACCTTAAGAAGTATGAGCGGTATTACTGCAAATAACAACATTTATACTGCGTTCACGTGTTTAAAGGTATATTTGGTACCAGACAGCTGCCTCAACTAAAACTGACACCCCAGACACTATTAAACAAATTATTCAGCGTTTAGCTCAATAATAATTCGTTAGGGGATGCTTCACAATCAACGCCCGCCATGCCTCAAGCGTCAGTTCCAGGGCAGCAGCATCATACTACTTTCCTCACACCTCTGAATAACCAAAACCTGACACCAAGAACATTTCACACCGACGTCAAACGTGCCGATGTAAATTGTAAACTGACAGTAAGTTATCTTATCTACAGATAGTCGTACAGCTACTAGTATTTACTGTACTTCTGACATTATTATAATCACAGGATTGGGTGATACCCTACAATTCCAGCCACACATCAGGTTCTGTACACTAATTCGGTGGGAATTTGTTCTTAAACGAAAGTTCTTAAGGAAATATTATAAAGGTAACGCTATTTTTCAGGGCATTATCATTTGCAGAAGCCTGAGGTTTTTCATTAACTGCCCGACGAAAAGAAACAGGACGATGAGTTGATCTGTCAAAATGATCAAATTGATCTGTCTAAGCCTACGATTGTTTACAAATCCGTTTCCTTTCATTGAAAATAATTATGCATAAATCAAATTACCATAAAAAAATTACCAACGAACACCTGTACGTGACATGAACTGCCCTTACAATGATGCATATTTGATGGTGGCTGATGCTGGTACAAAAATGTCTGGTTTTCACAAGTTGTGATCCGTGCGCTTTTATTCACATTTTTCAAGAACGCTTGTTCGACATGTTCTAAAAATATGGGACATCTAATCTTGAAAACATCTCAAGGTTCTAAGTTATATGCAAAATATAAGTCTTCTTGAGCCAGAGGGATACCTGTCTGCAAACCTGGAATACAAATTCTGTGCTGATCAATTTCAGATCTGGGACGTGAAGAAAATATCGCGCGTGTTCTGCGTCGATTTCAGTGTTGCTTCATAGTGGACAACGACAGAAAATCAGGTCGACTTCGCCAAGAAGAGTTACAGTGGTGTGCGACCGGAACTGAAGGTACAAAGACCCGACTTCCTTTATTAGGATCGAACCCGGCCTTTTGAAGCCGTTCAGCTAACCAGCTGCTCCTGTGTCAAATTATGAAAGGAATGAGCCTAATCAAGACCTTTGGCTAACCAAGTGTCTATCTCTGAGAATATGAAGACAGACTAACAACTTTCGTAACCAGCTGTCTGACTGTCGCTATGGAGAGGTATGAAAGGACCGTGCCCGTCTCCAGCAACGCTGCTTGGGAGACTCACTGTCCTTTTCTTGTTTGAGCCCTGAACCTGAGCAAGTCTGAGGCAGCTGAGCAACACGCGCTGTCCTACTATCCTGGTGTCGAGCTCTGAAAAGATCGAGAACAGACCATGTAAAACTTGGTTGCCTTGCCCGCTTTCCGTTTAATACACAGTGTCTTCTTGAACATGGCCAGGTGTAACATACTGTAATTGGCCTTACTGTTTCGCGTGCTGAAAAGTAATCCGTGCTGAAAAAGTATCACATTTGACCACTGAAGGTTTCACATTTGACCACTAAAGGTATCACATTTGACCACTAAATGTATCACATTTGACCACTTTCTGAAAGGCACCGTGTATTCACACTGGGCCATGGGCCCCCATATAGCTGGAATATTGATAATTGCGGCTTAAAGTTTAACTTACTCGACCATGGCAACCGTGCCAGTTGTCATAGATACATAGCTTACGCAGTCTGCACCACTAGTGTCTGACTTCCCTCTTGTGCAAGCTGCAATGGCTGAGTGGGTTAGGTCTTTGACATTGCAGGCCGTTTGATGTTTTCGTCTGAGAGTGTGTGTTCTAATCCCAGATGGGACTCACACCAAAATGAGAAGCATCAGAACCGGTGCTTTACCAAGTTAGAAAAGTGACTTTTCTACTGTCCAGTTTTGAAAATACCCGAGACCACTTGTCCAGTTCAATTAATTTTTGTCACCGTCAAACCTGTTTCGCCTCCTCCATGCAAGCATCCGGACCTTCTTGTCAAACCATCAAGAGGTCATTATGTCCAAACTGACTTCTCGTAACACTTACCGCTTTAAACATCCGCGCTTGTTATTACAAGCCAGTAAATGAACGGCAAATCCTTTCGTCTGATGTCGGAATAATCCTTCAAGGAGTTCAACAACCATGACCAGAATTGGCCAAAGCCGCAGCTGATTCATTGAGAACAATATTGTCTCGATTGGCGACGTGCCATCATCACAGGAGGAAACCTGCCAGCATGTTTGGATAGAGCAATAAAGGAAGTCTCGCACAAATATCCGGCTGGAGAGGATCGCCATTGTTTCTAAGGTAGATTGATGTGGATGTGCGTGACGGAGTTGCTGGCTGGAGTGTGTGATGATAGCTAGGGAACATTGTACGAGTTTATCCGTATGTTTTGATAATGATAAGCAGGACAGAGGTGTTTGCTGTGTCGGAAGAGCTTAATGCCTTGCACGCACTGATCACCTCATGTCAAGATAAAAATAAGGTGATGTTTTCTGGTCAGTCGTTCGGTTGGACATATTCATAGACTTGCAGTTAGGTTTTTGAAGTTTTGGGATATCTTCCAGTTTGTTGGGACAAAATATATGAACAAAAATCACCAACCTGTTTTGTTTTTATTATTATACTGAATTTCAGAGTTGGACTTATGCCTTGTTTATACAACATCAAAGACATTGTAACTCGTATAAACCGACACGTTGGTGTCCTGTTTAGATTAGAACACTAAAATCCTGTGTAATTGGCGACATTTTCATTAGAGACCTGTGTAAATGGTGACATTATCATTAGAGACCTGTGTAAATGGTGACAGTTTCATTAGAGGCCTGTGTGAATGGTGACAGTTTCATTAGGGATCTCTGTAAATGCTGACATTGTCATTAGAGATCAGTGTAAATGGTGACATTATCATTAGGGGCCAGTGTGAACTAAACATTGTCATTAGAGACCTGTCTCCTGAAAGGAGACCTTGTCATTACAGACCCGTGAGAATGGTGACACTGTCATTAGAGACCTGTGTGAATGGTGACACTGTCATTACAGACCTGTATGAATGGTAACATTATCCCTACAGACCTGCGTGGATAGTGACATTGTCACTACAGACCAGTGTGAATGGTGACATTATCACTACAGACCTGTGTGAATGGTCACATTGTCATTACTAATCTGTGTGAACTAAATCATTGTCTTTAGTGTCCTGACTGAATGGTGGCATTGTCGTCAGAGACCTGGAGACATTGCCATTCGACTGTTGTACAGAGAGGACCATTGTACTAATTGTCTTGTCATTAGGGCATTTTGTACCTTAGAAATATAGTCCGAGTGAAATCCTGACAATAATTAGATTATATACTGATACACAAAATATTGGAGACAAAGGCTAACAAAGTGTTGCTCGGTGGCTTGATTGATATTTGCAGGAACCTTCTGCTAACACATGCCTTCATGTCAACATACCTACACGTCTACATGCCCTGAAGGAGATGACAAGTTCTAATCACGCTGACGTCCTTTGCTGAACGTTTCTGACAGGCAAAGCATTGCATCTTAAGTATAGTAATTATAACGACAATGAATAGGCCCAGTGTGTCCGGAAATCGACGGAAATGGGGCTCCACTGGTCATACACTGTGACCTTAGAGACTGCGTGTCCTCGTACTCTGCGTGTTTAAGCATGATTATCTTAATACTGTCGTGAGAATATGTTAAAGCATGGGAGTTACGATTATCATCACATAACGATTGTCGTAATTACATGTAAAAGTACGGGAGTTACACTTGTCTAAACGTTCCAGTTTCCTTTAGTTTATGGTTTAAACATATTTTCATTCATGAAAGAATCTGTTTTGGTAAGGAAGTAAAGCTTTTCTTTTGTGAACACGTCACCAGTACAAATATAATACAAATAGAACACACAAGAACTAGACAAAAGAGACGGAAAGAAATAGACAAAATGAAATGATATAAAATCATATCATCGTATGTGCACTGTAATTAAAACACTGTAATTAAAACACTGTAATTAAAACACTTTTCGTGACCTTTTTAAGGGAATTGTTATATATTATTTAGTTTGAACTGTTTCATCAAATCGTTTAGTAATGCAAATAAATTGGTGTAGGGACTATAATATTCTTTAGTATTTGTAAATGTGTGGGAGTTATGATAGTCCTAGCCCTCATTTTCTCCTTGGTCTATGTTAAAGTATGGGGAGTTACGGTTGTCTTAAAGCTACATTTCCCTCTGGTTTATGTTAATGTATGGGAGTTGGTATCGTCTTATCTGGACAATTCTCTCTGACTTAGGTTAGTGTATGGTGTTATCTGGACAATTCTCAATGGTTTATGTTAATGTATGGGAGTTATGATTACCTCAGGGCTCGTATGGGAAGTTACAATCGTCCTAACGCTACAATTACCTCTGGTTTATGATCATGTATGAGAGTTTCGATCGTCTTAGAGCTTCGTTTCTCTTTGGTTCATGTTAACTTACGAGAAGTATAGCTCAATCTCAGCTGCTTGTCTGATCGAGACTGATGGACAGAGGTCTCTGTGATAAACCTCGAGCTTTGCTGAATTAAAGGTTGTTTATTCGGTAAGGGGGCCACCCTTATGCGCATACATGTCAGATGGATTCAAGAAATGACACGAAATGACATTAAGCGCCATAAACGTGACGAAACGAAGACAGAGGTATAATTGCACAGAGATGTGAACACAAGATCAGCTGTATACAACATATTCCATACGTTTTTATCAAAGCTAAAGATATATATTAAGTAAGGTTGTAAATAACGGTATTATTATGAGCAGTAAACAGCAGAACTAGCTTATTTTCAGAAGGATATACATGATAAAAACGTGGTATGGGAGTGCTGTTAAATGGAGAACGTAATAACATTCACTTCTCAATTGCATGAAACATCAAACAGGACACTGAGACACAGCCGTATAGCGTTATGACCTATTTGACCATATATCGATGTACCGTGTTTTTACTGTAGATATATGTCGATTTCATCACGTTAAACCTTACCTTAACCCCTGTTCGGGTGACAGGTGACGTCTGACATTAAAGATTATGGTTTGACGAACATGAACGCTCCCTTTCGGGATACTGAAAAACGCCCAAGCCCATCGAAGATGGAAAGGAGAGAGAGAGATTAGACAAAGAAGCCATAATTCAGTATTAGACGCAGCAACTAATCAACCCTGAGCTACAGGTAAAACAAAAACCAGATACTGACTAAGGAACCTTGCGCCAGCAGGGTAACACGGAACGACGGCAGACGACCGCTCATTGCATACACATTTTAAGGTGAGCAAAAACAGAAATTTCCAAATGCCAGCTTATTCATTAAGGTGTGCTTCTAAATGTTTGCTGAGGAAGATAAAGGGGCATTGGCAAAATCAGAAACTGAACGTGCAAATACTGACTGTGGAGTCTTGCGTTTTGAAATGGTAGCATTTGACGACGGCAGACGACAACTCATTATATTTTAAGGTGGACAAAAACAGAAATTTCAAAATGCCAGGTTATTCATTAAGATGTGCCTCTGAATGTTTGCTGAGGAAGGTATTGAAAACCAACTTGGAAAAATCAGGAACATCACTAGGATGCAATCGGCTAATTGGGGCACGGTTTGCTGCTTGTGCTAGCACCGAGGTAAAGGTCATGAGTTAGTTGTCCCATATACACAGGCGTGACTAGTAGGCTTAAACTTGATTATATATTTCAGAAGTTAGGACGATGAACTCGGTGATTGCAGTTTCGACGTTAGTAGGTGCCTATTTTTATGATGGGCTGTTGGATAGCCTTTTGGTTGAAGCTGTTACTTTGCAAAGACCCGGGTTTAATTCCCCACATGTACAATGTGTGAAGCCCATTTCTGGTGTTCCCTGATATTGCTGGAAAATTGATAAACTCATTCACATTATTTAAATGAACAGTTTCCGAGGTTCAAGAGCTGATCTTATTTGATTATCTGCTAAACGCTAGCCCTTGTGAAAGCCGATTTCACCAGAACAATGTTTACGATGGTCTGAGTCAGCGGGTTTTACATCGCTTTTTGAGTCAATAGTCTACGCGGTGGACGGTTTTAACTACTAGATTTCTACTTAGATTAACTACTAGGATGCATGTTCATGATGTCAATCACTGTGTTGCATAGTCCACACTCAGTTATTTACACAGAAGTCGCCATACTATCAACAAAAAGTAAGGGAACTAAGAGACTGAATACAGCAAACGTCGAGGTGCGTTACCGTAGCGTTGTACCCGAACTGCATAGTCCACACTCAGTTATTTACAAAGAAGTCTCCATACTATCAACAAAAAGTAAGGGAACTAAGAGACTGAATACAGCAAACGTCGAGGTGCGTTACCGTAGCGTTGTACCCGAACGCAACAACCCATGACATTTCACATCATGCATTACCAACACGTGATGCACGCACGCACGCACATAATTTCACCTCTGTAAACGTACCGGAAAACTCCCAATCACTAATGCAACAGAGTTTACCACATGCCGAAAAATACCTCCGAGGCAGTATCAATAAACAAACAAAATAGGGAATTGTGGGGATGATGGGGGTGATGGGGGGAGGGTAGTGGCATCACTGTGCCAAGTCGCTCGAATGTTGGGTAAATCTAAAAGTGGGACAAATACCGTCAAACAGTTGGGTTTGCAATGAGACCTGGGTGTGGTAGACCAAAATTAACGATAACACGAAAGGATTGTCTCATTACATTATTGGCCCAGCACCTGCCATCAATAGGGAATTCCGTACAGTCACTGAGCGACGAATTTCACACTCAACCGTTAATAACCGTCTCTATCAAACCAGTCTGAAAGGAAGGCGGACTTTCATGGGTGTGACCCTTATAGCTCACCATAGGCGCCAAACATTGGCATGGGTTAGGCAGCATCAGGGACGGGCTTTGCGCCATTGGCGTTACACTATGTTCTCAGATGAGTCAAGGTTTTGCCTCAGATTCACAGACGGCAGAACATGTTGTTGGCGCCGTAACGGTGCACGGTATGCCATAGCGGCAATTATTGACCACGATCGACATGGTGGTGGTAGTGTAATGGTGTGGAGTGGGTTACACATGACAGGCGATCAGATCTGGTCATCGTTAATGGATCCTTGACTGGTCAGCGATACGTTGACGAAATACTGCGTCCTGTCGAGGCCCCACTGGTTTGAATCATAGGCAGGAATTTTGAATTCCAAGATGATAATGCCAGACCACATAGGACCCAAATTGCCACAGCTTATCACCGACGAAGGGCATACAGACATTGGACTGTCCTTCAAAGTCCCCAGACCTATCGAAAGTTGTACATCTATGGGACATTCTCGGTCGATGGCTGTACGCCAGGAACCCCGCACCCGTCAACCTGGACCAGCTTGGTGCAACTCTTAAGGGGGACTGTCGGGTGATACCACGGGCAACCATCCGGAAATTAATCAACAGTATACCATCAAGGAGTCGTGAATGTGTTGCCCAACATGGTGGACACAACAGATATTGAACTTCATGCCCAGTTTTGATTTAGTGGACATTAAGAGCAATTTCACATTAACTGTCATTTCATCAGTTCCTTATTTTTTGTCGGTAGTATATATGCGATATTGCCGAGTGTGGTGTAAAACATACACAAGCAAATAGGGCAAAACATTCTTGTCTTGACCTCTGGTAAGCTTCTTTGTCCCCATAACACAGTCAACGGGTGAGTTTAGTTTTACGCCGCACTCAGCAATATTCCTGCTATATGACGGCGGTCTGTAGATAACCGAGTCTGGACTAGACAATCTAGTGATAAACGCCATAAGCATCGATCTGCCCAACTGGGAACCGGTGACAAGTGAACAAAGTCAGAAAGCCTGACCACCCGATCCCGATAGCCGCCATCCTATGACAAACATAGTCGCCTTTTGTGGCAAGCGTGGGTTGCTCAAGATCCATTCTACCCTGGATCCTCATGACGACAGTGAATGAGAGGTTAGTCTCTTTGAACTGGCTGATTGTTCAGCATCGGACTTTGTATTTGAGATTGTGTGTGTTGAGTATTGCACTGTGTGTGCTCCACATCGTACATTATTTGTGTGTTGTGTATTGTAGATAGTGCCTCTTGTATGTGCTGTGTCCTATATGTACTATGACCTGTATAAATTGTTCATTGCAAAAATGTGTATACACATTGTGTGTTATATGGATTATGCATTGTATGCAGTGTCTATTGTTCACATTGTGCACGGATTGTGTACTGTGTAGTCCATGTACTGTGCATTATACTTATTGTGTTATACATATACTGTAATGATTGCACATTATACTTACTGTGTATTGTATGCAATATTATATGTATTGTTTGTTGTATGTATTGTGTATATGTACTGTGCATGTACTGTGTTTTATACGCATTGTGTATTGTATGTACTGTGTACTATATGCATTCCGTATCATTGTGTATTTTATTTACTGTGTATTGTATGTACTCAGTATTATATGTATTGTGTATCCTATGCATTGTATGCAGTGTCTTAGTATTCCTGGAACATGTACTCAAGTGACACTCAACAACCTTCAATCTGTACGCTGGTTGAAATGTTGAGCCCCACACAGCAAATTGTCTTGCCTTTGAACCACCCAACATTCAGATAAATACTGTACCTTGAATACTCTAAGTTGTCCACTGGTCAACAAACAAACCGCGAGGTACATGAGCCCATGGCTCCCGAGGGACCAGTGAACAATGTATTTATCTTACCGAACACCTGAGTTTTAATTTTAAATTGTTTGAAGCACTTCTGTCGAATGCGAGGCGAATCGCCACTTTGCAGACGATACAAGGTAAACAGATTTAGAGTTATCTCCCTTCCATACATTTTCAATCGGAAAACATCGGTATTTTCCGTGCTTGATGCATGATTCAATGTTATTCGAGACAAAGACGTACTACCATGAAGCACCAGAAGAGTTCCGAATTCCCGCGGTGTACATTGAAAATAATACATCGGCTGTAAGCGATGTACATTGGAAATAATAGAAAAGCGCTTAGCCAATCAGAAAGCGACATTCATGTGCGAGGTAAGATAAACTTCCATCTGCACTTGCAAAACTCACAGAACACCAACACCACTGAAGGAAAGTTTATTCACATAATTTTATACATCATGATAAAATAGACATTAGGTGTTTACTGTTCCGGGAAAAAACATACCATGTTGTGGGCAGTCCAAAAATACACTCAGTAGGCAAAAATAGCACATATATAAAGATATATACACACACACATACACACTCACACAATCAACAGAGCAACAGAACACAACACACATCTTGGTTTGGGAGAGGGAATATAATTTCATTATTTAATGAGTGTACAATTGATAAAATTTCTAACAATGGCCTGTCAGCTAAATAGGGCTGATTTAAATAATCGATAATTGGAATATCGTCAATAGGAAAACTTATCAATTACCATCAATATGAAAATTTTGTTGTTGATAATATTGTGCATTTAATTTTCTGATAGAATAGAGTTTTAATTCTCTCACACAGTATACAAATGAGGACTTTATTCATTGCCTGCTTCCAAATCATATCCAGGATGCTGTTTTGTTAATAATCCATGCACAAACACATCACATCTAACCATTGATGTAAAACATATTCATGTCCTTCAGGTAATTTGGCTCAAAGTTACGACTAAGATATTGATTGATCATTGGCTGATACGTAGTTAACGATTATCAATCTATGATCTATGTCAAAATCCAGCTACTGCTAAATGTTGAGTAAAGATCAATATACAATAATAGACAGATGATGAGGTAAATACCTGTTTTAATGGATCTAGGAAAAGTAATATTGACTGTGGACGAGGTCCAAGGTACTGCTTTTGGCGGGTTCATAAAAACAGGTATTGATCAAATTCAGTCTATAATTGTCTTATTATGCAACTCCCCCACCAAAAAAACTTCCAAAAACCAAAACATGTCCATTTTGTCAAGAAAATTAATTTTATTTTCACTACAAACCAATAAGGTTATGTCAACAATGCTGTCACCTGTAGACAATAGAATGACGTCATAGCTTGACATCACAGAATGACGTCATAGCTTGACATCATAGTGCTCTCAAGTCAATATGAGTTTTGGTCGGACCTGGGTTGGAGTCAATATGCTTTTCTGTCGATGGTCATGTGACCACCTCTTGACCAATCAGGTAGCCTGAAAAATATGCTTACATAATAATCAATGGTATGGTACAGGGCAACCAAGGATCATAACTGCATGTGGGATTCAAACCCATGACAAGCAGATCCTGGCAGGGCTAACAGATGCACAACATATTGGAATAATCCTTATCACCTGAATGTTTCCATCGCCTCGATAACACGGACACAATATGCTCCCAAGGGAGCGGAAAATGAGTAATTGATTGAGTATGATTTTATGCCACTTTCAGCAATGTGCCAGTAATGGCAAGGGATAATAGAAACTGCTGAACATGGAGTACACACCAATTCATCAATGGTATGATAATGTAGCACTTTGTGCAAGCCTTAGGGTCTGGATTTGGTGCATTATGAACATGCATGCATTATTATTAACAAGCCCTCATAAAGTGAAATACATAAGAAAGTTAGATGACTTACAATATTAATCAGTTACCTAAAGAAATGTGTGTAAGCATGGAAAACACACATACTTTTAAAAAATTGAACACATTCATCAATGAATATATTGATGCTCCAATCAAATTAATATTGCTTCTGCTTGAAACATTTTCAAGAAATGTCACCAAAGTTCAATGTTTGAAATATCACAACAATTCTGCAAATTGATTAACACCAGGTACTGGGCCTGTCAATTTAACAAATGGAAGCAAAAAACCATTACACTGATATATTTGGTTAATTCAATCACACACAGAGATGTCTCAAATCACCAATTTGTGACCAAACAGACTTTTTCATGCTTGGAATTGTTGTCAATAATAATTAAGCATGTACAGCAATACTAGGATAAGTGATTAGTCAATGCATTTCCCTTTGATATTTATTCAATAATATTATTGTATTTCCTAATGTCATGTTTCTCTGAAAGTCATAAGTGCCGAATCTATTTTGAAAATTTGTTTTCTCATCCACATCCCTCAATAATTCAAAGTGGGGTAAAAACTGGCAAAGCAGTGTCTTTGTATTCTACTGGATGAAAAGTTCTGCTTTTATCCCCAAACGTTCAGTGATCACATAAATGTGAAAAAGGTAGATGACCAGGGCCAGATACAGCTTTTGGAGAAAGTTGGGGTGCGAAAGAGGGAGTGCACACTTCGTTTCCCCTGTTATCAATGGTCACTTAATAAACTTTCAGGAAAAAAAGGGGGGTCAGAGGGGGAGACTGGTGTTCACCCCTTCTCTCTCTCTCCTCCACCAACACCATCTGGAACCAACTATGATGACTGAAAAAATTCTGTCTTTCGTAATATAAAGGAAGGGAGGTTACTCTCAATCAGCACCTGACAACACAATCCTGCCACTTACATTGAAAGATTCTCTGGCAACATATTCAAACACAACTGGGACACAAGAACAGGTGTCAATCAAGTCAGCGAGTCTAATCACCCAGTCCTATTAGTCATGGCTATGGAGAAGCATGTGTTGCTGTGGACTGATTCTTGCCCTGACCTTCAAGTGGACCAACAATATTGGTTGTCAAGTAGTGACAATGCAGTAAGGCAGACATTCCTTGTTTCCATTCAAACAACAACTGAGAGGCAGTGAAATGGACTTAATGTCTTTTTGAGAAGCACTTAAGTCACAGGTAGCCTGTGAAGACTCCTTGTTTCCATTCAAACCAAAAGTGAGAGAAAGTTTGACTCAATGTTTCTTTGAACAGTATTTCAGTTGCAGGTAGAGGCTCCTCGTATTTCTTGATTGATTCCAAACACTAAGGCTGTATCTGGATAGTGAACCCACTAACATAAAATCCTGGCACATAAAAGGGACATAACTCTCCACATTCTGGGTTGCAGGATTAAGACGAAATGATATGAAACTTAAATCTGGTTATATGAAGTTCATGTCAAAGGGGCGTTTTCTCGAATATAAGGGTCCTTTATATGTATTTCACATTCTCAAAGTATACACTGGGAGGCAAAGATAAGGCATGGATACACAGGTTAATTAAAATGCACAGCTGACAAAACTATACAATCTAAAACACAAAATAAACACAGGAAAAGATGACTATAATAAAATCAATACAAAATAGAAGCAATATGTAGATGCAAGGCATATGTGATCACATTCAAACTGTAAATAAAATTCTGTGACCACGGTAACACAACAAAAATATTCTAAGTGAAGGTGTACCATATATGCATGGCAACTGGTTTATTAGGACCACAAAGTGGTCAGTACTGGTGTGACAACATGCGGTATGGTCTATAGCATGGCATAGGGTGATTCAGGATACGTTTCCTTTTCCCCTGACTTGGCAAAATTTAGGAGATCCCTCAGTTCATAAGACCTTGGGACCCAATCAGTTTAGAAGACCTCGGGGACCCACTCAGTTTAGACGTGACTTTGGGGACCCATTCTGTTAAGAAGACTTCAGGGACCCACTCAGTATAGAAATTGGACCTTGGGGACCCCCACCTCAGTTCAGATGACCTTGGGAACATCTTTCAGTTCAGATGACCTTGGGAATGCCCTCAGGTGAGATGACCTCAGTGGCATTCCTCAGTTTACTGTTAGACAAGTACTAGATGAGCCAGTGCAGTGAACACGTTTTTATGACAAGCAGACAGGGCAAGTAACCTGGATGAATACATATGCTTGCTACAGGTAGATTGGTAATTAAGCATGTGCAATACATGCTGACCATGGAGTGAAATCATCATTGTTACTGTCTCACACGTCTTGTAGAGCGATTTGGTTCAGCAAAACACCATCATGACACAGTTCACACAAGGAAATTGAACTTTACAATATTTGGATGACAACCTGTTTCCCTCTTGTTTCAAGTGGAATGTTGTGGAGTGCATTCCCATATATGCAAATTGGGGTCATTTGTCAGGTCATGGCTTATCTGATACTTGTCAAGCAGTAGTATATATAGAAAAATCTACTCATCAATAAAGCTGATGGAAGGAAAGAAGATCTGTCTTCTTCAAAATGGGAACAGAGTTCAATGCAACATCAATTCAAGTGTGACACATTGACATGAATGTGATGTTTTCATTCAATTTGATGTTACATTCATGTGAGCATGTTACAGTTTCTAACTACACTGATGTGAGTGTAATGTTAAACTGATGTGTGATGATACATTACTTAATGCATGATGCTACAGTTTCAAACTACACTGACGTGAGTGTGATGTTAAACTGATGTGTGATAATATATTACTTAATGCATGATGTTACAGTTTCAAACTACACTGATGTGAGTGTGATGTTAAACTGATGTGTGATGATACATTACTTAATGCATGATGTTACAGTTTCAAACTACACTGATGTGAGTGTGATGTTAAACTGATGTGTGATGATACATTACTTAATGCATGATGTTACAGTTTCAAACTACACTGATGTGAGTGTGATGTTAAACTGATGTGTGATGATACATTACTTAATGCATGATGTTACAGTTTCAAACTACACTGATGTGAGTGTGATGTTAAACTGATGTGTGATGATACATTACTTAATGCATGATGTTACAGTTTCAAACTACACTGATGTGAGTGTGATGTTAAACTGATGTGTGATGGTACATTAGTTAATGCATGATGTTTAAGTTTCAAACTACACCGATGTGAGTGTAACGTTAAAGTGATGTGTGATGATACATTACTTAATGCATGATGTTACAGTTTCAAACTACACTAATGTGAGTGTGATATTAAACTGATGTGTGATGATACATTACTTAATGCATGATGTTACACTGATGTGAATGATGTTACACAGATGTGCATGTCTTCTGATTCATTTTTCCTAAACAAGGCCCGACTCTCAAGCCTTAGCATTGGTTGTGTGATACGGGAAATAGTTGCTCTATGAAGGATGGTGTCAAGAGTTACCCCCCTTGATAGAATAGGTAGCTACAATGCTATTCTTAATAAAACAAACAAAACAACAATAATAACCCACCGGGATAGTTCCTACCCTTGTCACAGTTAAGTATCATTTACAATCAGAAGTATGTATCATCTTGTTGCGGCCTTTCTCCATGCACACTGATATCAATGATCACTTGTACAAACCTGTGTCTTTGACATGACTAAACTAAGGCCGCAACAGCTGGAATATTGTTGAGTGCAGTGTGATACAAAACTCTCACACTCAATCACTTATACTACTAAGAACTTGGTGGGATGTTGGAGAGTGTGATGTCTGGGATATTTGTAGGAATCTTGGGGGCACAGAAAATTACAGTACATGTATACTTTTTGCTACAATGGTATCAGATCTAACTAGAATAATATGTATTTACTTACACCAGCAACAATATTAGTTTGGAGGAAATATTCATTTTGACTGGTAACAGCTTGTTTCTACCCTACCTACGGCAGGTGTCATCAACTCTGATTTTCTCTATAATTGAGGGTGTAAAGATTTTCAGTCACACTGGCAACATTTTCAGCCTTACCATGACTTGTTTCTCTACAAAACCAACTTATACACAGTCAGAACTACAAATAACTTTGGGCGTCATTGAGTTCCGTACTTGCTTGTGTTTATCTTAATTGGTATCCTAATTTTCCTATGAGTAGCCAAATAAAGGGTACTCTCGTCACGCAAAACTCAAATTTGCCATTTTCCATTCATTGTACAACAATAACAAAGTTCGAATTTAGTATTTGTTATTTATACTTGATCTGTAATGTAAGAAACAATAAGAAAGACTGGTAGTTGCAAAGTGCATGTCTTGAACTAGAACCTCTCCATATACCTCAGTTATTTCAGCTATCCACTGGTACGCAAGCTAAGATTTGACATTTTTGTCTGACCAAGAACACTTACGGATCCTCAATGTTTGGGGGGATATTTTTATAAAACTTGTGCTGAGTGTTCCCTAAATATACATAAACACCAAATGATCTCTAATGTAACATGTTCTGAATAAATACTTAAACTAGTAAGTAACAAAAACTGCAGACTGAGGTCCTGTTGTTGAGGTGTAACAGATGGCAGGAAACTGCTTAATAACAGACATTAGAAATGTTTGAGAGTGAAGCGCACATCAGGAACACAGTATTCTGCAGAATTATTATCTGAATGTTGACTAGGGCTGGGCCGAGTAATCCAGATACCCAGGACGGGTGGGCAGAGTTGGACCCAGGTGCCTGTCTCAATATCCGAACCCGTTATGATCACTGTAACTAATTATGTTAAACAATGTAATATGTTATCCTTAATTGAGTAAAAGGTTGCTCTGTCTTTGAAGGCATAGACATAATTGTACAGTAAACTGTTCTGAATATAATACATGTTTAAGATACTGAAAAAAATACCCAAATCGTAGCCTCTGAGCTGAAGAACATATTGCCAATTCTTACAAATTTAATGTCATGACTAACAGGTAGGGTAGGGTAATGTGGAGTGGGGTACCTGGGTAGAAAATCTGGACTTGTCCCAGTCCTAGTGTTGACCAAACTAAATAAGTTGAACAGTGTCAACAAAGAAGTTCCCAAACTTCTAAATCTACAGGTAAGGTAGGTTCTGCCACAGCTGATGGAGGCACTGGGAAATCTTGTTCTAGGCCATGTATGGGGCATGACAATAATATCACGGATATCACAACTATGATAAGGCAGTGTCCACATGATTGAGCCTGGATGTCAAAACACTGGATGGGAAAACAAAATATATCCAATAGGCATGAAAGCAAGATAATTTTCACCCTCTCGCATGTTTTCTACCATCTAACCACCCTTGGGGAACCAAAATGGTTGCTGTAGAACTATTTCCAAACTCTATTCACGGGAAGTATCATATTCATACATTAATGTCAACACACCACTAGTCACAAACAAAGAGACACTGGCTGGGTATCCGAACGTTTAAACAACAATTATCAATCTTTCCCTAAGAATTTCTCCTGATCCACAAGCAGATAAAACTGGAAGGGGTAAAACTCTAAACATGGACTTTCAATTCATTTCCCAAAAGACTCTTCTACCTAGGTCCAACTGCAGATTCCTAATAAGAAAGGTTGCAGAGAGTTGACACTTACATTTAACTTGTCTCTGAACCAGTGAAAACAAAATCTTCTAACCAAGGCTAAACACACTTTCCTACCATGTGCTCCTAGTCAGTGATTCTGCCACAGGGCACTTTGTCATGTTACAAAGTTCATTCAACATGTTGAAAATACTGCGATGTTTCATTACCAGACAAAATTTTGCTAAAGATAAAAAAATCTATCCTACTAGACAAAAAAAAAATATTTTGTATATATGTTTTGTTGGCAATGATTGCATTGCTCTACTTCCAGTCATTGAAGACATACAGAGAGGTTGAGATACAGTCATTCTGATGTACAATTATAAAGAGTCTACATAGCTGTGTCAAAGATAAAACACCCTTCATAATTACTTTGAGCATAACAATGTGTAAAGCACACAATGTCTTTACTGATTCCAGAAAAAAGGGTAATTGAATACAATCAAGAGTAGTGGCACTGGTGTAAAGCTAGGTCATCACCATGGTCTAATGCGATGTACAAATGTGAAAAACAGAAGTTATTCACTGCTTCCAGAGAGATGCAGCGTAATACTCATTGTACCCACAACAGATCTATGGATTTGCTAAGTGTTTGGTTGTTTCGTCCAGAGCTAGTTCAAGCATTATTTCATCCAGCACTCCATCAATATTCATTCAAGGCTCAAAACAAATTATAAAAAATGCAATCCTCTACACTGTTTACTTCACAGGACCCTCAGTTATCTTCAAGGACCCCTAAAACTAATAACTAGGGTCATCTGGACCCCCAAATTTGTGTGTCGAGGAAAACCCCTGCATTACTATGTCAGACACTTCAAAACCCTTTCGAGATTATGTTCCTGGTATGAAACTCCCAAATATTTCCGCTAGACCACAGGGCTGGTATTACTTGCCAGCTCTGATCCAAACTTACCTGCCTGGAAATAATTTAAGTTTGACAAGACACAAAGTTTATCAGCCAGTTGGAATTCATCATTCGTTTTGATGAGTGAATTAATAATGATTTATAATCCTGAAATAAGGTGAATATCTTCATATACATACAGTGACTGAAATAATTTTTCAACTCATCCTGACAGCTGCGCTGGTGGCCCATAAATATTGCCTGCCCATCTTGAAAGTTGCCTGTCCACGTTGTTAACATACTTTTTTGCAATAACTTACAAAATGCCGCCATTTGTAACAAGAATAAACAAGTAATTAACACTCTCTCTCTTTGATTTGTGAGGAGTTGTCTATGTATAATTAAGGAATATACTCGTAGCTTTCATTCATCTTTCTTAAGTCAAAATATGACATGGCAATTAAAAAGAATGATCGTCCTGAGAATGAACTGAAAGTAGGTCAACCTCAGAAAATTCAGCAAGACAATCAGGCTGGTGGAGAGAATTTCCAGGCAGCCCAATTCACAATTTACCAGCCACGGGCAGTCGGGCAGGCTGTTATTTCGATCACTGTATACATATCTATATTTCAACGCGACTGTCTGGCAGGTGAATTTGAGATTCTGGCAGTTCATGTTGAAAATAACACATCCTGGGCAGTCGGGAAGAGAAGTATTTCCAATGCAGCTGTATTAATTAATCAAGCGACATACACTTGCCAACGTAAGAATTATTTTAAGCATACATCTAGTAAGCTCAGCTATTGTCTATCCTTATGTGTGGTTGTTTAATGCCTCATTCAGCATTTTTCCAGCTATATGGCGTCAGTCTGTAAATATTCAAGCCTGGACCAGACAATCCAGTGATCAACATCATGAGCATAACCTATGCAATTGGGATACAATAATGTGTCAAACAAGTCAGTGAGTCTGACCACTCGATCTCGACTGTCGCCTCTTATGACAAGCATGGCTTGTTGAAGATCAATTCTAACACGGATCTTGACAGATTCTATCTTCAAGGTAAAAATTCTACCTAAAATGATGTTGAAAGACAAATCAGGTGTAGCAGACCCAAAATATTTTGGCGCAGAATGTTTGCATTAAACAAATTATATTTTTGTTGTGAACAACCATTAGAGCACCTTGGAGTGGTTACAAGGTAAGCAAGAACAAAATATGTCTACAATTACGTTAAACAAACGAGCAACACACCATCAATCCAGGTGCTCTGTTTAATGTCTTTGGAGACAAGAAAGGCTCATCACAGACTGATACGAAATCATCGGACTCCGTAAAGTGCCTGGTTTGACAGCACAACAATCATAGCAGGGGCACAATGAACCAACAATGGGATTCAAACCCATGGCAGCAGGAAAGAACATCAACCACTGGGCTACAGAATGCGTCTTAATACGAGACAAATCTCAATTTGGTTTTACAGCAGAAGTACATATGCATTTGTGTCCCCAATAATTTTAGAGAATGTTTGGCAATTGAGTAAACGATTTGAGTAAACAAATTGAGTAAACAATGTGTGTAAACAGATCATCATTCCACCACATGTACACAAATTTCAGTTAAAAATAAACTATTTACTCTTTGATCAGGAACTAGCTGTAACATCACGAATTTGATCAATGATCAAATACCAACATACTTGAGTTGACATTAGCAGTCTGGTTACAAATCTGGTATAAAAAACGTAAAAACTGTGAGGTTGCATTGCTTTGCCGCCCAGTACAAAATCATGGAGAAAAGACAGGGTATTGTGTTTCTCATGGGCAGTGATTCACATGTATATGTTTGAGACAATATATTCAAACAGGGTTATAGACGGATAGCCGTCCCCATCACCACGCTTCTCCATCTCCTCACTGATCATATTGCAGTAACCTTTCACCTCTGACATCAGTCGCCCAACTGTCCAACCCAGTGACTGGATGACGGCCACGATCTCATCAAACTGTGAATAGATGCAAATGGAAAACACTGACACAAACCCTTTTTCATAAAGCTAGAAAATCATCTTAAATGGTCCAAACTGACAGAAATTGAAGTTGTGTGTGTTTCTTCCTACATATCATACAGCAAAATGCATAATACATATTTTCAAGGCATAGCACCAGGGCATGAAAAACAGATTACACCCTGTGAACATAATGTATGCGAAAACAGAACTGGCACCAATCAATACTGCAATCGATATGATCAAGACTTCCTCCTGTTCAGACTTATATGTCAGCATGTTGTTTTGCAAGTCATTACACTGCACCAGTTGTTTACATCTTGATATAACAAACAAAACAATAGGAAGCATACTTTCTATGATACACTTTCAAAAACTAATATTGATACAGTTCTGAATGTATCGATAATTGTAGCATCTTAGAAAAGTACCGATGCATCGATGTATCATGGCATCCCTTCCGATTAATCAGTCAACAGCTACAGCACCATTATAGAGAGCAACAATTCACGCCAACTGAGTACGAATGCACTTGAATTACCAAGCCTGATCATCTGTTGCCTCTTGTGAGTTTTACATGACTGATCTGCATCATTAACACAATTGACAGCAAGATAAAACTTTATTTTTGCTGCTGTTTTAATCAACAATTTTTTGTCTCACCTGTATCAAGCGCCCATCGTTAAAGGTGTAGTAGTGCAGCCCCGGAGCCTTGACAAGGCTAGCTGCCATCCACTGGAGGAGAGACTTGAGTTGAGGGTCGCCACCAAATGCCCCACAGCCCCAGTTGCCCGTAGAGATTGGCAGCCCTCGGGATTTAAGCCGACTCTGCAACCAGTGACCTTACATTTAATTCAGTTCAAGTGTCACAGGCTGCCACATTGTTGCAAAGGACATTTCTTTTTCTAGATGGTTGATGATTTTTCCACCCTCCTTGACAGTTCAGTTTAGTTGGGAACATTATTTGTTCTAAAATTCTGGCATGAACAGAAAGGTATCCATATGTTGGTAGAGTTACTTTCTTGTTGTCACCACTGCATTGTCATGTATATCATTGCCGAAGTGAGTAAATATTTCTTAACGCCTCTTAAACAGTTTTGCAGGTATTCATGGTAAGTTGTAGAAGCAATTCCTTTTGTCAGCTAGTGACTTCTGGCGGATAAGTCACCTTTTTCCTGGTTGGCAGTGATCATGATGATAAATGTATATTTCAACAAGAGTCATCAGAAGATGACATATCCCTCCAGACCCCACATATTTGAAAGGACAAATCATCTGAGAGTTACTTGATGTTTTCTAAGATTAAGTTTGAATCGTTTCCATGGAAGTCATGAAAACTATAAATGCCATATATCTGTAAACAGCAAAAGACACCACTTCAAGATATATCTGCCAAGATCTGTTGAAAGATATCAAATGGTTTTCGAGTTGTCCTCTGGAAATGAAGCCTATCCCTCCATTTTGAGACTAAGTCAGAATTGTTTCAATGGAAACCAGGAGAAATAAAAATGCAAAAACATTGTAAATAGAGAAAGGCACCACTTTGTGGTCTGCCTCAAATATCTGCCAAGTTTTGCTGTAATATATTACATAGTTTTTGATTTATGTTCCGGAAACGAAGCCCATCCCTCCATTTTGAGACTAAGTCATGTCAGAATTGTTTCAATGGAACCAGGAAAAATAAAAATGCCAAAACATTGTAAATAGCAAAAGGCACCACTCTGTGGTCTGCCTCAAATATCTGTCATGTTTAGTGTAAGATCTTGAATAGTTTTCAAGTTCTGCTCCGGAAACAAAATGACGGACAAACGGATGGATGGACAGTGTAAAGTATGTTATATTTGGGATTACACTCCCTCAGTAAATCAGTGCCCTTTTCCACCTGCATGCCGTCAAGTCAGGCACAAAAGAACTGAAATTCTGACAACTGGTAGTCCAGAAAAAAAAGAACAAGAGTCATCAGAAGATGACATATCCTCCCCCGCCACCATTGAAAGGACAAATCATCATTTTGTAAACTAAGTTTGAATTGTTTCCATGGAAATCATGATAAACATAAATGCCATATATCTGTAATCAGCAAAGTCACCATTTTAAGATCTGTCTCATATATCTGCCAAGATCTGTTGAAAGATATCAAATGGTTTTCGAGTTGCGTTCCGGAAACAAAGCCCATCCCTCCATTTTGAGACTAAGTCCGAAACATGTCCATGGAAATCAAGAAAACAATCATGATAATAAATCACGAAAACCTGTAAGTAGCAAAAGGTGCCACTTTAGGTTCCAATTGATATATCTACCAGGGTTAGCAGAAAAATATTGAAAGGTCAGAAACGTTTCCATGGAAACTCATAAAATAAGAAATGACAAATGCCTGTAAATACCAAAAGGCACCACTTTGGGGTCTGCCACACATATCTACGAAGTTACACTGACAAATATTAAGAAGTTTTTGAGTTCTGCTCTGGAAACTAAACACACCTCTCACTCTTGAGACTAAGTCCGAAACATTGCCATGGAAACCGAGAAAATAATAAATCACAAAAACCTGTTAATACCAAAAGGCACGACTTTAGGTTCCAATTGATATATCTACCAAATTTTCCAGAAAAATATAGAACGGTTTTTGAACTCTGCTCTGGAAATGAAACACACCTCTCACTTTTGAGACTTTGTCCGAAACGTTTCCATGGAAACCAAGAAAATAATAAATCACAAAAACCTGTACACAGCAAAAGGCACCACTTTGGGTTCTGACTGATATATCTACCAAGTTCTGCAGAAAAATATTGAACGGTTTTTGAGTTCTGCTCCGGAAACGAAGCCCACCCCACCATTAGACTAACACCAAAATGTTCCATGGAAAAACAAAAAAAATAAAAATGCCAAAAATCTGTAAATAGCAAAAGGCACAACCATAGGTTGAGATTATTATATCTATCAAGTCTAAAATTATTTAAACAGTTTCTAAATTATGCTCTGGAACAAAACGATTACAGAAGGACGGATGAGGCGTCAACAATATTCCCCCGCATCACATGCTGAGGGGATAATAAAAAGTTTAGGCTCAATGTTATAACTGTTAATACTACAAAATTTCCTTGAGAACCTTGACTAAACCAACTTACCTTGCATTTGGCATGCTTCTGCAGAACGTCCATGGCTTCCTTCATGAGCTGTCCAGACAGAGTGTCAGCAAACTGCTCCACATGAGCAAACGGGACATCCAGGGCGTCAGTGAAGTCAGGATTATCAGCCGAACTGTCCCCCATAACCTTGGAAGAGCTGGAGATGATGCTGGAGGCTTCGTCAAAAGACATCCCTTGTAAACTTTCTAGTGCTGAACGTATCACAGCTGTAGCCAGCTCCTCTGCATAAGAGTTAACACACTGTGACCCAGCGAGCTCCTCTCGTTCCATGTCAATACAGGCATCTCTGTAGATGATGTTCACAGCCTGGTTAAGGATGTCATTTGCAAACATGTCTGCGAAGTCTTCAATCTCATCAACGCTGTGATAATACCCTGACCGGTAAAGCTCTTCTTGACATTCAGTCCCAACCTTCTTAGGAAGAGGAAACCAATATTCTGTTTCTGAACTTTCCGAATGAGCCAATTTGTCTCGACCCTTGCGGGACCCCTTGGACCTAATACTATGACGAGGACTGGCTGGCTGGCAGAAGCTGCTATTGAGCAGCTCATTTTCCAGATTAGCCAGAGTTGTGTCCCTGAAGCCACTCAAGCTGCTCCGCCTAGACCCTGTTGTGCTGGTGCTTGTCTGAGTTCCCATGAACAACAGTGGTGGAACTGTGGTGTCGGCCTTCATCAACTCCTCTGCAAACTTGGACAAGATTGGATCTTTGAACCCACAGGAACTCCTTCTGCGAGACGTTGGAAAACTGCTCCAGGAACCTCTACGTGATGACTCTCCTCTCACCCTTTCCAGATCATCGTCAGTCCGAGAGATCTTTCTCCTCCTGTCCTCGTCCCTGGATACCAGTTGATTGGAATTGTAAGCTTGAAGGGAAAGTTCAACACTTATATGACAGGGCTCACTGCTGCGACGTTCATAGCTCTTGATGTGTCTTCGGTCCTCAACGTTCAGGAATGCATTAGTTAACATCTCACGACTCAGTTTCTTTGTAAGAACCCCGACATTTGGCAGACCAGCACGAGACATTTTCTCAGATTCCTCGGGTTTGACTACTTTCATGGAATCCTTCCCATCACTCACACTTGACAAAGTATCACTCAATCCTTTGAAAGATCCCCTGGTGCTAAGACTACGAATGCTTGTGTTCCTCCCATTGATGCTGTGGTTGCCTGTACTTGTAGCTGCTAGAGATTCGAGGTGGGTGGGAAGGGTTTGGAACACATGGTCAACAATTATTGCAGCAGCTGCATGATAATCAACCTTGATCTCAAAGTCATTTGGAATAATCTTGTCTAGTTTACTTGGAATGCCGGAGTTTGTTTCCTCACCATGGTCCGGTTTTGGGGTGGAGGACCGAGTATCACAGGACAATGACTGAATGTTTTGTACCTCTATCACAGAACCAGATATACAACTTTCAGAGGGCCTGATTTCCACTGGGCAACCATCAGATGACTTACTTCCAGAAACATAACCATCAGGAGGATCGTCTTCATGTTGACCTTCAGAGCACCTCTTATCATTAGGACAGCCTTCAGAAAGCCTCCTGTCAGATGTACGTCCGTCAGAGGATTTCCTATCCGGGGTCCTCCTGTCAAAAGTACAACCCTCAGAGGTTCTCCTGTCAGAAGAGGAGTCTTCAGAGGCCCTCCTGCCTGACAGTGACAAGGAGCAGTTGGAGGAGAAAGATGCTGAGGAATTGTTGTGAGATGAGCTTGAGGAGGAGGCATCAGCAGACTGAGCAGCAATGGTGTCCGTGGGCGGGTTGTCGTGAGCAGGAGAGTTGGGCAGCTCCTCCCCAGCCAGTTCCTGAGACACATGGAGTAAGACCTGCTGTACGATCTGGTCAGCATACCACTCGTACATACGGTCAGTTGGAAGATCTTGATGGGAAGGTACTGGGCTAGGTTGGGGAGATAAGGCAAGTTGGACCACATCCTGGAAGGCGGCAGGGAGAGTTGCATCCAGTAGGGATTGGGCATAGTGTTGAAGGTGTGGTTGAGGTTGTGTTGTGTCTTCTTCACTGTCTGACACTGATGCAGGCATGCCGTCAGCTTCAGTGTCTACAGAAGGATCAGGGTGTACAGCACATGGCTTCACAGCATTATCAGGAGGAGAAAGATGGCTGAACATCTGCATCCCTGAAACAAGAGGTATGAGTGAGTGAGTGAGAATGTGAGCATGTGTAAAGAGAGTATGTGATTGTGGATTGTGTGAGGGAGAAGTATGAAGTATGTGAAGTTTGAAGTGAGTGTGAAGTATGTGAAGTGTGTAGTGCGTGAGTGTGTGATTGTGGAGTGTGTGAGTATGAAGTATGTAAATTAAATGAAGTGTGAAGTGAGTGATTGAGTGAAAGCGAGTGATTGAGTGAGTGAGGGAGTGAGGGAGTGAGTGAGTGAGTGAGGGAGCGAGCGAGCGAGTTTTAACCACAAAGGGAAAAGAAGAGGAACAGAACATACCTGGCATCATCTGAGCTGCTGTGGATGTGCCTTCTTGCATCAAACAGGCCACCAACTTTGTAGCAAAATCTGATATCCCAGGCTGGGCTGTCTCCTCTTCAATAGTGCCATGACGTTTCTTTTCATTCTTCAAGTATGACTCATAAATTTCTTCTAAATCTGAACTCAAGTCGGAACTATGTTTTGTACTCGAACTACTTCTCCGGGACACGTCACTCAAATTGGAGCTCCGCCTCCGGAAATTGGACAGCCAGTCAGCATAGTCTACCTCCAACAGATCGCTGCTTCCATTGGGATGCTGGGATGGGGTAGTTCGGGAAAACTGGTTATGGTTTCTATCACAGGACCTGCCAGGATCATAGACACCTTCTGACTGGTTCACTTCAGGAATGCTTATATCCGACTGGCTGACACTGCCACTACTGGATTTTGACTGGTCAGAGTCTTTGGTTTCTTCTCTGGACTTGTGTTTGTCCACCGATTCCTTCACTGCCTGGTGCATAGCTTGTGACAGTAATGTGACCACAAAATTAGACAAGCGCCTTTTCCCTCCATCTGAAAGAAGAGAAGACATAACTGACCACTTGTTGATCTTAAACATTCGACCCTAAAACTATTTGTTTCCAGTAAACATGGCAAACTGTGTTACATTTCTTAAAATGAAACAATACATTAACTGGATGTATTGTACATAAAACCTATCAAAAGAATTTACAGTGAAAGCAACCAACAAAAAATGTCCTAAATTAACAAATATATTATGAAATGAACTACATTTACAAGTCAAAACGTCTCAATCATCCAATGGTCAAGGGGACAAAATAGCAACGCCTTGAGCACGTACTAGTTGACTGAATATGTGTGCCATATATATACCCTATGATAATAATATCTCCCAGGAACCATCCCCCATCCAGTCATAACTTATTAGCAGTCCCTAATCATCATTTTTAATCCAGACTCTCCATGGATCCATATACATTTCCCTCCAAATGTTCATGCTGATTAGATGTCCGATTTCTCCTACCTTCTTCTGTAGGGCTCTGGACTGCAGTGTGATATTCCTCATCTGTAGATGTGTTTAGACCATGCGATGATGACATACTGAGTCGAGACGACGTGTCCAGGTCGGCAACATCACAGAAGCCGACGAGAGCCTTGTTCAACTCCCTCAACACACAGCTCTCCTTGTACTGACGGAACTTCTTGTGCTTGAAGGGAGTTGCATCTATTGCACATAGCACCCTTTTCCTGTTGCCCCACTCATCTACCTGCGAAAGGAGGGGAAAGTATTATCAGCACAACTGCCTTGAACATTTTCAGAGAATAATATAGTTGTGTGTCTTAGCATAACATAGAGAGGTAACTTAATGTCTGACAACAGAGAAAAGTCTGCTTGAGGCTGGTTTCACAAGTTCACCAACAGAATGAGTGAGTGTGTTTAGTTTTATGTAGCTTGTAGCAATATTCAGCGTGACAAGTGAGTACTTTAAACCCTTGGCTACTCCATCAGTTCGTTTTGTGCTCATATGAGTACAAGCTGACATAAAAGGACAACTAAAGGGAGGTAACTTGTCGGTATCCTATGAAAAGCACAATATGCCTAGAGACAAAAATAAGAGGATTATATGTGGGCATCTCACCTCTGTATCGTCCCTGTAATCACCGACGTACTCAAGTCCAGAGGCGTAGCCACTGTGTTGGGAGAACTGCTCAAAGCCACTGATCAAGATGGCCTCGTTGTCCTGCATGTTTTCCATGAACAGCATGGATGCTATCAGCTCTGGACATGTACAGAACCGGATCTCCTCCTACACGACAAAATAAGACATGACATGACATTAAATGGAGTGGAGTGGAGTGGAGTGGAGTGACAAGACATGATATGACATGATGGAGCGGAGTGACATGACATGACACTAAATGGAATAGGGTGGTGTCACATGATATAACATGACATGACAGAATGGAATGGAGTGGAGCAAAGTGTCATGACATGACATGATGGAGAGGAGAGGAGTGACATGACATGACTTTAAATAAAACAGGGTGGAGTGACATAACATGACATGACATGACAGAGTGGAGTGCAGGGTGGAGTGATAAGACATGACGTAACATGACACTAAGCTAAAAAGAATAATTCATATAGTATATCAGAACTCCGTAATAAGATGCTATGGAGAACAAGAAACAATACACAATTGATATTTACTACAAACAGAGTCTGTTCAGTAGCACTGTAAATGCATAAGAGCAAACATCTCTCCAAACAACTCGGATGTGTTTTGGCAAATAAATTGTATTGCAATATATTACAAGTATGGTACCAGGATTCCAATACATTTTGCCATATACTGGGAGCTCCGGTATTTGACAGTGAGTGGCTCTAATTGTACATGCACAGTCTATTTTCTACATACAAAATTCAGATTTGATTTTATAGGATTGTATATTTTTCTTTTTCATAAAAGTTATTGCAAGCAGAGGATGCTGTTTTGTCAATTAAAAGTGGAAACATGAGAGGGAATGAAAGTGTATACATATTTTTTTTTTTATCAGTCGTTTATTTGCTTTTAGGACATAACAAAATTTGATGAGTAATATTTAAACAGATAATACATCACATGATGCATGTAAGCACTAACATGATAAAGAGTTCATTAATACAGTTGTCTGATATATTTACTACATTCTCAAGTGATTCATCATTTCAATTTCAACCATAGAGTGAGTGAGTGACACTCGGCACTCAGCAATGTTCCAGCTATATGGCAACAGTTTGTAAATAATTGAGTCTGGACCAGACAATCCAGTGATCAACAACATGAGCATTGATGTGCACAAATGGAAAGCGATGACACGTGTCAACCAAGTCAGTGAGGTTCATCCCACTAGTCGCCTCTTACGACAAACATAGTCGCCCTTTATGGCAAACATGGGTTGCTGAAGGCCTGTTCCACCCCGGGACCTTCACGGGTCATTGAACCATAGAGATAATCACAAAACTTCAAGTTTTTTTTAAACCCAACATACTGATTCTGAGGAAAAACACTGCAATGCATATCATCTGAACAGTGTTTGTAATGTGCTGGCAATACCATGCATGCTGTGTGACTGAACACAACAGTGTTATTATTTACCTGTACCTTCAGTGAATGGCACTTTGTCCCTTTATGAATTCAATTCGTAATCCGTGATCAATAGAATCAAATATTTCGTAATTTTTTTTAAAAAGGAGTGTCTTTCGTTGAATTTGGTTGTTATTTATTTATTTCAAAATATGCAAAATGTAAATATATTCAAACCATGAAGGATAAGAGTCAATGCTCACATATTTATATCACTGGTTTAATAAACACTGTCAACAATAACAAAACAGATTACAAAATATATATTTTCATGAGCATATCATATTTCACTGAATCTGAAGAAAAATACATCAATTGCAGACTTAGAGTTTCTGTTACCCAATATTTGAATCCATTACCCAATACATGTATCCGTAACCCAATAATTGTATCCGTTACCTTATAATTGTATTCAAAACCCAGTTGTCAGTGTATTGTAAACTGCTTACGCCAGAGCAAGCTGTAAGTGGGAGGTTTACTTACCTGGTGACTGACACATGTCCCTCATGTCTGATTATGTGGTGATCGCTAATTTAGTTATCAGGTCTCGTTTGGTCAGTAATTTACTTGCAGGGACCATGTAAAAATGTTTACTTAAGCAGTATTGTTTACTTATCCAATTTTAGTTCACAGGACTCAAATAGTGATGATTAATGAAGAAGTTTGCCGGGACCAAAGAATAGTGTTTACTTATCCAATATGTTTAGTTAAGCGGTTTCTACTTAGGCGGTTTCCACTGTATTTGTGATATGTATGATATTGCATGCATATCTTGATAAACTAGTTCACAATTTCATTTTTGACATATTTTAACATTATTGACATATTAGGTTAGAAATGACACCATAATTAAAATGTTGACACAGTCGAGGTGAGTGAATTGTTAAGTTTAGTTTTACACCGCTTTTAACACTATTCCCGCAACATCATGGAGAGGAATGCAGAGGATGGGCTTCACATAATGTACTCCTTTGGGATACAATTTTGATGCGACTGGAATACGATGACGTGTCAGCTAGCCTGATCATCCGATCCTGTTGGTCGCCAAATCTCACCTGGACCTTCAAGAGTAAATAAACATACCTGTACACGACCTCGACCAAGCGCTCCACCTCCTATGGACCTGTTAGCAAAATCAACCTGAAAAAAAAACAGATGTTTGTATGTCATGTACCTGACATCTATTCCTTCAGATGCAAGCACAATTATACCTAAAAAATTATGACTTTCATCCTACATGACAATTTTGAGCTGTCCATTACTGAAACTTTCTTGTATATCCATTTAACTGCTCTCAGATTGAAGTCAGTGAGTTGGAGACCATTGTTAGCAATATTCCAGCAAATAAAAGAAATAAGCTACCCATGTGGATAATCGAACCTGGGCCGAATCAAATTTTGGACGAACGTTTACCACTTGCTACCTCACCACCCTTTCACAGGACTAAACACGGCCGTTCAAACTGTAAATTCATGCCATCATGGTTTCCATTTTGCATATATCTATATATTGATGTGGTTTGAATCTTTATTTGCAAAAAAGGGTACATGCAGGCCATCGGCCCATGGTACTTTGGTCACTGTCCACAGCTTGTTTATCATGTTTCATTATGTAAATACAAACATACAGCGTTGCACACACAATTTCAAGCTGGTCGCATGGTGTGTGCTCAGTGAGACAGGTTTCATAATTTTAACATTAGTAGACATATGTCATTAATCAACAGAGTCTCAGTATTTTCTCGCTCACAGTACAATCACTGCAGTATGTTTCATAATTCCAACATTAGTACAGGCCATGGTACATACATCATAGACCACAGTTATATTGATGTTAGGACTGCATGTGAACAGATACCTCAATTGCTTCACTACCCATATCTTCAATGAAGCCGTCAGTGTGGATGAACATTGAGCAGAGCTCAGCATCTGATGACATAACGTCTTCCATTGTCAGCAGCATTTCGGTGTCTATCACCTGCACAAAACAACATTAAAAGTTGTCAACTCACAAACAAGCTACATCATACAACAGCTTACAAATTACCATGCATGTAAGAAGGTCCACCTCATAACTGTGTTTGTTTGTTTGTTTCTGTTTGTTGGTTTGCACTTTGCAATGTTCCAGCCATATACCAGCGATCTGTGAATAAGTCAGCGAGTGAGTTTAGTTTTTCGCCATAATCAGCAATGTTCCAGCTATTTGGCGGTGGTCTGTAAGTAATAGCATCAGGACCAGACATTTCAGTAATCAACAGCATGAGCATCGACCTGAGCAGTTGGGAACCAATGACATTCCAACCAAGTCAGCGAGTGTGAACACTTGATCACATTAGTCACCTCTCACAACAAGCATAGTCTAATGTATGGCAATCACGGGTTGCTGAATGACTATTCTACCCTGAACCTTCATGGGTCCTGTAAATAAACCAGTCTGGTACAGAAAATACAGTGATCCACATATTGATCTTCGATCTACACTACTGGGATAAGCTGACACGAATGTAGAAAACCAAGTCAGCGAGTCCAACCACCCAATCCCGTTAGTCCCTTCCTACAACAAGCATGGGCTGCTGACAAGTGACCCTATTGTTAGAAGTTACTGACAAATGAAATAGTAGCTGTGCACTGTTGTGTGATGCACATTTCAAGTCTAGATGAAGTGGGGTGAAATCTATTTGAGAGAGAGAGAGAGAGGGAGGGAGGGAGGGAGGGAGGGATGGGAGGGGAGTTTCTTTGTGCCTGTAAGTGTACGCCTGTGTACCTTTGTGTCTTTATCTTGGTGAAAGTCACTATGTATAATTGTCCAGATGTGTGCTTGACTCAGAGATGAGCAGTTCCTGTCAAAATCTCAAGAACCACACTGGGTAACAAGAAGTACCAAAACTTAACAATTGTGAGCATGAAGGCAGCCAAGATTGAACCATCAACAGCTTGCTCCTGGGCCACAGACTCTGTACATTAAGCCATAGGCATTACCTTCCAATCTAGGATACTAAACGTGCTCCGAGTGTGAGTCAGAAACACTGTCACTGTGAAGTAAGCATATATGCTAGATAAAATAAGTTATGGATTTTGGTGTTTTATGACTGATATTTTATCGGTGTGTCAATGAATAAACAGATCATTATTCATAATTTCAAAGTTTAAATATATCCCTAAGTATTTGTCCAGTATACTTAACAAATAAACAGCATTCAGTCTGTGATACCAGACAATAAGTGTTGTCAATCATGTCAGTGACCTAAAACAGACATGGCCATGTTCCCAGTTTGGGTTTTCTGGGAAGGTGAAATTAACACTGGCCATCAAAACTTTGCATACTGAAACTCAAAATGTGTTTGTGCTGACATATCAAGATTGAAAACTGGTATGAAGTTATTGTTAATGTAAAATCATTATCATGGGGTCCTAGCAAAGGTGATGGGGAACAGGTCAAAATGGCCACAGTGACCCTACTCAAAATAGCCACATGACAAAATGGCCATACTGACCCCAGTCAAAATGGCCACATGACAAAATGGTCACACTGACCCCTGTCAAAATGGCCACACTGACTCTAGTCACAATGGCCACAAACCCTAGTCACAATGGCTACAAACCCTAGTCAAAATGGCCATAACCCCTAGTCAAAATGGCCATACCAAAAAGTCAAAATGGCCATACCAAAAAGTCAAAATGGCAACACAAAAAAGTCAAAATGGCCATACATTGTTTTATTAGTTTTTAAAACTCATTTGTATTATTTGATATCAAAGTGTAAAAATGACAACTTTACATTATCAGAACACACCAAGTATCGCAATCGAAACAATACTTGGATATAAACCCTTAACCAGTGGATTGTGGTCAGTTAACGGAGGCAACCCTTCACAACCTTACACCATCAGAACAGACCAAGAATAATAACAATAGACTAACCTACATATAAACCCTTGACGAGTGGATCACAACACAGCTAAGTGAGAAAACTCCAGACAAATAAGACAGACTAAAAGTTCAAAGTAATCACAACAGTAAAACTGACTGTACCTGTCTGGCGTAGGTAATACTTCCCGACAATGCTACACCTGGCTCTGTCACTCTTTCAAAGTAGTTCAAGATGCACCGCATCTTAGCATTTTGCGATGACCTGAAATAATTCAAAATTATATTTTACATGCCCTCAGAATTGATGAAACCAAATGTTAGACTAGCATTACGGTATTTGCCATTCTACATGTTTAAAGCACATGGGTGTTTAAAATTAAAAGGGTCTTATCAAGACACTCCTAATTAGCATGATTAGGAAAAAATTAAAACTCAAACAAAACAGTTTATGTGTTAAAAACGTCTAACATACTTGTCAAGTGATCGAAAGCGATACTCAAGAAACAATCCACAGCAAAGGATAAGTGGGGTTCAAAGGTTATCATAATTCATTTTGATGATTCAAAAAACTTTAAACATCATTTAAGCAATATGCCATTTTAGTTTATTTATTAAATCAATAAACATCATGCAAACATGAGAGATGCATTTCCTGAAAACTGTCATGATGGCATGACCCATAAACTATGCTATCATCCAAAAAATGATTTACTGTCATGTTGACTGGTATTCAAAATGGCTAGACCCATATTAAGCTGTGAGATTAAGAGTGCCAGCGATAAACAGTTTGATGGGGGTGTAACAATGTTTTGTATAATTTGAAATGGACAGATATACAGCATTTCCAATAAATAAATCATGGTGGACATTATTTAAATAATTTATCTGTACTGCCAGAGCACATTGAAAATATTTCATCCATGCCTTGTCAATATTTCTATAAATTAGCACTATTCTGATCCCTGCAACTGCCAGCAGTTCTCCTGTAACCAAGCAGGTCTGGACCATGTAAACCAGTGGTTGACAGCATGAGCACCAACCCATGTGATCAAGTCGACATGACTCGCCATTTAATCAGATCTTCCTGTCACCACAAGGTTACCAGTTCTACACAAGGTTCCAAGTTAATATTTTGACTTTTTATTACTAACTTAAAGTTAAGACCTACTATGCAAAATAGTAGTTTTGTTGGTTGCCACAAAGAATTTCAGTTATTGTCCACATATTGTCATATTTAGTAAGTTGGCTCTCTTAGAGATTACTATTAAATGTAATTTTCTGAATACAATTGATATTTTAAACTTATCCTGAATCATGCTTATTATGCTTAGCTCCTCCATCTATGTGAAGATAATGGAACATTGGAAATCCCCTGAAGTCCTCTTCTCATTGAAGCAGATTCACTCATCCATCGGAAGCCTCCCTTTCCTGCCAATACGGTCACATGACCCGCCATGCTTGCCACTCTCTGGATCTCATAAGCCTGACACGAGAATTACTGGGAATTCAATGTGCCTGAGAGGGGCGGTGGGGAGAGCATGACACCATGAGTCCGGATAAGTACAAAATATCAATTTTATTCTGAAAATTACATAGTTTTCCTTTTCCTGAATCATGATAATACATAGATCAGCTGGTGTCCTGCTGGTGTCTCATTCAGCTGTATGTCAAGATTTCCAATCAAGACCAGCCATGACCCTGCCTCATGTACAAGTATCTTCATTATGGCTACCAGGTCATAATCACTGTTCAAGACATGCGCATGGACTCGCAACCAATACACTCCACAGAGCATCTTGGTCTCAACAAGTCACGTAAAAAAGCGTGGGAGAGCCTCAGCACCTCTGTGGAACCGTTAGTTGTTGTGTGACAACAAGTGTGGATTGGAAACTCGTGGAAGTGTGAGTCTTGCTGCTTTGTAGGCCCTCAGTATAACAGCTCTCATCCATACTGAGATAGTGTTGCGGGATACTTGCATAGGTGTCTCAGTAGATAATGGGATGAATAGGCGCTTGAAACGTTGTCTCCTTGTTGTAGTATTTTGGAGATATATTTTCAACGCTCTGACTGGGCATAATGCTAAATCCTGTGTATCATGTGGCACAACGACTGTGGATAATGCAGGGATGTGGAACTGTCTGTCCAGTTGTCCAGGCAGTTGATTTTTGGCGATAAAATCCCATCTCAGTCCTAGACATACCATCTCATGCTGACTGGAGTCAAATTGTGTGCTACTGAAGTCCAGAGCATGTATTTCTGACATCTGTGCCAGGGCAAGTAGAAACAGAGTTTTCTGTGTCAATAATTCAAGTGATCTGTTTTATCTTCCTGGTGACTTTTGGTAGTAGTACTGGAGAGGAGAATGTGTAAGCAGTCAGTCCTTCCCTCAAGATGCTGAAAGTATCTGTTGCCCATGCAAACAGAAATGGATACAAATGTTGGTATCTGCTTGTTGAACCTTGTGGCAAATTGGTCTATTTGCGGAGATCCAAATGTCTGACTAATGAGTCAAAATGCCTGTCAATGTAGCATCCATTCTGTTGGAGAAGGTTGTAGAGGGCATGACAGTGCGTGGACCATGGTGTTGTGTGCACCTGGGATGTAACATGCCTTTATGTAGAGGTTCAAGTCATTGACGATGTCGAAGAGTTGAAAGGTCAGCTGTAGCAGTGTGTGACATCGTGTTGATCATTGCTGGTATATGTAGAACACCATTGTGGAGTTCTCTGTATGAACCACCAGTAGTGTGTTCCTCAATGCTGTTGGCCAGAGATGTGTTGTGTTGATTACACCTTTCATCATCCAGGTTCCATTGGTCAGGTGAGCACCCTAACCTTGTAGCCATGCATCTACGTAGAGATGGTTGCTGTAGTCCCAGCATAGACATTCAATTGGTGAGTCCACCTTAGTAGATAATTATGGTCTCAAGTTGTCCGACAGAGCAATCAGATCCAAGGTGTTGAGGTGCTAAACAGGAACCATGATGATGGGCACATTGAAGGCGCCCCGATCTGGTCAAATCCTGTGCTGATGTACTGTAGTGGTAATGAAGAGAGTACAGCTTGTTCTAAGATGGCTTGAATATTGACCCACAGATCATCGGGAACGATGATGCAGTGAATCGAATCCTCAGGAACTACAGATCTTGCTGTGGCTCTAATTCTCAATTTCAGTAGATTCACAAGCCATCTGAGTTGAGTTAGCAACCTCATTGTTAAGTCTAACAGTAGACTGAGTTGACTTGTTTTATGATGCGCTTGAATTCCGTCGTCTCAGTAAAAGACACTGTGAAGTCCCAGCCACAGAGCCTTAGATATTCCAAATGGTGAAAATGTTCATTGATAGTGCTAGCCGTTGAACTGAGAAATGGAGTCTGGATGTATGGGAATGTGCAGGCAGACATCTTGCAGATCAATGCTAGGTAGATAATCCGTTGGATTGATGAGATGCCGCAATTGTGGTAGATGGATCATTCTGAACCTCTTTGGTTTCAGTAGATAATCCTTGTTTAACACCTTCATGTTGTATGTTACTTGAAACTTTTCCTCTGAGTTTTTCTTGGGTACCAGAAAGATTGGGGAGTAGAATCCTTGTGTTAGTTGATCCAGGCATAGTTTTTTGACTGAACCTTTCTCTAGCAGAGATGATATGGCGTCTGCTAGTTGTCTCATTGATCCCTGGTGCACCCAAAGAACACTGTGTCTCTTGGGAGCGGTGGTGCTGCCTGAAGTGGGATCTTGTAGCTGTCTTGTAGGATGCTCATGATGTAATCGCCGTTGAGAAGTCCCCAATCCTTCCAGCAGAGGTGTAGAAGTCCACCCACTTGTGAAGGTTGTAAGGGAATGACTGGGGTTGGATGACTCCCATTGTTCTGAACCTATCTTCATCAGTTTCCTCCTTTAGGGCCACTGGCAGGATGTCCTGCTCCATGGAAGCGCCTGTTTCCTCTGGAGTGACGAAAAGAGCCCTTGCTGAAATGAGCATTGTACTTCTTGTCTCATTCTCTGGACCTTGGAGAACTCTGACTTGTTGGAGTAACACTGAGAAGACTGCTTGCGGACAGTAGTCAAAGTGTCAATCGAATTTATCATCATTACTTCTCTGGAGTCCTGAGTGACTGATTCAGTGATGTTCTCAATTCTGCCATCCAATATTGTGGATGCTGACCAGGGAGCTCGATACATGGGTGCTGTCATCCCAAGACGATGCTGATAGTAGACCTTGTGGGCATAGTGGATTCAATCCCACGGGCATCGAGGCTAGATGCTCTGAAATGAATGGTTGATCCTTCTGGGTGGTGAGTGCAGAGAGAATCATCCTGTCTTCATAATTCTGTAGGTTGCTGAACGTGGAGATGAGAGCCTTGTTGATGGCCCTGGACCAGGCGACTCTGAAGAAGGTACGCTGAGTGGTTGTATCCAGTTGAGCCAGTCGCTTCCCCTCCACTTTGTAGGATCTATTGCGAGTCTCATTGATGACTCATCTACTTCAGGCGCTTTCAAAAAGGGCTCCATAAGATGAAGTGGGAATTTACAGGTGCTGAAGGCTGGGATGATACTGATACTTAGTCGCCATCTGAAAGGCTGTAGACAAAGTTCCCAGGATGGTAGATGTCAGCGCAGCTGGCGAAAACATCACTGTGTTGATGTCCTTGTTACGCATCTTATGACATCATTAAAATTATGAATGTCAGCTGTTATCAATATATGGTTACAAGATGCAGAATCAACCAATTTTGACATGACATGAGAGCATTTGTTGTTTATCCTTCATACGCCTGTGAACAGTATATAAACAGAATGCAAATTCTTGCAAAGTTCACAGTGAGCAGTGGAACAAATCGGTTTGTATGAAGGACATAATATATGCGGATCAACAGCCAACAATCACAGTTTACATGATTTCAGCAACTTATACCAAGTCTAAGTTGAAGAAGAGGTATCCAAAACACATGAAAATTTATAAATTTCAACAATAATTTTACATAATGACGATAGTAATTACAATCCAAAAAACGAATATGTACAATTTAGATTATAGGAACAAATTATAAGCACAAATTCATCACTGTATTGGGACCCAAAGTGCCTCCAACCTTCTTCGTCGAGGGATGAAGGAGAGAGTGACAAGCATGGCTGGTCATGGACCATAATATTGGGAATAGGAGACTTCCAGTAGGTGAGTGTATTGTATGTCTACTTCAATTAGAAGGGAACCTCAAAGGATTTCAAGTGTTCCACTATCTTTGCATAGAGGGAGGAGAAGATAAGCATAATAAGCATGAGTCAGGATAAGGAAAAATTAAACATCTCGTAAACAGTTCTTTAGACTCTAGACAATCATTGCTAAAACTTGGCAGTCATTATTAATAAATTCTTAAATAAATAGAAGTTGTCATTATTTCTCATGAAAACTGGAATAAAATCAAATTGAAGTTTTACCTTTCTCACCAAAGGCTAAGTGTTTCATTTTTTCATATTATTTTGTTGCATTTCTCAAATGTTAATCACACATGCGACCAATTCACTATCAACTTGGGGCCACGACAACCAAAGGTGATGAGACACAACTTACATTGGGAGGTGTTTAAAGAAGTTGGTGAAGTTGATGACATTGAGCTTGGCCCATCGACTCCTCTCTCTCTCTGGGAACAGGCACAGGAAAGAGCAGGCCAAGATGGCTGCCGCGCATCTTTTAGAGAGAACACTAGTGCTACCTGAAACACACAAACACAACACTGTCAGTTCTTTCACTTCCTTAAATGTGCAGCCATTTGATCTACTTCTAATGTCATAGTTGATGTGACGTTTTCGCTCTTTTAACATCTATTTCCATTGGAACAACAGTCATCATGATCTGGTCTGGTGCAACATGGAAATGGATTTACCTACTTATTCCCTATTTTGGGTTCAGTGCCTATGGATATCTTCAGTAAAGAAATAATTCTGTTCAGTATTTCATAAAACAGTACAAAGGCTAGATATAGAGGTACAGTTTTGAAATCAGAATCAGCCACACAAAATTTAAACGTATCTCATAACATTTTTGCATCAAATGTAAGTGCTATGTTCATGATAAATAAACTACACAGCTAAATGCTCCAGGGCACAAATTCCTGTGTCTCATACACATAAAAATTCACACTGAACGCAACAAAATTGATTGGTGCGGCTACAAGGACTCAGAAAAGTCAAAATTTTTGTAAAATATTCGATCAATAACAATATGTTATCACAGAGTCTGCCATGTGTGGTGACATGTGGCCCTATGCATAGGACCCTCTGCACAGGTTAAGTTAAGCAATGCTGGGTGTGGACAGTGCTCGGATGGGTGACTATGTTTAGCTGCATGACTCTTGAGAGTTTCTAGGGCTTCAGTGATGCCCTACAATCAAGTACATGTGGTCTCACCTTAAGGCAAGAGAGGTTTTTCAAAATTGCCTCTTTTCACTCAGCAGAAAGTGGGTACCCAGTGGGATAAGTCATGTGACTATTAACCCTCAAGCCCTCATGGGCAGCTTGGGTTATCTGGCATAGCAATAATCATATTGTAGTGCTTTGAGCATGCCCCTCACTGATGTGGAATTCAACGTATTACAAATGCCCTTATTATTATTGTTTGCAGGGTTACGATATCATTGGCAATTTATTTTCTGTGACAATGTGATGATCATGATACACAATACAATAACAAAGTTTGTCATATTTGCGATTTCATTTTCTCAGTAAAGTACATATTCTAGTACTTTTTTGGTTGAGTCCCATCTGGGATTCGAACCCGCACCCTCAGAGTCAGGTACCTAACTGCCAGCACACAAAGTCAGCCGACAAGTGGAAGTCGTGGTGGCTGAGCGGGTTAGGCGGCTATTACAATAACAGTAACTGAATTACAACATAGTAATAATATCTAAGTGTCTGGGACCCCATTCTCTAGTCCAGGAACCCTACAAAGTTATGAATGTGAGTCCCAGGGATCCTCAAATAGATGACTCCAGGAAAATAACTGATGCTCCATAACTTTCATGTTGCAACATTCCATATCAGTTTGTAACAAAAAGTTTTAGACCATATGCAGTCTTGTGCAACTAGTTTCAAGCTGTGGAAGTTGTTTAGAACCCAAACATTTTACTTCAAACCACTGACATTCATGATTTTAAGTACCCTTGGCCCACAAAAAATAATACCCCAGGAAAATGAAAGTTTCGCATCTAACCAGTCCTGTGGTTTGGCTGAACATTTTGTGAGTTTCATATCTTCTTGTAAGAATAAAATATTTTGCACCAGCACAATTTGGCAATTTCCTGCCAACCCACAGTTTGAAATCCTTCATAAACCCCTTGTAATATTCACAGGATCCTGTAGGACTTGGGTAGCCTAGAAGTGGAAGGATTCACTTGGAACGCCGAAGGCACTGGTTCAATTTCCCCACAGGAGTGCAGTGTGAGCAGTCAAGATCTGGTGTCCCACACTGTGATATTTCTGGAATATTGCTAAATTCTGACTCAACTCACTTCCCCTGGCCAGTACAGTCTGCCAATTTACAATGATTATTCAAGCAAATATTGAGATAGGTAAGATCCCAACAATGTCTGTAGATACACAGGGATAAACCTAGGATGCCCCATCAAATAGGAATTGCTGCTGAAAGGTCTTTGTGTTGCAGTTTGCACTCTCTGGCAGGGGTTCAATATTTTGAAAAGCCACTTGCCATAGGGCAAGTGACTTCAAGAAAGTAACTTGTCCTGACTAATTCTTCACTTGCCCTGATCTTATGACAAAATGTGTGATGTTACTGGACTATTTATCAAAGAGTGATAATTTCACTCTCTACTAGCTCTACTTTATTATTATTACGAACTTTAAAAGCTTCATTATGAGCAGACATGAAATGAAATCCAAGATTACTTGTAGTTTGAAACCATTAGTGGAAATTATCTAATAGCCTAGGGACAAGTAGGGTACCATTATCTGATTGCCCGAAATAAAAACTGACTTGTCCCGGAATTGGACGATGGGAATTTTCCATCCCTGCTCTGGCAAGAAAATATTTGAAAATGCTGCAACAGAATAATACATGTGCAGCCTAAATAAATTATGCAATCATTCATGCAAAAGAGTACAAAGTGAACTAGTTTTAATCCACATGCAAAAATACTCTTGATTGTTTTTTGTAGTAAGTTGAGCCGATGAAAGCGTCTGTTTTTTATAATGTTCCAGTTTCTGCAACTTTCAGTTTCTGTGTTTTGTTCATGATTGTTAATGATCGTGTTTCAAAAAAGAATTACTGTTTTAATAAACAGTTTATTAACATACAAATTAAGTAAATACATTTAGGTGACAACTTCAAACACCCAAATCTAAAAGAGTCCCACCTGAAATTAACCTGGTAGGGTACTTGGACCCTCCAATCAAGAAGGGCATTGGCCTACCCAAAAACATTCCTAGATTTATCCACGGATACAACACTAACACACACAGACGAAATGAACAGCGCATAGAATAACTGACAAACTCACATTTCTGTTGTTCGCTGAATGTGAAATCTGACGGCACCAAACCCTCTGACTCCAGGACTAAATCACAGATACCAGGAATCACTGTGTATAGAAACTTGTCATTTTCTTCTTCTGTTGCCTTCCTTAAAAATTTCCAAACACCAAACCATAAATACGACTGGTCAATCTTGCTGCGTTTGTCTCTTTTGGACCTGGTCTGGTTCAGCAAGCTGTTTGACGAGTTGGGAAGTCCGCCATCATACAGACCTGTATCATGGTTCGTGACATATATAAGCTGCACGTGTCGCACAATGTCTTCAGCATCAAAGGCCTCTGATAAACAGTTCTCTTTCAGTTCGTTCACAAGGACCTTGACCTCCTGCCAGTTTGGGAGGTCAGATGGAAAGATCGGACGGCTGAGATTCATGCTTTTGCTGTTAACAGCCTCTGGAATGAATGACAAAAAACATATTACTCATGATGTTATGATATCATATTGCGAAGGTCAAGCAATCTGTGCTCAAACTGTTGAGTCTACACGCCAGAACTTGGCTCTTAGCTCATCTTTTCCACAAGTTAATGTTGTCACAGAGATAATTCAGTGAGCTTACAGGACTGATTACATGACAGATCTGATGTTACTGGACAGGGACTTCACTCTACTGGTCAATGACAAAGACGACAGAGTACATATTATGTAAACTGCAATACAAATCAACAGGATAAATTGTCTGAAAGCTAAAGCATTGGCTCTTTATCATATGCATGTGCTCATGTAAAACGTTTGTTTCATGTCGTTTACCGCTAGACTGTAGCAATATCTAAGTCAAGACAAGACAATCCAGTGATTGATGTCACAAGCATTGATCTATATGATCACCAACTGAAATTGAAACAGTGGACATAGTACACCCTAGATTCTAAAAAGGCTATATTAGAATCATCAACTTCCCAGAATAAAAGAAGTTATACATCCATAAATATTGTCATCGTTCTTCATCCACTCAACTTCTAAAATGCCCATCAAAAAAGTTACTGACATGGGGGTCTGCAATCATTATTTTTTAGTTGTCTCTGTAAGTAATGCGAGCATCCTGTGAGGTAACAGTGAAGAGAACTGTATGTTTTGATAATTATTTAGTCTTGAATGAATCATTGTTTACATTGACCCATTGAAGAAATGATGCATGCTGTGTAAAAAACAACCAAACACTTTGCAAAGTCATACTTGTACTTGTTGGTACAGTGAATAAGATTCTGCATACCTTTGCATGAGCACAGTGAAGTTTTTGGCTGACTTTTCTCTACATTTACACTTGCTAGACGCACATTTATGCGTCACGTAATACCCTGAATTTCCCACAATATTTCCATAAGATCTCTTTACAACATGAAAAACAATCAGAAGCCTGAGAAAGAAAGTCTTGCTTGACAACTGTATATGGTTCCATACTGAAACGTCGCATCATATGTAATAAAGAAGTTGTTATCCATAAAGAATCTTACTTTCTTTCTTAATGCTCATCAACTTCTAATAATGCCAATCAAACAAATAATTAGAAGCCTACAATCTGAAAATATTAACATAATAAGCTTACCTGTAGTTTAGTCAGAGCAACAGGATAGTATTTGAACAAGCAACAGGGATTGAAATTATTAGTGCCACTGCACCTACATTCTCTTCCCACAGAGGTTACTCCTTTCATATCTTCCTACGTAACCTCTGTTCTAATACGGCCATATTTCCCGGTCACTGAGATATCCCCTTGCGACAAAAAATCGCAACAGGAATTATCTCCCTTGTTTCTATCCAATCAGAACATGCGTTAAATAGACTTTGCTCCAATATAGTGCCCACATGGAGTTGGTTCATCAACGTGCAAAGGAAAGATTCGGTATTTCATGTTTAACTGAAAATCAGAAACTGGCAATAGAGAGTGTAGGGATCACTCGCCAGGATGTGTTTGTAGAAACAAAAACTGGTAGTGGCAAGTTTTCCAGATGCATTCGGAAATTACTGAGATCTTGCAAATGATCACTCTTGAAACAACGTCGCTGATTGCACAACTAAATCTGAATGCCTCCAATCATGAGTCTTGAACACTCACACCATGAAAGGGTCGTATTAGAACAGAGGTTACGTAGGAAGACAGACAGGAGTAAAGTCTGTGGGAAGAGAATGCTGCACCTGTGGCACAGGCAAAATTGAAATGACATGGTTAAATTCTTACCAGTATGCTCTTATGGCACACATGATTTATTTGCCAAAGTGCATTAAAGTAAGTTTTCACCATTATTATCTTTCCTGACTTAAAGTGACATTATAAACAATAACTAATGATAAAGTGTACAGATCAGACAGCCAGCTAATCATCAATGTCTTTTCAACGTTTGAGGTCAGTAAATAAACAAAAATACATACCTAGCACTGTTTTATTACTCATGATTTAATTTTTAACTATAACAATATCCACTATAAGATTCACTTCAAATTGTGAAATATTTTGAAGTTCAGTTTAATAGACCATGAATTTATGGCACACCTGAAATTGAAATGGCTTTTACTTAAATTATCATGACAGTGCCCATGAGGCTCACTTGAAAAAAACTTAATTCTGATCCCTGAAACAATGTCATTAGTTAAAGCATAACCATCTCAACCTGAAGTTAGGCATGATCTTATAATGGCAATACATTAGTCATATTAACACTTAACAGCCAATCTTTCATTCAGATCCTGAAAATATTACCTTCAAAATACCTTCCAAGCATGCAGAAATGGATGTAACTGCAGTTGACACACAGGATGAGTAATGCTTCTATATCCTCTAATGGTTTTGGGTGGTCACAACTCTGAAGCTGATCAGTTCTACAGACTTGTCAAAATAGTCACTAATTTCTATTATTTTTAAATGGCGCAAATAATTAACATGATATACAACTTACAAATAGGGCTGGCTACAAAGATTGATAATTGGAGATGTGATCGATGGGAAGAATTAACAATAGGGATGGGAAATAGTTAAAATCTCATAATTGATGACTGCTACGTTACAACTGATCTAACACTGAAAACATTTGGCTAGAGTCATTTTCCAGATTTTCCTATTCAGGCTGTTGTAACATGACCCTTTAAGAAATATTCAGTCATGACTTTTAAATTACTGTAGTTAGTATTCTAGCAATTAAACACATTTTCAGGCCATGTCAACTTCAATGATATGTTCCATGGTCACATGTTTTAAAGACAAAATCAGTAGTTCCAAAATCGTTTGTGTTTGACTATAAGAATATGCGACTGATGGATTGGTCATTTTTTTGTCCTGCAACCAACTTTGATTATTTCAATCGATTGGAACACCAATGTTTATCAATGCTTACTGATATGAATACAAAGTACCGTACATAAACTAATGCACTGGAGCTACGTTTATATTCATGGGATACTTCTGATTGCTCAAGTATACATAAACCATGCATAAATGCATCACCAATGTTGTAAAATACAACGATTCTTTGAAACATTTTTGGTATTTTGCATTCTCCAATAATCATAGTTATTCAGTAATTAGGTACATAGGTAACAATTATGGAAATCTATGATCTGCATGAACAGCGCGCCCTACTTACAAACACCTGAAAGTTTCTAGTGCATAATCATGAAAACCTGAAGTGATATTTGAGATGCTCACAGACATGATTACAATGAAGGGCATACAAATGACGTATAAAGTAATAAACAAAATATAAAACAAAGCAGAAATGCCAAACCATGTTTTGGTCGTTCCCGAATTGCGGAAAGACCCTGAGCCTGAGGCCTCCTCATCCCTTTGATTTTCCGGCGGTTGTTCATAATTGAACTCGACCCAGTGAGCAACTAAAACGTTAAGCGGGATATGGACTGATCAGTCTTACAGATGTGTAGACTGTCAGCATGTTGTGCAATATAACTAAGATGTCAACACCCAACGAAATGCTTATTTTGGGAGATTAATCTTGCGACGGCAGCTCGCAAGGTCAAAGTTAAACATTCACAGCAAACGCGTTTGTGAAGGCATTGGTCATAAATAGGGCCATCGGTCAACAGTGCTTCGTTGCCTTGGATATTAAAAAACAAATTGCCGATCTCAATAGATGGGTGTAAAAATGACTGCGTTCTATTTTTTGTAGGCCATGAAAAATGTGTCAACAACACGGGACGTGAGAACAAATCTGCCTTTCTAATCGTGTTCAGTTTGGGCAAATGTATTTTGCATTGTAAGAAAGATATCTGTGTGCCTGACTCGTAACATTGTCGTTTCGATATCTGATCATTACCCTCAATTAATGTTGATCATGCAAAACAGGAACTTTCAGCCTTTTTCGTCCATGTTTGTTGTCATATGCGCACGCACTTGCACTCGGGAAGGGAGGCAACTCTAATGATACGCCTAACACCAGGAAGCACCGTGGGCGATGTATCTATATAGGTTCAAGTCAAGATGTCCAGGAAATGAAGAATGTCTCAGGGCTCCTTTTCATTATACTGTAATCTTTTTACTGTGAACCTTTCTCAGTAAAATGTGTTTATTTCAGAGATTAGTTGCAAGTCTATATACATGTATGTGTTATTCGATGTTAGTTTATAAACATTTTCAATTATGCGTGAGTTTACAGTGGTAATGAGTGAGTGCATGGCATTGAAGTAAAACGCACGTGTCTGACATACGCAGGATGCGTGAGTTTTGACAAATAGTATATGCAGTAGGAAAATGCATCCTATATGAACCCACAAGTAAAGGTAGATTGGCGGAAACAATTAATAGAGAGGATGGCCCCTGCTATTAGGCACAAACTGTACTTTGCGAAATTACCGCATGATCATGTATTCACCTTATTCACCATACGTATTCACCATAAGTGTCGCCCCACCCACTTTTTCACTAAGTAACACTGAATTAATTTTCAACCTCATAAAAATGGTGCTTATAAAACACATTTACTGTTCATGTTGCCTCGTGTAAGGGTTGTCAGAAATTGAAAACACAAGACCGAATTCGACCACTAATTTCGGGTTTATTTGTAGCAAACTAAACCTCACTAAAATCACCGTAAAATAAGGTGAAATACGTATATCAACACTATCACATTTCATTAATGTCGAACACGCTAGTGAGGTTTACAATGACTGGCTAACTCAGTGTCTGGTGTAACCACCTTGGACTTGGATAACATTTTCTACACGCCGTCTCATGCTGTCACCAGACGTCTGACTCTCTGTTGGGGGATCTGCTGCCACCCATCATGCAATGCATAGGTCAATCCCTGAAGGTTCTGAACTGGAGAATCCCTTGCTCTCACCTTACGCCCTAAAACGTCACACAGAAATGGTCTATAAGATTCATGTGTGGTGTTCTGGCTGGCCATGGTAGTGTCTCTGGCATAGTATGGGGGATGCTGAACAACAGCTCGAGCACGACGTGGTCTGTGTCAATATCGTCCATGGTTATGGAAATGAGGCACAAAGAGCAATGTCCGAGATCAAGGTCTAAAACCTCTGTCCACAGAGTGTGACTAGAGTGAGTGAGTGAGTTTAGTTTTACGCCGCACTCAGCAATATTCCAGCTATATGGCGGTGGTTTGTAAATAATCGAGTCTGTGCCAGACAATGCAGTGATCAACAGTATGAGCATCGACCTGCGCAATCGGGAACCGATGACATGTGTCAACCAAGTCAGCGAGCCTGACCACCGTTAGTCGCCTCTTATGACAAGCATAGTCGCTTTTTATGGCAAGCATGGGTTGCTGAAGGCCTATTCTACCCAGGGCCTTCACGGGTCGAGTGTCCCTGGAACAGTGATGAGGCCAGTTTTACAATCACAGAAACAACACCCTCAAATGATGAAGGATCCACCCCAACATGTGACTTCAGCTTGAATGGTCATCTGATCATATGCTGTGCCGCTCTGCCTCCAAACTTGTGTTTTCGTGTGAATAATGAGCGAGCATGCAGTGTTCGAAATTAACCTTTACCTGAAGTAGCAAGTACTTGCTACCTGGTTTTAAAAAAGGCAGCAAAATCTTTTACCTGGTGGGAACATTTTTTCCTTTTGCCTAATATACATTGCATTATCAGTTCATATAGCGTGTTAGGTACACCCGCAAACTGATTTTTATCAAGTTATGCAATAATACTTTTACTTCTATTAGCAGATGACGTTTTATCGCCTTTACGTTTCTGGAAATGATGAATCATTTTGTCAATTATCAAACATCGGATGCAGTAATATTATACTTAAACTATTCCAATATATCGCAATATGAAAATCAGGGCAATGTCCAGTCCCACTGATTCTACCATTATGTTTCACCTTTGACGCCTTGTCACCTTTCACTTCAAGTCATAATGAAAAATAAAATTTAATTCATCATTTTGTGTTTTAACGTTGCACTCCGCAATATTTAATCTCTGTGACGTCGGTGTGTAAATAATCAAGGTTGGATCAGTACACCCAGTGACTGACAACATAAGCATCGTTTTACCCAGCCGGGGAGGCATGCATCAATCAATCCAGCGAGCCTGAGTCCTGACCGTTCGATCCCGTTAGCTGACAAGGCCTGCAAGTGTAGCGGCCACAAAATTTTCGAGTCCCGTGCTGGGACAAGGTAAGGATGTCATCTGTGGGATTACCCAACGCCCTGCTACACAAGCAAAGACTGTGTGTGTGGCAGTATAAGTATCTGGACATTTCAAGTTTTCAAATTCCCATTATAGTGTGCATCAGTCTTGCCGTTAATGCTATAAATCATAACTCATAAGCGCCAGCCACATGTGACAAGTCCTGATTTTTCTTTCCATGCTTTATTGTGCAATGAATATCAGTTAGAGCACTTTCTCAATAAAACTGTACACGTACATTTTGGTCGCCAGTGTCTGCCACAGGCAACACAGCTTTGTTATGTTTGTGCCAGTGCTGTCCTTAATCTGACTGGCAGAAACAGGTTACTGAAGAAACAACATTCACAAACTGTTCACTTTTCTGAAACATAACTGAAACATACATGAATATAATGAATATCAATAAGAGAATACATAAGAAGTTTTAAAAAATACGTGACTCTTAACGTTTCTCCGTGTATTTTATTGCACAACACAGTGAAGCATTGTTTGATTGGCATTGTAAAAGTGGGTGACTCAAAAATGAAACATGCAACTGTATTTATGACAGCTTCTTATTTATTGCATGGGTCGATGTAGGTTCTTACGTCGTTATCAAGTTAAGAGTGAATACAACAAGACAAACAGCGGGTTAACTATAACAACAACATATTGTTGTATAACAACTGGTGCATAAATGAGAGAGGACAGTGGGAGACTAGGGACAACAAACGAGACTGGTACCGAAGCCAATAAACGCGTCCGGTTTTTAATTAAATTTAGAGCTATTATAAAAATTTCATTATATACATCTGATTTTCAACACAATATGTTTATCTCCTAAGTTTATAACCATGTTTAGTGTTTCTTAAAGCGAAAGACAACGAACAGAAATATACGTCAACGTCCGAACATGTTTTGTTATGTAAAAATGATGGTTAAGAATTAAACGTTCTTCACTACCCCATGCTTACAAAAGGAATATTTTATGAACCTTTGCCATTTGCTGCAAACAGTGGTTTACCAAGATATTCATACATACCAAACACAAATTCATTAAACATTACACAATTCCTTGCAACGGTGACTGCTATGCATTGGAAAAAAAACCTCCGTTACAGAAACATACGATATACAGTTTACAAGATGAACAAAACAATTAGTTAATCAGAACTGTTTTGAGATTCCACGAGTTCCGTTTTGAAATATGGATCACCTAGGAAGTTGTTCTGAGTTTCTCAAATTGAGAATAGAGGTTAAATAAATGGCATCGTGTAATCAGAGAATAGAGATTACCTTTCAAAAAACTTAGTAATCGTGAATTGTTAATGGTTATTACTTAATAACACTCGTTACACGAAGAATCGAATGACTAAGGTTTATTTTGAAATTATGTTCAAGCTGGGAACAAAGACAGTGTTCTTATTGTCTCAAACATTGGCGTCTGTTACTTTCAAATAACAACTTGATGTGATTAGTGATGAAAGGTGATTGTTAACTGTTACAAGTTGGCAACATACGTTAAATGAAAGCGCAAGGTCTACAACATGACTTCTAGACAATGTTTGCAGTAAACGTTTATCGCAACAGTTCAAGAATAATTAAATCACAAACTAGTCATATAATATCTATCTAGTACATTCCTGCTTGTTTGTTTAAGTATAGCAAAATATTGTGAAGTTGATAGTTAAAATGATCAAAATGTGCTCTGCATTCATTGTCTCTTTACCAAATCGACTATTATTTTTAAAAGCAAACAGTAAATAAAGGCACGCCAGAATAGAAGTTTACGCTCAAAAAGGGGGACACCGGATATGGGCTTCGAGTATTGTACCGATGTGAAGAATCGAACCCAAGTGTTCGGCGTGACGAACGACTGCTAGGCTACCCCACCGACCCTACAGATGTACAGATGTGCAGGTCGGCTGTCTCCTTACAGTCCATGGGCTTTGTGTTTAGGTTTCATGTTACAGTCTTTATCACCATCACGTGACACCGACATATCACCCTGTATAAGAAGGAAGGCGAACCTCCGGATGGGGGTGTGTATTGCACCGTCGACACATGTTCCGATTAAGGTGTCTGCAAAAAGATATATTTGCAGTGTAAATCAGCGAAATACACACGTGAGTATCATAGTGTATGTAATGTCTATGTGGACCTTGATTTAAGTTTTGCCAATCAGACGTCATGGCAAACAAGTAAACCCTTCATTGTCACTCACACATCAGACCCCACTCCTCGTTGTGTGTTGTGCATGATGCATGTAAGTTTGAACTTACAAACGAGGACTACTCTACCTGACGCTATGACAGTGAATCAGTGAAATTAGTGCCAAATATTTGGGTTAGACAGATTCCGTCTCTTTCTAAGGATCAAACTGGAAGATCTGACAGCAGACGACATTGAGGTGTACATTGCCGTCGATTGTAGAGCATGAAGTGGGCGTTATCGTCGTCACATGACATGCAGAACTTGTTATCTTAAATGCGTAACTGACCAAGGGATCAGTGAGACAGATCTCTACATTAAGCGTCCGTGTGTAGTCGGGTTTGCAGATCCAGGAGTTGCGGGTCGATAGATAGTCACCAGTTGAAATTGGCACTAAATGTGGGAAACAGGATAGTATTGTTATAGGTAGGACAAGGGACATGGCATGGAAGGAGACACTATGTTGTGTACCCGATTCCCACTTCCACTTCCTTCTGTTCTCAGCTCCGACCTGTATCCGCCTCTCCTTCTCTCGTTCACAAACCTCCCTCTTACTTTTACCCACCTCTCCTTCATACCGTTGTTCACAGTCCAGCTCGTACCTGCCTGTACGACTTTCCCATCTAGTCGTACCGGTCTCTCACTCTTCATATCTGTGTTTCTCTCTCTCTACAACGCCCTGCTTCTTCTTTCAACTCGCACCCAAACCCCCGTCCTCGTCTACGTCATCCCTTTGTCTAAATCCTACCCGTACCCGTACCCGTACCCGTTTGTACTCGCACACACCAGTCTCCTCGATGCCCTCCCTCAAACCACTCTCATCTCCGACTCTCCCTTCTACCCGTACCCGCCTCTCCTCTTACCTACACATAACTGGCTTCCTCCAACCCGTACATGTTTCTCCCCTACCCACCCTAGTCCCTCTCTCCTCCCATGCTCCTCTCCGTAGTGGGCTGTATCTCCTACCCGTACCAGTCTCTTCCTTCTCCTTGGCTCTCCCACCTACCCTATAGTCTGTGTGTTGGTGTCGGGAGTATAAAGAGCTCCTATGTGAACACACATTGAACGGTACTTACTTCTCTCACAGGAGATATATATATATATATATATATATATATATATATATATATATATATATATATATATATATATATATATCTTTGATTTGTTGAGCATTTCCTAATATAGTGTCAAGTATTTCTGTTTAGACTTTGTCAGAAAAATTGATAGCTTGTAGATGTTTCTCTTGACCATTTATTTAATGTGGCTTTAAAATGGTGCGCTGATGCTCGTTTTGTTCTTTTCTAATAAACATAACTGGACGGATTTGTAACAGCTGTGGGTTAATTTACAGACAGGGGTATACAGACAGATGACATCACTCGGATGGACATGGCGAGCACACTCAAGCATGTAAGTAACTTCTAAGTAAGCTTGCTTACATACGTCACGTACTCTCCGAGGTAATAAACATTAATAGACCGGTGAAGGTCCGGGGTAGAAGAGGCCTTCAGCAACCCATGATTGCCATAAAAGGCGACTATACTTGTCGTAAGAGGCAACTAACGGGATCGGGTGGTCAGACTCGCTGACTTGGTTGACACATGTCATCGGTTCCCAGTTGCGCAGGTCGATGCTCATCCTGTTGATCACTGCATTGTCTCGATTGTTTACAGACCGTCACCATATAGCTGAACTATTGCTGAGTGCGGCGTAAAACTAGATTCACTTACTCAATAAACATTAACACCTGTGTACGTATCGAGCGTGTATATTAGAAGTGAAACAAGCCTACTGCTTTGTGAATCTTGAGGTGCGACATTTAAATATATTCTTTTGTTTCAAGCTGAAACTTCCGGAGGTTGCTACCGATCCAGCACCATTACCACAGTTTGGTGAGAACAACTTTAGAATGTTTTGGAAAAAGTAGCAATGGAAAATATTGTTTCTGTATATGCCCCTTTATTTGTTGTGCCGTATTATCAGAAGAACACACCTCTAACTCCTTTATGGTCTTAACTGAAATAGATTGGAATGGGCAGATAAAGGCCTCATAAAATGTATGTCCAAAGGATGTCTCGGTGATTAATATATTTTTAACATATTCTTGTCTTTTAATGCTGATATGATTCTGTGACAGGTGTACACTTCATGGGCAAATATCTAATACATTATCAATATCCGATTGTAATGGGGAGAAGTTTACGTGAATGAATGTTGAAATGTGACTGTATTGAGATTAAAGGGATCCAGATTTGTCATGGCAGATATTTTGTTGTGCCTCTCACTTTGAAACAAAGAAAGTTCCAGCCATCGAAGGTATTGATTATGTTTTAATGTGTTTGAGCACAGCTATTTTTGTTGTTGAAGCTTGGAAATACTTTGAAGAAGCGGGGACTAAAACGTACAGTCTGGAAACAGAAACAGGGGCTACGATGACTCTGCAGTGTGAGTATAATCAGTTTAGTGCTTGGCGATGCTGATGTCGTTGATGTCAAAGTAATGTCGTTGTGGTTAGATTACTGTTTGAAACGCTCTTACCGGACGTTTAAACACGAGGTGCCGCTGAAACTCTAACTCAGTGTGGACATTGTGTTCCAGTAGAGTCCGATAGCGTTCGTGTTTTAGTGATTCTCACCTTCCGAACAAAGGACATAGTACTGGGTGTATTCAGGCTTTTCATCTTCTGACTACGGGCTGTGGTACTGGATTTTGTCTTAAAATCTGATAATTAAACCGCAGGCCGTTTTATTAGATGTCGTAATGGTGACCACTCTTTGAACATTCATTATAGTGCTAGGTATGGAGATATCTGCCTTTGTACACTCATTATAGCTCTAGGTGTGGTCATGTCCGTCTTTTAAACACTCACTATAGCGAAAGGTGTAGTGATGTCCGCCTTTTGGTAAGGTTTGGTCTTCAAGCAAAGGCCACTTGTCCTTTCATGTGTTTCCTGATTGGTTTCCATGAAAATATGTTTCCGACTGGAGATACGACCATGAACATTCCACTCGGGTTTAGCCGAGGAGACCACAGAATGTTAGCCAGGGTGTCACGGAGGACATCTTATGTAATATGAGAGTCTCTACAACTGGCCACTGACGTGTTTACACAACCACATCTGTATTCGCTCCGGTTGAATAGTTATACTTCTTTTATCCCGACCCAAGAGAGTTCTGTCTATCCTAGGGACTCCTAGGTTGGAATTTGTTCCCACACTATACAGCGAAAGCTGCCTAAACCGGCATTCTTTGGGACTGAAGAAATAAAATCCGGTTAAGACAATGTGCCGTGGTATAGAGCTGATGATAAACGTACAAGCCACGGGAGGGACTGAGAGTTTGTACCGGTGTTGACAACTTGTATTTCTAGTTTTTAGGGAGACATATGAATGTGCAAACTAATGCGGACACACACTACCTTTTTTACTGGTTGACTGTTCCGTTGTATAATGTCTAACACAGGGGCCTAAAACACCACAAATTTGTTTTATTATCTTTGTTAGCTTAGAATATCTGTTAAAATATCTTCCAACAACTGCTTTTTATTTTCTGTTATTTAGAAAATGTCTATTTCTATTGTTTAGAAAATGTCTATTTCTGACTGCTGACAGTAAACCAGCTCAAGTGACAATTTCTGACAAAATGTTTTATGGAGTGTTTATTTCAGTGTCAGTCATTACAAAAGTGTACGAAAAGTAATAACAATACGCATACACATAATTTCACAGAATAAATACATGTATGTGTATTTTAGTGACGGTGTTAATACAATTCCTACACAGATAAAAAAATGGCGCCGATATTCAATCCGCTGTTTTGTAAACATCGAAACGAGGTTGCCAATAACATGACTAAGTTGTTGTCTGAAGTCGGGAAATTTGTTAAATTGTAAACAAAATGTATATTTCTAGGTCCTCGACTACAACTGGACGCTGCTCGAGCCAACACTGACAGATGCCACGTAACTACAGACGGTCAGCTGGCGAACTCGCCGGCCTCCAGACAACGCAGACACAGCGGCAGGTTACGGGAATACTGGGGTACGTGTGCCTCCACCCCTATCCCCCTTCCGCCACCCCGCTCTGTTGTCACCCCAGCCTCCCACATTCCACGATACTGGGAGACACAGTCTAGAGTGGGTGTCGTGCGTGGAGGCTTGGGGTGGCTTGTCCTGGAGATGGGCGTGGCGGAGGAGAGTCACGTGGACAGTTCGTGGTGTGTTTTTCGACAGGGCCGGTCATGGTGTGTCAGTGTAGTGGGCTGTACCACACACCAGGTAAGTCTTTGTACCTGGGTGTGTCAGCAGGGGGAAGGGGGGAAATGTTACACTAACACAATGTCTGACATACCCGGCACACAGGCCACCCTCCACTATGGCGTTGTGCTGGATGTGGGGAGGGGGAGACTCGCCTTCATCGACCTGGACAGAGAGATTGTTTTAGCCAAGGTGGATGTTGAGTTTAGCGAGTCTCTCCATCCCATGTTTGGTGTTGGTTCGCCAGGTAATTACACAGTCAACATGAAGGTGAAAAGTGGGGCAGATATCAACATGACTGACACCAAGAAGTCACTTATCTATGACGCCTTGAAATAAACAATAAAATAAACATGACACTGTGTAGACGTGTAAGTGTGAATTATTTATGTAATTGAAGTGATTGAGGCAGACATAAAAGTTGTGAATGCTGTTTGTTGTGCACAAGAATGTAACGCGATCAGTTAAATATGTTGTTTTTCTACTTGATTGGATTCTCTTGTGTATTAGAAAGAACTTACATCCACAAATGACTATTGTTATCATTATTATTCAGCAGTAGCTGACCAGTTTATCATACATTTCATACGTCTTGAAAATGTCAAAATTCATCAAAAGTTGTTTCAAATCATGAATTTGTTTCTTTATTTCGTTTCATCTCTAAAATACAAATGTTTTAAATCCACACATGCATATTGTTGTGAATCTACATACTCCTTATTTGACGGAAGTGAAGAAATACGATGAAAGTGATTGAAGCGGACATAGAATATTCTCGTTTCACTCATATATACAGAAACAAAATAAAGCGCACAGAATGCTTTGTTTTCCCATTTAGCAGAATTCTGTTGTTAATGACAAGTATTTCAAATCTACACACGACTTATTTTTGGGAGTGAGTGAATGAGCGAGTGAGTGAGTTTGGATTTCACACAATGTACCCATGTGGAGGACTGAACCTTGGTCTTCGGTGTGACAAACACACGTTTTAACATTTTCAAATGGAACATATGTCAAATTTAGGATTATATTTTCTCAGCTTCTAGTACTTGGTGGGTGGGGGGGATTTAGCCTCAGTCGGGATTCAAACACGCACGCTCAGAGTGAGACACGTCTCATCGCTAGCACGTGTAGCCTATTAAAACTGCAATGTTAATTTACCCAGTGCAACGTTCTGAGGTTGGTATGAAGAGAATTCATTTATTCCACTGTAGAACCTAACAAAACTATATTTAAATTCTGTCCGTGCATTGACAGATGGACATATAAACAACGCTGGAAACCACAGTGAAATGTTCGTTATTGTCTTAGTTGAATACATACATGTATTGTATTACACTATAAACTTTACGGTGAGTGCATGATACGTCAACGGGTAAGGAGGAACTTGTGATTTGAATTATGTTTATTTATTTATTTATTTATTTATTTATTTATTTATTTATTTATTTATTTATTTATTTATTTATTTATTTATTTATTTATGTGAGGAGTACGTAACTTTAAAAATATGCACTATGAGCCGATATATATAGAATGAGGTTATTTTTCTCTCTCAACCCGTGTGTGATAGGAAAGTAAGACTTCACTATTGTAAAGGCTCATTAGGCGATAATACAATCAATACATACACAGACGTAACACATGGTAATATACAGACATACACAAAGTAATATACAGACATTCACACGGTAATATACAGAAATACACATGGTAATATACAGAAATACATATGAAATAAATACATACGTGTGCTTTAAATTGTCCTTGTCCAAGTATGTCTGTATGTGTAAATAACCGCCTTATCTCACATTGTTTGTAATAATCACTGATTCTCCTTGTGATCAATAGATTCAAGATAACTTTACCTTTATTTCCATTTGATCGATGGACGCAATGTAGATTAGATCTCATAAATCCGTACCTGTCGTTGCAAATATTTCACCTGAGTGCTAATTAAACATCAACGGCCGCCTTGTCGTAAGAGGCGACTAACGGGATCGGGTGGTCAGGCTCGCTGACTTGGTTGACACATGTAATCGGTTCCCAAATGAGCAGGTCGATGCTCATACTGTTGATCACTGGATTGTCTCGGTTATCTACAGACCACCGCCATGTAGCTGGGATATTGCTGAGTGCGGCGTAAAACTAAACTCACTCACTCACTCACTCACTCACTCACTCAACGGCCCCCATCCTTAGCCTTGCTATATAATATGACGACCATGTTAACATCTTCTCTACACAGTCCATGATTCAGCATGTAAAGATATTGCGGCCAATTTCTGGATCATGACGATCGACCTCAATGGGGCCTCATTAAAATCTATATGTCATAGACAACATTTGAGTGTATATTAGCTCACTTATCACTTCCTGCATGAATCGCGTAAATGAATCCACGAGGATGGTATTTTGTATAATAGTGTAAAGACAACAACCAGATTTGAAGATCTGCCAACACTTACGCAGTTTGCATATATGGTTTATCGATTACCGCATTATTGTAGTAAAGTCATGATGTACTACTACCAACTATGTAATAATGCAACAGAGGGCACGTATCATAATAAAGAAACCCTTGAAACAAGGTACAGAGATGGAAGTCTTTGACGGGCATTTAGAAGTGAAATACACAAAAATTAAGATTTTGTTTAATGGATATCAACTTCTTTATATGAGAACACAACGTTTCGGAGTTAATGCTTACTCCTTCATCGGGTCACCTGATGAAGGAGTAAGCATTAACTCCGAAACGTTGTGTTCATATAAAGAAGTTGATATCCATAAAAAAATCTTAATTCCTACAGAGATGGAGTCCGGGTAAACAGAAAGTGAAAATGATATATCGGATTTCCCCTCTCACTCAATGCAAGATACATGGAATTTCAAGCAATACATGGAATATTCTATTTAATACTAGTATTTACCTTTTGCTGAAGAAATGATAGAAAAATATAAACAAAAATAGGACCGAATAAAGAATAATATATTTCACGACAATATAGGTCTTTTAAACGTCTGGATTTAATTATTTACACAACTTGAACAAAAGTATTCTTCACAGCTACACATTACGATCAGTTAACAAACTGTGGCCCTGTGTTAGACTAGCAGTCTAGATTGAAGGGTTAAATGCGATATTAAACAGACTCGAATGCAGCTTTTTGGGGAGGGCGTACGATTCTATAATTGTAGGAGTACAATTACGATAAAACATCTCTACTAAAATTTAAGGAACGATTGTGGGATTGATAACGTAACTACACAAACACAAACTATGCTTATGTTTGTCAAAATTTATAATTACCTATCACTGATCATTTCTGTTTGCATTCATCAGTTTAGAGTGATACTAACGTTTCACGGAAAGTCGACTACAGCGGCTACTGGTACAATCAAAGGGAGTTAATTTGCAGGGTTGTAACTTTTGCAAACAAATCGCCCCGTCAATGTTGCTCAACACCAAAATTACATCTATAAACTATTTCTGTGAAAAATAACTCCCCAGCAGCTGCTACATGTACACGTAGTCTTGCCTTATTGTCGGAATAGATACAAAAACGACTGAATATTCTCCCACCTTCTTATCAATTTATCAATCAACGTTATATGTTCTTTGATAAGAAAACAGGGCGGTTCAAGTCATTGCGTGTGCATATATACACAGTATGGACTTAGACCTACTGTAGACCGAAAACATTTGCCTAGGTTAAACAATTCCTTTTCCAAGTACAGGCAGTTGCAGACACCCACCCCGGTCCCGCACAAAATGTCACCTACCTAGGCATCGTGTGAAAACGTCAGCACTAGATATTGTGAATTGAGGTCAGTTTGTAATTACTAGATTTACAAAAACATAAATATCTTGCAGAATATCATTCAGTCACGGCTGTCATATGCTTCCATCAGAACTGAAGTTTACTTATGACATCCACTAACTCAATGAAGTTTATTTAGTGTAGCAGAACCTGGAAACTACAAGAAACTAAACAAACCAGCCGCAAATCCGCATAAAAGTAAAAGTATCTGTGGTCACATTAAACAAAATTAAAGTCATTATGTTAAAAAGGACAGCGCAAAATATTGCGAGTTTTTATAACTGGGGGGTTGTACATTTAAACCCTACAACAATCTTACACAATACAACCATCCACATCTGCACGTACATCTCCCTGAATACTGCTTGTTAAACGAATGATTCTAATTCGGTGTAGTAGAGCTTAATGTTCACTGCAGTGAAATATCCTGTGTTATTACATTTACTTTTATTTCCTTGGTTGCTAATGGGGTGTATAACCACAGTACTGACTGGAGAACTACCCTGCCATACAGCACCAAACGTGGTGTTGCCCAATAACTAGTCAAGAGACAAACTGGATGGAAGCATTTTCAACCAGACAGAGAGATTATAACGCAAAACTCCTTGGGCAGGAGTAACCTTATTGAAAAAAGGGATTGATATTTGTATTCCTGTGACATATTAATATGATGTAATGAAACAATTGACCACAATTTGAACAATTATTGTTTTATTGACCAAACAATTCTTCTGTGGACCAATCAGTTTCTTGGATTCAGAAACGTATCGCGCGCGTTTATGTATGGTCAATAACTGATAACCGTTTCCACTGCAATAGAAATGTCATTTTTTGCAACTTCAGAAAACTAGCCAAACTGCCGAAGACATACCAATTCCTGCACCTGTAACACAAATGAATTAATGAAATGTGTGTTCAAACAAATGGCTGAAGAGCTACACAGTTGTAACAACTGGAGCAGGAGCAGGTCGAAGCAGCCGGTGCCAATACCAGCTGTCCCAGGGTGCTGCTTCCATCTAGATACCCACCTGATAGGAAGTCAGCACAGATCCTTGACAACCATCTTAACCTTCATATAATACACTTTAACAGTAAAACATGTTTTCATGACTGAATTAGTTTCCGTGTAAAGGGTAGAAAGACTAATGTAAACTAATTACACTCAAATCATATTTCTCAGTAAATAACCTGATGTAACAAGCAGAGCTAAATATGCTAAACTATCTCACATAAACTCATAAAACAGAATCGAATGAGCTAAGTGTTGCACATTTGGTATTACACTTTCGCAGTTAAGTACAAATTCTGGTGGTATTTAGCTATAGTTTAGGTTGAGCATCATCCCACATTCACATTCTCAGAGTCAGATATATGGTGAGTGAGTGAGTTTAGTTTTTACGCCACACTCAGTAATATTCCAGTTATATTGCGGCAGTCTGTAAATAATCATGTCTGGACCAGACAATCCAGTGATCAACAGTATGAATATCTATCTAGGGATACGCTGAAATGTATCAGCCAAGTCAGTATTCAGTATTTCTTGTATCCATATAGAAATGATTCTATAAACCGATAACAGTTTATAACTTTAACTTTTGCGTTTCTGAATCACACCAGTTAACAAACATCATCGAATCAAAAACATTACATTTGGATTATTGGATTATCTGTTCCGCGTTCTTTCTTTCTGTTTTTATTTATTTTTTTTTTTTTTGGTGTTGTTTTTTTTTGTTTTTTTTTGTTTTTTGTTTTTGTGTGTGTGTGTGTGGAGGGGGGGGGGGTTGTTCGGCTTTTCGTTTGTAAGGGTATACCTTGTTTTCATCGTTTTACATATTCTTTATTCAAAAAGTAATATAATTTATCGCCACAGTTTACATAAACACATATTCTAATTATATCGTCACAGCATCACTATCCAGCTGAGCTGCTCATAGACGCTTTGGTTTTCACTCGATCATTGGAAGTCATCTCAAACGGCTTATCGTTTTATTAATCTCAACTCCCTGGGGATCATACGACTGGTCCGGCCAACAGGCTTACCAAGTTCTTGTGGTTTTCTCATCCTTACGGGGCAACGGTTCAGTGCTGGATGGACTGGGACACATAGTCACAGTACACTGTCCAGGTTTACTGCACGTTGCTGTATCCGCAAGTAGGTGCTGGCGCGTATTCATGTGCCAACCATGTGGTCATTTACCAACGGATTCGAGGGTTCTTTTGGTTGTCTACTGTGTACTAAGGGGTTGGACAACTCTGGGAGGGCCTGCACACGAAGTGTGTTTTTTTTAACACAGGCATACTCAATCCAGGCACCTCCATATACAAATACGCAGAGGAGTCTGTTAGTTCAATTATTTACACAAATATATGGTGGAACCACCACTGAATTTGTCAGAATTAGAAAATGTCCGGATTATTGAGGTGACTTAATATATCTTGGAACACCAGTAATGGGAATCATCAAGGATTTCCACTGTAACATGTACAAGTATCAAGATTATACAGTGTATTGTCCTGTTGTATCCCACGGCAGCGTTAACATTTAAATTGCCCGTATTAACAAATGTCCGGATTATTTAGTTGTAATTTGAAAACACACATTCGCCCTCAACGTTTTACCCGGATTCCCGAATAAGCAAGCATCCAATATCAAAGTGTGTCGTCCAGAAGGTAAGGTTTCCGTATCTGCCAGTGTCCGGATTGACGAGAGACTGTGTAATGTCCCAGACATACATACATGCCCCGCTAAAGAGGGTCGTCCTGAAGGCAGGGTTCCAGATTGTGAAGACTCCGACTGGCAAGGTTGCACCGTGCACTGATTAACAACGGGTTCAGTACGCTGACACAAATATCGACCGTATTTAAGCTTCCATGGCCTCGCTTTCCGGTAGGGTTGTAGCAAGTGGTGTGCCTCGGTCTGGAGGTTCGGACCTCACACAGATCATCAGTAAACCAAATATGGAGGCCAGGAGAAAACAGGAGCCTGAATCGAAACAAATCATTATGAGTGAGTGTGTGAGTGAGAAGGTGAGTGAGTGAGTGAGTGAGTTTTAGCTTTACGTCTATCAATATTCCAGAAATATTGGGGAATACAAAAAATGGGCTTTCCAAAATTGGTAGCAGGTTGGTGCCAGAGCTGATGTAGACAGAGAATAACATTCGAGATAGAGACTCGAGATAAGTGGAACGTTCAGATAGAATATTCGATGTAGATATTGACAAGATGCTAGAAGTGAGTTAATTTTAAACACAGCGTGAACAGTATTTAAGTTATTTCACGGCACAGATGCGGGGTCAGTCGGATGCGAGGACGTGACCACAAAAGTGAACAGAGTTTCAGGATTAATCATACGTACTAATAGTATGCGTACACAAGCATGGAATGTGCGGCTGGGCAGAGCAACCGTATAGCTCACGTACTGTACTCACATACAATGTATACTCTTCAAAACTTCGTTTTCAATTGATGATTGAAAAAAATGGGATATATACACCCGTGCATAAATTAAGCACCATATTTTTATGGCCAGCTGCGCCTTTAACGCGAAGACCCGTAAAGATCCGGGTAGAATAGGCCTTCAGCAACCCATGCTTGCCATAAAAGGCGACTATGCTTGTCGTGAGAGGCGACTAACGGGATCGGGTGGTCAGGCTTGCTGACTTAGTTGACCCATCTCATCGGTTCTAATTTACGAGCTCATGCTGTTGATCCCTGTATTGTCTGGTCCAGACTCGATTATATTTAGACCGCCGTCATATAGCTGGAATAGTGCTGAGTGCGGCGTAAAACTAAACTCTCTCACCCACTCACTTTAACGCGAAGCGAGGGATATAGTATTAGACAGCGCTCGTCCGTCCGTATGGCATTCACTTTTCACACTTTATTCCTTTTTAAGTTTGATTTGATAATTTTCGGCAGGGGATTATCTCATCGCATTTTCATCAACATATTCTGCCATAAAGAACCGAAAAGGTTATGGTATTTGCAAAACTGTCAATGGACAAAGCGACTTAATAACTATAGGTGGAGCACATTGATGGCAGTGCCCTAACGTTTTCACAGCACCTCATTGTATCTTCTAAATAGGGTGGTCCTTAATTAATGCGTGGGTGTATCTACCGGAGTCAGTCGATGTTGATGTTATAATAATGGGTAATTTGAGAGTGCATCTCTACTTCCTACAGTAATCGTTCTTGAAAGATGATTAGCGTATGACGTGAAATTCCCATGGTGTACGATTTTCATTCTCAAACAGATATTATGACCAGAATCAAACACTAACAACGGTGTGATACAAGATGATTGTCAAAATTAATGGTCCACAGTAAATTATTGACCTTCTTAAACACCCCCAAAGTCAAACACGTGCATGGGGCTATGCGTGTGTAGTGTTTAGAGGTGGTGACGAAGAGAAACGGTGGTGCATTCATAAGATGTGTCTTTGAACAGTTTTTGAACGATTATAATTCCTATACAAATTGAAAGTTCAGGTCCCCCTAATATAAAGAGTATATTTGCCTTATCCAATGTGGAACATCATCAACAAAGCCTGTTTACTTTGATACCTTGAATTTCTCACCTGAAAACATGAATGTAGTGTGATAATGTCCAGTCGCCTCAAGCAGCATTCCTGAAAAAGTGAGAGTGGTTAGACGGTTTTCGTTTTCTAGCATGACATTTCCACTTACTTGGAGAGAAAAGCCTAACGTTCTTACAGATTGTAATGACGTGTATTCCATAGGTGCTAGCAATGGGTACATGTATGGAACTGACAAACCATGATCATGAAAAGAATACATTGGTTTGAAATTGAGAAGAATGGGTTATAATCCAAATTCACGAGTAGCACTCCACAGTGGACCCCAGAATTCCGGAAACCTCATAAACACGTAACATATTTGCACGAAATACATGTATTTTACCATTCCGCCCAGAGTGACATCTTGTGCTCTGGAACAATATTTACACGAGTCATCATCACAGACATTCTTTAATTACACAAAGAGGTTAATAAATGAACAGGAAATCATTTGGTCGCAGATGCATCCGACCATGCATAATTCATAGTCAAGCCAAAGTGGTGAAGACCGCGGATTTGACTCTGCCGTACTTTTCATCATATTTGCTGTAAGGTCGTCATTTCCTCATTTTGTAACCAATGTTGTGAAAATCAAATAAGGGGCTTGTGGAGGAATGTTGTCGATGGTCACAGGTACAGTTGCGAGAACAAATGGCGGGACGATGCAACTGATCCATTCAATGACTGATAAATGTCTTTCAAGACCCCGACCCCCAGCAAGACCTAGACCCCCATCCCTGTCTTTCTTAAAACACATACAGGTACTTAGTGCTTTGAATAGCCATAACATTACGTATAGGGTGTGCGCTTCGTGCAAACGACAATGCTCAGCATGTTTCTGCTTAAATCATCATGTCCAACTCGCAATGGCGCCTATTTGGGGAAACGACAAACCCCCACTGGTCTATATCATTCAGCAATGCTCTGAAAGAATTAAGGTGCAACTCCTAATGTCGCCCATTTCGGTGATACGGCAAACTGTCATTGATCTATGTCATTCAGCAATGCTCTGAAAGAATTAAGGTGCAACTCCTAATGTCGCCCATTTCGGTGATACGACAAACTGTCATTATCTATATCATTCAACAGTGCTCCAAATTAGAGAATTAAACCCAAAACTATTCCAGTCTCTGACTTACCTGCAATGGGCCCTCCTACGAGGAAGCCACCTCCGCTTGTAAACATCACCAAGCCCATGGCTGATGCTAGATGTTGTACTCCCACGGTGTTATATGTTATTGGGTTTAACAGGGACCAGGTGCCACCATTATAAAGTCCGTAACAAAACGAAAATACTATCTTTAACACAGGAGTTCGAGTTAATGAGTATAGGAAGTACACAAGAACACTTGTCAGACCATTGACCCCTATGTAAAGAAGCAATGGTCCAATTGAGGGATCCGTTGCAGCGAATCCGAGGCAAATCCTGGACAGAATTCCACCGATACCAATAAATGATACAAGTGAAGAAGCGTCTTGGAAGGTAGAGCCTTGTTTCATGAAGAAGTCGGGCAGGTAGAGCTTCTGGATAGAGAGTCCAGTTGTGAAAACTATAACGCTTAACAGATACAAGGAAAAGGACATGTCTAGGAAGGGTGGTATAGAGCATGAGCGGATTTTGTTGAAGCAGGATTGGCATCTTGAGGCTAGGTTCTCCTGACTGGTTTTTCCATCTGCTTTTTTGCTCTCGTGACTTTGGCGTTCATGCTGGGATGGTCTCATGAGAAAACCACAGACACAAGACTGAAAGGCCAATGCTCCAAGAAGCAGAAAGGCTCCCTTGAGTCCATACCCGTCCACCAGATGCTGTGTGAGAGGGGGAAGGAGGAAGTTACCAAGTCCACACCCAGCTATTCCTATCCCCGTGGCTAGACTTGTCTGCTTCTTGAAGTAAAAGCCGAGCAGCACCAAACACCCAGTGAGACACAACCCTTGGCCAAGTCCTAGAAATACAAATTCAAATACACAGAAAGAGAATAAAACTTAAAGGGAATAATGCCATGATAATAACAATATGTTACTTGATTTATAATATAATGTGGTGACTAGATGCTTCTTTCTGACTCTGTGTGTGTGTTTGTGTATGTTTGTTTGTTTGTTAAAAGATAAAAGATATGTTGATAAAAGATAAAATATGGGAATAGGAAATGAAAAAAGGAAATCTCATAAAAGTAAAAGTTCATGTTGATATATTCTATTTATGAACGTGGCCGAAAAAGTTGCGTTTCTTTTGTTGTTCACTATATATCAAATGATAAATCATGACCTGCTTCTAAATCAGCTTAAAACAGTAATAATTTGACAAATAAGCATTTATGTAAAAGTACGGTTACATTAAACCCCATACCCCACACCCTTGTCTTGTTCGTACTTACCCGCCATCAGGGCGTATGTGAGGAAGAGCCAGCGTATATCATGAGCGAGGCTACTGGAAGCAAACCCTACGAGGCCAAGCACACCACTAACTATGACACAACACCGACAGTTCCATCTGTTGATGATGAAGCTGGCAACGGGGGCTGAAAATAATTCAAAATTGGTTAACAGAGAAACACCAGATGAAGTTGTGAAGGGAAGTGGGTGTGAGTGAATGTATTTTTACGCCACAGTTAGCAATATTCACCCTATAAATGACGACGGTCTGTGAACAATAGAGTCTGGACCAGACAATACAGTGGTGAACATCCTGAGCATCGTTCTGCGCAATTAGGAACCGATGAGGGCAGTGAACCTGACCACCCGATCCGTGAGAAGGGAAGCACGACAAAGAACCATCTAATGGTGTCCCTCGGCTTCAACAAAATCCGTTTCTGCCAGACAAACGGCTACCAATTTCTATCAAAACACTTTAAGGCTTGTTCATGAGTGCGCTGTTTCAATGCAGCATTAAACGGCATTCTGTTATGTTACTTTACGTGTAAGCTTACGAATGTGGGCTGAACGAAACACGTGTGGAGATCGCGTTACTAAGACTACAGGTGTGGCATTGGCAAGTCTGGAGTCATAATCATGGCTAAAGAAACTGATTGTCCTAAGCCAAATATATATTGTAAGACCATATTTAACCTTACTTAATACGGTTTACTTATATCGTATGGATTGTTTCGAAACCTTCTTCATCCTTGAACAGTACAGCTGGCAAATGCAATATTCTTTGTGTAGCGTTAAGTCAATACTTCTACTGTGAAAATACCTGAAAGGGCAAACATGCAGGAGTAGAGAGAGCCGATCCATGACGTCAGTGTGACGTCATCTTGAAACGTCTCGAGGAGCGCCACGTGCATGACGCCAGCAACATAGGAGAGGCTCGTGTTCAGAAATAGCGCACAAAGTGACGCTACAACCACCACCCATGCCCATGGCTCACGTCGGTCGGACATGCTGGAATCTCATCTGGGTCTTTCGTTTCAACTATAATGAGAGGTGGACGCATTAGACACGAATCATTCTAAATATACTACCATAACGACTGTCCTGAGACATGGGAAGGTACACAGAGATTCGGTGAATACATCTAACATTAGCAGATATTGAGAATGTACATTTTTCTATATGCATATCAAGTACATTCTCAGAACACTCACAGGCTGGAAGACCATATGGTTGTACAAACGATAGCCTTTGTATGAACTCAAGAGATCACTGCCGCTTACTGTAAAAGCTGAAGAAGAGATTCCATCCAGTCTGGAAGAATACGCTGACCAAATCCCAAAGAAGCCAACCCAAATGAGGGTACACATATCCTTACTCAGTCAGATCGGATGACAAACTCAACCTTCATGTCAAGAAACCATTTTGTTGTAAAATAAATGACAGTCTTTGTGAGATATCAAAGTATCTTTGCAGCTTAGTGTAGAATTTGTACAAGAAACTCTGTACAAGTTGGAAATTAATCACTGAATTACTCACAAATCTGAGAACGTGAGTGTACATCTCCCTCCTCAGTCATAGGTAATTTGCCGTACAATTGATGGCAGCCTTTGTATGACATGAATATGTCTCTGCAACTTCCATATGGTTTTGTACAAGGGATTCCGTACAAGTTAGACACATGTCGGTGACTGACCCACACCCACAGTAGATGACAGTGATTTAGAATGTAGTTTATCCAAAAGACACAAGACTGGTACACATATTTCCATGTTAACTGATCGGGGCTTCTGTTTCCTCACCTCCATGGTATACCTAAATAGTTCCTGTCTTTAACAACATCAGTCGTAGGAGACGACCAACGGGCTTGGGCGAAAAGGGCTGGCGTTTTGACACATGTCATCGTATCCTAACTGAGTAGATCTATGTTTATGTTGTTGATCATTGGATTATCTGGTCTAGACTCGATTATTTACATGTAGCTGGAATGATGCTGAGTAAGGCGTTTACACACAAAACCCAAGCAGTCAGCCAATGCAGTTTCTTATATTGGTGTTGGTGGTGAAGGAGGTTCAACCGCCGGTTTGCATTCCAGGGGAACCCCACGTTGAGGTTTTCAGATTCTCACACAGAAAGTATCAGTTCGAATGGATTTGGATTCATTTTGATTCATTACTATGACAGTGTTTAACTTAAAGCATCAAACCCCCGTGGTTCCAAACACCATTGATGGCAGTGATTGGTAATGATGACATACAAGTGTTTAACCTCGAACATCCACCCCCTAGGTTCCAAACACGAGAGGTGGCAATGATTGGTATTTTTAGGTAACGCCTTCCTGTTTGAGGTAGCCAGTATCGAACTATCGATACTCTTCCCTCCATACAGGTCTATGGATTAAAGGCTGTATTTCTTTGTATAGTTTGAAAAAATGCAATCTCATAATTGTGCATTATGTTACATGGAAGCTACTTTTTCTGTTCTTAAAAATAGTAGGAAGGACAACGAAATCTAATTCATTAAAAAAATCGTTCCACTGCTTGAGTGGCGTATAAAGGAAAGTGGCACTATTAACTGACTTACCGCAATGGTGGTCCAAGATGTGTAGGAGATATGAGCTTTGGCCTGTGAAAATGACCTACATACCTGTATATAAAATATTCACTGCACGTAAACGGGGTTGTCTTGACGTCTCTGTCTATTGCAGCAGTTTATGAGTGATTAACATAACGAATTGCGATTGGCTAAAATCCTATCAAACCACACAGTGATAGGTGATATCAGGTTGTACACTGCTGAGATGCATTGTTATGTTTGCTACAGAAGAAAAAATGTCAACGGGGATTTTAATGAATGCTTACAAATGAATAAATTCGTCAGTAGATATTTGGGTCACCTTTTGTTCACAATCCATCTGTTGTTTGGACGGTGTGTGCTGCTATTGTAGTAGGTCTTTTAAGCATCTGCTGTGTATGATAAATATGTAAAATATATGTAAAAACACGTCACAATTTAATTCCGTACTCACTAGAGTCCAGAAATTCTTCGCACTGCGGCCACTCTCTCACACAAGGGATTTGACAAAAGTAAACATGTAGTTGTTATGAATATGTGCTGAGGATGAAAAGAACAGTGGTCCATGGGCGGGAATGTCTAATTTCGTCCAGATTAATGCTTTGGAGGTTGTAAATGAATGAACGTATGTGTATAAGTAGCATGAAACATATTGACTTATTTTCCGTAATTGAAAGCGGTGTTTAAAAATCTAACCCATGGGCGAAAAACATCTTGGCCCATGGCCGAGAATATTTACTTCTACTCAAAATACATCTTTTCCCCATGTTTTGCAGGTTGTAACTGATTGAGGGTATATTCAATATATTTGGTGTTTTTCTCACGACGAGGGAGAGAGTTGCCATAGTTTTAAAACTATGTGACCGCAGTCTGTAAATAACTGAATTTGCGGTCGTGACAGTACATTACATCTTAGAAGTGGTATGCAGAAGAAAGGAAAACCAAGATTTATGGATGTCAACTTCTTTATTCTGAATAACACGACGTTTCGGAGCATGTGCTGCTTCAAGCTGTTTCATGCCGCTTCATGCTGCTTCATGCCGCTTCATGCTGCTTCATGCCGCTTCATGCTGCTTCATGCCGCTTCATGCTACTTCATGCCGCTTCATGCTGCTTCATGCTACTTCATGCTGCTTCATGCCGCTTCATGCTACTTCATGCTGCTTCATGCTGCTTCATGCTACTTCATGCTGCTTCATGCTGCTTCATCACCTGATGAAGCATACGCCCCAAAACGTCGTGGTTTTCACAAAAAAGAAGTACTGTTGTTATCCACAGATGAAACATTGACTTTGAAACAAATCAGCGTTACGTTTGAATCTCTGAAATCAACCTCTCATTTCAGTTCAGGCTCGCTCCAGAGTTTCATCTAGTTTTGCACATCGTTAAACTCACATAGATCACATGCTATAAAGCAACGTTGTACTAAAATCTACGAAACCATCCAATCATTTCAGCTCTGACTCGGTCCAGATCTTTACCCGTTTGTGTGCACTGTTAAACAGACAACACACCTGTTAGGTTGAGACGAAAAACGCGTCACTGGCCGTTGCATATATTATTTTATCGGAAATAGAACAATCCTTCAATGAACAATCCGTGTGTCACAAGCACCAGTTGTCCATTGAGAGTGAATTATGCATCAAAGTGTCATGTTATGAAGTTAGAATAAATACAATATAATAAATTAAAAGCCTGCTGAAGATATATTCCAATGATTCATCTATCTGTCGAAATTTGTTACTTGTCGTAAGAAGCGACTAACGGAATCGTGTGGTCACTCTCTGACTTGGTTGACAACTTGTCTAGTCCAGACTCGATTATTTACAGACCGCCGCCATATAGCTGGATTATTGCTGGGTGCGGCGTAAGACTCAACTCACTCACTCACTCACTCAAAATTTGTTATTATTTAAAGAGACGGACATACGTTGTTATGACCTCATAGTGTTTGCCTCTCTCACCTCTACGAATAATACAATATAAAAAAAGCATCCCTGCAGTAATAAAATGAAATACACACACTCAAAGAAAACCCGACACACCAGCTACGGTGGGACGAGAAATGGGCCACATGTCACTAGGGGCAACGGTTCGTGGATTTTCGTCTGAAAAGGCGAGTGAGTGAGTGAGTGAAGGAGGGAGGATTGGGGAAAGTTGCCAGTACGGTTTAAGACCCCCTTTACCAATACTATTTGAAATACAGGATAAACGAACTGTTTGAATTGACTGCGTGGTTTGATTTTGAACAGCAAACGTAGAACGGAGCCTCGATCAACATGTATAGACTGGAGGTGTGAGTGAGTGAGTGAATGAGTGAGGGAGTGAGTGAGTGTGTGAGTGAGTGAGGTTTTGCGCCACTTTTAGCAGCATTCCAGCAATATCACTAAAGGGACACCAGAAATAGACTTCACACATTGTACCATGTGGGGAATTGGACCCGAGTCTTCGGCGTGAGGAGCCAATGTTTTAACCACTAGGCTACCCTACTTAATTCGTACTTAGAATAGAATTAGAATATACAAGCATGGAAGTAGATATAGCACAGCGAATAGTTTTCCTTCCAGTTATGGGATGTAGAATATTAATGAATAAATATGGACCCGACAATGCAGTGAATTGACTCCTTGCGAGTGTAGTCAATAGAAAATTCACCACTAAGTGTGTTTACAAAATAAAAGCGAATGTTGTAATTGAAACTGTTAACTGACATGAGCTTATGCTTACTCTTGATGGCCTCGTGATCACATGACATGTAACATTCATAATAAAGAAATGCTATACTTAAAACTATGAAATTATCCACAACGTTTTCTTTAAACTAAGACTCGGTCCAGATCTTTATCCTTTGTGTGCATTGTTAAATAGACACTAAACCCGTTAAGGTGAGCAGAAAAATGCGTCATTTGCCGTTGTACTTGTTCATTTTGTCTGAAATAGAACAATCGTTTTGCTGCAGATTTAGATTCCCATTAGGACTAAAATCTCGCACGTTGCTGGCATGTGGCTGCACAACAAAGATTAAGAGAATGGTTTGCAGAAACAGAAACCTTGAGTAAAAGAACTCTTAGATCAGAACTCACCACTTGGTTTCTTAGGATGTGTTCACAATCGGTGTCGCGGTAGAGCATGGTCTCCTGATGAAAGTATCCACTCACTCAGCATTCTAAATGTGAAGGGCAGGATGATTGTTTCTCCGCCAGCGTTCATCCGAAATTCATGTCACGTTCTACGACCAACACATGTCTCCATTATACTCTGAGTAGGTGGGACGGGACATGTGCAGCGTACCTACCACCGTTTACAAAGACGTTTTTCGCCAAAATGTTATTCGACAAGTCGACAGATTCGGTGGAAGAGGCGAGATGGTGTGATGAGTGAGTGAGTTAGTTCTACAGAGCACGCAGCCACAATCCACCTACATAGCGCCGGTCTGTGAATAATCGAGTCTGGACCAGATAATCCAGTGATCAACAGCACGAGCATCGATCTACGCAGTTGAGATACGATTATATGTTTCAACGAGCCTCAACACCCGATCCTCTCGTCTCTCACGACAAATATATGTCTACAGATGTCAGTCCGTGCCGTTTCATTAGACACGTCCATGTGCAGTAGTCGCGGCATTTAGGCGTAGTCCCCACCTCTATGTACCTCACCCGTCGCCCTGGACGTAAGGTCAACTGTCACAACCACCGCAGGAGGAATGGACCAGAATTCCACAATGTCGAATTCAAATTCTTATTTCAGTTTATTCAGAGCGGTTGCGGGGCTCATGGTGGCCACAACAGATATTGAAGACAACACCCAAATGGGATTCATTTATTGAACAGTGGCTCTTTTTTATCGTGATCCAGAATGACATATGTTGTACCGATGTAAAGTTAGCAGCTTAAATTTGTGAAAATACACATATGCGTTTCTTTTGGGAAGAGTATATTTCATTCACCGTTATACTCCATACAGATAATGACATGACAACAAGTATAGTGGGTATTGGTGTTTTCTGGCTGGAATCATCTCTTCATCATCCTCAATATCTCCAGGTGGATAAATCTCCCTGGATACATCTACGACTCGGCCCGATGAATTCATTACCTCCAATTGCAAGTTCGATTGTGACGGCGCCTTAGCCGACTGGCTACTGTGAAAATGCGGAGCCAGCAAAGGGAGGTAATAAAATTATCGGGCTAAGTCATAGATGCATCCATGGTAACGAGTACCCTGGAGATATCGAGGATGTGCTTTTCATCGGAGCTAGAACAATTTACCATAATATTCTTACCATAGAACTCTTTCACGCGATGATTCCACGACCGTAACTCTTTCGTCACGATTCTTTGACTTGGTTTTGTACTCACGTTTTTCTTTACTTTTGTTCAAAGTCTTTAGTAATCTGGCACTGTTCTTTGCTCAAGATCCCTTTGTCGCAATCATCTAGTCATCATTCTTTTCTCATAATTATGTTTGTTCAAATTCTTTGGTCACGGTTGTTCGGCAACTGTTCTTTGCCCATGACCCCTTTGTTTCAATCCTTTTGTCATATTCTTTTGTCTCAATGATGTTATTAAAATGTTTTAGTCGCGGTTTTTACCCACTCTTCCTTCGTTTAATCATCACAGTGTTCTCACAATGACTTTATTCAAATTCTTTAGTCACGGTTTTTCAGCCATGATCCCTTTGTCAATTCTACACTACAGGCGTTCGTGGAATGCTTTACTGACTTTGGATATTGATAGGGTCTGTATGATGATTGTTGAAAGGAAACGTCTGTAGGTAGAACAACTTTGGTTTCGCTGACCTGAACAATTTATCGATCTCTCCCGTGACTTTATTCATGCCTCTGGAAAAACTGACACAATGCTGTGAGGCCGCATTGTTCGTGTAGGGCACCATACAGTGTGTGAATTATGCATCAAAGTGTCATGTCATGATATTAGTGTTAACACAATATGATGCGGTACGTCGTCACTGTCAGTATGGCACATCCCCTGAAAAGCCTGATGAATATATTTTCCATTGATCCTTTGATCACCTCTACGAATGCTCTAACATAAACAAAGCAATCCACATCACGGCACCAACAAAATGAAACACCCACCCACGTACGCAGGCACGTACACGCACGCACGCACACGCAGATTCAAAGAAACGACAAGAAACACATACTCTTCCCAACCAGACAACCCACTCAATTAAATAAATTGCGCACACGCACACGCACACGCACACAGCCACACACACACCTTCAAAGAGTCAGAGAAACACACAGGTATAGACACATTTGCCTTGCATGTTATAGGAACTATAAATCAAATAAACATTCAATAACATATCAACACCTTGCTGATATGACAGATGTAATATTGGATATCAATATATGACCATAATATCGGTGCTCAGGTAATAGGTTACCCAGCAGGATGAAGTTAACATCAGCTGTCACCGTCACGCCTCTGTCTCTGATTTCTGTTTCAACCATATTAAATGTTCACTATATACATTATGAATCCATATTAAGTCATATCTACAATGCCAAACCACACATGCTATCACGAGTTTCTCTTTGTCTTTAATTCATATTTAGCGGATGTTAATTAAAACAAGAGTTGATTGCATACGAAACAAAATTGAATAGTGTGTGAGTGCGTTAGTAGCAATTTGAACAATAGAGATGAAAATATTCTGAAGATGAAAACATTCTGAAAGGAAAACCTGTCAACGACAGTAGAAAACATTAAAGTATCACAGATATGAATATGAAACTGGCATGTAAAACTAAAACAGAGTAATTAAAGAATTACAATACAAAGTAAAACACTGGCTACAGATCGCCAACAACTGAAGGACGATCACCATACCAGGGACCATGGGGACATACAGTACACTTGCCTTCTGCATAGACCCTAGGTGGATTTACACCATCCCTTTAGCTGTCAGCAATTTAAGTACATCTAGTCATACATTAAAAATACACGTTAAACTATTAACAAATGAAAGTTTGGGGCTTACGTAACCTAATACGTATTTCAATGTGTAATCTTACATTACTTACATTACACCCCCTCTGAGAGAGATCCTTTGTTTACATGGGTTGTACGACTCAACGTGCTGTCATCGAAGCCTAATGGATAGCAAAACAAGCAGTCGGTTTGAAATGTAAATATGTATTGTCAAACCTTACTGGCGTGGTAGCAGAACAATATTTACGCAACAGTGTAAAACATTATGAAAACCTCGTCGAATCGCTTGCCTTATGCCCAGTCTCAGCATATTACTGAATGTGCGCATTAGTTTACAAACAAGAGAAAAGTCCGGTCACGTGATATGTAAATTAGCCTGTGGCAGTGGTGTTACGTCATCGCTGCGCTGGCGTGTGCCTCACATGCCTGACCAACGGGAATCGTCCATAATGAACAGTGTCCAGAAATCGTCTAGAATGTACAGTGTCCAGATTAACTGGACACTGATTAACCAACAGGAGACCAAGTTCTCTAACACGGCCGTCAGTTGTATTTAAGATTCCAAGGCCTCGCTTTCCGGTAGGGTTGTAGTAAGTGTTGTCTCCACGTCCGGAGGTTCTGTCCTAGCACAGATCATCAGTAAGCCAAATATTGAGGCCAGAAGAAAAGACGAGGCTGAAGGAAAAGAGACAAACCATTATGGTGCAAATATTGTTTAGGTTGGTAGGACAGATGAGTGAGTGAGTTAAGTTTTACGCCGCTTTTAGCAATACTCCAGCAATATCACGGCGGGGGACACCAGAAAATGGGCTTCACGCATTGTACCCATGTAGGGAATCGAACCCGGGTCTTCGGCGTGACGAGCGAACGCTTTAACCACTGGGCTACCCCACCACCCCGGTAGAGGAGCTGGCAAAAACCCCACAATATCACTATTGTGTGCTATGCAGAGGGATGCTGCTCTAACTACACAGTTCAGGTCAATGGAGAGAATGTAATGTCAAAATGTAGTAGAATAGTGGCGACAGGGAGACAAGCCTTCCAAAAGGTCGAGATGAATGTAGTGTTGATATGGAGAAGTCAACATAGTTTTCGAAATTCTAACCTGAAAACATGAATGCGGCGTGATAATCTCCCGTCGCCTCAAGCAGCATTCCTGAAACAGTGGATGAAGAGTAGACTAATCTCTATCACCATAAATAATATATTCTACTTAAACAATATTATTAATGAGCTTAGACACTGATCTACACTCTCTACTTACCGGCTATGACGGTTATATAATATATAAAGCGAAAGTAAGTTATGATTGCTTCGTTTAACTTCCCAGCGTAGACATCTGATTGGATAAAATAGAAAAAAAAATATAACAGTCAAGGGAGCTAACAAATCTATCGGGCTGAGCTGCAGAAGCAACCGGGGTATAGTAGAGACTTGTCGTAACGCATACCCTGGAGAAATCGAGGATGGTAGGGTGTAAACAATCTCAACTGTGTAATGTAATGTCAACTTTCATGGGTTCGTTGTTTTTGGTTTAGAGCACACATGCTGGACGCTCCACCACCCCTACTGTGCAATTCGAACAGTGCCATGTAGATGTGCTATTGTACATAATGTAACCATAAATGATGACCTCCAAGTGAACAATATCAACAATACTCTACAATAAATGAATTAAAAACTGATCTACGCTCTGTACTTACCGGCTATGGGTCCTCCGATGAGGTACCCCATCCCGCACGTAAACATCACCCAACCCATGGCAGATGCTAGGTGATGTACTCCTACAATGGCATATGTTATAGCATTAAATAGAGTCCATATGCCGCCATTATATACTCCATGACAAAACGAAAATACGACCCTCAACCCAGACGTTTGAGTTAAGGGGTGTATGAAGAACACAAGAACACTAGTCACACCATTGGCCCCAGAGTATAGAAGCGATGGTCCAATCTTGGGGTCTGTTGCAGCAAATCCGAGGCAGATCCTGGACACGATGCTGCCGACACCGGTAACTGAGACTAGTGATGAAGCGTGTTGGAAGGTCGCTCCTTGTTTCATCACAAAATCAGGAAAGTATAACTTCAAGGTCGAGCATCCAACGGTGAAAGTCATAACGCTTAGCAGGTACATGGTAAAGGATGTTTTTATGAAGTGTGGTATTGAGCATGAGCGGATTTGGTTGAAGCAGGATTGGCATCTCGAGGCTAGGTTTTCCTGGTTGGCTTTTCCCTCTTCTTGACGCCTCAAGTGTCTCTGACGCTCGTGTTGGGATGGTCTCATGAGAAAACCACAGACACAAGACTGAAAGGCCACTGCTCCCAGAAGGAGGAAGGTCCCCTTGAGTCCATATCCGTCCACCAGGTGCTGTGTTAGAGGGGGCATAAGAAAGTTACCGAGTCCACAGCCAGCTATTCCTATCCCGGTGGCTAGACTTGTCCGCGTCTTGAAGTAAAAGCCGAGCAGCACGAGGCACCCAGTGTAGCACAATCCTTGGCCAAGTCCTGGAAATACGATTGAAATATACTATGAAAAAGGTAGAGAGCACTGGATTTAAGAGATTCATAAAATACGAATAAAAAAGCTAATGAGGAAACAGAAGAGAAATTATGTATATTTAAAACGAGATTGATCAACATCGTTCCATTTCACGTATCATGTACAATTCGAGAACATGCTTCTCCTTCAGGTTGTAAATTTTTGCAGTACAAGCAATTTGTATTCACCGACAGCTTATATGAAATTTCAGTTGCATAACTTCTTCAAGCTATATTTACGCTTAATCGGAGACTCTCCGAAGACAAAAATGTCTAAATCAATAAAAATATGTTGAAAGGATGAACTGAGAAACAATTTAGAAACTGATCATACATGAATGTGTTATTCCTATACCACGATCACTACGCACACCGTGACTCCTACCAACATGGGCGTCCTGACCTACCCGTCATCAGGGCGTATGTGAGGAAGAGCCAGCGTATGTCATCAGCGAGGCTACTGGAAGCAAACCCTACGAGGCCAAGCACACCACTAACTATGACACAACACCGACAGTTCCACCTGTTGATGATGAAGCTGGCCACGGGGGCTGAAATATAGAGAGAAGCAATAAATATATTTTAATATCTTTCTGTCAGAGAAACAGCAGGTCAAGTTGTAGGCAGAATCTGGAGAAATAGTCATGAAATTTGCTTCCATCGGACTCCAAAACGATCTGTGTCAAACAAAAGTCTTATTGCACGCTAAAGGCTAAAGGGCTTTGTGAGTGAGCTGATTAACAATACTGAAAAGTGTTCAGTTTACCGCTAAACCACTAATCCTCATGGAGACGAAGGGACGCAGCCCCGCACCCCCGCTACGAGTCCGGAACACTCCCAGAGAGAGCGGAAGTTATCTACAGAATGTAGAAATGGAATAATATTGTTTCAAGAGTCACTGTTGTCGAATTTACCAAACGTTTATGTACTCTGTGGTGAAGATTTTAATGCCAGAATTGGCACAAATTTACAAACAACGGGATAAATCTTGTTGGGATTTCTTGTTAGACTAATATAACCTTAACAGCTTTTCCACCGACAGAGTGATAAACACCTTTGGTAGAAATTTACTTGATTTGTGTTCTATTTCCAATATGTATATGATGAATGGCGATATGGGTCTGATTTGGTAATTTTGCTTTTATCACGGTGCAAGTGTTGAAGATTACTTTATTTCCTCCATACCTCTAATTGACTATGTAAAATACTTTTTCGATATCATCCCGATCAAAATTAGCACATCTCCCAGTCACTCTTTAATTACGAGCGCTTCGCGTTCCTGAACCCTTAGTAGGTAAAATTGTCTGTGAGTGAGTGAGTGAGTTAATATTTAACGTCACATCAGCCATATCGTGACGGAAACATTCAGCAAAATGAAAAGGACTATGTGTTTATTATAAAACCTGTCAACGAAAGGCAATTGAACACCTAGAATATCACAATTAGCATTAAAACTAGTGTGGAAAATTAAAACTGATATCGTTATATGGACAATACAGTATAAAAACAGGCTATAGATCGCCAACAACAGAAGGTAGATCACCACACTAGGGACCATGGGGACTTACAGTACCTTTGCTACCTGCATGGACCCTAGTTGGATTTACACCATCCCCTCAGCCGCTGGCGATTATACGAAATTTTAGCCAAACTAAAATAACAAAAATACTACGCTGAAAAATCCTGGCAAGTATAAACTTACTTTCAAAAGTATGGGACTTACGTACCCTCTCAGGAGGACAATAATTTTACAAGACTTCAACCCCCTTTGAGGGTACAGCCACTAATAATCACTGTTCCTAATCTATACCACCAACCATTAAAAGACAACTATCTACAGAACATATCAATTATAATTCAACTAAGAAATCAATTTCCTTTAAAAATCCAATAATTAAATGAGAACTTACTGTGTTAAAAAGATCCGAAAGTGTTTTTACATTGAAGTATTTATCCCTTATGATGGAGAATTCAACACAGTCAAGCAGGATATGCTTGACCGTGGTTCTCTCATCACTAGGGATGCAAAACGGAGCATCTTCACCTTTCAACAGGTATGCATGTGTATACCTTGTATGACCAATACGACATCGTCGTAATATGACCTCTTCAAATCTGGACTGACAGCCCAAGTAGGTGTAACCAATATACGGTTTTATTTCGTGTAATTTATTTATACCTACTTGAGTGTTCCGCTTCTTCTGCATCATTGTTTTAACTGTAAAATACTTACCCCTTGTGATGGAGAATTCAACACAGTCAAGCAGAATATGCTTGACTGTGGCTCTCTCATCACAAGGGATACAAAATGGAAGATCCTCACCTTTTAACAGGTACGCATGAGTATATCTAGTGTGGCCAATACGACATCGTCGTAAAATAACCTCTTCAAATCTGGACTGACAACCCAAATGGGTATATAACCAATGTAAGGTTTTATTGCATGTAATTTATTGATACCCTCTTGGATGTTCCACTTCCTTTGCATTAGATCACAGATATAAGATCCAATAGCAGTTTTATAGTCTGAGTAAGGAATAAGAAGTGGAGTCACAGATTTGTTGAGTGCTGCCTTGGCAGCAAGGTCAGCCAATGTATTCCCTGAAATGCCTACGCGGCTGGGTAAGCAACAAAAGACGATGTCGTATTGGCCAGTAGCAAGATCATTATACATTTCAATAATTCTAGTTAAAAGTGGATGTTTACATGATAAATTTTTAATAGCCTGAAGGCAAGAAAGAGAGTATGAGTAGATTATACTGTTTATGTTTAGAGTGTTTCTGGATATATTTAAGAGCAGTTAATATGGCGTTTGCTTCTGCAGTGAAAATAGAGCTGTTTTCTGGAATTCTAGAAGACATTGTTTTCGATCAAATGACAGTGGCACAAGCTACTGCACCATTGTCCATGGACCCATCTGTAAATAAGGGTTTGTAACTGCTATATTTAGTTTTAAATTGATGATATTAATATTCTTGTTTATATTGTAATTCATTAGTTTCTGATTTTTTAAACGAAGTTAATGTTAGGTCGACTTGGGGCCTAACCAACTGCCAAAGAGGAGAAGAAAGAAAGGGTTTAATTCTGTGCCCTAGAGGCGGACCGAGAGAAGACTTCTTGTCGTACAAATCCTCATAAAGTGCATTGAACACACAGTTATATGCAGGGTTAGATTCATTAGAGTATAATTTAGTAATGTAGTGTAAGGATACTTTTATACGACGTTGTGTAAGAGATGGTTCATCGGCCTCAACGTAGAGACTATCAATAGGTGAAGTTCTAAAAGACCCAAGACAAAGTCTTAAGCCTTGATATTGGACAGAATCAAGAAGTTTAAGGTTGCTTTTGCAGGCTCCACCATATACGATGAAGCCATAATCGAGTTTTGAACGGACCAGTGATTGATATATGTGTAGGATAAAATTGTCTGTATCAAATGTTTCAAGTTTGTTTGGGACAATGATAAATTAGAAACTTCCGGTAGAATATTTTACCAGATCCAGTTCAGGAAATATTAGAGCAATATGTAGATAGCTCCTTTACGTTAATCAATACAAATATCGACTGTAGAGGCTCTTTGTCAGATCAGAATCAGATATGAAAAATAGTAGTAGTGACGTGAAATATGATGTTAATAACTGGCATGATTATGAATGCAAACGGCAGAGCATTGGACAATTTTCGAAAACAAGACGACAAGCAATCATTAGATCAGTATAATATTTCTGGAAATAGATACAATGCTGTTTGAAAAAAGAAACGCACTGATTATCATAAACGAAAGCAAAACACTATACATCGATAATTCTAAAAAGAAATGGTATGAATTAACATGTTTGAATAAAAGAAAGATGGGGAAAATAATAGCCCTACCAGCAACTGGTTAAAACATTTTAGAACTTTGTTTGCAGCTGATGATGATGACAGTCACGATAATGACAATCGTAACAACCCATCACAGTTTGTTCCAGATCCAAATCATGAACTTACGCAAGAGATTCTTGATTCTCCAATATCAAGAGAAGAAATAATAGACAACCTCTAACTCAATAAATCTCCAGGCATAAACAAGATAATTGCAGAGTTTGTCAAGTATTCTGATGATTTTTAACATACCTTGAGCTTGTATTCATTGAGGGCTGGCTTTAGACAAGGGTATACAACTTTTGATACCATGTTCATACTGCAGGGTGTTGTACAAACATATCTTAATATACAGGGTGGTAAAGTCTTCATACATGTATTATTTGTTGATTTTTCTAAAGTTTCTGATTTTGTCCAAAGACATAAGCTATAATTTATTTAAAGCAAGTGGTCTAAGTAGTAAAACGTCAAACTTATCAAAATATGATTATGTGAAGGTGAGTGTTTTGAATAAAAAAAATACATTTAATGTACAAATTGGTATTAGACAAGGCTGTACTCAATCCTTGTTTATTCTCCTTCTTTCTCAATGAACTAGCGATGCAAACTAAAGAAATGGTATTCAGTTACACACAGGTGTGTTACAACTTATTGTTTGCAGATGCCATTGCTCTTATTTCTGGTCTCCAGAAGCAAATGATTGATGCGAACAGTCTAAGCTGAATTTGAATATGAGTAAAACAGAAGTAATTACTTTCAAGAAAGGAAATAAACTGTCTCGACACGAAAAATGATATTATAAAGGCAACCAGATTGAATGAACAACTTCATATAAATTCCTGGGTAAATATTATACTAATCGTCTTCCCTGGTCAACCCATACAAAGTACTCATCAATTCAAGCGTTAATAGGTTTACTGAAAAAAATTAAAATACTTGGATATTTGAAATTAGCATCCTTTTTCAGAATATTTGATGTTAATGTTATATGGGGCTGAAGTCTGGGCATCTCAATATTTTGACCAAATAGAAATAGTTCCTTTACTAGCATGTAAGAAGTTTCTTGGGGTAAAGAGGAACACACCTAGTCTTATGATTTATGATGAGTGTGGTAGGTTTCCTCTTATTATAAATTCGCAATTTAAAGTAAACAAATATTGGCTAAGACTTTTCACAGATGTCCTCTTGTCGTTTACCATTAAATGATGATTTTATGTGAGAGAAATGGGCACACAGACAGGATAAAGAATGTTAAAAAAGCTATTTATTTACAACAGGCATTAATCACATGTGGCCTGAGTAATATGTAGAGGTTCCCTCAACGTTTCTTGGTAACCGTTTATTTACACAACGATTGAGAGATATATACCAACAGAACTGGCTTGAAAAACTTTCCTTGTATACGAAATGTGATGACAACACATCCTTTATGACATACATCTGTACTGAGCATTATCTGTTAAGTATCACGATAAAAACAATAGAGTAAGTTTAAAATACTTTGCTCATCACACGATCTGATGATTGAAAAAAGTAGATTTATGAATATTAAAAAGATGGTACGTAAATAATGATATATGACTTTTGCTGGAGATACCACTATGCCTTTGACATACTGTGAGCGAAATCCCTGCAGAGCGTAGAGGTTGAGCACGTTTAAGTTATGGTCACTGACCGAGAATCATACATATAGGGCTCTCACAACCCGCCCAGCAGCTGCATACACATGCCCATTGGTTATAATATATGCATTTGAGTAGTATCCAAGCAGGTGAAGGTCCCGGGGTACAATAGGCCTTCAGCATCCCATGCTTGCCATAAAAGGCGACTATGCTTGTTGTAAGAGGCGACTAACGGGATCGGGTGGTCAGGCTCGCTGACTTGGTTGACACATGTCATCGGTTCCCCATTGCGCAGATCGATGCTCGTGTTGTTGATCACTGGATTGTCTGGTCCAGACTCGATTATTTACAGACCGCCGCCATATAGCTGTAATATTGCTGAGTGCGGCGTAAAACTAAACTCACTCACTCACTCATAAACTGGGGTAATAAAAGAAGTTCTATTTCAGTGGTTTCGCACATTCAACACAAGGCATTACAAGCGTGACGCCATGACTGGAAAACCAGCTCACGGAAAACGTGAACGGTACTACTCATTTCAGTCTATTTCAGTCGGTTTCAATTAAATAAAATGAAAAGCAATAAGATAAAACAAGCAATTGTCAGAATATTTCTGAGTACTTCCATGTTACATGTATGCACATACCATACCGGAATCAACGAAAGATTCATTGATAATATATTCCACATATTCGTGTCACTGAATACGCCATTGTGTGAAAGTTGTTTAGTGATGGCGATTTAGTACGTTTATTAACATAACACACACATTTGGTGGGGTTAAAGGTATGAATTAATACAGTATGAATACTCAAGGCCAACCTAGGTTGATGCATTCACCATACCTTTATAATTCATAATTCGTTTGTCTGTTTCCACATATTTCAACACACGATTTACTTCACTGCTGGTATCGTTTCTTTTGGCACTAGACGGAAGACAAGCCTAAATCAACTGACATCAGTTACTTCATAATTTGAGGGAGTAACTCTGGCCTGTTTATTTCGAAAAACAAATGTCTCATTATGGGAATACATTTTAACACTTATATAGCGAGTCCGAATTTCAAGATGCGCATTTTTTCAAACATCAGTACTAATTCTGTTTTGTTTCACTTTGCCGAGTACCCTTCCTGTTTTAAGTAATACTTCTACCATGCTGTAAAATTACCTGAAAGAGCAAACATGCACGAGTAGAGAGAGCCAACCCATGACGTCACTGTGACGTCATCTTGAAACCTCTCGAGTAGCGCCACGTGCATGACGCCTGCAATATAGGATAGGCTCGTGTTGAGGAATAGCGCACAAAGCGACGCTACAACCACCACCCATGCCCATGGCTCGATTCGGTCGGACATGTTGTTGGCCCATCTGGGACTGTCAGTAACACTGCAATGACAGATATGATACGGGACATGAAACATCCTCAGTACCCCCCATCCCCCACCCTCACACACACACACACACACACACACACACACACACACACACACACACACACACACACACACACACACACACACACACACACACACACACACACACACACACACACTCCATACACACACACCACACACACACACCACACACACACCCCAAACATAGTTCCGAGACACTTTCCACAATTAACTAAGGGGATTTCTGTATACCCCACTCCCACTTCATGTCGTCTTCATGTCATAATTTACATCGGTATATGACATCATACGCTATATCTAGACCTAATGACAAACAATATTTAAACCTGACATAAGGGTGATCTGTTGAACACATCTGACAGATAAGAGCATCAGGAGAAGTTTCTAAGTGTCTAGATACATATGTTTTTGTCCCTGGACATTCTGGAAGCAATGACGGTGAAAGACAGTAATGTTCAACTTCTTAATCAACAAATCATTCAATGGTACAAACGATGAACTCAAAGCAGCTTCATTTGTACGAGAAATTCCATACACGTTGGAATGTGAATTGCTCTTGTCATTACTGGAAGCTGCCGATTACTGCAACATCTTCCACAACAAGGACCAAACTCAGTTGAGGGAGGCATTGACACTGAAAATGACCAACACACACACGTAAGACTCGTAAGACTGAACTGTTGTCATGACATTGTGACGTTATAGCGCAGTAATGACGTCATAGGGTTGACGTCATAGTCTCAGCTCACTCTCCTACCCAGTCTAAGTAAACTTAGTCTCAGTGTTATTCGTTACACTCCACCACTTTGTCTAACAAACCCTAGTCCCGTCAGGTAACCTCTGAGCGACCAGTGACTGTCCAATCAAACGCGAGATTTAAATAGATTTAACCAATCAGACAACGGTTATTATGTAGGGATCGGAGGGACTTTCAAAATATTCAGGTCACTGACAGATCTCTCCACAGTCAAAAAGCCGCATTTTCAGCGACTGTTTACTCACCGTTGTCATGGTTGTACGTATGCCGTGTACATCACCCAGAAGCGGGCCTACGCTAAGATGCATTCGGAATCGTTCGGGTTCGAACCTTTTCGAGATAAAAAGTTCAAAAGGCATGTGCGAATGTGCACTTTCGCGATTTGGTAAGCTGTGTTCTTATTGGTCAGTCTCAAAGGTTACCTGACACGACCTCCCATAAGGTTTTGTTGGACTCAGTAGTGGAGTGTAACGAAAAGTACTGAGGCTAAGTGTACTTAGACTGCTGTCCTACCCAGAGTCAGCACGTTATATGCTAAGTCGTCGCTGGAGTGTGAGTCTCAGCTGTCAATTCACCTGATGGTGCGATAACCCCGAAACGTGTGGGAAAAGATTAGCCGGCATGGAGGCATATATGCACTTCTCCTTCATCAATCACTTTGAAGTTCAATAAAATACTAAATATATCACGCACAGTCTTGAATTCTGCAGGACATTTCCCGTTTCCTTCTTGATACCATCCACTATTATCTCAGATTAGGCTAAAGCCAACATCAACATTGTCGTACACATTGGACAATTTCTTTGAGGTGAAGGTCGGTTGAACAATAGTAAACACAATCGCCCTGTCTGAAATGTCGCATTGTCGCATTGTCGCGCGTCGCGCTTTGTTAAAATTTTGACCAATGTATGCATTGTAGCCTAATGACTAAAACGCGACACGCGACAATGCGACAACGGGACATTTTGACGAAATGTCGCGTTGTCGCATTGTCGCGCGTCGCGTTTTAGTTAATATTTTATAATACATACTGTAGTCAATATTTTAACAAAACGCGACAATGCGACATTTCGTCAAAATGTCGCGTTGTCGCACTGTCGCGTGTCGCGTTTTAGTTAATATCTTATTATACATGCTGTGGTCAATATTTTAACCAAGTGCGAAGGGCGGCAATGCGTGAATACGACATTTCATCAAAATTGTATTAGTTACGGCGGAATGTAAAAAAAATAAATATGAGAGGCATGATTTTTTTCGATATTATTAAAGGGTTCAGAGAGCCAGGGGTCGAAATCAGAACAATAATAAATAAACGTACATCTAGCCGTGAAGTCCAGAGTGGTTGAGTGTCGTTGCTTAACGGAATGGTTCTATTCAGACTCACCCTTTTGCTGAATTTTTTTTTGATATTGCAGCCGTAGGTTTGAAACGATACAAGTACATGTGTATCGCTGGATATAGTATCCGTATGAAAAAAATTATGAGGCATATTGTGAATCAGGCTATGTGCAGGATTAATAATATAGGATTCAAACAGAAATGAAAACGGGCATCACAATACATCATTGTAATGAAATACCGTCCTATTTATACCAATAAACCTTGGGTGAGTGGAGTGGAGCGGCGAGAAGAGTGAGAGGAGTGAGGGAGGGAAAGCTGGTTTCTGGCACTACAAGTGTACGCAACTCTACCAAGTGATGTCAGTGTTTCTAATATCCTACTGCTAACAGTCCATTCGTAAGGCGTTTTCCCGTTATCACGTTCAAAGCCGACCTAAACTGTCATTGAGGTGACGGATGGTTAAGTGATATCTCATTCTACCTGGTATCCATCCACTGCTGGCTGAACAGAGGCAGATCTCAGACAAATTCATCATCGTTGGACAGGACTGTACCACGAAACTGTCAGGAGCCACATTATGGAACATAGTGACCATTCGAGGACATAACCTGATGAATTTGCCGATGTGGCTTGAATTTTAACAATATTTTAGTTTTTCACAACCAGTAATCACAACCTGTCGTCGAAATCTCCAAAGTGATTGATGTGTATGGTGCTGGTATTCGAACGTATGATAATAACTATCTGGTGTGACTAAGAGACTAACTCTGCTCCGCAAATTGCCCCGCCTTGAATGACAGGGGTACAGTGCGCCGTGATTACAATGAATAGTTGCGCTACTAATTCGTTTTGCTGCTAGAACACACTTGACTGGCTAAATACATTTGCAGTATGCAAAACAATAAAGAAAGATTTGCATTAAGTTCAAGAAGAGAGGGCCCATTGCCATTTCGAGCACTACTTCATTTTAAAAACCACTGGAGGTAACGAAAGAACAGTGAAGTCTGGAATAGAATATAACATTTTCTGCGCACGCGTAGATTAATTGACTGTCTACACATGCGCACCGGTAACAAAAAGGGCCACAACGCGACAACGCGACAATGCGACATACATTTTTTCGCATTGTCGCGTGTCGCGTGTCGCGTTTCAGTCAATTTGTTAAATGCATACTATGGTCAATATTTTAATAAAGCGCGACACGCGACAATGCGACATCGCGACATTTTGATGAAATGTCGCGTTGTCGCATTGTCGCGTGTCACGTTTTAGTGAATTCTTACATATCATAGATAGGGCGACAATGCGACAACGCGACATATTTTCACGTTGAAAAGTGTGGCTATGTCGCGTGTCGCACTTTGGAGGGACAGAGAAAATGTTATTCGAAACGCGACACGCGACATCGCGACAATGCGACAAACAGGCGAAATGTCGCAATGTCGCATTGTCGCCCTTTGGTTAATTTTTGCCTCATTTTGCTTGTTGCGACAACGCGACAATGTCCCTTCTCGGATTCCATAGGAAACTGACACATTTAGTATCGTATGTCATGTTATAAGCCTTTACACAAATGTTAGAAGATCACATGTAGCAGTTACTACAACATGTCCTTTAGTTCCTGTGATGTACAATATACAGTACGTTGGGACAAATACTGCAGTTTCATAAGAACAGCTTAATAATCAGCGAGCTTATTTAACGTCATATGTAAAACTGATAATATTAATGAAAGTGATTTATACATTTCGTGAAATGTATAGGCACACATATTCAAAGAAATTGTCTTGTTCATTGAATTTGTTTGTGTCGCTTTATAGACAAAATAATTATGAATATTGATTAGTCAGGTGAGCGTTTGTCAGAAACGTTTTATTGTTCATTGTCGTTGTTTTCGATACTATTATCAATTCAAATTCGATTAAAACATACTGTGATGTCAGGAAATCAAGCGTAAACAACATTTAAAAGGAAATTGCTTAAAGATGTATAAACCCGGTCACATCTTAATTTGGACAAACCTTACACCTATATTCTAATAACTGCATTCAAGCGATCGTTTTTCACCCACCATTGCATACTAAAGAGGAGAAATAGTTACATAATCATAAACAATAACAATAGTTACATAATCAAACAGGTGCAGGTGTTGCTCAAAATAAGGTACGCAGTCTAATTGTTGACATATTCAGCCCACTATTTCAGTGAAACCATTCATTTCATGTTTTGTTTAAAGAGTGTTGAATTCTGACATAGAAGCAGGGACCTATTACACAGTCACTGGAAATTAGGTGAGATTTGTACTAATAAGTAAACCAATGTCCTCTGTATACGGCGTCACAAAATGCACAAAACATACCACAACGTCAGCTAAAATGTTGTATTATTTTCCGTGCCCCCTTACTCCGTTAATAATGATGCAAAATTAGTCAAAATACATCTGCACCAACGAGAAAATATGGGAATCGAAGAACTAACTTATGTATCGGATATAAAAATCCGAATCGCTATTACATGCGTTCTCATGTTGTACACTTGCATCTTTTCTTACAAATTGTGAAACTACCAAAAGGTATCCTCTCACATAGGGGAACTTTGTATTGGAATAGTTTAGTCCATGGTGAACAAAACATAACGAAAATGTCCATATTCACAACAAATTCTCTCCATGGGATCCGAGTTACATTGACCTAATGTAAAGCATGGCGGAGTTATGCCCCCTTATTTTTATACGTAAATGAAATCTCTGTTGACGTTTGACGTCACTGAAGAAAACCCATTTTTGACATTTATTGCAGGTCATGTGTAATATTGAGCGTATAAGGTTATATATTCTTATGTCGTTCAGATATCAGACTATATTTTCTTAGCTCACACTTTCCATAAAAATGACAAATGAAAACTCGTAGTACAGTGCTTTTATCAATGCAAGATGAAAAGCGGAGTTCTTAACGCTTAACAAAATTAGAAGTTTCTATTTCTCAACCCACCGAGGCAGTAGCACATATATTTAAAGGATAGAAAAATTAATGTTCTACATGTCTGTGTAATTTTATAGTCGTACAGATTCAGAAACATGCGAGTGCAATTCTCCCACAACGACAACTTTTCAAACATCAGGAAAATGTGCTCCTGAAAAAAAACTCGGCATCCAGGGGGTTTTCATCCATAAAATATCGTGGTCAACATGAAGCAGGTTGGACTATTATAGTGTTATTGCTATAATAGTGATTAAAGTGAGCTACATTCACTGACTTACCGCAAAATTCATCCCAGGCATGTACTGATCTGTAGTCTTTCAAAGTGTCCTATACACAGTGTATGAAATATTCCCTCCATGTACACTTGAGTTCATGTGCCTGGTGTGTATGTATGTTGCAACAGCTGTTAAACACATAGACTGAACAGCAAAATAACGAATTGGTATTGGCGTAACATCCTATCATACCACTGAGTATTAACTGACATGCGACAGTTCACTACCCATACTTTAGTTCTATTTTCAATGAAAGATAAATAATTAATACATATGGTTGACTAAATTCATTCATGGATATTTGATTTACTACTTAAATTCCACCTGCATATTGCATAGGATCGATGGTGAATGTGGCGATAGTCGTACATGAATAATGTTTTGCTATGCATGAGGAATATGGAAATTTATGTAAAACATAGTTGTTTGATAGAACTTGAACAATTTGGTTTCAACTGGGATTAACTTTAAATCACTATGGTGTTGCAGGCTTTGAGTGAGTGAGTGAGTGAGTGTGATTTTTGCGGTCCTTTATGAATATGCCATCAATATCACAGTGTGTGTGTGTGTGGATGGGATACCCAAAATGGGCAGCACACAGTGTACCCTTGTAGGGAATCGAACCTTGTTGTTCGGTGTGATGAGCGAACACTTTAACCACCAGGCTTCCTCAACGCCCACTTCTTTCACCGACAGTTCACATTTTACATTGTGTCGAAGTACAATATAAACACGCTTTACTTTTACAGATTTTGTTTCGTGAGTGCGACGTTTCGACACAGAATCTTGTACCATTGGCAAGCAGGGCGTACATTTTCGAAGCTCTCGTAGCGCTAAGATAGTCGTAAGTGCCATACATTAAGTTACGACTATCTTAGCGCTAAGGGAATTCGAAAACCTAGGCGCGGGAACGTAACATGAAGAGATGACGCTGATTATGATGTTCTGGAGGCTTAACGGGCCTTTCCGGCATAATTCGTATTTGGTAGAAGTGGTGTGTATATGGTGGAGGGGCAGTATAGCTAGAACATTATCTGCAATATGTTACGTACCTAGGCGGTAAGCTTATAAAAGTGTGGAAGCCAGAAATATACAAATCAAAGGGGTAGTTTGAAAGGGGAGGGAGATGTTAATATAGTTTCAGTAAGTGGCATATTTAAAACTGATAGCTGTTGAACCACAAAAGGACAAACCTTATTCGACCGAAACGGCGCATTAGTCTAAATAAAAAAGTGAAATCTTTCTCGGGCATCGGCGCTTCACTTTTATTTTTTATTGCCATTAAAAAAAATGTTTTGACTTGGCCGTTTCCCAATCATCAGTTTGTCCACTATATAAGAATGAGCGTCTGTAGGAACGAGTGTGACTGAATCTACAACTCATTAACACGTCATAAACTTCCCAAGCTGTATTTCTTAAAGAAAAAAATGTGTTCCTCCCGCGTCACTTTCTCTTATCAATTTTTTAAAAAAAAGTCCAACCTACAGTCTGCGTTTAGACTGACGACATTTTGAGCAATGTTCCATGTTATACATACATGTCTCACCATATGAACTCATCCCCACATGCGTACATCATGTGAAGCCCATAACCGGTGTCCCCAGCCGTGATATTGCTGGCATATTGCTAAAGCGGCTCAGAACAGTACTCACTCACTCACTCACTGATCTGGAAGGTAGTAACGTTAGAGTGAATGGACTCGGCCTAGCAAGGCAGGACACGACACTAATTAACTAAATAACTAAATAGGCAAGGTCTCTAACATAATCATCAGGTTTATTCACGATGTCAAGGCCTCGCTTTCCGGTAGGGTTGTAGGCAGCGTTGTCTCCACATCCGGAGGTTCTGACCTTGCACAGTTCATCAGTAAACCTAATATGGAAGCCAGGAGAAATGACGAGGCTGAAGCAAAAGAAGTTACATTACTAAGTCAGTTAACAGAGCTGAAATAATCGTAAACAGAACAGTTATCAACGACATGAGCATCGATCTGCGCAATTGGGAACCGATGACGTGTGTCAACCAAGTCAGCAAGCCTGACCACTCGATCGCGTTAGTCGCCTCTTACGACAAGCATAGTTGCCTCTTGCGACAAACATAGTTGCCTCTTGCGACAAGCATGGGTTGCTGAAGGCCTATTCTACCCCGGACCTTCACGGGTCGTGAAATGTGGAGGGTGCGTGGAAATTTTTGACTGACTGAACTTAAGCGACGGGTATCAAAGCTAACGTAGCTAACTAGGGAGAAGATAGCTGCACATTGAGTATTGTGTTGTGTCAAGCTAGCCATCATGCCAAAATCATATAATAACGAGGGATATGTTGACGAAGAGTACTGTTCAATTTAGGGCCGATAAACAACTCACCTCGAGTCAATTTCATTGTCGGTATTGAATCAGCTTTGATACGTTATGAAGTTAGCGTGACAATGTATTGTCACCGACTGATGTATTGTCATTGGGAAGAGAAGTTGACGAAACACTCAAATTCAATACTGTGTCTATCCAGTGAGAAATTATGACCCTCACACTTCAGATGACGTAGATAATGTAAAGTCAGTATGAAGCAGAATGGTGGCGATCGGTCAAAACGCCGAGATCAATGAAGTGATGAAACGTCGTTGGTTTTTAACACATTGAAATTCTCACCTGAAAACATGAATGCTGTTTCATAATCTCCCGTGGCCTCATACAGCATTCCTGAAACAGTGGGTAAGGTGTCAGCCTCGACATCTCCAGGGCATACGTTCGGATGAATCTCCTCCATACCCTGGATGAACCTGCGCGGCCGATAATTTTATTACCTCCCTTTGCTTGCTCTGTATTTTCACAGTAGCCAATCAGCTAAGCCGCCGTTTCAACCGCGGTTGCCAGTGTCGACAATGATAAGGGTCGCAGGTAGGAAGGAGTGTTTGCAATGCGACTCAGATTTGGGAGAAATCATACAGACAAATTCATAAATCCATAGGTCCGAAACATAAAGAAATGTATTTTTAAAAAAACAAACCCCCCAAACCCCCCCAAAAAAACAAACACACACAAAAAAAAAACAAAAAAAAACAAAAAAAGTAAAAGAAAATAAACCAGCAACAAATCTTAGAAAACAAAACAAAACAGCCAAGGGAGGTAACAAATTATCGGGCTGAGCTGCAGAAGCATCCAGGGTATAGTGGAGAGTTAACGCATACCCTGGAGAAATCGAGGATGGTAGGGTGTAAACAATCTCAACTGTGTAATGTAATGTCAACTTTCATGTGTTCGTTGTTTTTGGTTTAAAGCACACATGCTGAACGCTCACGATCCCATGACTTGGATGCCCTACTGTGCAATTCGAATAGTATTATGTAAATGTGCTATTGTACATAATTGGGGATACGATTATAATTACACACCATGTAACCATAGATGATAACCTCCAAGTGAACAATATCAACAATACTCTACCATAAATGAATTCAAAAATTGATGTACACTCTGTACGTACCGGCTATGGGTCCTCCGATGAGGTACCCCATCCCGCACGTAAACATCACCCAACCCATGGCAGATGCTAGTTGATGTACTCCTACAACGGCATATGTTATAGGATTAAATAGAGTCCAGATGCCACCATTATATACTCCATAACAAAACGAAAATACGATCCTCAACCAAGACGTTCGAGTTAAGGGGTGTATGAAGAACACAAGAACACCAGCCAGACCATTCACCCCAGAGTATAGAAGCGATGGTCCAATCTTGGGGTCTGTTGCAGCAAATCCGAGGCAGATCCTGGACACGATGCTGCCGACACCGATAACTGAGACTAGTGATGAAGCGTGTTGGAAGGTCGCTCCTTGTTTCATCACAAAATCAGGGAAGTACAGCTTCAAGGTCGAGTTTCCAATTGTAAAAGCCATAACGCTTAACAGATACAAGAAAAAGGACATGTTTAGGAAGTGTGGTATAGAGCATGAGCGGATTTTGTTGAAGCAGGATTGGCATCTCGAGGCTAGGTTTTCTTGGTTGGTTTCACCCTCTTCTTGATGTATCAAGTGTCTTTGACGCTCATGTTGGGATGGTCTCATGAGAAAACCACAGACACAAGACTGAAAGGCCACTGCTCCCAGAAGAAGGAAAGCCCCTTTAAGTCCATACCCATCCACCAGGTGCTGTGTTAGAGGGGGGAGAAGAAAGTTGCCAATGCCACAGCCAACTATCCCTATCCCCGTGGCTAGACTTGTCCGCGTCTTGAAATAAAAACCGAGCAGCACGAGGCACCCAGTGTAGCACAATCCTTGGCCAAGTCCTGGAAATTCATTTACGATAATTAAAAATAGAGTCATGTCGTTGTATTTCATTCACAGACAGAACAGCATCGTGTGTTTCACGTATCATTTGCGAATAGATCGGCAACACTTGTTTCTCATTGATCGAGACTGGAATCTGTAACTTTGGGCTTGTTATATCAATGAAAACTAATTTCAAATCTTCAGTTGCATATCTTTCACAAACCATATCTACGTTTTGCGATCGATGTTATGTTGAAAAAACAAATCTTGAAAAAGGGAAAAGTATAAAAAAAAACAATAACATCATCAAATATCACAGGTTAAAAATTAGTAAGTACTATACAGGAACGCGTTGTGCTCATACCACAAGCACAACACAGATCCTACCCCCATGGATGTCCATTCCCACCCGCCGTCAAGTCGTATGTGAGGAAAAATATTCATGTAGGGCGACGCTGACTTCAAATTTCGACCCCATACCCTTGACCCCTGCTCGTACTTACCCGCCATCAGGGCGTATGTGAGGAAGAGCCAGCGTATGTCATCAGCGAGGCTACTGGAAGCAAACCCTACGAGGCCAAGCACACCACTAACTATGACACAACACCGACAGTTCCATCTGTTGATGATGAAGCTGGCCACAGGACCTGAATTATAAAGTGAAAGTAGAGGCGTATTTTAATATTTTCCCAAGATGAAAAGCAGGTGCAATTGTGGACATGAGAAGCATGAGAAGGAATCATGAAATGTGTTTCTACTATCCTCACCTTACACAACCTGTGTCACACAAACGTCTATTACTACAAAAAGACTGAAATGCTTGTCTGTGAGCGAACTGATTTAACACGAGATTGTACATTATCTTACCTCGCTGTCTGACTGGGTGAGCGCTCTCCTATCTTATTTTCAATGTACCCCGTGTAGAAGCGACGTACATTGCAATACAACTCATTCGGTACTTCGTGGTAGTTACTTTTTCATCTCGAATAGCATTAAATGACACATGATGCACGGAAATTACCAATGTTTTGCGAATGGAAATATATGGACGGGAGATAACTCTAATTCTAAGATGCTTTGCGCGAAAGATCAAAGGCGCCGACAATACGTTATCAGACGATAATGTGCACTTTTTGCATTACGTCACAATGTGTTGACGTCACTGCGCCATTCCAGTCTGCCCTCTCGTAATCGAACTTTTTTGCATTACGTCACAATGTAACCGACGTGACGATGGACGTCAGTTGCCATCGCCTCGTACAACCTCCCACAGTAAACTGCTTCGTCGCATCCCGTTTTGGTTGGTTTGCAGTTGCACCACGCAGCCAACATCACTGTGGAAACATTACGTTTATGTTTTCCGACGGATAAAATGTCTCATAGTTGGACTCAAAATCTTACAGAGACATGGTAATTTTGGCAATGTTTACATTCCCATAATGCAATCGTGGAATGTCGCTTGACTTGTCAACTTCCTCTGAATGTACTGATCTAAACTTTCGTTGGTAGTAGAAATGAGGAGATCATATTGCCTTGTATGGTTTAAGAGAATCACGGATGTAATTAAAATGATCTAGAGAAGATTTTTAACCCGAACATAAACCATCATCAAACTGTTCATTTGTATTTCTAGTAAACGTTGTTTTAACACAGGGGGCTGACACGTCAAAAGAACAGCGCGTCAGTTAGCCCTGTGCGAGGATTCTTAATTTAGGTCACAGACACCGGCGTTTGTTTTCTGCCATAGATTAATCGAAATTAGGCTTAGAAGTTATTGAATACAGCATCTTAGAAAAGAAATACAGTTAGCTCTACCACCATGTATAGTGTGATAAAGCACACTTTCGCCCTGAACTATTATAACGTTAAAGCACTCGAGCGTCCTCGTGCTTTAACTATAATAGCTCAGGGCGAAAGTGTGCTTTATTACACTATACATGGTGGTAGAACGAACTGTATTTCTTAAATCTGTTTTTCTTGTGTCTGCAAAATCTAGCGATGGCTTCGAAAACACTTGACTCTCTTTTCAAAAAATAAACTTTGACAAAACGTTCAAATGCAGTCCCTGAGAACATGAGGCACAGGAATTACATCTCCCCGAGTTAACCAAGACAATACCTGCCGTTGCAGGGAAAAAAACAGCAGGATGCAAGATTCGAATCGTTTGATTCACATATGCTTCAATGCTTCAAGCAATTCAAACTTACCATTGAGATGTTCTGAAAGATAAATGCGTTGTTCACTGATCCCTCGGGGCCCATGGATAGAGGTACCCTCGTGACCAGTGAACAACTTAGAGTATTCACATCTACTACTAAACCTGTAAGGTATATGGTGTTACGAGAATGTGTTTTCTGTAATTTGTATTATTATTGATTAAGTGATAGTTACTATTGGTTCACAATCCGTAATAGTATTTTAGCGGCACGTCTTTGAGGTAGCGCCTTAGAGTTGCCTTCCTTTGGTGTTTTTTTAATGTTGCCGATCGCGAAGATTCGATACTTTGCTGGAATGCTCAAACGTAAGTGACTGTGTACATGTAAGGCTGGTTGTTACCTCACACACGGATTTATACTCAGAGTAATACAGGAGTTGTGTCATCATTCGGCCTATCTGCATCTGTCTGCCTCATCGTCAAGCCTGACCTACACTTTCGATCAATCGCTATGAAAGATTCAGCAGAACTGTGTCTCACTGAAAACCAAGACTTTGGTGACTTGATATTATATTTCTGACCCGTTACTTCGGATTTGACTGAGTTGCACTGCACTAGAAACCTCTATTGTGAATCTTTGTGTCTTGGTCTTATGTCAATACATATTACTGAATATTTAGACTTGTCAGTGTTATATTTTGCTGGTTCTGAAGGGATTTCTTATACCTTACACCATTTCCTATTCACAACGGTGACAGATTTCAAGCTGCGACCACAAGTGTGGCACTAGTATCAAACCAAGAATCACCAGTAAGCAAGGCTAACCAACTGGACTGTCCCGATTCACACAGGTTGTGTTGTATCATGTACATTCTTACTAGATACGATTTTGTTATACCTCATGTGTTCTTCACCATGACAACACACCTAACAATGAAAATATTAAGTGTGCAGTGTTTATGTAATACTTCTAGCTTGCTGTATAATTACCTGAAAGGGCAAACATGCAGGAGAAGAGGGAGCCAACCCATGACGTCAGTGTGACGTCATCTTGAAACCTCTCGAGAAGCGCCACGTGCATGACGCCAGCGATACTGGACAGACTCGTGTTGAGAAAAAGGGCACAAAGCGACGCCGCAACCACCACCCATGCCCATGGCTCGAATCGGTCTGTCATGTTGAAATCTCATCTGGGTCTGTCAGTAAGACTGCAATGACAGGTGTGGACACGAATCATCCTTAGTAGCTGTCAAAAAAAAATGTAATTGGGCTTCCTTTTTTCCCTCTTTATGCCGTATCCGTGTGAGGATGGCGTCGTTGTTTATTTTTCGGTATTTGACATTACATTTAGTCTTAATGGCAAAGCTATATAACGAAAATGGCATCACATTGATCGGTTGAACACATCTCATCGACAAGGTCAACGATGTTGTGCAATTTCTGCATACATGTTATCCCCGTAATTCTGGTAGCATGGTCGGGGAATGACACTACCGCAACTATCCTATGTTCAACCTCCAGATCAACAAACCATGGCGGCATGGGGTATATACAGAACTGGGGACCGTGAGATCATTATCGCTATATGAAATGTCCACTCCATGCACCATATTATTAAATGTACAGAAATGACAGGAAACCAACGATTACGTAAAATCGTATCAGACCACAGAATGTTAAGTGAAATGATATTTATAGTTATATATTGGACAATCATTTATAGGGATACATGTAAATTTTGAAATTATTCATAATGACCCATCTACTCATTGACACACTGATAACATACCAATCATGAAAAGCCAATATACGTAACTTATTTCGTCCAGTATATTTTCAATTTAAGAAAAACGTGGTTGAATAAATTTGATTTGCTATGTAAAATTCCATTTGCTCATTGGATGAGGTTAAGGCCATATACGTAGTTGATGGTAGGTCATCACGTGTATGCAGATGACAAGCAACTGATGAAGATGTTTCTTACCCTGTACTCTCAGTCGAATCTTCTCAACATGGAGATCTGCATTGATGACATAAAGCAATGGATGAACTAAAATATGCTCAAGCTAAAAGACAGCAAGACAGAGGCTTTGCTAGCAGAAGGTCGGTGTGGAGAAATCGGACATTCAGTTTTCAAACAAAATGAAAAAGGTGTCCTATGTGACCGTCAACTCTAACTGGAAACTGACATAAGTCAGACAATAATGCAGACCATGCGCTTGTGCGCTCCTTGGTGTAATGTGGATTACTGCAACAACATATCAAACTAGCAGTTTCAACGGTTGCAACGTGTTCATCTGCAGATCTGTGTCTCCTCTATGTGCCAATACCAAAGCTTGGATGGCTTGGGAGAAGATATTTTTCCTTCAATGCAGCAGCACTGTGAAATGAACTGTTGACTCGAAATACAAAGAAAACCTCTGCACTTTCAAAAGTATTTTAAAGACCTACCTTAATCAATTTTACAACAGCCCACCCCTGCACCCAGTTACAAAGTTTGTAAATACCACGGGACTTTTGTTAGCGCTAATAGCATTTACACCTACTGAATGTAGTTTAGCCCATGTATACGTGCACTTATTTTTAAAAAAATCATTTTGGATGCTGTCGAATGACAAATCCTGGCCCCAAACAGAGGAGGAACATGTAGAATGTATTTATGGGTAGATAATGTGAATGGTGTTAATGTCGGAAAGCACAAGAATTGGAGTTGACCCATCATGTTCCAGCCAGCTGTCATCCGTAGTCTCATTTCCATGCATGAAACGTTTGTAATTGTTTCCACTGACTAGATCTCAGGTATCATAGCTATTATATGCAAACATCATTACATTAACGTTTTCACCGGGGGAACTTGACATATCAAATAATAGCACGTATACGATCAGTATTTTAAGTGAGGAAGACATCTGCCCAAACCATTGATGGTTGCAGACAACGTGTGGCTTCACTCTGAAGACATTCTCATTCCTCATCGTTCTGGATTTATAAGCTCCTGATATATTGCTGGGTCAAGCATATGTACCATCTTACCAATGTCTAAAATATCCATAATCCGTAATACCACCCATAAAGGTCTATATATCAGAAAGTATTTGAGACAAGCAAAATTAACATCATGTGGCTCTCAAGACTTCAAAGAACTTTGAAACGACCGTGTTAAACTCGACATTAAGGAGAGACTGCCTCACCTGGCTCTCTTTTACAACTATGGATAAAGATTCGGGGCCAGGGAAGGAGCTACCATCATAAAAAAAATCAACATTCCACATGATTGTTACTAAAATGATTGGTCAAGCCCTAAATATTATCTAAAGATGAAGCTTTGTAACCTATCGGGATTACATGAACTATGGTTTGTTAGGCGCCTGAAAGTGACAAAAACTGTCCACAAGGCTGTAGGACAACATGGGGCATTTCAACGTTCCAATGGGCAAATTTGACTCTTCTTTGACGGGTGCCACCGCTGGGGTGGAACACGTTCACGGTCTCGTGAGCACCTGGCCCCGATTTCTAGAAACAAACTTAAGTTTTTACTCAAATCTCAAGTTGAGTTTCACAATTTGAAACAGCTGAATTGTAACTCAGCTGCATTTATGAAACATAAAAGCTGAAAAAACTTAAGTAATCTATCCACCGAACTCAAATTGTCCCCTATGGTTTGAGTTTTATGTCGATTTCAGTTCATTCTGTGAAATGCGCTTTCTCAAATTTGAGTAAAAACTCAAACGTAAGTCAAAACTCATACTTAAGATTGATTCGAGAAATCGGGGCCTGGTATCGTGACCATACGATTTACTCATGAAGTCCCGAGTTAGCATTGATTTTCGGCAACACACGTTTGCCGAAAGAGGCACCTAAAGGAATGAGACACCGATTTCTCGAAACAGACTGAAGTCTGAGTTTTGACTGAATGAACGGAATTCGGTATCAAACGCAAACTTAGTAGACATTCTGAGTTTGATGGACAGATTTCTTTAGTGGTTTGGACTTTTTTTTAGTCAAAAACGTGCAGGTGAGTTAAAAATTCAGGTGTTTGAAATTGTGAAACTGAGTTTGAGATTTAAGTGAAAACCTAAGATTGTTTCGAGAAATCGGGGCCTGGTAAAGATGGTATTTATGGAGTGGTACGCAGCATGTTAATATACACCCGATGCATTTTGTTGTCCCTTACGACAAGCGACCCGCGACAAGCCTGCAGCATGTTAATATACACCCGATGCATTTTGTTGTCCCTTACGACAAGCGACCCGCGACAAGCCTGCAGCATGTTAATATACACCCGATGCATTTTGTTGTCTCTTACGACAAGAGACCCGCGACAAGCATGGTTTACTGAAGACCAGTTCACCCAGGATCTCCACGAGTATGGAATAAAGAGGAACAGACGAAACCGTAAACATTTCTAACCCTCATTGAAATGATACGCTCAGGATTACCTGAATGTTTAGATTGTAGTATATTTATTTACTTACACTGAAACAGTATCGTGAGAGGTATAGCGCATAACTTGTCTCTCCACTGTATACGCTGAATGCAAAATTGAGACAGGCTGATAAGGCAGAGAGAGAGAGAGAGAGAGAGAGAGAGAGAGAGAGAGAGAGAGAGAGAGAGAGAGAGAACGGGATGGTGAGTGAGTTGGATTAAGTTGAATTGAACTGAATGTATTTAAAAGTTTTACGCGCTTTAACAAATATTCCAGCAATATCACGGGGATACACCAGAAAATACGCTTCATGCATTGTGCTCATGTGCGGAATCGAACCCAGGTCCTCGGCGTGACGAGCGAAGGCTTTAACCACTTGGCTACCCCACAGGCCTCAACAAAGGGACGAGGATATCGTGACACATCTAACGCACATAAAAAAAAGCACTGATAATTGTTTGCACAAGCGAAGAAACGTTAAACCCGAACCTTCCCAATCTTATCAGTTAGGACTCGCTCTAGATTACAACCCGTCTGTGTACACACACAAATTTTAAACACCTGCAACGAAAAATGCATAATATGCCGATGAACACTTAATATTGTCTGAAATAGAAAAAAATAGAACTCACATTGCAGACAATGTGAATTACGAAAAGATTAACAAAATAGTTTGCAGAAATTGAAAGTTTAACCTTTGACAGAAGAAAGCAACAGCTACACTCACCGCCGGCTTTGTTCGAATGTGTTCACACGATGAAGCGGTGTAACAGGTCAGTGTGTCCCTCTGCTGATAATATCCAACACCTTTTATGTGGGGGCGGGATACGTTGTTCACGTCCACGACTACAAATCCTTCGATGATCTGTGAGACAGTAATCAGCCGATATTCAAGCCACGTGTTACGACCATCGCATGTCTGCATTACAGCATACGGATTTTACAACCCAATTCCGGCTGATTTCAAAATCTGTAAATTGCAGTGAGTGCAGTAATCTATGTCAATCTCCGAAGCACATTATTTTCTTCCAAGCCCTTTCTACAATGCTTAAGCTCTAAATGCAGCAAGTCTACATCTACCCTGATTCTGAATCTCCCATCTCACTGGGACTCTCTTTCAATTTAAATGGGTTTATTCGTTACTATCAAAAGTATATACATTTCGGCGACATTTTATAAGCGTTAGTCTGTAAGTACCAGCTAGCATATGTTAAATTTGGTTTCATGTTGGTGACAAGTTGCCGCAAACAGAGATTATTAGAACAATTTGCAGAAGCAGAAATATTTCTCAACAGAAAATGATTGCACAACTTACCACAAGCTTGGATGTGGTCACAATGGAACGGTGTAGAGGGACATTGTGCCCCTTTCGTAAAAGTATCCGCTCGCAACATCTCTCTGCGTCATCCGACATTCAAGTCACGTATTACGTCTATCCCAATAGGAAAAAAAACCGTAACGAGTGTGTGTGGATAACTGACTAAAGATTTTGTTTCCATCTTCAAAACTTGAAAACTGATACAACTGTATTCAGTGACACCATTTCACAATTGTGTGTACATTATCTGGATGTATAGAAAAACGTTCAGACATCGAGTGTATATCAGGGTTATATATACCAATAAAAAAAACAGGGAATATACCATTTTGCGAGCGTATCACTAGCCAATGCCAATGCATGTGAAAATAGTAAAATATATATTAGGGTTGCGCGATATAACCGATCTACCGGTATATGAGTCCTTCTCAGCTGTTTCACGTATCAGGATGAAACTTCAGTATAAACTTCAAATTTTATCAATGTGTTAAAAGTCTGATATCTCCTTCAATGGCAATATCTAATCTAGCTTGGGAACTAGCTTATTACAAACAAAAGGGCAAAATACTTTATATTTTATTCCTTTACGTAACAAGGGATGTGCATTTTTTCATGTATCCGAGTGCAAAAACTTAACATCAGGTGTCTGCTGTTCACTACATTTCATTTAAGAAGATATTGTTTCTCGAATAGTTGAAAAGAATAGACCTTTTTCCCATTCCTGGTAGAGGTTTATGAGTTTCAAACTGAATTTTAAAGTAAAAAACAACCTTTTTCTCTTGTATACGAGAAAAATGTCTTTCCTGTAACAGTTCCATAAAAGGACGGAATAATTAATGATCTCTCATCCTGTGAAATTGGAACTCCCTGTCATACTCCTTAACAACTTCTGGTTGAGAGTGATAAACCTGTGATGTTAAGTTCAAGACAAAATATTCCAAGAAAATCAAGTTGAAAAGGTAAATATTTGCGAGTATTTTGTCTCGGCGTTTTTTAAGTAACGTCAATTAACAAAAGAAACAAACAATTTTCCAAACATATGTGTTTCTTTTTGCATTTGGAACCATAATTACAACGCGAGGATGTTTTCTGAAATGGGAAAGGGACTAGTCATTATTTTTTCTGAATTTACTTTTACAATTTGTCTCTCATATAACAGTCTTCTGTGACAGCTATTTTGGTATTGGAAAGACCATCGGTGTTACTTCAAAGAAACATATCTTGATTAGTCAAATATTTTTTTTATTTTAATGTCAGTGGCATTAACAGCTGAACTGTGATAAAGATCTAAGGTATATATATATATGCTGAAACTGAAACATGTTTCACACTTCCTCTTCTGAATGCAGTCATACTTATTTTTGTAAAAGGATGTTATTGGAAAGACAAATTATGTAACTGCAAAGACAATTCAATACAAATCTGAAAGTACCCAATATATCCAGTAGGTCTTTGTTCATCTAGATTTGCTATGAGCTCATATTAGGACCATTAAGTTTATATTTGAAGTAACAACTGATATTTTTCTTAATAATTTGTATGTTTCACGTCTTTCAAAAATAGCTTTTACTTAAAGGACTTATGTTGTTACTGCAAAGACAGTTTACCATTAACGATCTTTCATTTTTGCTTGTTTTCTTTCCTGACTGATTAGGATGTGCATTAATATATGAGATGAAACTATCTTATGTTTAACAAAGAAGTCTGTTCTTGAAGCTTTGAATGCTTATATCCATTTTAAAGACTGCTATTTCCAAGACTGACGTGTGTGACTGACGGTACTAAATATGACAAATCGTAATAACCAGTCTGCAAAACCATCAAAGCTTTGAACATCTAGTCTTTGGAGGGCATTTAGAAGTGACAACATCCCACTAGAAGAAGCCCTGGACATCCTTCGCAGCAAGTTAGCCAACAGGATAGATGACTTGGACACCCACCTCACCATAGACAGCATCATCAACCTCGCCCGCAGCTGCTTTGACACCTCCTACTTCACATTTAAAGCTAATATATACAAGCAGATCCACGGTCTCCAGATGGGCTCACATCTTTCTCCTCTCATTACAGAAATCTTCATGACCTTCGAGGAAGCAGCCCTCTCCACAGCTCCGTTCCAGCCCCTCTGTTGGTACCGCGAAGTCGACGACACCTTCACCACCATCGCCATTGACAACGACCCTAGCGAGCTCCTCAACCACCTCAACAACTAACATCCAAGAATCAAGTTCACCATGGAGACTGAGACCAACCAACACCTGCCTTTCCTTGATGTATCCCTCCACACCACAGACGATGGACTCAGAACCTCAGTATACCGCAAGCCGACCCACACCGACCAGTACATCCACTACAACTCCTGTCACCATCCTCAGATCAAGCAAGCTATCATCCCCACCCTTACCAGACGTGCCAAAGCCCTCTGCCATCCTGACGCCCTAAGCAACGAACTGGACCACCTCAGAAAGACATTCACTACACTCAACGGTTACCCTGCCCAACTCGTCACAGCCACCATCAACAAGACCCTCAAGGACCGAGAACCCCGCTTCAAGCCTTCTCCGTCAGCCATCAGAGTAACCATACCCTACCTTGGACCCATCAGTCATCAGATATCACGCCTCATCAAGACCAAAGCCGGCATCGATGTCACCTTCTCCAGCGGCAAGACCATCAAGACCTACCTAAAAGCCAACGGTAAAGGACCCAGCTGTGAACACCCTAACCCGAGAGGACGCATCTACCAGATCCCTTGCAACTGTGGTGACCTATACATTGGAGAAACGCTGAGACCAATCAACACCAGAATGAAGGAACACCAGACCTCCGTCAGCAAACTCGACCAGAATCGGCCATCTCTGAACACATTCTCAAGAACCCTGGACATTCAATTCGATGGGAGGACACTAGGATACTATCTACCAACAACAACTGGCGCCAAAGGAAACTACAAGAGGCCATCGAGATCCGGAGACAGAAAGCAGCAATCAACCGTGACCAAGGAGTGTACCTACCAAGTGCCTGGGACTTATTTATAAATTAATCTTATCTATCTGTGTACATTCTATCTATGTAATTCATTAGCCAATCTACCCCTGTACATCCTTATCTACTTGTGTCTGTACATCATCAACCCTCATGTAAATCATGTACATCATCCTTATTCCCCAATCATGTGTTTAGTAAACATCATTGAATCATGCGTAATGTATCACCATTGGTCTCAATCCTTATACCAATCATGTACATCGTCCTTACTCCCCGTCTGTGTTATGTAAACATACCATTGGCTTCCATCATTATTATCATAACTGTCGGTTTCCAATCAGCGCTTGTTCATACTGGCTTCCAGCTTTCGTTAAGTCATTCCACTTGTTACTTTGTTATTGTTTTACCTGTACATATAAATATAGCTCTGTACCCCATTCTCAATCACCTGATGAAGGAGAAAGCATTAACTCCGAAACGTTGTGTTCTCATAATATAGAAGTTGATATCCATAAATATCTTCATCGTTGAACATCTAGTTTCCTAAATGATGTTAATGGGTGGTAATCAATCTAAAACAAAAAATCAGTGTAACATTCATTTCTGTATCTATATCAGAACTGGCAAGATGGGTATGACAAATACAGAGATTAATTTTGTTGATTTATTTGTTACTTTGACAGCTTTGATACCTTTGTTAGTAGCAAGCCTTTTTTTACTGTTTGAGGCACCAATAATATAATATAATAATACACTATACATTATGCACTCCAAGTATGGGAAAAACAATACTTTTAGAAACTGATTTATATGAACCTAGCTTATCATCAATGCCACTGATGTATTCTTGTCCTAACTCGGATATACATTCGAATTGTCTTCTCTGTAACAAACGTGTCATTGTTAGTCACTTTATTGGGAGATATGGATATAACATGTAACACATACTATACTTCTGAGGTTAACAGGCAAAGAACTCATTCTTTCATTACAGATAGACCAATCTACAATTAGATTTAAATTTCAAACTTTTCTGACCTATTTTCTTTCCAATAACATAGAGTGTCTTTGGCATAAAGGTACTGTCTTTGGTATAACAGGAGTAGAAAGTAAATGTATAGTAACGCTATTATGTCTCGTCAAATCCAGCTTCGCCGTTTAAGCCTTCTGTGCGATACATGATCAACTGTCAGGTCAGGCATAAAGTCTTGTAAATTTCATGCAGGTGTTCGGCTCAGTTGTCATGTGGTGTCAGGGTTACTAGTTCCACCAATCAGAACGCGCTTTCTTTGCACGAGTTCTTGGTGCGCGGTATTTCCATGGGTGGAAGCAGACGGTAAGCACTCATTTGACAACTTTGACTAACTGCATACCAATGAATTCAATAAGTAAGAAATCATTTTTGTCGAAAATGCGCTTGTTGCCTTACCTCTTATGTTTCCATTATTATGTGGATTTGTATAGCGCCAATATCCAGATAGTCCTGCTCAAAGGCGCTTTTGTATGCATCTGACACGGTGCAGTTATTTACGCGATACACTAAATGATTTTGTAAAATATTTGTTTCAGTTTTTTAGCTGATAATACACAACAGGAATAGGTCTGTTGCTGTTAGAGTCTCCCTGCTTTGAGTGAACGTTCAGAGGAACGATAAGGTAAGCTGAGAGGCGTATATATATGTATATAGTTATATATAGTGTGCGAGGCCCATTTTACTGATGTCCCCTGCCGTGATATCGCTGGAATATTGCTAAAAGCGGCGTAAAACCAAACAATATATATATATAAACTTCTTTGTTGTATGACAGAGCGTTTCTGGGCTACTTCTTGTTCTTTCTTCATGTGATAAACACAGTGTAGAAAACATATCATTTATACCGGAATTACAGCAAACCAGAAAAGTGCATATCAGTCAGTGAGTACATGTCAAAAGGAGTTATAAAAACAATGATAACTGAGATAAAGTAAGTTGGTGAATATCTAATTATGCAATGCTGTTTAGGAAATGACAAGTCTTTATGGATGATACGTTTTGGGCGGCGCCTTTTTATCCGTAGTGCTTCATATGACCACATGGTGTGTTTTCCCGAGTTACCATGTTGTATCACTGAGAACACTGTCAGTGGGTGAATCTGGGTTTTAGCGTTTGCCATATGGGTTTGTTAAATAACATACGTACGCTACGATACTCAGACGCACAATGTGAGTCGGGTAATGTGTTGTTATTGTGAACAAATTAGTGTGGTATACATGGTTGTAACGGGTTTGGGGCACATAAGTATGCTACACAGGGTTGTAACGATTCTCACCAGTCTGCTATGCAGGGTTGTAACGATTCTCAGCACACACGAGTATGTTATACAGAGTTATAACGATTCTCCGCGGAACACACCAGTATGTTATATAGGGTTATAACGATCCTTGACAAACACTAGTACGTTATACAGGGTAATAACGATTCTTGGCACACTGCGGTATGTTATACAGGGCTCTAACCGACTGAAAAGTAAACAGACAATTGGTCATGTGTGCTAGAATGTTGCTTATGGACCAATTCTAATGTTTGACATTGTGTCACATGTAACGTTAAAACACGTGTAATTACAAGTGTTGACATGTCGACCAAGAACGACAAAGGTGCCTGGAAATATGTTGCACACTACAACTGTCTGTGGTCACGTGGGCTCTATTCTGAGAAAGCCATGCTATGCTGGACTTTCCCTGTGAAGAATGTGGTCAGTAGATATAGGGGGTGTATTTTGCTGGTCAGAATGTTCCGAGTAGCGGGGAAAGTATAACCGTCCGCATGCATGGTGAAGTGTAAGAATGACTTGCGGGTGCTGTTCACAGCCAGTGATACCCAAGTTACCGTAGAAAGGCAGGTTTAGTGTCAACCGAGGTCGTCCAGGGCCTGATTCCATGCGGTACGTAGAATATCACGTATATCGTACTACATCACGTGATTGGCATGTAAGTACAGACATTTTGAATTACATACGTTATGGTTCTATTGCCAAATGTTCCGGCCCAGCAAGTCCAACGTTTTAGTCCGTTGCAGTTATGTACTAAACCATTGCTTTCACTGATTCACTCTATCGTTCAACAGAACATGTTCCCCTTTACTGGGCTTTAGAGGATCTTGGTACATTTCTTCAGCGCGGGACAGTACGTGATGACCAATGCCTCGGTGGGATGATTCTATATTCGAACTAATCAAAATAACCATGACGACAATTGCCGATCGCCTTGCGCTAGTGCAAATCTGAAAAATATTTTACCATTTTGAATGACCTTGTTTTATAACTGACAGAACTCCTAGACTCTATAGAGAATAAAGTCGGACTAAAGTCTAGGATGACGTGGCATGGCTCGATTGTCTCTGGTGATTGTTCTGGGCCCTTTTCGATTTTTGTTGTTGTTGTAGATAAATATATTTTCAAACCATTTTGTCAAATACTTTGTCAGTATTAATTTTATTAGCCTGCACAGGGATACTCTACAACAGGGATAGGTCACTCGCTTTCTTTCTTTACCATTTGTACAAATTAACGTGTGCCTCGTCATGCTCCATCGCACACAGGGACTTGGCTCGTTCCCAGCGCAACTTCGGTTGTGCTTAACAGAACTTCAGCTAGTTTATTGTATCAGTCGGAATTTTACAATGAATGAATGAATGAATGAGTTATAGTAAGAATTAAGAGCAAGCTTTATGTCTATGAATGAAAGAAAGAAAAAAAATAAACGAAAGAAGTACATATATAAATGAATAAAAGAATAAATGATACACAGCGTCCCTCCCTTCCAAAACATGTTAAAGAACGCAAAGGTATCGCGAGAACACGTCTTAACATCAGCTGTCCTTTTTTAAAAAAATCTACTTTCAGACATTTTTGTTTACGTAAATAATTAATTCAGATATCTTATTGCATTGGGGACATTAACGAAATGTTAATTGACACTGTCACACTGCCCTCAAAACTAAAGTGTAAAACTGTCACAAAGCGTTCTAAAACACCTATCCAGTTTTGACAAATAATAAGATCAATAAGTAAGAAAAAAGTTATGGAACTATAACCCTCAAGCATCAATTTCAAATCAGATCAGATCGGCGATATGTCATATTTTTCGCACACCTCAAATACACCCTAACATTTTGTTTTAGATTATGAAACTATCACTATTACTTGCAAACACATTTCACCTGATGGTATATTCCCCTCATAAGAATTAAAGGTGTATGTGAAAGATGTTTTTGAAGTACTAACTAGAAACACTCAAAGGCGTGTAGTATTTCAATGGCGGATCAGAAAAGATCGGCGATATGTCACATTTTCACACACCTCAAATAAACCCTAACATTCTTTTTTAGATTCCGAAACTATCACTAATACTTCAAAACACATTTCACCTGATAGTATATTCCCCTCTTATGAATTAAAGGTGTGTAGCATGTCAATGGCGGATCAGAAAAGATCGGCGAAATGTCATATTTTTCACACACCTCAATTAAATCCTAACAATTATTTAAGTCATATAACTGTTAATATTACTTGCAAACACCTTTCACCTAAAGGTATGTTTTCCTTCTAAATATTAATCGAATGTGTGAAAGAAGTTTTTATCGGCACAATTTAGTCTATCTTCGCGGTGAATCGAGAATACAAGCCAGTGAGCTGTAACATACCGACTTCAAACTTTACTACAAATCTACTGTCCTAACATGGACACTAATGCCAATTATTTTACTTAAACTGAAGTGACAAAATAGTTAACGTATCTTCTACATGTAGGATTTCAGTTCTTACAACACTCAGCGAATAAAATCAGCTGCTGAAAATAAACCGGGCTCAGCTACGCTGCCACCATATTGGCTACACTGGTTACGTAACGACCTGAGACATACGTTCAGAGGCTTTTCGAGGAGTTTCTTCTCCCACTCTATATAGGCTCCCTGGCCTATATTAGAAAAGTAAATGTTTCTCAGGCATATTTTTTGCAAACGTGACAAGGGCGGAATTTAATTTTTGATACAAAAAGGAGGACTAGGGAGGAACAATTTCTTTTTGGGGAAATACACATTGGGAAGTTTAGCACGTGTTAAAGTTGTAGATTCAGTCACACTCGTTCTTACAGACACCTATACTCACAGTGGACAAATATAAGATCGGGAATTATTTTTTTAAAACGACAATAAAAAAATGTGACGCGCACAAGAACAAGTGACGCGTCGATGAGCGAGAAACATTTCACTTTTTCATTTAGCCTATTTAATAAAATAGATAGTGCCCAGCAAGTGAATTTCTTTATCGTATAATCATATGGCAATCTCTCTGGCAGCTCCGTTAGATGTAAATATTCAGCAAAATCGATTGCTACTTTTATGGGAACACATGATGAAAGTCAGGTATGCAAGATCTCGGTTAGCGAAATCGCCACCTTCTATAATCACCTTTTTCCAAAGGTGTAACACGAACAAGTAGGGGAAGTAACTCTTCCAACCGATAACGACTTATTAAAATACTTCCGGGTTCTGTATTAGTTTGTGATTGGATGTGACGTCAATCGTTTATAAATAGAAGGGGGTATTTCCTGTTGTTTACTTTCGAGTTCAGGCAGCATTCTTGCTGTCGAGGGAGTATTTTGTATTTTACATCAACAAAATGGGCGGCCAGAAAGTAACCGAAGAGACGTTTACAAGGCACCTGCCATACTCCGCGGTGGCTAAATTATCATCACTTCTCGATCCAGGAAAACAATGGGAAAAGTTTATTGTAAACATACCACGAAAACTCGTGATGTTGGACCAGGATGAATTTGTGCCGAAGTACGATCTTACGTATGTAAGTATGATGGATGAACGAGGCAAGAAGATGGGTTCAAGTTCCACACGTGCAATCTTGGACGATTGGGGAACCCAGAATGTGCGTGTTAAACATCTGATCAAAGTACTGGTGATTTCAGAGCTTTACGCAGCCGCGGATTACCTGTCAGTGAATGTGTTGGGCGGTGAACCAGTGGCGCGACCACGGTTGGAAACACCCAATGGCAGAACGGGCCAAGAAGGCCTGTCAGAAGGGGATACAAGTACTGCCAAAGAATATGAAGATAGTGGAACCGTTAATGTTCGGAAACATCGCGAGGATCTGGCTTTATCAGAAACCCAGGAATCCCTTGAAAGTTTGAGTGAAGAGAGGAGACTTTCTGTGAGAAGTGGTTTACCATCGGCCGATCTTAAGTCAGGACCTAGTCTAGGGAGTATTCGAGCTCCTGGAGAATCAGATGAAATTGCTGAAGAAGAGGAAGTTTTGAGACAACTTCATGGAAACGGAGCTATCTTTTTGAGACAGATTGATTTCAAAACGTTGAAACATATCACTAATAATTTCAATGAGACAGAAATGAGCAAGGGAGGCAATTTGATAGGCCGGGGAGGATTTGGGACAGTTTTTCTTGGTCACTTTACCAATGGCTTTAAGATTGCCGTGAAATGCTTAAAGGAAGAAAATGAGGATAACCTGAAACAGTTTCATACAGAGTTGAATGTTCTCTCAAAGTATCGTCACAAAAACATTGTCCATCTTCTGGGATATTCCAGAGAAGATGCAAACCACTGCCTGATTTATGAGTACATGTCCAATGGATCATTAGAAGATCGACTAGCGTGCAAGAATGAGACAGAGCCTCTCAGCTGTCCACTGAGATTAAGCATAGCTCAGGGTACAGCAAGGGGAATAAACTATCTTAATCATGAGGGCATTGTTCACAGAGATATCAAAAGTGCAAATGTTTTATTAGACAGAGACTTTATTCCTAAAGTTGGTGACTTTGCAACTGCAAGATTAGCACCAAAAGGAACAGGCTCAACATCCGCACAAACAATGGTAGTCATTGGCACGTCAGCTTACTTAGCACCAGAGGCATTACAGTTTGATGTCTCTGCCAAACTGGACACATACAGCTATGGAGTTGTCCTCCTAGAACTGTTGACAGGTCTTCCATCCTATGATGATGAACGAGAAGACATAGATTTGTGGAGCCACATGCAGGAGAACTGTGAGGATATCATGGACATGGTGGATCAGTTGGCCGGATCCTGGAAGGAAGAGACAGCCATTGCCCTGTACAACATCGCAACCAGTTGCCTTGTCAAGAAGAAGAAACGACCTCTCATTGAAGACATTCTTCCAGAACTGGAGAGCTTGTCAAATTAAAAACTGTGGAGTTATATAGTTATGTAACAATAACAAATTTACATGAGACTTTCAATCCACAATGAAAAATCTGTTTTCTAAACAGGATGATGAAAGTGACATATTGATTTATTGTGAATTTGAGCCACAGTTGGATAGTTCGAAAATGGTGACAGGTTTATATCCCTCTGTATGTATTTTGGCATGGTCTGGACCAACTCATTTGGGATCGAAAACATTTTCTCATAACTCATCACTGGTGTGCTGATACACAAACTTTTTTAGTGAATATGAATATTTACTTTGTGCATGTTAGAAGCTCGAAAGGAATATACATTGATAAATATGATACATGTTACATGTTAGGATTGTGATTTTGTCTGAAGACATGTAGGTGTGGTGAGAAGTTTTTCTTTACTGCAGTCAGCAGTGTTTGCATCATGTCATAGGGCCTGTGAACAATCAAGTCTTGGACAGGCAAACCAGTGTTTGATATTGTGAAGAACGCCCTCTGCTGAAGGGGTATGATGTCATTACGTCAGCCAAATCACACAGTCTTTAGGGGCAGTGGGGTTCCCTTGTGGTTAAAACATTCGCTTGCAATGCAGCAGACACAGGTTTGATTCCTGACATGGGTAGAGTATCTGAAGCCCATTTCTTGTGTCCCTTGAAGTGATGTTAGTGGAATATTGCCAAATGCAACATATGTCATATTTGGGATTTCAATTTCTCAGTAAAGTACAAATTCTAGTACTTTTTTGGTTGAGTCCCATCTGGGATTCAAACCCGCACCCTCAGAGTCAGGCACCTAATCGCCAGCACACAAAGTCAGCTGCCTAACCTGCTCAGCCACCGAGACTTCCAAAAAAAATGAAAGTCAGACAACTGGTAGTCTAGACTGCGTACTTTGTGTACCCCTCTGATAAGTGTGAATTGGCACGGCTCCCACGGCCGAAAGCTATGATTACACGTTGCCATTTAGAAAGTGGTCAAATGCAACATGTGTCATATTTGGGATTTCATTTTCTCAGTATAGTACAAATTTTAGTACTTTTTTGGTTGAGTCCCATCCGGGATTTGAACCTGCACCCTCAGAGTCAGGCACCTAATCGCCAGCACACAAAGTCAGCCGCCTAACCCGCTTACTGAGAAAGTGAAATCCCAAATATGACATATGTTGCATTTGACCACTTTCTAAATGTCATTGTGTAATCATTCCTAAAAGTGGCATAAAGCCATACTCACTAGCTTGATTTTTAATTGCTGCTGAGACAAATTCGCTCCAGTGCCCCAGTGTGCATATTGAGCAGTATATGAGTAAGTTGTTGTATGTTGTTGTTTCTTTAGGCAATATTTATAATATTCCAGAAATATGGCAGGGGACACCAAAAATGGCCTTTACACATTGTAGCCATGTGGGGAATCAAACCTCAATCTTTAGTGTGAGGAGTGAAGGCTTTAACCTCTAGACTACCCATATGACTTAGAATCCCCATGGACAACTTAGAGATCAATACATGACCATCTAAAATGATTTTTTTTGGTATGATTTTTGTCCTCCGTAACCTGTTTTGCAGGGGGTATTAAAATGCACCCTGTCCATCCGTCTGACCTTACACATTTATCTTTTCCACAGCAGAACTCTAAAATCGTTCAATATTTCTTCACCAAACTTGACACATAGATTGGTCTAGTGGTGTATTGGTGCCTTTTGACAGTTTTGGAATTCTGAATAAAATATTTTTGGCGTTTCCATGACAACAAGTTTGACTTCGACTGAAATTGGAGGTAATGCGGTGGATTTCGATGACTGTGTCTTCTTCTTGTAAGATATTTTATCTTGCCATTCATATTAAAATTCATTTTAACATTTGTGTTCCTGTGAAACAGTTCGACAGTTGAACTGTCATGTACTGAGTTCGTTTAATGCTATGTTACACATGTTGTCATGTCAGTTTAAGGTTGGTTGAATCAACACAGTGATTCAGGCTAGATATTCATCCTGTTCAAACTCACCATAGGCTATGCACAGCAAATTGCAGAGCCCAAAATAACACAGGTGGCCTTCTGTGTGTCTACAAACTATACTTACATTTTCAGTGTATGTACATATTACTAAGTGTGTTGTGTTAGGTACTCATTTATTGTATGTCTTCAAAATGTGTGTTACCTGCTTAAATTATCGGTGTACATGTATACAGATATAGCTCAGACAGTGTTATATCTGAGACCACCTGCTGTAAAATAGTTGCAAAAAGTTTATTTGTACTGTCTTCCATTTGATGTTGCTTCCTCAACTGAAGGTGGTGCCATGTGCTGGAGTTCTACATGGCGAATCATCGTGTAAGAAAATAATGTGATGTAAACATATTTTTATTGCAGATTTAGGAATGATGTATGCTGTAATGATTTACATTGATTAGGGTCGTATTATAGATGGGATGTTCAAATTGCAGTCATCTTATATGTGGAAATGTACAGTAAATTATTACTGTATGTAGCTAAAGCTAAGGTAGAGTTATATGCTATATTTCCATGAGTGCGTTTGTGTGAGTTTAGTTTTATGCCTCACTCAGCATTATTCCAACTATATGGCGGCAGTCTGTAAATAATCAAGGCTGGACCAGGCAATCCAGTGATGAACAACATGAGCATTGATGTATGCACTTTGGATTCAAGCAAGTTGGCGAGCCTGACCATCAGATCCCACCAGTCAGCAGGCATGGGTTACTGAAGATCAATTTTGAAATTGATCTTCATGGGGCAAATAAGTTTGAATGTACTGTTTACTTGATCTTATGCTGTAGTGTACCAATTTAGATACCGGATTCTATTAATTGTATTCAAAGCCATGATGAGATGATGATACAGGCACCTTTGAAACAATGACCTATGTACTTTTTCTGCTTAAACAATAAACAGTACAAGAAATGTTATCCCCTGTTTATTTGCCGCAGACGATGCACATGCTGAAGAAGTTTGTCTAATTCAGTTTCAACAATTTGACCAGTTAATTGTTTGCATGAAAATAGTGAGAAGTAATAACACGTACAACTTTATGAATAACAACTTCTTGTTGCTTGCGTACAGCTGTTTCTGTACACTGTTACACTGTTTTCAAGTTAGCCAGTCACTGAATAGTATGACAGTGAGTAAAAATTGATTGTTATTTTCATTACTGAATAGTAGTGTTGTTCTGATTACTTGAAGTAATCGAAGATTTGGTGTAAAGGTTTGTTAAGAATTGGCCAGTTTTCATTAAGTTTAATCTTTTATTGAACTCATGATAATGATCTTTTCAACGATATGAATTGTTTTACAATACATTAGCTCATGCTTAAACAGTATCTTTAAGCAGTGTGGAATGTTAAGCAATATCTAGTTTAGAACAGTTAACTTAAGTAAGTGGCTAGATATATCCTCTATGTTGATTTCTTGCTTGACATGGTGACGGAAGTCTGCATTTGACCTCTGCATTTGACAGGCGGCTCGAGTCCTTGGTAAGAAACACCCAATGTCATTTCAAAGTTGTATGTAAGTAGTTCAAAATATGATCACAAAATATGATAACATTCTACATGGCATTGGGTATTCACCCTTTCAGTTATCTGAGATGTGCCAATGTACTTGTGTCTAAGATGATGCCTGTGAAGATCCACATTAGAATTGATCAGTAACCCATCCTTGTCATAGAAGGCAACTAATGGGATCGGATCGGACTCACTGACTTGGTTGACACTATCATCATATCTCAGTTGTATAGATTGATGCTCATGCTGTTGATCACTGGATTGTCTCATCAAGACTCAATACAGAGTGCTGCCATATAATTGAAAATTGCTGAGTGCGCCACAAAACTAAACTCACTCGTCTGAGGGCAGACACAGCATATGGTCTAGATTACAATTTGTGAGACAATTTGGAAGGAAGCCGTTGTGACAGTATGACTTTGTGTGCTGGAGATAAGCGGTGTATGAAATAAGGCCTGTCCGACCATCCCAGTTGAGCTAGATTTCTCACTGATGGTTTAGTAATACTTTTGATGTTCCATACACATTAGCAAATCCACGATATCTTGCCGTCTGGTCTGGTTAAGTCCTTTTTGAGCTATTAACATTTTGAAGTTATCTGGTCTGATGTCCGGCAGCTTTTTGCGCTTATTTCATACACTGTGATAATATGTCTCACTCTTAGAGTATGGGTTCAGATTCTGGATGGGACCCCCCAAAAGTACAATATCCTGCACTTCACTGATTAAAGGGTTCTACCAGACTCAACATGTTCAATTGGTGGAGTGGGAGGGGCACCGCAAGTCCCGAGCCAGGTGAAGTTGAGCAGCATTGGTTGCGAGGAGCATGTGGATGGCGGTGTCTCTCTTTGTTCGCTGGGGACTCACTCCCCAAAAGTACTAGAATCAGTACCTTTTTGTGAATGTATAATCCCAAACATCCTGTTACATTTAGTAGGATGACAAGAGATCTGAGAGTTTCTCTTACACAATCCTTGTTAAAGTGACTTTATTTGAAACATGCCTCTATTCACACAGCAGTCACTTATGCATATGGTCAGTTTGAGAAGGGAGTTGAGAATGAAAAGTTCAGTGGTGCACAGACCAGGGTCCAGTTCCTCATAACTCCCATACTTTAACATAGACTTATTTATGAATGTTTTCAGTGTTCATGAAAGTGTATCTGAGAACAATATGAGTGAGTGAGTTTAGTTCTACTCCGCACTCAGCAATATTCCAGCTATATGGCAGCGGTCTGTAAATAATCGAGTCTGGACCAGACAATCCAGTGATCAACAACATGAGCATCGATCTCCGCCATTGGGAACTGGTGACATATGTCAACCAAGTCAGCGAGTCTGACCACCCGATCCCGTTAGTCGCCTCTTACGACAAGCACAGTCACCTTTTATGGTAAGCATGGGTTGCTGAAAGCCTATTCTACCTCGGGACCTTCACGGGTCGAGAGAACAAAATGAATGATGAAATGAGTGATATAACAATTTATGTTATATCATATCTATTGTCCAATTGAAAACATAGAAACACAAGAGTAAGCTGTTATTTACAATGTCAATTTTATTGCATCTTTGTGTGTATGGTTTGGGCAAATATTCACAAAATGAACACAACAATGAAAAGGATACCTTATATGCCATGGTCCACTTTATCCTATTGAAGTTTCAAAATGTCTGCTTCATGGGAGATTGACTGTGTAAATGAGGAAAGTTTGAAAAAGATATTTGGTTTGACTAACAAGGAACAGAAAAAAGTCACGAGGAAGCTTTCTTCTCTTCACCTCCACAAATTGTCAGACCAACCAGTATGTGAGTAAATAGACGATTGCTCACATCCTCATTCAGTGTCGGTAGTTTTAGCGGGATCACTAACAAGCCACAATTTGTCCATTCACTAATGTAACTAATGGGTATTGTAATACTGAGCCTTGTAAAACTACCATTAGATTAATATACTTCTTTAATTGCTGTTATACCCAGAGCTCCAGATTTTTCAAGTAATTGGGTATTTACTCCCATGTCTGTGTATGTATGAACAATTGCATGTTTTGAGGACTAACTAGCATTTTGTATACTCCCACTAGTGAAAAGAATTGAGTACTTTAACACAGAGTTTCTTATCCTTATTTGGTAAGTAACTAAACGCATAAATATAAATACATCTCAATAGACTAAATGTTTTTAGTAACTGTCATATTGCAAAACAGTTTGGTAGTTTGGGAGCGATTTCTAAATACTGAACATGGAAGTCATGTGACAATCAGAGTAAACTCCCGACAGTGGCTATGGCCATATAATAGTACATGTAAATGTAGGCATCGCTTACCATTAGCTAGTGCTGTTGTAGAGTTTGGGTGCCAAGACGAATCTATGCAAGCCAATTTAGTTAACTGAGTAAAGTATGTAAGGTTTTATAGACCTATTGGGTTTTGAGTGATTCTTATGCATTTTCTGTACTCCCAGATTTGTAATTAATTGAGTAAATGTGATTTGTATTGAGTAAAAACATGCAAATATGTGCCTTATCTGGAGCTCTGTATACCATCCTAAAAATTATCACGCCATGTCATAGATGAATTGTGATTGGTACACTCAACTTCCCTGCGTGGACACCTGATTGGATAAAAAGCCAAGGGAGGTAATAATATTGGGTAGAGCCGTAGATGCATCCTGGGTTTAGTGGGGATTTATCGTAAATCTGGACATTATTGAGGATGCTGTTATACTATCGTACATTTAGGATGTGGTCCTACATAAATTGTGCCTACTCTTACATAATCTCAGTTGGGCAGCTTAAAAATATGTACGGACAAACAGATATTTGATGTAAGTCAGTGAGCTGGGTCTTACGCTGCCATGTTAAAACACTCCATCAATGTCACAGTGTGGAACACGAAACAAAGGGATTGTCACCATTTGGGGAATCAAACCCTGGACCAAGTATGCTAGTTGAATGCTTTAACCAGCAGACTCCCCAACTGTTAGGAGTTAGAAGAATTTCACTTCCTCCTTACATGCCCTTGAATATTGTAGTAACTTCCTTCTCCTTTGTGTAGATAGTATAGAGGTAATAGTAACAGAGACATTCCCAACTCACTAAGAATTGTTATCTATTGGTAACTACAAAAAATGAATGATCACACTTTGGGTGTTATAAATTCATTGCTTTTTAAGAGGCACTACACAAGTCTGTGAGCTGCTGCTATACACAGAACTGACTCACTATCACGATGGCAATTTCAGATGTGGGAGAACATCAGTCTACTTTGGGATGAGCTAAATATTTTCAGAAAAAAATTCATGATTGTGCATTTGAATTTTGTTTGAACCTGATCAATCCTTCACGCGAGGTAAATATTCTGGATAAAAAAAGTTAACAAAAGTAGCACGTGTTTACATCACAAACAAAGGTCTGGTGGAACAATGCTACAAAATCACTTCCATTTTGTGTGTGAAGGGACACTAACACTTACAAGACAAACTGACAGCAATCATATACTATTCACACTTTGCTAAGGATACAATTGTTGATTCAACAGAAAACAATGATCAAATGGGTCAAATTTGGTTTAAATATCTAAGCCGATTGTAAGCGTGGATCCAAGTTTTCATTATGTCGCTGCATCTTGTGGATCCCATACCTGCTTTTGTTGTGGGAGGGGGCTGGAGCAATTAATTGAATACTAACACACTTTGATGTGAGCAATAAGCACTAAAACTAATGTGTTTTGCATTGCTTTGTACTTTGATTTATGATAACATGACTTAGCGTACAATACAATTCTGTAGCACTTCTATGATGGAATTTTGGCACCAAAATGGACTGTTATTACTATGCGAATTCATTATTATCAATATTGTCATCATAGCTTCTTAATTTCAAATACAAGCATAGCACAGATAGACTATGAAAACTTATTGATTAATTAATATCAGTCATCCTTATAACTGAATAAATAATGCCAAAGAACAATTCTCATTTCTGCATAGAAACATGCAAGTCAGTAAAAAATGAATTGTCTTAAGTGACATAACTGATTATGAACCTATCCTGTAACAGTTTGTTTGATGTTTAGGATCAAGCAGAGACTGAACCTAAGTTGTCGCATCAAACATAACATCTAATGACCAGTAATTTGCACAGGAATAGTTTCATATACAAGCACTGTATACAGTTAGCCATGAAACTTCTTGTCATGACTCCAATGTTGTCCACTGACTGGACTTTGTAACCGGTGACTAGAATCAACAAGTTGTTATCTGTAAAGATACATGCTTCACTGTTTTCCGTTTATCCTGCCCATTGTTCCATGCACAATGCATGCTCGAGGCACCCAAACTATCTGATTATTATTAACTCAGATAAACGAAGCTGCCTGTTAGGCGCTTGATGGTTATAGTAACTTGGCTTTATCCCATGGGTACCCATTATTCTGCCTTTGTCATTGCTGACTAGAATCAACAAGAAGTTGTTATCTGCAAAGTTATAGACTTACACACTGAAGCAGCAAACAAGGAACCCTAGGTCGTGTTAAATGTCTACTTTCAAACAGTGCAAAAGATCTCTGTCAAATGAAAACAGCTTCATGCCATTATTTGATTACATCGGTCAAAGTCGTGCAAAGGAATGGTCTAACCTATCAGTATGACAATGTCTAAAAATGAAGTATCTTGTCTACAGTCTCATATTTCTAAACGATGTATCTCCTAATTCAAACTGTGAAGATCCTTTCTAGAATTGGTCTTCAGCAGACCATGCCTGTAGAAAGATTCAACAAATAGGATCGGGTGGCCAGGGTTGCTGACGTGGTTGACACATGTCATCATATACCAGCTAAACAGATCGATGGTCATGTCAGTCACAGCATGGTCGTGTCTAGATCATTTACTTTCAGACCACCATATAACTGTAGAAAAATGCTAAGTGCAACACTAAACTACAATATGTTCAATGGAGATAATTTTCAGTGGAATCATTGAAACTCTGCTTCTATGTTTCTAGAAAAGTAGTAAAGAAATAGCTGCCTTGGAAAACATTTTGAGCATGGACATATGATTAATGAGGAGGATCTGTGTACACTCATCTGCTCACAGGCACTTCATGAAATGACTGATTCATTTAGTCATTACATAAATTGACCGATTCATTTAGTCATTACAATAATTTGTTGGACTAGACATATTGACTGTAACATATGTATATATAATAGTGTTTCCACCAGGATCCTAGGGCCACAGGGCAAAGGAATTTCCAAAAGGGGCAACCAACAACAAATTTCAAACTTGAAGTATAATGTTATTCGTGTATGTGATTCTCAAAGGCATAAAGAGCACAGACATTACATTTAACTTGAACATGAAATACAAACTAAAAACCACTAAGTGCCTATATCAATTATGGTATTAAAAAGAAGGTGAAGGGCACTCCATCCTGCTAAAAATGCCTCGGGGAAACAGTATAAAACACTTTAATGCTGGTCACTTTATGATACTGGTCCTCAAACAGTCCATATGATTAACATTTACACATAACATAAATAAAAGTAATCGCTCATGAACTAAAATATCCTATCAAAAGTTGATTTTCACGTTACTCACCCTAGTAATAAATCAGGAAGTTTCTCCTTGTTTGTTTAGGTTTTATACATATATTCTTTATTCAGATTGTTCTACTGAATTAATGCAACACATTTCCAAATTCATAATTTTATGATTTATAACCATGAAAGCTAGAAGTCTTATACAGATGTCAGTGACTTTTAATAAAATCATATCTAAGTCAACTTGATTTCCCTCTTGATTTTTTCGTTCTGGTTGTTTTTAGAAGGTTGTAGTTGACATAAGTGCAATATTTAGCTGATACAAACGGAATGTAGAATGCTCGCAACAGCCGGTGAGATCTGGAAGACAAAAGAATAATAAACTAAAAACAACACAGCAATCATCAACTAATAACTCATCAACTACCATCTCGGAAACCGTTATCATATATATCATGAACTCTGTCCTCGGGCTCCTTTCACGAAGCAAGCTTTACTAAGGTTAACCTTTACACCCATTCTTTAACATTGCACTTGGGTTACCTAGTTCTATGGTAAACTTAGTGCAGTGTTAAAGAATGGTAGTTAAGGTTCAATGTTAGTAAAGGTTGCTATGTGAAAGGAGCCCCTGAACCGTTAACTTATCATCCCGTCAACTTCAACCATAATGTCATGAATTCTCATGAACCCATCTCAAGTATGAACCATCAACACATAATCTCATGAACTATGAACCATCATCTCATCAACAATAATCTTATGATGTAGTCAACCATCAAACCATTAGCCATCCTGTCACCTAATAAAAGATAACTCCTGAATACTGTAACACTGACATCCAAAAGTTGACATAATGGAGAGGTAAGCTATAGCCAAACAGCTTATAGGTTACTCACTTTTATAGCTAAAATGAATAGAATTATCATTAAAATGACCGTACGTTATCAGAAATGAGCGGGCCACTGTAACCTGATAACGCCCGCAAAATGCTAGACGACGGACCATTATCAAGCCCATTGTTAGGTGACGTCATAAGTAGCTCAGCTGTTGAAGTTCAATCACCTACGGCTCGTTTGAACTTGGGTTCATTATTGACCATATATCTGGCTCACATTCATCACATGTGCCTGTGCCATTATGAACTTTCCTGCCTGTGCCAGCCATAACAATTGTACCATAAACGACAACATACAACAATGAAAATATTGACTTGAAGTCTAACGTTGTTGATCACTGAAAACAATGGCGGCTGGTAGTATGAGCAAAGGTCAAGGTCGAATGTCGACACTCTCAACAGTGACGTCATCTGTGTTGTTCTATGACGTGTCTATATTTGTACAATGTGTGTCAGTGACCTCCGTTGTTTTGTTGGCAGTAAATGCTTCTAAATCGATGCTGCTGTTTTTATTCTTATTTTATTAAAAATTCTATTCATTTTAGCTATAATAACAGTAACACTATTTTTCAGGGCATTATCATTTGCAGAAGCCCTTGGTCTTTTCAACTGCCCTCCTTCATCGGGCAGTTAATGAAAGACCTCGGGCTTCTGCAAATGATAATGCCCTGAAAAATAGCATTACCCTTACAATATTACCCATACTTTGGTTTCTAGAGAATAATACAATTACAAGATAAGCATCAGCTCAATCAGTCAGTTGATACATTGTGGCATATCATGGCATCTTGCACACTGACATGTTTAAAGTATTTCTTTTTTAATCATGAAGGCAAACTAAATGGTGTCAGCTTGCTGATCAAGCATAAAGCCAAATCGTAATGCTTTAGACCCCTGAAGGTCAGGGATAGAATAGGCCTTCAGCAGCCCATGCTTGCCATAAAAGGCGACTATGCTTGTCGTAAGAAGCGACTAACAGGATTGGGTGGTCAGGCTCACTGACTTGGTTGGCACATGCCATCAGTTCCCAGTTGTGCAGATCGATGCTCATGCTGTTGATCACTGGACTGTCTGGTCCAGACTTGATCATTTACAGACAACCGCCATATAGCTGGAATATTGCTGAGTATGGCATAAAAATAAAATCACTCACTCACAGGTAATGCTCTTATGTCCTCACTGAGAACTATTCCATGGCTATCTGTGGCCCTGAAGAATATTGGTCAGTGAACCAGTCTAAGTAAACTTAGTCTCAATGTAATTCGTTACACTCCACCACTAGTAGAAGGTCGCGTGAGACAACCAATGAGACAACGGCTACTATTTAGGGATCGGAGGGACTTTCAAAATATTCAGGTCACTGACACAGCTCTCTCCACAAACAAAAATCCGGATATAACACAGTTATTTCACCTGCAGTATATACGCTTTGGGGTTTCTGTTGACATGGTTACCATTAGCTAATATTTCTGCAAGATAACATAGTTGAATATTGCCCAAACACTATTTTCAGCGACTGTTTACTCACCGTTGTCATGGTTGTACGTATGCCGTGTGCATCACCAAGAAACGAGCGTACGCTAAATAGCATTTGGAATCATTCAGGTACGAACCTTTTCCAGATAAAATTTTCGAACGGTATGTGCGAATGTGCACTTTCGCAATTTGGTAAGCTGTGTTCTGATTGGTCAATCTCAAAAGTTAGCTGACGCGACCTCCTGTAAGGTTTTGTTAGACTCAGTAGTGGAGTGTAACGAAAAGTACTGAGGATAAGTTTACTGGGACTGGTCAGTGAACATCTCCAAACTGAATACTGAGACAGAAAAGGAAAGGAAGAAATATCTGTCTGTGAATTAGTGTCCTTCAAATCTTCTACTCCAACATGATACCTGTCTGTTATAAAAACTGAAATAATTCAATGTTTGCTGAATTCTTCTGAACAACTATCCTCTAGGCTTCTAAATTCTCGAAAGAGGTGAGTTAAGTATTGCCATGGATATTTTATGCCTCATTTTGTACCTGAGCACTACAGCATTTTCATCAAAAGAGTGCACGGTTTTCACAGATAAACAGAAAAGTTTTCAAATTTAGATGGTTTTGACTGTTTCAGCAAGCTGTCCTCTGATCATCTCAAGAACCCTGTGTTCACCTGCTGTCCTACGGAGGGGCTATCAGATTTTCACACAGTAAAGAAATACGGCTGACTTTAACTACATATCTTTGATGAATGAAAGGACGTAAACAAGAACTCACCTTGTTGGATCTAAGAATTTTACAGAAGATAAAACCTTCCAGTCCTCCATCTGTGAATATCGTGGTTCATGTGGGGACTCCTGATCTAAATCTAGATCAATCAGATAGTGACATCTGCTGATGTTTATCTGAAATGTGCCATGGAAAGAATGAAAGAGAGAAAGAGTGACATGGAGCATACTTACTAGTCAGTAACAGCACAGTTTGAATCAAATTTAAACGTAGGTGTTGTTTGAAAAGGTTAGTGCTATCATTGGTAGAACTTACATATCTCGTTGGTTCCTCCAGATTGAGATCGTTCATGTGTGTCGGAATAATTCTTGTTGCATCAGGTCCAGATTCATAAGCTTTGGGAAGTTGACCTTTGAACTCTGATTTGATAAACTGGAGATGCCAGCTGAAAACAGTGATACACAACCTTGTCAACTGAACTCAATATACAGGTAAGTGAGGTGATCTGTGACAGGTGAAAACAGTGATTCAAACCTTTGTCATCTGAATTCTGTATACAGACAAGCCAACTGATATGAAATGATTGAAGGAATCTTTTGGTGTTACCAGAGGTTACAGTTGGGGCTATAAAGCCAAGCACTGTTTCATCATCTGAGTTTCTCAACAACCATCATGGCATGAAAACTTGGGCATAGAAAGGTGAGGGTGAGGAGCGGGTTTACTCACTTGCCATGGGGTAGGGGCAGGGTTGCAGGATTTGGGAACGTGAACTTTGACAACTTTTCAGGAGCATCAGCCATTTTCTCAATTCAGAATGGTCCACTGCCCTTGTATCAATAGCAAACTTCAAAATTTTAATTGGCCATTTTTCATTCTAATGTGCAAAATGGCCCATGGCCCCTGCCTTTCCCAATCCCTGGAGTTGATTCACTCGTCATGAGGTAGGGGTGGGTTGATTCACTTGTCATGAGGTAGGGGTGGGTTGAGTCATTTGTCATGAAGTAGGGGTGGGTTGACTCACTTGTCATGAGGTAGGGGTGGGGTGACTCATTTGTCATGAGGTAGGGGTGGGTTGACTCACTTTCATGAGGTAGGGGTGGGGTGACTCAGTTGCCATGAGGTAGGGGTGGGGTGACTCATTTGTCATGAGGTAGGGATGGGTTGACTCACTTGCCATGAGGTAGGGGTGGGGTGACTCAGTTGCCATGAGGTAGGGGTGGGGTGACTCATTTGTCATGAGGTAGGGGTGGGGTGACTCATTTGTCATGAGGTAGGGATGGGGGGGGACTCATTTGACATGAGGTAGGGGTGGGTTGATTCACTTGCCTAGAGGTAGGGGTGGGGTGACTCATTTATCATGAGGTAGGGGTGGGGTTGAATCACTTGCCATGAGGTAGGGGTGAGGTGACTCATTTGCCATGAGGTAGGGGTGGGGTGACTCACTTGTCATGAGGCAGGAAGAAACTGCTGGGAAACCTGTACCACTCCTTGCCCACACAGATGTTGACTGGTCGGTCAGCTGGCAGTGTGTGAATTTTCGGATCATTGGCCATTTTGTTCAACTCCACATAGATATCCATTGATGCATGGTAGCCTACACATGGGGACATTGTCAGTAAAATACATGTCAGTAACAACATACTCTCAAGCCAACTACTATATCAGACCTAACAGAATCTGTGTCAATGGTACAATGAATTAATGTGTTAATAACAATGCTGACTGTAGTTTTGATATGATATTAACAACACAACAACACAAACACACAAACACACAATAACACACACAGGCACACCAACACTTTGTGCTATGTCTATAACACAAACACACACAGGCACACCAACACTTTGTGCTATGTCTATAACACAAACACACACAGGCACACCAACACTTTGTGCTATGTCTATAACACAAACACACACAGGCACGCCAACACTTTGTGCTATGTCTATAACACAAACACACACAGGCACGCCAACACTTTGTGCTATGTCTATAACACAAACACACACAGGCACGCCAACACTTTGTGCTATGTCTATAACACAAACACACACAGGCACACCAACACTTTGTGCTATGTCTATAACACAAACACACACAGGCACGCCAACACTTTGTGCTATGTCTATAACACAAACACACACAGGCACGCCAACACTTTGTGCTACGTCTAACGTCTCCTTGACATTTACAAATCTCACCTTGGTAAATAGCAGTGATCCTGGACACAGACAGCAGTGTGAAGAGGGCTCCACTGAACACTGATACCCAGTTGGTGTGATCCGTATAATGGTAGGCTGATCTCTTGGGGAAAAGATAGCTCAACAGTTTCTGTAACAACCAATAACAATCCACAAAACTGAAACATGTTTTTTGTTTAAACTTGCACTCAGCAGTGTTCCAATCTAACCAGGGCCGACAGTGATTAACAGTATTTTATTTAACGAGGACATCCATGACTGTATGGAAATGATGTAATCAATTAAGTTAGACTAAGATGATTTGTCTAAGACACCACTCACATAGGTTTCCTGTTTACCAACATCATTTGTGTTTGGTAGTTGTAACAAATATAATTTGCTTCAGGATATTGTTGAAGTAGAGAGTGCTGATGAACTTATGTGTCTCACTCATGTGTAAACAACTATTACATACAGTGGAAGCTGTCTAATTCGGACACAACTGGGACCGACTTTCGTGTCTGAATTACAAGGAGTCCGAATTGGACTGGTGAGAGTCAAGAGTTAGCTCTCTTGACCAGGAGATACGCATGCACCAAAACTAAGTATCACTGGCTTCACTCAGCTACCTGATACAATCGATACACGTTAAAGCTGTTTGTTTGTCCTTTTTACCACATTGTTCAGTAGTCAATAACAACTTGATTGATTAACATTGAACCCCACCCATGAGTCCCATGATGGGCAAATATTAATTTTCGACAGTGTATTTAACCATCTTCAGAAATTTCCTGTAATATTTGTTGACACTGTAAAACAGCAAGCTTGCAGAATGTTAGACTGACACGCGAGTGAGTTTAGTTTTACATCGCTGTCAGCAACATTCCAGCAGTATCATGGTGGGGAACACCAGATACGGGCTTCATAGATTGAACTGATGTTGGGAATGAAACCTGAGTGTTTGGTGTGTCGATTGAACCCTTTAATCACTGGGCTAACCAACCTCCCTACTAACACATGAGCTCTGATAACATGCACAGGTTTACCTGTACATGATCCTGACATTCTGCTTATCAGTTATCTCTTACAATAGATCTGTCTTTGCCTGTAGCAGTACCTGCTTGTCAGACACACTAGCTCTGACTACACGTGTGTAGGGTTACCTGTATATGATCCAGAAATATAGCACCTCCAAGGGCAAAGAAGGGGTATATTGGGAACAGAAATCGTTCCTCCTGCAAAATACACAGAGAAATGACAAATATAACCTTGGACCCAAATTAAGAGATAATCTTTATGGCTTTTAAATTAAACTGATTACACACCAGTAAAGTTAATTCTACAATGATGTTAGATTATGAGTGAGGTTTGTAGTTTAGTTATGGAAATCTCCACATTTAAATCTAAAAAATACACTTGAACATTTTGCAGCAATGAAAGTGATAAGGCATTAGAAGAAAGGTAATATTGTAACTGACCCAACAGCTGTACTCAGGGATCAATCAGTTTTAGTGGCATCACCATGAGTGCTGGTGCACCTAAGGACACTCAGCTGCGTTGATGTAACTGAATTGTGCATTACACTGTCTAACAATTTTGATCATCAAGTTTGCTTTGCATGATCTAGTCACTCATGCTGATAATATTTCCAGAACACATTAATTCAATGTGTTTATTAATAAAAATCATAAATTACAAACTATTACCAGATCATGATGAGTCCAAACTTCCACAGCTAGGTGAAACCCTCATACTATAACAAGTAAATACAATGGGAAGATAAACAATCACCTTGTGAGGCCTGGTGAAGAAAATGGCAATCCAGATGTACATTGGAGCCAAGGACAGCCACATTGGAATATCTGCAGGACCATAAAGGTTCGAGTGGGTTGGTGTAAGTGATGCTTGATACACAATGCTGCTGTTTCTAACGAAAAGACTAACAAACCCGCCATTTGAAATTGTGCATGACTATTCAGGAACCCATGCATCAATTATTCTTGAGTAAAAATAATAAATTTATGGAAGCCCATAGAATCAAGAACCAAAGAGGCAACGGTCAAGAATCCCAGAACCCTCTTTCACTACTAGAACTTGAAACTAAATACACTGACTTAAAACTTCATTGACTGTATATCTCTGTCCTCACTTACAAGTGTCTGATGAGCGAACCACCCAGCGAACGATGATCTGAAACAGACATGTTTTACTGCTTACAATTTATGAAAAGGGTTTACCTCAACATAGTGTAAAGAAATATCAAATTCTGTATTATCTATATGCTGTTTAAAGCAAAAACTCTACATACTGTTTAACGCTAAAACTCTACACACTGTTTAACATGCTGAGTGCATCTCACAAGAATACTCGTATCAGTTCTGGTCAAACTTGCCACTTCGAGTTGTCTCATAGATGCATCAGTGTTATTTTGAAACAAGTTTTACATATTGGCAAAATATGTACAAGAAACAAATGTCGCCTGGTGTTCTTTGTTACTGCAAAGGGATAACTTGAAGTGGCAAATTTGACCAGACTTGATACTACAAGTATACCTGTGGTGGTAGTAAACGTGTTAAAGATAAAAGTCACACATGACAATGTCAAAAGAAAAACTCACACACACCTGTATATTTTCATGATATTGCCAAACATTTCCTCCATAACTTTCTAGATTATTTACCTCATGGCCATATTCATTCAGACTCTCAGCTTTTTAACTGCTTGGTACAATGACATCTCATCTCGCAGACAGCTGATTATTGTTGAAAATGTCAATGATGAACAGGTTTGTTTAACACAGGCTTAAACAGTAGTGCAAATACAATGTATAATATTGTGGCAGATCTATTTCAGGCTGGAAGAAAATGATGCAGGTTTTAAACATTTATGAATTCTGGAGAAACCAGTAAGCACAGCTGAAAACCATCTTGAAACACAATCACATTGAACTTGGGTTTGCATCCATGATCATGAGTTTCTGTTCTGCACAGTACACTGCAAAACAAGTATGTAACTGGGAACAATGCCAATAAACATGGTGGGACCTTCAAAGTGAGGGAGGGAGTGGAGGAGGCAGCGGACTGGAGGTTTATGCTGCTTTTAGCAAAATCACGGCAGGGAACACCAACAATGTGCTTTACACACTGTGCTCATGTAGGAATCTGACCCAGGTCTCAAGAATGACGAGTGTATGCTTTTACCATGAGGCTATTAAATTGCCCCTGGCTGTAATGGACACTCTTACAGCATGTGCAAATCTTGACATACAAGACGCTTATTCCTGCAAATAATCAATACAAACTATAACTACTCACAGCGACTGGTAAACAGACCAGGGCAGCCAAGAAAATCACATTGAAGTTGAGGAATCCATTGAGGAAGTAGAAGGAGAAAGGCTCCACTCCTGTGTCAACCACAATGCAATGACTCATTATCAATCCAAACTACTCAAGTTTTCAATGGATGGACAGTTTAATGCTTTCACTTGCATGGAATAGTAAACACAAAGGGCTAAATGATGTTTTAGTATTTTCCTGTTTTGTACGTCTGTTTTGATTGTGTCTTGTAAGGACCAGGGACAAGTTGGGACATGTGACATTCTGTCTAGGGCTGCAACAATTCACCCAGACCTTGATTTGATTAGATTTTGATATTTATTGCTTGATCAAAATCATTTTTGATTACAAATAGAAAAGTTTGGAACTCCACTGTGTTCAAACACAATACCAGAAACCCTCAATGACCTCAGACCTGTCCATATATACTGAGACAGCTGGATTTACACTGGAAAATCTGGCCAACTGCTTAACATTTATCTTGCTACAATATCTGATGCTGTCTCACCATACAAGTCTGGCCCGTGTTCACTGAAGACATTGTAGAGTAGGATGTTGAGGGGTGCAACCACTAACTTGTCGTAGTAGAAGGAGTCAAGTTGAACCAGGGGCAGCTGTAGAAGAGGCATTGAGGAATTAGATACTCAACTATCATTATTAACACGTTAAAGGTTACACTTCAGAATTGTGAAGCAAAATTATATTTGTCAGCTTCTTTTTGCTGCAGTCAACTGTACATCTTACATGTCAGTTCAGGAAAAATCAGGGTCTGAGACACTAGTTTGAGTCTAAATTCTTCACCAGATTTAACCATGTACACAGAGTGCTAAGTTCTCTGTAACTTTGACTTGTTGGCAGAAGAAGAATGAGTTTAACAAGCATAGTGGTCCTCTGCAGAAGATACACAATAAGCCAGGTTGCATATACCACAAGAAACGCAGTTAGCCAGGTCATGCATAAACCACAAGATACACAATCAGCCATGTCATGTATACACCACAGGATACGCAGTCACCCAGGTCACACACACATCCAAGATACTCAGTCAGCCAGGTCGCACATACACCCACGATATACAGTCAGCTAATTCACATAGAAACCACATGTTACACAATCAGCCAGGTCATACATTAACCACAAGTTATACAATCAGCCTGGTCACTATAAAATACAACATACGCAGTCGGACAGGCCACATATACACCCAAGATATACAGTCAGCGAATTCACATATGAACCACTAGTTATGCAAACAGAGAGGTCATACATAAGCCACAAGATATACCATACCTGGTCACATATAAACCACACAATAGCAACCCAAAAAACTCACCAGGAAGAGAATAAGGGATATAAAGCTCCACACCACGAATGTCCTAATGTCCTTCTGTCGGAGCAAAATATCCCAGGCTATAGGTATCCTTTAACATAAGAAGAAACTAGCTCTGAGACTGTTTTCATTGTATCTCATTTTATGATGTTCAAATGAAATTGTATGTCTGTTTTTAAAAGACAGAAATACAAAGGCAACAAAGTTTGGTGTTTTTACTGATACAGAAAATGCAGGAAGCATAAGAATTCATTTTTCAAGTGAACATTGTAGAAGTACAGATTCATAGAAGAAGCTTGCAAATGAAATTTAACATGTAAATGCTGTTCATGACAAAAAAAGATATGTAAGGTCATTGTCATGTGTATCCCTGGGAGATAATAATGAAAGGATTGATAAGCATATGACCGCAGATTTAGCATTATGATTAATACTCATCACAGTTGCTGAGTCATGAATATATGCCTACCCCAGTGCTGCAGCAAATGGCCAGCCTATGATGGTGCTGGCAGCTATTGCAAGGATGGACAGCTGAAACGAAGAGGAGATGGAAACAGTAGAACATCATACACCATACAAATACAATAAAGATGTGAATAATGCTCACTGCTTTCAATTTATTGAGTAAAAAAATATTTTCCCCCTAAAAGTCAGTTACATCATATCAAGTTAATCAACATAACATGATACTGCCAACTGAACCATACCCCTATGGACAGCATGTTGAGAGACATAAAGAAACTACTGGGTCCAAGCAGGGAATTACCTTGAGTGAAGTATTTGAGAGTTCCCTGGGAGGCATGCTCCTACGTATCAGGAGTTGTAGACTACAAAATGGGGGTCCTAGACACTTAAATATTATTATCAATACTTTGTTGTAATGTTGCTAACATTCAGTTACTGCAATTGTACCATGTACATTTTTCACAGTTATCAACCATAACCCAGCTAGTAGCAGACTCAGTTGTAAGTTATTGTTACTTGATTGAAATTTTTACAAAACGTATTTGGATTTTTTTGCATCCCTATGGATGCGATAATGAACTTTGTTGAGTCTGTTGTCAATTTGTTACACAGAGGACGCAGGAATTCGCATCCTGTTAACCCCTGGTCCAGGTCTACACTTGACACTAGAGTTGTGACGACATATCCAAGCATCGATAATCGTGATACTTTATTGGACAATAAATATATTGATACTTTTTTCTTATCGTGATACGCATCGTTACATTACAATTGTTAATTTTCACTAGAAATTGACGGTTATGTAAAAGTTTACACTGTTACTTGATATTAAAATATACAGTTTTAAAGAAAATAACTAAAGATAGCATATGTCGTGATGTGAATTGAATCGTGAATTTTCGGTACCGTCACATCTCTACTTGACACCCAACAACAACACTTACATGATACTGTTTGAGAAACCATGTTCCCATAGCCAGCATGGTGAGATACATGGAAAAACTGCTGGGGAGGTAACTGGAGCATGAGATGAACATTCCAGCACTGAACAGCAGGAACCACAATGTCAATCGGCCAGTGTTGGCCCCGTAGTGCTTGCATACTCCCCTAAAACAGGCACAAAGTCACAATCCTATCACAAGAATTAAGAAATCAGGGTGTCACTATCAAACAATTATTGCAGGAATATGCAAGCAGGGGTGAAATGGTATGGCGCAGTATTAGCAGAGTCGCAGTATTTGACCTTCGGTTCAGTATACCGTATTGGAATCCAAAATTTCGGTATTTTCAGTTTTCGTACCGTCATTTTAAAAAACTTGTTATAGCTTTTCTAAAATATCTAGACATCGAATCAAGTTATCCAAATCTATGCATTCCTTGACAGTGGCCATTTTCTGGGAAGTAAGTTTGGAACTGCCTTGAATTTTATCTACTTAGATGTACAAGTCAGCAAGACATCAATACCTGGGTTCCTTTCCCACTTATCTCAAATAAAAACATTTGTCCAGTCATGTTATACCTTCTGTAACTGCATACATTATGTACACATTTCATTTGCATTAATGACAAGTTGTTACTTATTGTAGGTATAAAAGTCCCAATATGAATGATAGAATATGTGAGACTATAGAATAAATACAAAAAAAGATGATCTGATACATAATAAAACCTAATGGGAAGTCAAAAAACATGAATATCCCTGGTGATTTGTCAAACCTGCAGTATTCTTGACATGTTTGTTAGGATCACTTGCCATGTTATGTTACTTTCTTTAATATAATTTATATAATGAGAGTTTTGTTCATTCAAGATAATAAAGATTATGATTATGTTTTGCCATGTTATTAAACAAGGTAAGGTTTAGTTTGGCCACATTAGCTCTTGTCAGTTTTCTGCATTATGATCATATCACATATACAAAAAGGAAACGGACTGAACCGAAGGCCTAGTACTGCAATACGTATCACACAGTCATGAGAGTGTACTGTTTCATCCCTATTTACAAGTTCACCACCAACTTGAAATTCTGATGTGGTTTAAAATCCCTCAAAGATGACAGTTTTAAAATAACAAAACAAAGCAAAACACTTCAACATTTTGGCTGCCCTATACCTAAGCTAGTGGCTTCTTGTGAATAATAACCCCAGTGTTCAGTCAATACTTACTTGTAAAAGTAGGTTTCACACAGAGCACAGACAAATCCTAGGATACAGCGCAGGAGATAGAACAAGACTATCTGGAGGGAGAGAAATGACAACATGCATCAAAACCTTCTTTCTACCTGCATGCTGCCTCACAGGTTGGTTCACATGAATGTGAGTGAGTGTGTAAGTGGGTGGGTGAATGCTGTATTGAGTGAATGCATGAGTACGTGAGTGAATGAGTTAGTTGGTGAGTGAGTGTGTTGGGTTCAATGCCATTTTCCAGAAGTATTCCAGCTATACACCAGACACATCAACTTGACATTGGAGGAAGGCAAAAATGTTGTCGATCTCAGATGTTTGCCACTTGATGCACACTGACAAGTGTAGAAACATTACAGGGGCCAACCAGGATTTTATACACATGGTCACAGGTTTCTGGTATGCCCAAGGGAAACAAATCTGCACAGTAAATTACCGCACCTTAGACAATGGTTACTTCATCAGATGCAGACAAAACTAAATCAAAGGAAAATAGATCATTTCTGTAACTAATGATTTTTTAATCCATTGCTTGGCAATCTGACTCATGATCTCGGTATTCCTTTGTAAACAGCCTTTTCCTAAATCTTGATTTGCCACATGCATTTCTCAAGGTAAGACTAAGAGCAAACAAAACTGACTGTTTTCATCACCCACCTTGTTTGTATCCAAAAACTTCTTGTATAATTTGATGGGTAGAGCATGCAGCCAGATGTAGCCATAGGATCGAATGGCATAGGTTGGAGAATATTCCCATGTTTGGAATCCCTTGTTAAACAGCAGGAAATGAGTCTGAAACAGAAAACCAGAAACAGGGAGGTGCAGATGAAAAAATGCTGGATGAAAAATGTTTGGAACTGATGATGCTATCATGCTTGAATACGTAAAGTTCTGAGATAACCATCACTTGTAGCCATAATGTGAGATGTAGAACTATTTACCGGTTCCCAGTAGTTAAATGTCTCATCACAGTCTGTTATGATGCTCCACCACGCTGCACACAATCGAGCTGACATAAGAATTTTGAATGTTGTGTAACCAGCAGGTGTCCATGGCTGATCAAGGTCCTGAGCTGTTGTTCTACATTGGAAAATGTAACAAATGTTAGAACATATATTGCCAGCAAATAGCATTTCAAAAGAAATGTCAATTTTATCCTGTGTAGATACATGGAACCCCACATACAATGATAGGTTTCTTGACAAATGAAAAAAAATAAGCCCGTAAAAAGGAAGCTTTACCAAACACTAATCCTGAATTCCGTGCATCCCTACAGTGCAGTCTACCACAGTCTTTCCCAATAAAACAGCTGTTTCTAAACCTTGAAATGAAATGAAATGAATGATGAAACAATGTTTTTTTCATGAAGTTATTTCATAAACATCCTAATCACTGGTTTAGTGTTTCTTTGGGTGCATCCTCGATTATGGTTACATAAAAGAGCGACCGACTTCGTGGCAAAGGCCCGACAGGTGAACAAACATTTGCGACGAGATTTTCAAGCAGACGACGTGTTTCGTCCTGTGCAATATCCATTTCTTATGGTTTACCTTTGGCACTTTCTTAATGTCTGCCATCTCTAGAACTGACCAAGGCGAGATTTTATCGTATTCGTCAAACGTAAACACTGCTTGATACTACCTAGATTGTTTAGACACTTCATCTTTTTTGGGCTTTGAGACCGGTCTCTTCTTCAAGGCAGCTGCCATTTTGCCAATGTCAGGCCCGCACAAATTTGAATATTAATTTATTCATTATCAGCATGATATGTTTACACATTCTTCATGACAAAAATATTACACAGTATAATCAGAATGATTTATTTCGCTGAAATAAGGGAACGTAAATAATCATTTAATTGAGCTTCGTACACAGACAGTAGGACTCGCTATGCTGTTTAAAACCATCGACAGCGCCTGCTGGCGAGTAAAATCTGCTGAATAAAATTTGTCCTTCACCTTGCCATAAAAAATCATGGCGACCTTCATCAGGCTTTCACGATGTCTTCTCTCGAGGAACGTGATTCCCCTTCGTTCGCAAGAAAGATGGTGCGCTGTTGTCGCTGGGAGTACTGAGCACACTCTTGGAGTTAAAAAGAGGATCGAAACAACACGCCAGAGGGCGCTGTTAGGCGGTGGTCAAAAGAGAATAGATACACAGCATAAGAAGGTATCCGACTTCATCATAGTTTATGACAACTCACCTGTTACACTATGATATCTAACAGAAAATATGTTTTATTTATGATGGATATCAGCTGCACAAAGAACATTTCCTTTGCACTGACACCTTCCGGGTTTTTTTGTGTTTTTTTTTCAGATTTTACATGTTCACATAGGTGCATAAGTTATAACACCTTACCCGGAGCCATACGTTATTAATATTATTCTATTATTATTCTATATTGTTATATCTGTAAACATTATGACAGTCTGTTACCGGTAGTCATGCTCATCTTGATCACTTCATGTTAGCAAGCTGCTGCAGTTGTGATGGAAGCAGCAATATAGCACAAGTGCTGTCAGTGGCTCCATTAGTGGTTAGTCTCATTCACATTCTTCACATCAGTAGTTAGGGTTCTAGTTAAAAGGGCCACACAACAAAATGGCCACAAAACTTTCAAGTCAAAATGGCCACAGAAAAGTCAAAATGGCCACAACCCCTAGTCAAAATGACCATACCAAAAAGTCAAAATGGCCATATATTATTTTACTATTTTTCAATACTCATGACATTTGTATTATTTGATATCAAAGTGTTAAAATGAGAAAAGAAGTTATATCAGACAAAACTTGATGTTCATTACCATGATTACACATACACAAATCATTTTAAACAAATAACAAATGTATATGTATATTCTTTATTCATGTACAAGCATGTTTGTTTTTGGTGTGTATCAGTTACTTCTAGTCAAAATCTTGATCTTCTTCCAATAGTCCTCCTGAAGATTGGCCATGGCTGCTCTCTTCACCTGAAAAGTATAAGAACAATAAAAATAGACACAAGAATTAACAACTAATTGATCAATAGCGGCTATTAACAAGGCATTTCTAGATTCACATATTATTTAAAGGTCACATGCAACCAAAAAATCAAACATAATTAAAACACATTTATCACTTATTCGTGACATATGATATACATTGCTGCTTTTAAAAAAACAAATAAACAAAAATGTAAGTGTACAGTCGCAAAAAGTGCAATATTTTGTACTTGGGCTTACTTCCCCCGAAATGAAGTCCTCGGGAGACCGAACCCAGTCGTAGCGGGTGGATCTGCACTCAAGTGTAACGACGGCTTCCGATTGGCTGTTTCATTTGCTGATCTGCTGAGGGTTCATTGTGTGTACAGAAAGATGATCTGTTTAATGGGCATTTTAGAAGTATGGTGAGTCACAAGAAAGTAAGATTCTTTATGGAGAACAACTTCTTTTTGTGTACTTGATGCGTCGTTTCAGTATGGATTCATATACTGTTGTCAAACAAAAAAATCATATACACTAAAAGAAGTTGTTGTCCATGAAGAATGTATATAGAGATGTTGGGTTTGGAAAATACATGTTCTCTGAATTTGCGCTCGATCCAATAAAAAATCATGTCAGTAGAGATGTTAAACTAGTGTGTGGCTGGAATCTGTCATTCGTCCAAGTACAAAGCAGGACTTGAAACTGACAAGAGTTTGCACCAGTTTCCGTCAGATCCACTCATCCAAAAAAAATGAATGTAGTTTGTTTGCAACCCACCGACATAAAAACATGTCATGTGTATCACACGTGCCTAATTACATAACGTGGCAGAGACAGGACTCGGGTGCACGAATCATAAATCAATTTATTTTCTTTATGTTGTATAGTCTGATAGGTGTTAAGTTCAAATTGCACATGGCCAATGACTGAAGCTGTGTACTGCATGTTGTCTTTAGCAGACAGGCAGGCCGGCATATAGGTGTGAATAAACCAGACACTGAGCTTTCTCTGAGACAGAGACTGCTTACTACAATCAACAAGTTTTTTCACGTGCCGAGTACATTATTTACTTGTTTGTGTTTCAAGCACCATGAACCTTTTCACTGCGCATGCATTATGGACGCAGCGCAGCACAGCTGTTGAAACCAGTTTTCCCCCAGCACTGGGGGAAATTTAGTGAAATGTTTGAACTTTTTTTTCATTGCGTTTTTTTTTTCAACTTTATATTTTGAATTGGCATTTTTTATGATTTGCTTCGGTAAGTGCATACCGAAAGGTACCAAAATCTGCAAAGTTGTGTTTTACGTTGCATGTGACCTTTAAGGTTACACAATGTATGTAATCATGTGTTCATAAGTATTTAATGAGCCAATGAGAAGATAAGTGGACATTACACTTTCTGACCTCTCGAAGACTAAAATGAAAATACATTTAATAAATACAGTGTTCCCAGGAATTATTGAGAAAATCTGTGTTTTTTTTCTAATGATGCTAAGATTGGAAAAAGGGCCTTCACTATGCACTAACCATACTAAATAAGGGAGACAACTCTTGAAGGCTTAGAAGGCAGCTCATTACATCAAGAGTTATCTCCCTTGTTTGAGCAGACGGCTTCCTGTGTTGACATGGCAGAATTTACAGCAAGAGAGAAAAGAAAGCTCATTCTAGATGATTTTTAAAGGGGTGAGGCTGATGCTAAAGTGTTAGCTTGTAGACATGGTATTCCTCTGTCTACAGTTTACAGAACTTTGAAGAATATTCAAACAGGAACCGGGATAGAGCATAAAGCAGGGGCAGGTCGGCCTAGGAAATTCAGTGTTGTGGATCGCCGAAGACTTGGGCAGATTGTGAGTAGGGGCAAATTGAAAAGTGTTGAGAACATCAGAAATGAAATGATTAGCAGAGGAAGTCCTCAGGTATGCAATGAAACAGTTAGGCAGGAATTACAGAGACTTAATTGGGTGAAAAAACGTGGAATTCCCTCGCCGTTGATGAAAGATGCACAAAAGGGAAAACGTTTAAACTGGTGTCGGGCTCATGAAAATCAAGATTGGGATAATGTTTTCTTTTCGGATGAAAGTTCTGTTTGGCTTTTCCCTAATTGTGTGAAAATTTGGACCAAAGATACTGTCAAACCTATCTACCAGCGACCAAAGCATAGCCCGAAGTTTCACATGTGGGGTGGCATATCGGCTCGCGGAGTGACGCCATTGTGTGTTTTCACAGGAAACTTGACAAAAGAAAGATACGTTGACATTCTAAATGGTCACCTTCTTCCAACAGCACAAACATTGTATGAAGATGATTGGATTTTCCAGCATGATAATGACCCAAAACACACTGCGAGCTACACAAAACAGTGGTTGTCGGGCGAAAATGTTCAAGTTTTAGACTGGCCCAGTTACAGCCCAGACCTAAACCCAATTGAGAATGTGTGGGGAGTCATGAAGGTCAGAATAAACCAAAAGGGACTGAGAAATATTGAAGATATGAAGGCCGAGGTGGTCCAATATTGGGATACCCTGTCACACGATTACCTACAAACTTTGATGGGTAGTGTGCCTAGGCGTATTCAGGCATGCATTGCTGAGCGAGGAGGTCTAACAAAGTACTAAAACAAGACTGAGACTGTAAAAGGATGATGTTTTAACATGTTTATGTAAGTAAAATGCCAGAAGTTAATAAACGTAATGAGTTACATGACGCAACATGATTCTCAATAATTTCTGGGAATACTATATAACGTCATACATATAATGTTTGCATTATATTTACAACTTGACATTGCAAAGTATATATATAGTAATAAAGAACTACAGTGAATTACCATTATTTACTAGATGATATATATTATCATTTCATATATTTGAGAACAGGGGAAATACCTTTTGGACATAGGTTTATCCATTAGACTACATCAGTAGAGGTTTCCCTTCTGTGAGCCTGTCTCAAGAACGGTGAACTTCTCTTCCACCTCAGTTTCAAAGTATCAACTGGGAAAGTACCTCAATAATAAACACCTAGTTTTGTGTGACAGAACTTCTTTTGTCAACTTTACACTTTGATATCAAATAATACAGATTACATGAGTATTGAAAAATATTAATATAATTAAGATTAAGATTAAGATAAGGTATGGCCCTTTTGACCTTTTGCTGTGGCTATTTTGACTTTTTTGTGTGACCATTTTGACTAGGGTCAGTGTGGCCATTTTGTTGTGTGGTCATTTTAACCTGTTCCGAGTAGTTAGAGTGTGCCTGCAATCTCGAGGTATCGCAGAAGTTGATATGCATGCTGAATAAAATATAATGATCTTAGTTTCAGTTACAATCATTCATGTTCTCTGTATCAGATGTCCTTTATTTGATCTACCTATGCATATTTTGCTGATAAAGCTTAATATTTTTTATGGTTGCCATGTGAAAGAAGCTTGAAAATGGGAGAACTCCAGCTAATTGCTGCATAGGGAAATTTTCTTTATAGAGCCTTGAATTAGACAAAAAACAGGATCAGCTGATTTATTTGTCAAGTACATTTCTAAGCATGATAAGCAGCAACACCTCAGACCAAGGACACATCTAATGCAAAGAATCGTGATGGGGTGTTGCTGCTTATCATGTGACATGTAACTATGTGACATCCCTTTGGGAGTTTACACAATTAAAGTTCGGGTTAATTAGATGCTGTGCTTTGATTGTTAGCACTGTGAGCATATATTCACTCAGTAAATGGAGTTTAGCACTGTATACTCAGTCTAAGTACACTTAGCCTCAGTACTTTTTGTTACACTCCACTACTGAGTCTAACAAAACCTTATGGGAGGTCGCGTCAGGTAACCTTTGAGATTGACCAGTCAGAACACAGCTTACCAAATCGTGAAAGTGGACATTCGCACATACCCTTTGAACTTTTTATCTCAAATAGATTCTTACCTGAATGATTCCAAATGCTCTTTCGTGTACAATCACTTCTGGTTGATGCACACGACACATGACACACGGCACACGACACACGACACACGGCACACGACACATGTTACAACCAGGACAACTGTGAGTAAACAGTTGCTGAAAATAGTGTCTTGGCAATATTCAAGGATGTTATCTTGCGGAAATGTTAGCTAGTGGTAAACATGTCAACAGAAATCCCAAAGTGTATATACTTCAGGTCAAATAACTGTTATAGGCGGATTTTTGTTTGTGGAGAGGTCAGTGACCTGAATATTTTGTAAGTCCCTCCCATCCCTATAAGTAGTAGCCTTTGTCTGATTGGTTAAATTTATTTAACCGTCTTGTGTTTGATTGGTTACCTGCAGAAGAGTGTCACAAGTCATGCCCCTGGAGATTGTTTACATCTGAACATCGAAGTCGTGCCGATGATTACGAACATCATGAACCCCACATGCGCCATGAAGATGTTTATGAGCCATAATTTTTCTTGCTACGAAGTGCAATTGACAAATTTAAACACATTTTACAAAAAAAAAATGATGTTATATCTGGCGCACGTTCGTAATCATTGGCACGACTTCGATGTTCAGATGTAAACAAACTACAGTGGCATGACTTGTGACGCTCTCCTAGAGTGACTATCTTTTCCTAAAAACATAAGCTATTGCCCTGACAACACCTCATACCTAAACGCATTCAACACGGGTGGTCAAAGATGGATAAGTATAAAAATGTAATAGTAGAAACTAAAAACAAATCTCACCGAGACGGGTGCTTTTTCCAACGACGCCATGTTTTGCTGCGTGAGTTTCCGCTCGCGACCGAAAAATCTCCGAAGATGGCCGATCCTGTTTCCAGTATTACCGACATTGCTTCCGATACGGCCGATGTATTTCTGTTATTACCGCTAAATTACCGATATCGCTGCAATTGTTTCGCGAGTGGGCTGCGTTTGTTTACATTTGAGATGCAATTCCTTCAAATTTGCTGTAATTCCTTCAATTACTTAGGGGGGCCTGTGGCAGTATACTGTAAATGCACATGTTATCATTGTGTCTTTTCAAAAATGTGATAAGGTTTTATTCTGTGTAGGTCATATCGAGTTCAGAGTTATATTTCAAAAGGAAGCTACTATGTATTTATAGAAATGTTGTGGAAAAGTATCTAAAGAAACAATAATCAGTTTTGATCTTCATGCTGAAGATGTTTACTTAAACATAAATATTTTAATGATTTTTGTACAATTCAGATTCCAACCAGGGCCCCATTCCTGAAAGCGATCGTACCTACAATCAGTTGTAAGCTCAATGGTCAACTTTACAGTTATCATCAATAACAATTACAATAACAGTTTATGGACGTTCCCATTGTCCACGAATAACATACACAACAATCAATCATAAGTAAGTTACAGACGGTCTTAAGTGACTTAAGGAAGTGATTATACCTTACAAATATTTTGAGTTGCTGTTACAGCTGCTTTGAGGATTGGTAGAGGGATTGGAAGTAAAATGTACAATCGGATTGTAGTGATTTACAGCTGTTGTAGTGCTACAATCACTTTTACGAACAGGCCTGATTTCTGATTCACACTTGGTGTGATCTGATCGACATCAGTGTGCATATACCTTTTCATGATGATGGGAAGGAACTTTAAGGATACTTAAAGAATTTGTGTCTGGCCACTTTCTCAGTCAATCAGATTCTAAATTCTTGGTACAAGTCAATAAAACATGATCTTGAGCATGTCTGATCTGTATATTTCTAAATTAAATATGAGGAATTTCCAAAACACTGCTGCACTAATGCATTGTTGTAGGTATGTTTCTCAATAGTGGAATGGGATCTGTAAAGAAAGGACAACTGCATGAATACTTATTCTGTGTGGATTTTCATTTCCACAAATCAACATTTCTTGACTTTTGATGGTTAACAACCAGATGCCGAAAGGTTCGAAAAATCAGACTTGCTTAAGAAACTTTGCTGCTAATTCCTGTTTAGATGTTATCTTCAATTTAGATATCCAGCTGTCATAATGATAATGATAAATGAAGAAATTTCATTATTGAGGTAGGATAAACATGTGCCTGTTAACGTGTATGCCTGTGAAAGCCTGACATGTGTTGATTATGCGATGATTGTGAACAAAAAAAACCCTCAGTCATTATCCATATTTTCAATGTCGTGTCCTCATTTACAGGGCAAGCTGACAGCACGGGAGCGTGTTCATCTTCTGCTGGATCCAGACACATTTGTTGAGTATGACATGTTTCTGGAACATAACTGCACTGACTTCAACATGGAAAAAGAAAAGGTATTTGTCCCAGCTTCTCTTGAACCACTTGTTACCAGTATCCCCAATCACCAAAAACCTCAAACAAGTGATGGAAAAGTTTCTTCAGGCCTGTTAAGTTATTCCCATTGGTCCTGATGCATTAATGAATGGGGAATATGAATGCATTATATTTTTCTAAAAAGATATCTGTACAAAGGGCTGATAATTTGATTGTTTCTGTTGAGACAGTACGTGTAATGTGATGTTATGTGATGTTATGTGATGTGATACAATTGATGCGATAGGACATATTGTGATGTGACTCTATTATTCCTTTCTATGATACTGTGTGCTATGTTCTTCTACACTATGGGCCTGTGGCCTTCAGTATGATTAACGATTGATTCATTGTTTGTTATTTGTGTTGGTATTGTAAAGAGAAAAGTCATCAACCAAATCATAAAAAATGCCGATTCAACCTATAAAGGTGAAAAAAACGCGATGAAAAAAAGCCTGCGAAATCAGAGTTCAAACGTTTCACTAAATTCGCTGGGGGGAAAACTCAGGTTTCAACAGCTGTGCTGTGCTGCACTGCGTCCATAACGCATGCACAGTGAATAGGTTCGCGGAGCTTGAGACAGTATGCATGCTGAGGTTGTGAGCAGTAGTCTAATCTTGGTTGTGTACACAAACAAGTAAATAATCTACTCGTTACGTAAAAAAACTTGTTGATTGTGGTAAGCAGTCTCTGTCATAGAGAAAGGTCAGGTCAGTCAGTATCAAAACATGTTCATGTTAATAGCTTTCAAATATTATCACGATGAAGTTCATTTTCCCCCCAAAAGATTTTATATGATGTGACAAAGGATTTTAAAAGTTTCAGTTCTGAGTTTCGAAGTTTTCACATTTTCTGTTCAGTACCCAGGTGACAGTGTAGTGACTGGCAGGGGCTACATCAACGGACGACTGGTGTTTGTCTTCAGTCAGGTAAGTTATCTCCCTTGCTCAGTACTCAACATCTGCTTGCAAATGTTCTGTTTTATTCCATTTAGCAAAAAAATAGATTATATTGGTAAAATGAATTTGTGTTTGCATGAATATACACATGCACACACACTCAGACACACATACACATGCAGACACACACATACACATGCAGACACACACATACACGCAGACACACACACACGCAGACACACATACATAAAGGAACAGCTACTGCAATGGTTAGGGACGTATACATCAGAATGAATTTCTGTCGGAAGGTCTGCATACTTCTCCAACATGTGACCTGTGAAGGTGCTGGGTAGAATAGGCCTTCAGCAACACATGCTTGCCATAAAAGGCTTGTCGTAAGAGGCTACTAACAGGATTGGGTGGTCAGGCTCGTTGACTTGGTTGGCACATCATCGGTTCCCAGTTGCGCAGATCGATGCTCAAATTGTTGATCACTAGATTGTGTGGTCCAGACTCGATTATCTAAAGGCTGCCACCATATAGCTGGAATATTGCTCTGCGTGGCGGTAAACTGCACTCACTCACTCACTCACTCACTCACTCACTCACTCACTCACTCACTCACTCACTCACTCACTCACTCACTCACTCACTCACTCACTCACTCACTCACTCACTCACTCACTCACTCACTCACTCACTCACTCACTCACTCACTCACTCACTCACTCACTCAGATGTTATTGTTTCAGGACTTCACTGTATTTGGTGGAAGTTTGTCAGGTGCCCATGCAAAGAAGATATGCAAGGTGAGTTTACTCAGGGGAACTGATGACCTGCTAGCCTGAAATAGTTTGCTTTTCGGTAATGTCTACCAGAATACCGGTAAACAGTCAGATTTTGATGAAAAAATGTCCCCATTATTTGTTTTTAAACCAAGTAATTACACTGGAAGTGTTCGGTCGTATCTGAAAAAGGCTAGATATTGTGGTTGGACAAGCTTTTCCATTTTGTGTGTTATAATGCATGCTGTGATATCTTGTATTTGTAATGCGATGGAGTAGCCATGTGGTTAAAGCATTCACCCTTCATGTCGAAGACTTGGGTTCAGTTCCCGATTTTCTGGTGTCCCCATGATATTGCCGTATTCTTGCTGGAAAGCGACATAAAACCCAACTCAATCACTCACTCATGTATTTGGCATGGGTGGCATATTGTTGACAGCTGCCATGTTTGCTCGTTTCTCCTACTGCATTAATTTGTTTCATGTATTGAACCTGGCCTTGTTGCCTTTAAAGACTCCTCTGTATTGTGTTAGTCAGGCTGGTATCCAAGTCTGCGATTGGAAAGCTGTAAGAACCATGTATAACAGATTGTAAATGGTGACCAAAATATAATAACCTATGAATCCCTCTCTGTTTCGTTAGTACAAAGATACATTCAGTCAATCATATTTGATATATTTGGCTTGTTTCAAATACAAAGAGAATAGATGCCATTGTATGATACGACTGTGGATATTTTAAGCACATTCTGTTGTTTGTTAGCAACATATCAATGAACCCCAAATGGGTGAAGTTATTAAGAGTAGAAGGCTAAATAAAAAAAAGTGAAATGTTTCTCAGGCATCGGTTCGTCACTTTTATTTGTGCATTGGACAACATTTTTTGCCATTTGAAAAACATAGTCCCAATTGTCCATTTGTCCACTACAAGAATGAGTGTTTGTAAGAACGAGTGTCACTGAATCTCCAACTTGTTTAACACATTCTAAACTTCCAAAGCTGTTGTATTTCTGAGAGAAAAAAATATATGTGTCCCTCCTGCATCACTTTTTTTTCTATGAACATTTTCTTAAAAAGTCCCATTGCCCTTCTCACTTTTGAAAAAAATGTGCCTGAGAAACATTTAATGTTTTTTATGCAGCCTAAATAGTCCTCTGATTGGGTTTTGGTTGTTAAGACTGGTTGTTAAAATTTCCAATTTGGTATGGTAAGAAAATGCAGTCATTTCAGAAAAAGAACATTTGATTGGTTTGAACTATGAAGATTGGGGTTATAACTGGTCTTCAGCAGCCCATGCTTGTCAAAAGAAGCTACAAATGACATCGATTGATCAAAGTTCCACACTTGGTTGAGGCATTTCATTATATGCCATTTGTGTCATTGATGTCATGATGTCAGTCAGTGGATTGGTTGGAACAGACTCAGTTATTTACATGCTGCTGGTTTGCAGCTTGGATACTGTTGATGTAAACAGAAACAGACAACATTCTGATTGTCTTCATAGTGCATCCTTCACATAGGTTTACAGACATGTTGACTGCAAGTCTACTGTTCTATTACAGATCATGGACCAAGCGATGCTGGTTGGCGCCCCAGTGATTGGTCTCAATGATTCGGGAGGAGCAAGAATCCAGGAAGGGGTTGAATCTCTGGCGGGGTATGCTGACATCTTCCAGAGAAATGTCAATGCATCAGGGGTGATACCCCAGATCTCACTCATCATGGGACCGTGTGCAGGTAAAGGAGATCTCCCTTTATAGAGTTGTTTCCCTTAGTTGTGCCAGGAACCTGTGATTGTTGGTTTAAACCAAACCATGTGATAGTGGTTATGTTAGTCAGGACCTTTCCCATGCTGGTGGATTTGTTCCAACAAAGTCTTAACCATCTCAGACCTTCATTACAGAAGGCTTTCCTACCACATCAAGCCTACCTCTCTTACTTATTAATACCCCAGATCTCACATATCAAGGAGCCATGGACAGGTAATGGAGATCGTGCTGTACAGAGTTGTGTCCCTTAGATCTGCCAGGAAACTGTAATTGTTGGTTCAAACCATTCTCATGATGGTTGATTAACCAAAGTGGTAATCATCTCAGGCCTTCACTACTTTAGGCTGTTTTCCCAATTCAAGCTTGGTGTGATGTACCTGAAATATTAATCATTTCTAAACCAAACTCACTCTCTTACTCATTGGTAGTCTTGAGACTCAGTCGTCAGTTGTCTGTGACACACAGTGCTGTGATCTTCAGTTCATGCTGATGGGACTGAACATGCAGTGTATATATTTAGACTCAGAGCACCTATATGGATATTTGAAGGTCAGAACCGGTGATATGATTTATGGGGCACATCAAACCAAAAGACAATATGACATTGTACGTATTGTTGTACTGGCTGGTGGATAGAATGAGCACTGTGCTTCTTATAATCATTATGTGTGGGGCAGTGCGCATGTAAGGTAGATCTGGGCCTCCTTTCACAAAGCACTAAGGTCATCGTGTATCACTAAGGTAACCTTAGCTCAATGTTAAAGAGTGGGAGTTAAAGTTGACCATTGTACAGCTAGCTTAATAAAGGTTGCTTCGTAAAATGAGCCCCTGGAATGTTGACAGGTATCAGTATTACCTATGGCATTTTTTTTATTTGCTCTACAGCGTTGTGTCCCTTTGATGTGCCAGGAACCTGTGATCAATCACAATTTTGGCACAGGGTATTTTGTTTGTCATCACCATATGCTGATGGTAATAAGCTCAGACCCCTTCAGGCTTTCTTACCATACATAGCTGACATACAGTGAAGTGCATGGAATGGAAATCATTCTTAAACACAGCTCAAGCACCACTCACTATTGTTGTCAGTCATCACACCATATTGGTGATCTTCATTTCAAAGTGATGGGACTGAACATGCTGAAGGTATACTGAGAATCGAGATGCAGAGCTGATTTTAGAGTGGAAAGTCAGTAATTTGATTCCCTGATGACATCACACCAAAAGACAATAAGACACCTATTTTGGGCCTCTTCGGCAGATTAAAGTGACTGTTTTGGTTACAGTCAGTATGCTGAGCCTGTGTTAGGGCATGGTATGTCAGAGGGATAGTACTAGACAACTCTCATACTAATACAAGCAGCCATGTATACACATGCTAGTGAGTTATGTTCAGTGCACTGTTAAGTCATATTTCCCCTGTCCACATTATCAATGATTATGGATATGCTTGTCGTAGGAGGCAACTAAGGGGATCGGGTGGTCAGGCTCACTGACTCGGTTGACACATGTCATCGGTTCCCGGTTGCGCAGATTGATGCTCATGCTGTTGATCACTGTATTTTATGGTCCTGACTCAATTATTCACAGATCACTGCCATATAGCTGGAATATTGCTAAGTGCAGCATAAAACTCACTCACTCACTCACTCACTCAGTGATTATGGATGTTTACAGTAGAACACATATAGATCAAACAGTAGCAGAGTGCACCTACAACAAATTTGTATGAAAGCCCTTAATTATCCCCTATAAATTACCATGTAAAATGTGCATATACAACAGACTCTACAAATATACTTTAGTGAATTAATACTTGCAACAAACTTCTTTTTGCCATAAATCTGTGAGGTGCAGAATGAACTGAGGGATCTCATTCATTGTCATTAGATGTCACTTATGATTGGGTGACAATCACCAGATACTATTTAGACTTGCTACACTTGTGTTTTAATCTTGTAGTCTGGAAGTTGGAATAATTTTTTCTCAAAATTTGCGATTTAATGCTTAAATGTAATATTCTGACTAATGTGTATAGTAAGCTGATTTCTTGGGTCCCTTGTACTTGTAGGTGGTGCTGTGTATTCACCCGCTCTGACAGACTTCACCTTCATGGTCAAGGTGAGTGTTATGGATGACCTAACAAGTATACTTGCTTCTAGGGACCAGGAAGTATGGTAGCCAAGTGTTTGAAGTATTCATTTGTCATGACTGAGATGTGGGTTTGATTCCCCACATGGGTACAATGTGTGAATGTAACTGTACAGTGGAAGCTGTCTAAACCGACACTCATTGGGACTGAAGAAATAATCTGGTTTATGCAATGTGCTGAATTATAGAGCTGATGACAGTTATACAAGCCAGAGATGGGCCTGAGATTTTATGCCAGTGTTGACAACTTGCCGAAATAGACAGATGCTGGTTTTGCCAGCTTCCACTATGTACATGTGAATTAGCGCATACCATGATTACTGTATTAAGTAGCCCTCACCAGCTTCTATATCCGTCTGTAAGTAAGCCGGTAGTGTTTCTTGTACGTAATAAAGAGTTTGTAGAGTGTTCACAGCACATGCAGTATACTATGTTTAAAACACACATGCTCATAAAAAATACATAAAAGTACATAATTTTTGGTCCAGTGATGGTGATTTCGGTTTCAGATATGATTCATATTTCGCACAATGGTTTTGACAAAAAATTTACTTTGAGTTATAGTGTACTCCTAACTGTCTAGTAAGTATGTTATGAAAATATTTTTTATTTCCAATGATATTTCAGCAAAGTTTGTTTTCTACTCTCATACTCACTCTTAGTATGTTCTTACTTCATTGTAAAGATACTGATAACACTAATTTCCACCCTCTTGTATTTATCACTTATAAATGCATTCAAGTGATAGCAACTGATTTTTGATCTCATGGGACAGTTGTGGTTTTCAAAGACTGTAGTCATGATGGTGGCGTTTTGCTGTAGGGGAGCTCAAAGGGTCTACAAATAGTTGGTGAGAAAGATGTTGTAACCCATGCTTGTATGATCATGATAATAATAATCCCTATGTCTGGCTGTCATTGTTTTCTGCTCATTTCCAGGAAACCTCATACCTGTTCATCACAGGACCTGAAGTTGTCAAGGTAAGTGATTTTATCATCCATAGCTGTGTTCAGCTGGAGATATCGCTTGTATGAGATCAGACGAAGTCTCCTAGGACACAGTATTTTTTGTACAAAGCCCTGATGCTATGATTTCACGAAGATGATGATGTCACAATGCTATGACATCACTGCACTGCAGATCTAATGTCAGTAGTGTAATCAGAGATGTACATTTTCCATTAAAAACTAATGGAGAATGATAAATAGAATCTCACCCTTGTGTCTACTGATATCAAATATATCAACACTCATTGATAAAGGTAAAGTATTTATTACTTTATCAACTCATGTTGATATATTTGATATCAGTAGACATTTGAGTGAGATTCTCTACATGTCACTTGTTATACTCCATGAGTATGGTGCCACTGTTAGCTATGTAGAGTTACCTTCCTTACATATTATTATCTTTTTTTTCCCTGGGCTTGAGTTGAGAAACTGGATGATGCATTCTTCATATTTCAGATTATGATTATGATGCCCATGAAACATGGCAAATCCATAAATTTGGTAATGTGTCTCTATTTCCTGTGCAGAGTTGTCTCCCTTGGGTATGTTAGAAATCTATGATTGTGGATTCAAATACCATATTGGCAATAGTATGTTTACAGATTTGTCAGCCCTAGTAGTGTTCTGATTAATTGAAATGATCGAAGATTGGTTGCAGTGACCAAATGACCATGCGATCAACCACTTTTTCTCATAATTGAACACAAAAGATTTGGGAACTACTGTTTTGGTCTTTGAAGCACTTGATGACTTAACATTTCTTGAAGACTCATCACTTTAAAGTAGCATGTTACATCATGTTATGCTTATCTGCAATAACAACCTGAATAGGAAAATCTGAATAATGGCGCTAAGTAATATTTTATGATGTTTCCTTGTTGGTAATGAAGCAATCATCAGTTGTGAGATTTCAGCTAGTTCCCCAAACTAGTCAGCACAGTATTTCATGTTTGTGGTTTCACCAAAGTAGTAAACATCTCAGGTGAACACTTCGGGCATCCCTCCCACAAAAAGCTGATGCATAGCAGTATTTGAAATAAGGCCTCTCTGACTGCCACTTTCTGACAGTCCAAATTTCCAGTTAGCCAGTAAAATCTTGTTCCATTCAACTGGGTAAATTCAACATATCTGATGGGGTTGAATCCTTGTTGGACGGGATACATTTTGAAGTTACCAGCTCAGATGTCTGGCTGGGATTTTGGCTTATTTCCTACACTGCACACAGTTATACTATTTCAAGAGGTTATGGAGTTAAACCCAACAATTATGAAAATCATGATCCTTGTTCAAGGGACATAACTCTTTGGTGCATATAATACTTGATCATGGTTCATTATTTCACATATCATTCAACACTTGGAAGTTTACATGTTCATTTAATGAGGTAATAAATATTCTTAGATACAAAGATGCCTTATGATTGTTTGAGTAAATTCAACACATCCAACATGACACTCCTTGTTCGTGCATTCAGTAAGTCTGCGTATTTCAATATGGTGTCATCTCGTATTTGAGGATAACACTTCATATTTGCATCAAATGACCTCACACAGGACCTATAGTGATGTAGTAGAGCTTCATCTGGATCCACGCTCATGACTGTGATGTTATCTCGTATCGGTCTACTCATATGGTGAATCCCCAGCTCAAACACGTGACTTGGTTGGATCAACAGTTTTGACCTTATCTTGCTCGTTATTTTAGTTCGGTCACGTCTTTGAAGGAATTGTAATGTTTGACCCGGATCTGGCTCTTGATTTGGACCGAAGAAAACACTTTGAAAAGAAAATCCAGCAATGTCATCCATGTTTGAAAGATTATGTTCCGATTTCAAGGCAATGTTATGTAGCATAGTAATCCAGTTGTTAGCCTGTCGGGGAATTAGAATTTCATCAAGATCGGTAAACAGTAAAAATTTGAATGCAGCCATGTTTCTGTACAGACAGTCTTGAATTGCCAACAGCTGTCCATTGTACCATATATTGAATGCATTAACACCTGGTGGGAGATGCCAGTTCAAAACATGGATATCACCTTTTGCTGTGTAATATTTTAAAAGTTTTTCAACACTTTTGGATACATTGTACTTGTAGAAAAATAATTTTGATCCACCTAGTATTTTTGTCAGTTCAATGTACTGAATTAGAATACTTAGTGGAATATTTCCAAATATAGGTGGCACACATACTCCGAAGAAACTTAGTTGAGAATCTGAGTTAGAATTAGGTTGGAGTGGAGTTAAATTCATGGTCAGTGGAGGACTGCTTTGAGCAAAGTTGGTGGAATAAGTTGACAGGGAAACAGTTGTAGGTGTTTCGTGTATCAACTCAGGCACCTGACATGAATAAATATAGCCACCATAGCCTTTGCCATGATTTTCACACATTTCATATTTTTCGGTGTACACAGTAACAACGCTTTCCTTGTTTTCACCCAAGTGGAATCTGCACAAGAGACCTTCTAGGTTTGTAATCCTCTGAAGTGCAAATATCCGTGTATATGTTTTATTCTGTATTCTTTTATCAAGAAAAGCTGCATACACATAAATATGCTCCACATTTTGGAATTCCACTGATTCAAACTTGATTTTTCCAAGTTTGATATTATTTATGTTTTCCTTCTCAAAGAATAATGGAAGCTGGACATCTGTTCTGTGATAGTTTGAAACATCAGTGAGTCTCATGTGGTCAGTTGTCTTCTGCCACATGCTCATGTTTCTGATGACGTCCTTCTCTTGAATGGACACTGGTGTGCTGTGACTGAACTGACCAGTGCCTGTTTGGGGTGTCCACTCCACACTCTGTGGAGACCTGAAGTGTATGTAGTAGGCAAGGGACAGGTATGCCATCACTCCGAGGATGAAATAATGCGTATACCGCTGCACTCTTAGCATCCTCATCTTGATCGGTTGTGTTTATGAAACAAGGATATTTTCTGATTTTATGGTATCACATGGGTGTGATACATCCAGCTCTTGTTTTACTTGTATCCATGCTGCAACAAAGTGAGTGTTTTATATGATGGCTTGTTTAAGCAGTTAATCAAGATTTGGTCACTCATAATGATCATGAGAAACTGATAGTGATGATCATTTGATTAAAATTTTGTGGTCTGGTAATGATACTGTAGTAATACTATATTTCCTCTTTTCTGTTTCCTACGGGTCAGGATCTTCCACCCGACAAAATATGATGGATAAGATCAGCAGTGCAGTATTCTTGAGTGCTTGACCCTCTTTTAAACCGATTACATATTTTGAACTACTTTTACTTCTGATATAGTGCTGAGTGTTTGTGAACATGAAGACATCTGTTAAGAAGAGTTTGTCTTTGCCTTGTGTTCAGTGCTGCAGTTGACCTCCGTTGCCCTAGTGAAGGAGTGGGCAACTTTTGTTGCCTTCAGTCTGAGGTTCAGGTGCTGAAGCGGTAGGTCAATCACTCCTGGCTGTCTTCCTTGCTGTCTGTGGTAATTCCTTACATCTGTTGGCCATATCCATACAGTTGCAGTCCATTTGAATCACACCAACCTGAAAGAAGTAGCAGGAATATGTAACAGTGTATCTGTCATCTTGTGTTTTACAAGTCACTTAGTCAGAGGAGTACTGATCTTATCTTGCTGGTAGGCTGGCCTACAGGAGAGTGGGTTGGCCTGGTAATGGTATCCTGTCTGTCTGTCTGTCTGTCTGTCTGTCTGTCTGTCTCTCCCTCTAACTCCCTCCGGTGGTGGTGTCATGGTCTCTTACACACAATCTCTGACCTTGTAATGGTATTTCCTTCGCTCACTCTCTCTCAGTGTCTCACTCTGTCCCTCTCTCCATACCTTCCCTACCTCTCTGTCTCTCTCTCACTCCCTCCTGTGCCACACACAATCACTCAGTCTCTGACCTGGCCCTGATTTCTCAAAACAAACTTAAGTCTGGAATGTGCATTTTCCAGAATGAACGGAAATCAGTGTCAAACTGAAACTTAGTAGACAATCTGAGTTATGTGGACATATTTCTTTTGTGGTTTGAACTATATCATTTAAGAAAATGCAGTTGAGTTAACATTCAGCTGTTTCAAATTGTCAAACTCAGTTTGAGATGAGATTTTAGTGAAAACTAACTCTCTCTCTCTCTCTCTGTCTGTCTCTCTCTTTCTCTCTCTCTCTTTCTCTCTCTCAGATACTTATCGGATGAAATATCCGTTGCAATATGTAGCACAATATAGTACAGGACTGCACATTGAAAGACTTAGGGAGACAAACTTTGAGGTAATGCACGGCCATATCCCTCATACAATCTACATTTCTGCAGGACAAAGCTGTGATTACCCCAGAATCAGGTGACATATGTTATCTAGCTGTGTGATAATGGTGAGCAGTTCTGACAAGAAGGGTAAAATGACCATCCCCCCCGGCTGAACATCAAAAGAAGCAGTATAATATGAGGGACAAAATGCTTCTCACAAATAAATCGTCCCACTGTTGTATTGAACTCATCAAGATACTGCATTTTGTGAGAAACATTTCAAAGACTCTCAATCCTACGAGGACCAAATGTACTGAATTCTCTTTTGAACTGATCATTACATAAAATATCTTTCACCTTGAGCAAGATTTGATCTCCTAGACATAACCTCGAGCAATGATTTGTTTTAAGATATTTACACAAACCTGATTTTCCACAATTTCCACAGAAACAACCTTGACACAACCGTCCAGACTGTGAAAGTGTTAGCTTCCACAAATCCTATTCTCCACAGCCTTAGAAAAACACTGACTGCAGCAAAGTGCACACTCACACTACTAAACACAATCATCCAGTATGATGCAGTTATGCCTGCAAAGGTCCATGCCTAGGCTCCAATAGAATGCCTCCACCTCTGGTACTGCATCAGTCCAGTTCCCATCCCTAGCAGCCGTAACATACACTTCCTCCACAGTTGTATTACGCTGGCCTCAACATGGCTCTCTCCACAAAAACATTTTTCGTTACTGCCAAATCCAGCAATTACCTCTCTATATTGTATAAATGTGTTTTATTAGCGTGATGCTGTCGTAGAGCTCCCTCCAGGAACGTAACCCGCTCCCCAGCTGTGCCCTACTCTTCACTTATCTCTCACTGCTCCCTCGGCCTATCTCTTGATGGAGCAGTGCTGGCGCTCTAAAGTGCAACTCATACTTTGCGACCCTGCAAATGTAATTACAGTAAACATAAAAATACACGTTTCATTTTTTGATATCACTGGGAAATATCAGCCTTTTGAAATATCCTCTCATCATTGCTTTTAATAATCATTGGCAGAAGCTCAAGTTGTGTTTATTTGTGTTTCAAGAAGGTTGGGCTACATGTTGTAGTGTTGATAGTTTCAGATTATGTGTTTGCCTTATTTCTGTCTACTTTGTGGAACAGAGTACAGAAGGTTAACTGGATTTTTTGTGAATTTTAAAGGGGTTATACTTGGAGGAAGTCATAATATTGCAGTGTTGGCTCAAGAGAGGGTTTTGGAGTGTTTTGACTCATCAAATTCAGTGAGGACCCCCTCTATTTTACATCTGCCCATCTGTTTAACATTGGAGGGGGCCCAGAAACACTATTTTCATCAATTTGGACCCACTCAAAATGTCACCAAAATCTAACACTGATATTGGTAAAGTTGATTCTGAACTCGACTAAATACTTTCTATACATTGTATATATTCTTCCTTCTTTAGCATATTTCTGGTGTCCCCCGCTGTAATATTGCTGAAAGTGGTGTCAGTCAGTCTTGTAATGTAAGATTTAAAAAAAATGTTTTTTTATAAAGCAAGAATTGCAAGGAGGAAACATATACGAGATGATTAAGACTCAGTTAAATTGCTAATGAAGTTAAACTCTTTATTAATTAAAGGGGTTTGGTTGGCCTAGTGGTTAAAGCGTGTGCTTGTCACTCCGAAGTCTGGGTTCAATTCCCCACATGGGCATGTGTGAAGCCCATTTCTAGATTCTCTCGCCAAAATGTTGCTAAATATATTACTAGATCCACTCACTCAGAACTGATTTTGTACATATTATTTTACCGAGACGTTTGTCTGATACATGTTCCAGATGGTTTTGTACATATGTGTAAAGCTATTAGAACTAATCATAGGCGGCAGGTTGTTTATGCATTATGAAAATATTACTTATTTATTTATTAAGCAGTTTAGCAGGATGTATTTGCTCCCACTTCAAAATTCTTGGAACAAATTTTATTTACCTCTTCCTTGAAATATATAGTAACAACTCCTTGAAAATAAGACAAAAAGGTTGAAAACTTCTTTGAAAATATCAGCTCCATCCTCTCACTAAGAGCATGAAGGGAGAATGTTTTGAACTTGATAAGATTGTAACTTTATTTAGATGTCAGTTGGGAAAGTGTGATATTTTAGAGGCAAAACCTGCTGGTATTATAACCAAGCTGGGCTTCCTCACTTGCCCACAGCGTTAAGTATGACGTTAGGTGAGACAACCTTCCATGCCTCCAGCAGAGAAACCAGCAGTCAAAGGGGCTGCCAGGGAAATCTGATAACGGCTGACATATGTCTGTCCTATCACTTTAAAGCTTTAACTTTTTTTCTCAGAGAAATATTTCTTTCAGATTAGGGAATGTGTTAAAAGCTAGCTGGAAGTATGATCTGGTTTATTTTTTTATAACTAGCTTCCTTCCCTTGCTCTTGGGATGTTGTAACATTCTGAGAATGTTCTTCATTTAAGGAAGGGGAATTGTTGCAAAAATATTAAGGTCTGTGGCAATGTTGTTCATTTTGAACTTTTTACACTGCCTTTGTTTAATTTTGCAAATATTCTTGTCTGTTATATATCCCTTTTAGACATATCATTATGATGTGTTTTGACACACTGGTATTTGTTCTTATAAATGTCATGGTTATTTAGACACAGAACATTACCAATGGAAGGACCACAATGGGTGTGTGGGGGCTCAGCCTACACTAATGTTGTTACAACATGGCATGTATATTTTCAAATACGAATATATATGGTGACATGAACTTGATAATAGTACTTGTGTTTCTTTGTAGCTGTAATGAAACTCTGCTGATAGAGGGTATATTACAGTGAAATGGTTTTGATTCTGTTGCCATTTGCCTCCCAAAGTTTTAATTTTTGTGGCTTAGACATGACAGAAACATACCGCAGACTCACAGGAACATAACCAAGACTATTATACTAACAACTAGTCTCAGAAATGAACGTATTTTGCTGAAAAAATGTTCATAGCAAAAGAAAATAAAATATAATGAAAAATAACTGTGATTTTCAGAACCTGTGGAAATCTAGACTTGCTCACAATATCATTTTTCACAATGTCACATTTTCTAGACTTGTGTTGGCTTTGAGCTTTGTATGAGAGACTATCAAATTAATGTGTAATGACTGATTCTAGTGTTGGAAACTAATGTAGATAATACAAGGGTCAATGTAAACCTGCTTAGCAGACATGTTGATTCTTCTGTACTGTTCCCTTTTCTTAACCAATGTTCCCTACCTGGGCCCCATTCCTCAAAGTGATCACGCTGAGTGCTATGACTGTTGTAAGTCTATGTTAAAGTGTGGGAGTTACCATCGTCTTAACGTTACAATGGCTTTGAGGAACAGGGTTATGAACTGCTTTTCAACATGAACAATACTATGTCCCCTACAACACTGCAGTATGCTAATCTCCAGCTACCTCCAACACGTACAACATTGTTCCTTGGTTGTGTGTGAGGTTCACCTTACAAGTTACACATACCATCCCTGAGTTTCCCTTCCCTCAGTGTTCAGACCTTTCCAACATGCTGCCCTCAAGACTGGCTTGAATGAGCTGGTTCTGTGTTTCTCTCCAAATGTCAACTATTTAGATGATCTTTCCCTTCCTACAGTGTTTACCCGTGTCTCCTACATTCGGAATTGACTGGCCTACAGGATTAACAATAGCTTTATGAACTCTTGTTTGTAAATAAGTATCTGCATTAAACCAAAGTATAGTAATATGGAACCATAACAGAACTAAGAACAAAGCTTTCCTTTTCTTAAATGGGTATTTTACTGAATGACTCAATTACCAATTTAAACAAATTTCTATTTGTAGGAAGGCTTTTAAAAACATGAAGGGTAGTCCCTTTGCTGCATGAGTTTAGAATGTACAATTTTCCCAAGCTTAAATGTAGAAAATATACTGATATATATTTGGCTGTAATTATAGTTGTAATATTCTGTGACCATTTTGGGAAATTTTGATGAGTCTTAAACATTATTTTCTTTTGCAAACACTAAACCCACCTTCCATTGTTTTGTTCTTATTATCTCATGTATGTTTTTACCCGTGAAGATCCGGAAAAGAACTGATCTTCAGCAACCCATGCTTGATGTAAGAGGCAACTATGGGAATTGGGTGGTCAGGCTTGCTGATTTGATTGCCAGATGTCATCACATGCCATTTGTGTGGATCGATACTCATGATGTTCATCATTGGATCATCTGGTACAGACTCGATAATAAATTTCAGCTGCACCTCCACTCACTCTGATTGTTTGTGGTGTGTGTAGAGAGCAGGTACCACATTCAACGTCGTTCAAATTGATGGTGCTGATTTATGTTCAGGAACAATTGTACAGAACAATTGTACAGAACATTATGTTGTTTGACGTTGTAGTCACAAAACCGATTCTGACTTGGAGTAGCTTCAAGAATTTTGTGCTTCATTGTTATCCATAACTATGCTTCATTGTTATCCATAACTATGCTTCACTAATATCCATAACTTATGATGCTTCGTTGTTATCCACAACTATGCTTCATTGTTATCCACAACTATGCTTCATTGTTATCATAACTATGCTTCACTGTTATCCATAACTTATGATGCTTCATTGTTATCCACAACTATGCTTCATTGTTATCCACAACTATGCTTCACTGTTATCCATAACTTATGATGCTTCATTGTTATCCACAACTATGCTTCATTGTTATCCACAACTATGCTTCATTGTTATCCATAACTTATGATGCTTATCCTTAACTTATGATGCTTCATTGTTATCCACAACTATGCTTCATTGTTATCCATAATTTTTTATGTTTCGCTGTTATCCACAACTATGCTTCATTGTTATCCACAACTATGCTTCATTGTTATCCATGACTTATGATGCTTCATTGTTATCCACAACTATGCTTCATTGTTATCACAACTATGCTTCATTGTTATCCATAACTTCACTGATATCCATAACTTATGATGCTTTGTTGTTATCACAACTATGCTTCATTGTTATCACAACTATGCTTCATTGTTATCCATAACTTATGATGCTTTGTTGTTATCCACAACTATGCTTCATTGTTATCCACAACTATGCTTCATTGTTATCCACAACTATGCTTCATTGTTATCCATTACTTATGATGCTTCATTGTTATCCACAACTATGCTTCATTGTTTTCATAACTATGCTTCATTGTTATCCATGATGCTTCATTGTTATCCACAACTATGCTTCATTGTTATCCATAACTATGCTTCATTGTTATCCATGACTTATGATGCTTCATTGTTATCCACAACTATGCTTCATTGTTATCACAACTATGCTTCATTGTTATCACAACTATGCTTCATTGTTATCCATAACTTCACTGATATCCATAACTTATGATGCTTTGTTATCACAACTATGCTTCATTGTTATCACAACTATGCTTCATTGTTATCCATAACGTATGATGCTTTGTTGTTATCCACAACTATGCTTCATTGTTATCCACAACTATGCTTCATTGTTATCCACAACTATGCTTCATTGTTATCCATTACTTATGATGCTTCATTGTTATCCACAACTATGCTTCATTGTTATCATAACTATGCTTCATTGTTATCCATGATGCTTCATTGTTATCCACAACTATGCTTCATTGTTATCCACAACTATGCTTCATTGTTATCACAACTATGCTTCATTGTTATCCACAACTATGCTTCATTGTTATCCATAACTATGCTTCATTGTTATCCATGATGCTTCATTGTTATCCACAACTATGCTTCATTGTTATCCACAACTATGCTTCATTGTTATCCACAACTATGCTTCATTGTTATCCATAACTATGCTTCATTGTTTAATAATCCATAACTAGGATATTCTTTACTTTAGGAATAATTTGTTTACCTGAGGAAAGAACACAAAATTTGCAAAACTGTTTATTATGCTGGTGTACTTGCAAGTAAGCAATGATATCACCTTGTGACGGATAGGATAAATATAAGAATGGTTAGGAAATATACTAGATTGTAATCCTTTCACCTGTTACCTTCTTGATACCATGCTATACAAGAAATGTTCATTTCTCTTCTCTGTAACAATATTCAAATTGGAACCATCACAGAACTTGATATAAAAAAATACAAAGTGCATCCTCTGAAAAAATGCAACCTAGTATTTATATGAACAATGCACTAAATGTATGTTTAAGAAATTCAGTTTGTTGTCTGACTTGTATTTTTGTCTTGCACAACTAGCTTCTCCTCAACATGCACTTGGTGGTAGTTTAATCATGTTCCTTGGACTGTCAGCACTGTATAGTTAAGGGGTGACTATTGGGAGGAAGCATTAGTGTCACGTTAGAGATAGTCTCTTGCAGCACGCTATTGCAACCAACTATTGCAATATTTTTTTCTCTCCTTGAATTGTCTCATTTGAAGTCAGTTCCCAAATGAATGTATAGTTTTATGACAAAAAAACCAAGTTGATGTCATTTCAATCTCTTAGTAACTCTCTTAGAAACTTGAACCCAGGTAAAGTACACAGTTAAAAAAATCCTTCAAGCTGCTTAAGTATGTATCGTAGCATTAAAAAATGCAAAACAACGTAAATATTTAATGGAAGTAAAGTCAGTAACGAAACTATCAATAGTCACAGACACAATCAACGCATCAATAGGTTTTAGATTGTACCATTGAACAATTGCTTTTGGAGACTCAACAATTGCATTCCATCGATAGTGAAACATTTGATGCATCTTTACAGAATACCGTATAGTGATTCTGTACTGCATAGCAGTGTCCAATCACCTCATACCAAATTTAGCTATAAAGAAAACAAAGAATTTGATATATAATCAATGTGATAAAATATCCCCTTTTGCTCTGCACATATATGAGATAGTCTTACCTTGTCTTCCAAGGTGTAAAGAGGCGGAAATATGGAATTCCACAATTTACCAACTTTTTCTTGATATCAGGAAGCAGACAAATTATTGTTACTCAACCTGCAATATTTGCCAGTGTGTGGTAATCTGGCAAGCGCTGAGTGTTTGTGGAATCAGCCAACACAGACAGCGATTTCCTGTACGCCAGGTGGTGAGAGCATTAACTCTTATAGTGCTATATAATAGTGATATGACTCTTTTGATGCTGAGACAGACATAAACAGGTGTGCTGAATATATATAGATACATTGAAAGTAAATCCATGGTATTTGGTTGTCTAACCAAGCAGTTGTTTTTGCATTGATCTACTCTGAAGTGTTCGGAAGACTGAGTCACTGTGAGTGAGTGAGTGAGTTTCTATTCCACTTTTAGCAATATTTCAGCAAAATCATTGTGAGGGGTACGAGAAATGGCCTTGATGTGCAGTGCCCATGTGGGAATTGAACCCAGTCTTTTGTGTGATGATTAACCTACCCCGCCACTCCTATAATGACAAGAGGCTGGGTGGGGCGTGTGTTTCATTGTTTGTCTGGTGGTGACAGTTGTTTTGTATTATATAGTCTGGTTCATAATTATTGAGAATTTTTCTTCTTACTTTGAGCTACCCTAACACCTCAACTGATTCACTGATACTTAAAACTAAGTAATGATATAAGGGAGGTAACTCTTCTTGGCCTACTGAGTATAGTACAATTAGAGTTACCTCCCCTGAATTTGTAGCAGACACCATTTTCCTCAGCACTGTCAACAATGTCTGTTGAAGATAAAAGAAGGTTGATTTTTGAGTTGTGTAATCAAGGAATTGATGATGTAAATACATTGGCAGAGAGAACAGGAACTCCTCTTTCTACTGTGTATAGGATTAGGAAGAATTTTAAAGAGGGAAAGGATTTGGGGCACCAGAAAGGAGCAGGGAGACCCAGAAAATTGGACTTCTCAGATCGCGTCCGACTGGGAATTTTAGCGTCTAAAAAGCAAAGGGCAAGCATCTCCAACATCAGGTATGAAATGATAGAAAGGGGATCAACAGTTGTATCAAAATCTACAGTTAGAAGAAATTTGATTGATCTTGGATGGGAGAAAAAGACTGGAGTTCCTTCTCCTCTCATGAAACAAGAACATAAAGACAGGCGTGTTGAGTGGTATTTGGCACATGAAAACTTTGACTGGGAAAATGTGATTTTTACTGATGAAAGCTCAATATGGGTATATCCCAATAATGTGAAAATATGGACAAAGTCTGCGTCAGCACTGTTGTATCGACGACCTAAATACAGCCCAAAGTTTCATGTATGGGGAGGGATATCCTTATTAGGAACGACCCCGCTGTGTGTGTTTGAGGGAAATCTGACAAGTCAACGCTACACTAACATATTAGATAATTTTCTCCTTCCAAGTGCACATGTGTTTTATGGAAATGACTGGATTTTGCAGCAAGATAATGATCCTAAACACACCGCAAAACATGCCAAGCAGTGGTTTCAGGAGAAAAATGTGACTGCATTACCATTTCCTGCATATAGTCCTGACTTAAATCCCATTGAGAACATTTGGGGGATGATGAAGGAATGTGTGAGTCAAAAGGGGTTGACAAAAATTGAAGACATGAAGAGAGAAGTGGTCCGATACTGGGACAGCATAACTCACAAGACACTAACCTCTCTGATAGGAAGTATGCCTACCCGTCTTAGACTGTGCCGTGAAGCTCAAGGAGACTTGATAAAATATTAAATTGTTACCTACACAACATGAAAAGGTCAGTTCACTTTCACAATACATTCAATTTTATCTGATTTGTTCTCGTTTAAGAATATGAAATGCTTTAGCTATTCTCAATAATTTTGAACCATACTGTATATTGAGTTAATGGTCAGGCAGTCCATGAAGTTTAATTGTAGATATTGTAGATTGTAGAAATGACAAACATTTTGACAAAACACTGGGCAGGGTGTAATGTATCACACTGATGTTGAGGTTAAACACTGGGTGGGATGGGAACGTATCACATTGATGTTGAGATAAAACACTGGATGGGATGGGAATGTAACACACTGATGTTGAGATAAAACACTGGGTGGGATAGGAACGTAGCACACTGATGTTGAGATAAAACAGTTGGTGGGATGGACACATAACACATTGATGTTGAGATAAAACACTGGGTGGGTGGAAATTTAACACATTGATGTTGAGATAAAACACTGGGTGGGATGGTACCTAACGCATTGATGTTGAGATAAAACTCTGGGTGGGATGGAACCTAACACACTGAAGTTGAGATAAAACAGTTGGTGGGATGGTAACATAACACATAATGACTTAAGTTTTATGACAGGATGGGATGGGTTGGAGACAAGAATCGAACACATCAACCTCAAGGTGTGGTGGAGACATGAACTCATGGATGTTTGAGTTGAATGACTGTCAATGGGGTGGAAAGTGGAAACATCAACATATTGACATTTGGCTTAAACACTTGGTGGAAAGGGAGCCTGAACACAGTGAGTTTTGAGTGAAACCACAGTGTGGGGAATCAAACACTTAGACTTTTAAGTTATAGCATAGGGTGAGATGAACACTTCTTCTCTGGGCCAAGAAACAGTGTGACATGTGTAGAACATAATGCTAAAATGACTGTTTTGAAACAGTAGATTCCAGGGGATAGATTTTCAAAGTTTCCTTAGGGCTAAGATTGTTGTAAGTGCCATACATCAACTTACTGCAATATATGTCATATTTGGGATTTCACTTTCTTAGTAAAGTACAAATACTAGTATTTTTTGGTCGAGTCCCATACGGACCCTCAGTCAGGCACTAGCCTGCTCAGCCACCGCGACTTCTACTAAATGGAGGTTGGACAACAGGTAGTCTAGACTGCATACTTTGTGTACCCTTTGATAAGTGTCAATTGGCATGGCCGAAAGCTATGATTATACAATGCCATTTAGAAAGTGGTCAAATGCAACACATGTCATATTTGGGATTTCACTTTCTTGGTAGTGAAAGTAAGAAAGTGAAATCCCAAATATGACGTGTTGCATTTGACCACTTTATAAATTCCATAGTGTAATTATTAACTTATTGACTATCTTAGCACTAAGAAAGCTTAAGAAATTTAGGCCCAGATACTGGAGATAAGGGCCAATGGTCAGCTTCACTGTTCACTTATTTTGACTTCACCAGTGAGGATTCCTGGACAGAACAGGTCTTAGTAAAACACCTGTGGTTTAACTATACTACTGCTTGACAAGTATCAGATGAGCCATGACCTGACAAATGACCCCAATTTGCATATATAGGAATACCCTCCAGAACATTCCATTTGGAACAAGAGGGAAACAGGTTGTCATCCAAATTTTGAAAAGTTCATTTTCCTCCTGTGCATCATGCCATGATGGTGTTTTTCTGAACTAAATCACTCTATGAGACAAGTGTTAAACAGTAGCGGTATTGATTTCACACCACTCTCAGCATGTAGTGCATGCCGTTAGTCACCAATCTACCTGTAGCAACCAAGTGTATTCGTTGAGATTACTTGCCCTGCCTGCTTGTCACAAATGTGTTCAATGCGCTAGCTCATCTAATACTTGTCAAGCACTAGCATGGTTGATGTAGTATACTGTGGACATTGTTCAAAGCAGCAAAAGATCTCACTCAGTTCCTTTCCCACAAAGGTCACAATATGGGTGAAATATTGCTGATATGCTGTTAACTTGTACTCCCAGAGATGTTTGGAAGCCTCCTGACCTTTATCCTGCTGACGTCATGCCACCTTCTTTGCTCGTCTGCTGGAGGTTCTCCAGCATGAGCCACTATGCTGGAGATTGGTGACAGAGAACTTTGGGTGCCATAGAGCCTTATTGAATGGGTTTGATAGACTAACAGCTAGTCTCTGAAATGAACATATTTTACTGAAAAAATGTTCATACTGAAAAAAATAATATAATGAAATGGAGCCCTGAGACTTCGTTCATTTTCAGAAGGAAATCTAGACTTGCCACATTTTCTAGACTTGCGTGGGCTTTCTTGGATATATATACTTCAGGATCTGTACAACAGACTATGGGTTTGACAGTGGATGGTTCTTCATACCCAAAGGAATACTATATATTGAATAAAAGTCCAATTCCAAACTAGAATGATTGATCTGGTGGGGGTCTCAGTTCTAGAAATGTTCTGCTTTTAGATCACATTTATTTATCTCCCTTTGTAGAAATGTGTGTTTGAAATATAACTTTTCTCTGTAACTGTAATGTCAGTTTAGGTTCAGTGGTAGATTTAACATTGAATAACTAACATGTCTATTACTCGAATTACTTGTTCAGCATTAACCTCAAACATTTTATTGGTAATATTTGGCACTGACATCGGACAGACATTACCGAGTCATAAAGATATTACACTTGTAAGTACATAAAGCTATAATGCTTGAAAAAATATTTCGCCCTGCAGGAACTCTCACTGAATCATTGTATGATGATGACAGAGTAGGTTAACAGATGTATGTATACAGATGTCGATACCTCCACCACACAACAGTAATTGTTGTGTGACCTCCTGTAGAGAATACATTATATTTATGTGAGATTGATGGGAAGGAAATCGTTGTTTACACAGGGGATTGTGCGTATTTCCCCATCATGTGCAGTCGATCACCCCCAGCATGTGGTGCGCATGTGATTGCTGAACCCCAGCAAGGCAATCGAAACAATGAATGTGAAACAAGCCTGACTACGACTGGAGTGTGTATGTAGATGTGGGTTGGAGGTGTAATTTGATTGGATTTTACAGATGTAGCACTGCTGATCTGATTCTACACTTTCTCACTGTTCATCATGTTGATTCCTATTTGATTTGTAAATTTATAGATTGGATTAGGTCATATTACTGAGCAAACAAAAATTGTGAAATTACACCAACAAAGTAATCGGGTATCAAGGAATATGGAAATTTCACATGCAGAAAATGTTCTTTGGTCATGTTGACAGAAACCCTTAAAGTTGCAGAGAACATTTTCTCAGTAATCTGACTTGCAGCAAATCTGTGCATCCTCTCAACAACTTCTAGGGAAAATAACCGCACCTACATATCATTTCATATACTATTTTGAAAGCCTTTCCGGAAAATCTCCAGTTTCCTTTAATGCCTGTTTCTGTGCCTTGATGAAGCTGAGCATATGCAGGAGCTGTGTTAGGAAACAAGAGTGTAGCTTCCCTGCATACAATTAACTATCAAGGAATTGGCTTTGTTTACACAGATGGAAATAAACACTAAAACAACATGGAAGAGAAGATAGACATGGCGTCAAATGCAAAGATAAAATGTCCAATTATCTTTGAAAGCAGATAAAGTTCAGGAGTACGCCTTGGCCATGAGCATAAGCTTTGCTGATTAAGGTGATAACACTTCCTTGTTAGTGCTGAAATAGACAAGGATGAACCCTCAGTTCTGAGGTGATGGCAGCCTGGAGTCCCAGCAGTGCTGATATGTGTTGGTGATAGTGGTACTGTCTGTAATGGTCTTTATAACTGGTATACTTACCATAGGTAATCAATAGGAAAAACTTGTGTCTTGTCATTCCATGTCTTTGCTATATTCTTTGAAGGATTTTGTAATTGAATGTCTTGATTGTAACCTAGGAGAAATTCTGTGTGGGTGTTTTTGTGAGATAATCTTATATTAGGAATTTGAACTGTAATATCTTGGTTTCTTAAATATATATATGTTTGGGGGCCAAACTCTGGGGACCAAACAGTGGTAACAACCATCTTAAAACAGTCAAAGTTTAAAACATTTTTTCATTCATTTAAGGTAAGTTTGTAAATTCATAGGATGTGAAGGCTTGAATGAACTGCTTTTATTATTATGTTGTGTCAAATGCCAAACTGACCCATATACATTAAAAAGGAGCCCCAGGAAGGCCAAAGATTCAAAACTTGAGGAAATCTAGACCTCCTTCATTTAGGGCTAGCATTGCAGTCGGAGTGCATGGCAGCAAGGAAGATAAAGTGGTTCAGGGACTGTGTCGAGACAGACTGGCATGCCAGTATTTGCAGTAATTTGTTTTTCCACCTATCTTTTCCCAAACATTTTATATATAACCAAGTGATTGATTGCTTTGTTTAGGAACAAGGTTTAAAAGGAGATAGATTCATTTGTTCTTCTAAAAGAACAGTAACTGATTTGAGTAAATACCTCTTTGGTGTTCATTGTCTACATGTGCCAGTCATATCGCCTACCAGCCATCACATAAATAATGTGGATTGATGCTTAGTCTCTGAATATATATTTTTATATTCACATATATTTATGAGCCTGAGTATGAGGTGATAATTCAGAATCTGAGGAAATCTAGAGCGGCTTCATTTGGAGCTTTAGCAGTGCAGAAAAGGCTGAACTGAGCTGATGGGCAAATGCTGGGGTTCAGGACTTTTGATCGTCTGTTATCCAGACCTTGAAACAAATGTGTGCAAAGCAGCCCATACAAGTCTAGACTGTGTGGCAAGTCGAGATTATCATATGTTATAAAAATGAAAGTCTCTGGCTCCTTTTTGTTGTATTTCATATAATTTAAACATCATAGGGTTGATGTCATAGCATCAACTGTCGGTTCACCTGATGAACCGGTCTGACATGACCCCGAAAGCTTGTGTGTCAAGAAATTAAAAGAAGATTTTTCTATTAAAGATCTTGATCATTTTATTTTCTGTATAATATGTTCATTTCAGAGACTGACTCTTAGTCTTGGACGGCTGTGAGACTGACTATCTATAATGTTATCAAATTACATAGATTCATGAGTCTAGATTTTTACTAAACTTTCGAATCTCATGGGGAATCATTGGACTTGAAATGTGTCTGTCCAAATAACGTATGCTTTAAGAGAATAATCATTTGTTTACAGGAATCTGCACAGAACTAAGGGATCTTTGAAATCTTAATCTGTTAAATTAACTGAAATTTAATCTTCCACTAGTTTCTGTCTCAGGTTACAGCACAGAGCCTGATCAGGATCTTGGAAGTTGTCAGTGTCAGGTTGCCAAGTACACTGATGCTGATGGATGGAGAGAAGGGTTTGGGGGAGGTCAGTGGGGAAGGAGAAGGTGAATGTGAGTGAGTGAGTCTTATCGCTGTCTTTTAGCAATATTCCAGCAATATAACGGCAGAAATGGGCTTCACACATTGTACTTACTTATAGAATCAAACCCAAATCATTGAAACTGAATGTCTTCTGAAATAGTAACTCTTTAGTACGTCATTGCATCAGTCAGTGTCTCCCCAGTACTAGTACAAGATAATAATCAATAGTTTAGATGATAATTCATAAAAAATATGAATAACAGACCTTCTACACTTGCCTTGTTCTTGTAAAGGACAGAATTACAATAGGTCCATGTGCTTAGTATTCACTGCAGCCTTTGAGCAAGGCAACTTCTTTCCCCTCTTCCCCGCCATTAGGTGGTGGTATTGGAGTCACTTAGTGCTGTGGGGACTGGCACATGGACAGGATTGGGAATTCGTGCTTTCTGTGAATTTATGGGAGAAAAAAGTATTTTTTAAAATATACTTTTATATTTGTTTTAAGTTGAAACAGGGCCAAAGCAGATCTGTTACGCATATACGAGATATATATGTTTTTCATTTTCTTCATTGGTTTAATCATGTGTAGCTACCCACTTGCTTTGAAATGTGTTTAACGGTTGTAAATAATTTGAATGTGTTCCACTGGATATCTACAGATGACCATGCTACAAAGTGCACCCAGTTAGATATTTCCGTCAACTTCACCTTGTAGAAGCTCACTTAGAGACAGCAAGGTGGGAAGCAAGCAGTTTGGTGGAAGTGGGGTTAGTTTTGAGGGGTTGTATTCCAAGAAAACATTTGTTGGCACAGACCTTCAGCCAAGTGCTGAACCAAATTAAAGAAGGACATTTTGTTCAGAACAGACCGATTTGTTTCATTCCTGAATTATTAATCACACGCCCTCTTGTAAAGACTTTTCCTTTTCGACTTTTCCAGAAGAAGTCTTTTTCTAGAACAAGAGACTTTTCCACAAACAACAAGGCTCTTTTGGAACGACATCTTCATTGAAAGGCGAACAGAAATATTGTTCATAGTTCAGAAAGACTACAGAAATTTCCAGGAAGGATTTAGGTAGGCTGTTGTTGCCACCACATCTAAAGTCTTTATGGTGTACAGCCTCAGAGAAACGTTGCATTTATTGTCTGGGTATCAACTGGAGCGTGACATGCCTCCTAAACCACACTGATGGAGTTGTCGCTTGCAACATGAGAATATATAGTGGACTGGTTTGTTGTTTCTTCAAAATTGGGGCTAGACTATGTGTAGTTTTTGAATATATACAATTTTGATAGAAATCAGTATTTCCTTTTTAATTGAGCCCATGTGAGGGAGGGAATGAGGAAGTCTGGAGGGGTTAATTTAGGACTTCCTTCAGCACATGTTCAGGGCTTTAATGCTGCAGAAGAGGCTAGTTAGAAATATTATTCACTTCAGGGACTGTGAGACAGACTAAATTAATGCCTGTTTCCTGGTGTATGAAGTGTTTGTTGTCTAATGCTGTTTGAAGAATATTCTAGATGTTGGTTCATAGTATTTGACATATATTTATAAACAAGCATTGAACAGACAATCCTGTGATAATATGAATAGAGTGATATGCATTAACCAATAGCCACCAACCCTCACCGCCTGAACAACTGAGGGTGGGGGGCAGCCTTTTGTATATAACATCTGTTTGTCAACCTGAAGACCAGAGTTTGATTTACCCCATGGCTTCCATGTGTGACGGTCCTTTCTGGTGTCTCCCACTATGATATGACATGAATATTTCTAAAAATGGAAATTTAAACCAGACTCACTCATTCACTCATTCACCTGATCTACTGTTAATTGCCTCTGATAACAAATGAAGTTGCTCTTTCTGATATATAAGACAAAGTGAGTGGGTGTGTGAGTGAGTCTAGTTTTACGCCGCATTCAGCAATATTCCAGCTATATGGTGGCGCTTATAAGACAAAGTAGTCTGTATAATTGATGTCTGCTACTTTGGCTTTCTAAACTTTCTTCCCTTAACTGTCATATATTGGAGTGTTCTGACAACATTATTTAAATGAAGCGAGTCTAGATTTCATCAGATTCTGAACCCCACATCTCACTGAGGTTCCTTTTCAATGGGGAAAATAATACGGGATTATTAGTTGTCCCTACCAAAATTATAAGAAAGATAAGTATTTCATAGCATTCCATGAAGGAACAATGGCAATATTCTGTAAACTACAAACATAAACACAGTAGTATAGAAATACACAGATACATTTCTCAAGTGGATGATTTACTTTATAAGTGTTTCACAAAACGTGTTGTATAATGCCATTGAAACAATATAAGGAGTGACCAGACTGTTGAAATACACATAATTCATTTAAAACTGTATATATGACAACATATTTGGCAATTGTTTCTGGACATTGTTTTAAACTATAGTTATTAGTATAGGTATATTACATTCTGAGACTGAACATTAGTCCAAGACAAGGGCAGATTTATCTGAGGAATCCTACCTTGACTTGAGGCTTGATACTGTGTCTCCTGTTTGTTCTAAAGCAGAGGCATACTCCAGATGGAGGATCTGTACCTCCAGAGTAACTGTCAGTGTTCCCCTTCACTGCCAGGCTGCTGCACTGACTCCAGTCAGCCAGGGCTGTAACCTCCCATATAGAGTGATAATAGCTCCTAATGAGATACATCAATCAGGCCCAAGTGGGTGGGTTGGGCAGAGGGACAGAGGGGGGTCTGGGAGGGATGGAGCCTGTAGCAAAGGTAGGGGTGGTTGGAGGGGGAGTTGAAAGAGGGATGGAGTGATGAGGAGGATATAAGGGACATGGGGTGTAAATCAGGACATGGGGTCTGGTTAGGGATACGGAAGGATATTAGCATGGGGAGGTAAGGTAGTATAAGAATGGGGTCTACCAGGTCAGGGGCCCTCTCAAGAGTTTTTAATTGAGAGAGTGAACCTGTTTTAGGAAGTTATTAGTGCCCAAGATGGGTGTAGGGGCTGATTAACATATCTTGGAAGAAGATAATCTTGGTAAGTCAGTGTGATGCAATTTGACATTTGTATAATCGAGAGCAGACCTGATACTTTTAGAGTTCTCAGAGACTTATCATCTTTGATGATGGAGCTGAAAGGGTCCTTGTCAGCACAGGTAGTACAGATATGTACCCCAGGTACTTCGTGGTATACAGAAACATACCTGGCATTTTAAATGGTGAACATTCCATATTCTCCAGACACCCCCAAAACAAAACTGTATGCAGTTATTCCTTTTGAAATGAATATGAGACACTGATGTTGCACATCCTGAAATATTTGTTCTGGTGTATGTTCATTTTATATAGAACACAATCAAATACCTCTAATATGACAGTTTGACAGTTTCACACAAGAAAATGACACAGTGTGGAATAGATATATCCCAGGTTCCGTTTCTGTATTCTGATATTGACTACGGCATGGTTTTTGTCAGCAGAAACATACCAGGGGAGCCAATTCTGAAATTTGATTCTGCTATTGAGACCTCCAAGTGAGAAAAATAGTGGATACTAGGGACCTGATTCCACCTATGGACACAAAAATTGGGTAATCATGAGAAATGCAAAGAAACAACGAGAGAGATACTGTAAATCACGACTTGCGATATTTTTGCGACTTGCCTAATTCTCAAAACATAGTTTAGTCTGACAGTTTCAAAGCTTACTTGCATCTGAAAGTTTTATGTGGAGTAAATCTAATCACATATTAAAGTTTGCCGCTAATTATAAACACCATTCAGTGGAGTACTTCTGCATGTATGCAATCAGTGATGTTTTCCTAGATACAACACTTGCTGCATAGGCCAGATAAGCTTAAAACAATTCAAAGGGATTAAATAAATGGAATGACTCTAATAAATTGGCACTCATGAAGGACCAGTTTAGTCAGTTTCAGTTGTTTATCTCCAAATAAGTGGCATGAAACCTATCCATGCTCGCTGGATGGTCTCGGCCTTTCAAACAGTTTCTAAGAAATGTGTGTTGGACTACTGATTGAGTGACTTTTGTTCAGGTATCCATTGTTTGACATGTGACACGTGAGTATGAGTAATGCTAGTAATTAGTCATTCTCCTCATTGTTGTTGCTTAATATATGTATTGTCTAGATCTATTGTTAATTATATGAACTGGTGAATAATAAAGCGAAGACAGGACAGGTTGTTTGCCTATTATTCATTGCATTCTACCATCAAACTGTGTCATGATATTTTTGTGAGCTCAAGTCATTCGCAATTTTCGCAAAAATATCATGCTCGCAGAAATTTAATGATTTACAGTATATCATTGTGAAACAACTCTTCTCTTGGAAAGCCCTGTGACCAGCTGGAATTACTAAATTAGGCCAGATACTTCTGTTTTGTATCATGTTGTGTTGTTTAAGTGTCAGATTACCTCCTGTGTACCCATGCCATGGCAGTTAAATGGAGGCAGTGAAAATTTTGAAGTTGAGATAACAAACAGAGGAACTCTTCTCCCTCAAAACATTTCACATGTGGAAGGGCAAGATGGTGTCCGATTTCTTTTTTTCTGCATACCCAGTTGGAAAGGGAATGTGTTGTGTCTTCTACCAAACTTACTCATTTGCTTGCTTCTGGACGTGATGTGTGTGAGTTTGCTGATAGTTTGACTTCAGTATTATTTCTATGCATATGGAAGCAATGGACAATTTATAGTGAGTGAATGACTGTAGTGTTATGCTGCACTCAGCAATATTCTAGCTATATGGCAATGGTCTGTGAATAGTCAAGTCTTGACCAGACAATCCAGTGATCAACAGCATAAGCATCAATCTACGCAATTGGGAACCGATGGCGTGTGTCAACCAAGTCAGCGAGCCTCACCAGTTAATCCCATTAGTCCCTTCTTACGACAAGCATGGATCACTGAAGATCAGTTGTAACCCTGAACTTCAAGGGCAGACAATTAATAAGCTAGTGGACAATTTTGCCAGTGGACACTCTTGTGAACACTAAACTGTGATCCATATAACTCCAAAAATTAGCCTATAGAATGGTGTCAGCTTATCTATGGGTAACACTTTCATCAAACATTTATTTTCTGGTGACTGGCAGTAAGTAAACAACAACAAGCAATTTAGTTGTAACAAACCCAATAATATAACAGGATGAGCTAATTCTGACATAGTGATCGGTAAAATATAATGTTCAAATATTTGATGCTTTTCTGTCAATTATATCCCAATTCAGCATTCAGAAAATGTATGGACATAAATGAGGGTTATTTTGAAACTAAATGTTATACTATAGATAAGATAAGATAAGATAAGATATCTATCGCATAGCCTTCCGTTAAGGAACAGTGGCAATATGCTACAAACTACAGATATAAACATAAAAGGTACAAAGATATAGAAATATACATAGATGATCCTTATCATAATGGATCATCAATTAGACGTTAAATCTAAATTTACATATATTTGCATAAATTTGCATATATTTGTTTTGGAAGATGCAGCTATTCATAAATTGTTATTAAAGCTATGGATATCTACAACTGTTTATCAAGCTACATATTCCTGTGCATGTATATCTGATGGACTGCTGAACTGATTACTGCATACAGACTCTGTAGTAGACACTCAACTGAAGTGGCAACATGAATGCGAATTTATCAACTTTATCGGGACTCACAGTTTGTTTGACTCTTGTAAATGGTGTTTACAAACACCCCTCAGTTCCAGATGGAGCATTCAGTCTGAGAGACATGGAGCCCAGAAGTACTACAGATAAACCAGGCTCCCCGGGTCATCACTTGATGCCCCACCCCATGTTGATTCATGTCCAACTGATTATCTTTCACCCCTTAATTTCACAAAATAAATAAACACGACCAGTCAGGTATTCTCCTACAGGCTGTTCTGATACTGACTAGCAAGTATGACCTAGACTGCAGGCAGAGACTGGCACTGGCAGATACCAGGAGTATGTTGGACTAGACTTGCCCATGTCGAAATATGGTCTGGCACTGATAGAAACTCACAGCTAGACTCGCCCATGTCGAAATATAGTCTGGTACTGATACAAACTCACAGCTAGACTTGCCCATGTTGAAATATACTCTGTCACTGATTGAAACTCACAGCTAGAGTTGCCCATGTCGAAATATAGTCTGGTACTGATACAAACTCACAGCTAGACTTGCCCATGTTGAAATATACTCTGTCACTGATTGAAACTCACAGCTAGACTTGCCCATGTCGAAATATGGTCTGGCACTGATTGAAACTCTCAGCTAGAGTTGCCCATGTCGAAATATAGTCTGGTACTGATACAAACTCACAGCTAGACTTGTCCATGTCGAAATATAGTCTGTCACTGATTGAAACTCGCAGCTAGACTTGCCCATGTCGAAATATGGTCTGGCACTGATTGAAACTCTCAGCTAGAGTTGCCCATGTCGAAATTTGGTCTGGCACTGATTGAAACTCTCATCTAGAGTTGCCCATGTTGAAATATAGCCTGGTGCTGATATGAAGTCACAGCTAGACTTGCTAATGTCTATTAGGCAGTGTAATAAAGAACTGGCACTGGTGGAAATTCGGAGGGGGAATTGTTCATTACTCTGTTAGAGAGCTGAAAGAAAGTTCTGTCACTGATATAAACTAAGAGCTCATGTTGTGTAGTTCAACTTCTGACAGTAGTGTTGTGATACACATATCTGATGTGAAGCTAAAGACGATTGATGTTCATGGAGTTACTTGAAGGATCCTTGATACTAGATGACTCCTTGATACTAGAGGGTTTTTTGATACTAGAACATTACCTAATATTAAAGGGATTTTTGATACGTGAGGGCTCCTTGATACCAGAGGATTCCTTGATACTAGAACATTACCTACTATTAAAGGGCTCTTTGATACTTGAGGGCTCCTTGATACTTAATAAAAACTTAAAGTTTCCTTGATACGTAAAGATTCCTTGATGACTGAGGTTTCAATGTAGTATCATTGATTCTTGGAGGCTTCATAGCACTGGAGAAATTCTTTATACTGTAAGCTTCCTTCTAACTTGAGGGTTACATGTGACTAATACAGAATGGCAATGTTAAAAAGCTGTAAAGTTTAAAGGTTCCATAACACTTCAGAATTCTTTTATATGGTATTTTTTCAGCTTATATCTAGCTTGTTTTTGAGGACTATGTGTTGGTCCATGTTTTTTGTAGCTGATAGAGTGGCTACCTGTTGTGGATGTTTCAGCTACAGCAACAGGGGGCTGGGCTTGTGTAGACTGGGAGAGACTGGGAGATAACACATCTGCCTCCAGATAATGCCAGGCACAGGGTGCTTGCTGGAAAACTAGACAGGATGACCCTGAAATGCCTTCAGTACATGCACGTCTATTTTGTTTTGGGTTCAGGTTTACTAAAGTTGTGACAAGGTGTAATATTTTTAGAAGAATTGAAGATTGATAAATGAACCTAAATGTTTTGTTCGAGTTTTGAAGAATGGTTTTATCACTTGACAGATATTTGTTCAACACCATGACCGACAGATATTCAGTTGCATGAAATATGCAAACAGAATCCCCATAAACCAGGTTCTGAGTTTTTTGTGTACAAATATGCATGATAAGATAGCAAGCAACAACAGTAAGACAAAACAAGCAGTACAGTGTGAAATACCCAATGAAGGCTTTTCAGCTTTTTTACACCTCATCATTCACTGAGCCAATACAGGCATCACCTGTACATAGATCAGTACAAAAAGTGCTGTATCTTTTGTATTGCACATTGTTAGCATCCCTGCTGGTGTGACTTCTGACACACTTAGAGTGGGGTGGAGGGATAGGCAGGTGGTTAAGTAAGGAGCATTTGAAGATCTGGGTTCAAATGCCCCATGGGTACAATGATTGTGTGATGCCCATTTCTGGTAAGTGCCATGGCGTGAGACCCGTGAAGGTCCCGGGAAGGAATTGGCCTTCAGCAACCCATGCTTGCCATAAAAGGTGACTATGCTTGTCGTAAGATCGGGTGGTCAGACTCGCTGACTTGGTTGACACATGTCATCGGTTCCCAATTACGCAGATCGATGCTCATGTTGTTGATCACTGGATTGTCTGGTCCAGACACGATTATTAACAGACTGCTGCTATAAAGCTGGAATATTGCTGCATGTGGCGTAAATCTAAACTCACTCACTCACTCACCCTTGGCGTGATATCGCTGGGACAGTGCTAAAAGCAGATCATTAACTCACTCAGTGACAGTATTTACTTTAGAAACTTACATGTTTAGTAACCCTAAATAGCCTCTACGAAGAATAATCATCTGTGATGTCTATTTTGCCTCATTCGTTTAAAATAACCCAACAGCCTGGATCCAAGAGTGTGAAAACAATGACATACCCTGTGTGAATGATAACATGTGAGTAAATATTCAATGGCTTGTGAAGTTTCCTGGAACCCTGTCAATAACAGTTGTATTTGTTGTTGAACAGACTTGCTTGGCATTGTGTGGTGCCGATTCTATTCCTGCTTCTGTGTCATAAGATCAAGAGCTTTTGAAATAGAAAGATCCTGAAATTTGAAAAAAATATTCTTTAGAAGATATCCAATGGTAGTTATTGTAATTCCTGATAGAAAAGTCTTAGAAATTCTCACCTTATTCTGGTCATACATCTGTGCACAAGGCATATATAATAAATTTCAAAGTCTTTCTACAACAGAAAAATTTAACCTCATGTTTAGAGTGAGTGAGTGAGTTTAGTTTTACGCCGCACTCAGCAATATTACAGCTATATGGCGGCGGTCTGTAAATAATCGAGTCTGGACCAGACAATCCAGTGATCAACAACATGAGCAGCGATCTGCGCAATTGGGAACCGATGACATGTGTCAACCAAGTCAGCGAGCCTGACCACCCGATCCCGTTAGTCACCTCTTACGACAAGCTGAGTCGCCTTTTATGGCAAGCATGGGTTGCTGAAGGCCTATTCTACCCCGGGACCTTCACGGGTCTCATGTTTAGAAATGACCAACCTAATAGTATAGAAATAATTTGTTACTATGTATATAATTTCAAACAAATGTAGAACACTTCTTGATCACCCTAGGCCATTGTTATTTACATTATATCGTATTTGTTTTCTTGTGTCTCACTATGTACCCGACATATGTAGCATATAGCCTCTAACTGGTATGATAAGGATCATCTATGTATATTTATATAACATTGTATCTTTATGGTTATATTTGTAGTGTATAGAATATTGCCACTGATCCTTAATGGAACGTCATGCAATAAATATCTTATATTTTATATCTTATGCAACACCACTGACATAGACTGTCAGAAAAAAATTAAACTCCTGGTGTTTTTGCAAAACATCATGCTGAAGACACTGTTCGATTCCCCATGTACATACAGTGTATGAAGCTCATTTCTGGTGTCCCAGCTGTGATATTGCTGGAATATTGCTAAAAGCAACGTGCAACCATACTCACTCACTCACTCATTCACTCACTCACTCACTCACTAAGAAAACATGAAAATATTTTGAAAACAAGTCACAAACATCAATGATGAACAACAAAAAGATTACAGAACTGGCTATTTCTGGACATAATGGTCACGCCAAGGTGTAGACTTGCACATATCTCTATGGTATAATAAATAGTTTAAATGATAATTTCAGAAAAAACTGATACCTTGATACCTTGATACTGGAGGGTTCCTTGATACTAGAGGGTTCCTTGATACTAGAGGGTTCCTTGATACTAGAGGTTTGATGATACTAGAGGGTTCCTTGATACTAGAGGGTTCCTTGATACTAGAGGTTAGATGATACTAGAGGGTTCCTTGATACTAGAGGTTATATGATACTAGAGGGTTCCTTGATACTAGAGGTTAGATGATACTAGAGGGTTCCTTGATACTAGAGGTTAGATGATACTGGAGGATTCCTTGATACTAGAGGTTTGATGATACTAGAGGGTTCCTTGATACTAGAGGTTAGATGATACTAGAGGATTCCTTGATACTAGAGGTTATATGATACTAGAGGGTTCCTTGATACTAGAGGTTATATGATACTAGAGGGTTCCTTGATACTAGAGGTTATATGATACTAGAGGGTTCCTTGATACTAGAGGGTTCCTTGATACTAGAGGTTAGATGATACTAGAGGGTTCCTTGATACTAGAGGGTTCCTTGATACTAGAGGTTAGATGATACTAGAGGGTTCCTTGATACTAGAGGTTAGATGATACTAGAGGGTTCCTTGATACTAGAGGTTAGATGATACTAGAGGATTCCTTGATACTAGAGGTTAGATGATACTAGAGGGTTCCTTGATACTAGAGGGTTCCTTGATACTAGAGGTTAGATGATACTAGAGGGTTCCTTGATACTAGAGGGTTCCTTGATACTAGAGGTTAGATGATACTGGAGGATTCCTTGATACTAGAGGTTATATGATACTAGATACTAGATCTCTATGGTATAATAAATAGTTTAAATGATAATTTCAGAAAAAAAACCCCAATAATTTCCCTCAAATTTCCCTTTGACATGTCTGTTTAGAGGAAAGATTTACCATACATCCATGGGGTTATTAGCTTTGGAGCAAGTCTAACTAAAGCGTTTCTGTTCAGTCTAATGAAGACATCACACTTTGCCAGATGGATTAGTTGCAAAGATGAAGAAAACTTCCTCCCCCAATTATCCATTCTCCATCATTCCAGTTGGGAAGGAATCTCTCTCCAAGCATTCTCAACTCAATGAGCTGTCCAGGCCTCTGTGATGTTAGAGTTATGACCAACAGACTGGTCTGTAAATAAACTTTCAGCTCATTACCCAGCTTGTGGAGGGTGTGACTGTAGGTCCATACACTGTGATGTAGTGGGGGCTTCCCTTGACTGGGGCGGGCCCCCACTGGAGTTATATCTCAGCAGATATACACTGTAGATGTAGATGGAGCTGTCTGCTGAGCAGATTATCTCCTCTGTAAGGATCCCTGGGGGATATAATGCCTTTATTTACCACACTGGGGAGAAGAAAGGGAGTGTCTTGATTGGAATGACATGCTACTGAAGTACAAATGCTAGTGGAAGGAAGAGTTTCTGAGTTTGGGGGTAGGATGGGGATAGGAGGGGTTGCTTTTTGTTGCTCAGATTTTCAAAGTCCCTGTTAGATAATGAGACATACAACCAGGGGATATGCATGCCTCTTGCTGTGAGAATACCTGCAAGCATGTGCTCATATTTATATGCTAGTTACAAGAGTGATTGAGTTCAGTTTTACGCCAGTTTGGGCCATATTCCAGCAGCATCATGGCAGGTGACAAAAACCGGCTTCACATGTACCCATGTGGGGAATTTAACCCAGGTCTTCAGCGTGACGAGTGAACACTTCAAGCTACCCAACAACTCAGTGGTTAGGACTATATCTATATATATAGTCATAGGTTATAGATATAGATATAGTTATAGGTTATATCTATATATATAGTCATAGGTTATAGATATAGATATAGTTATAGGTTATATCTATATATATAGTCATAGGTTATAGATATAGATATAGTTATAGGTTATATCTATATACAGTATGGTTCAAAATTATTGAGAATAGCTAAAGCATTTCATATTATTAAACGAGAACAAATCAGATAAAATTGAATGTATTGTGAAAGTGAACTGACCTTTTCATGTTGTGTAGGTAACAATTTAATATTTTATCAAGTCTCCTTGACCTTCACGGCACAGTCTAAGACGGGTAGGCATACTTCCTATCAGAGAGGTTAGTGTCTCGTGAGTTATGCTGTCCCAGTATCGGACCACTTCTCTCTTCATGTCTTCAATTTTTGTCAACCCCTTTTGATTCACACATTCCTTCATCATCCCCCAAATGTTCTCAATGGGATTTAAGTCAGGACTATATGCAGGAAATGGTATTTCAGTCACATTTTTCTGCTGAAACCACTGCTTGGCATGTTTTGCGGTTTGTTTAGGATCATTATCTTGCTGCAAAATCCAGTCATTTCCATAAAACACATGTGCACTTGGAAGGAGAAAATTATCTAATATGTTAGTGTAGCGTTGACTTGTCAGATTTCCCTCAAACACACACAGCGGGGTCGTTCCTAATAAGGATATCCCTCCCCATACATGAAACTTTGGGCTGTATTTAGGTCGTCGATACAACGGTGCTGACGCAGACTTTGTCCATATTTTCACATTATTGGGATATACCCATATTGAGCTTTCATCAGTAAAAATCACATTTTCCCAGTCAAAGTTTTCATGTGCCAAACACCACTCAACACGCCTGTCTTTATGTTCTTGTTTCATGAGAGGAGAAGGAATTCCAGTCTTTTTCTCCCATCCAAGATCAATCAAATTTCTTCTAACTGTAGATTTTGATACAACTGTTGATCCCCTTTCTATCATTTCATACCTGATGTTGGAGATGCTTGCCCTTTGCTTTTTAGACGCTAAAATTCCCAGCCGGACGCGATCTGAGAAGTCCAATTTTCTGGGTCTCTCTGCTCCTTTCTGGTGCCCAAAATCCTTTCCCTCTTTAAAATTCTTCCTAATCCTATACAAAGTAGAAAGAGGAGTTCCTGTTCTCTCTGCCAATGTATTTACATCATCAGTTCCTTGATTACACAACTCAAAAATCAACCTTCTTTTATCTTCAGCAGAAATTGTTGACAGTGCTGAGGAAAATGACGTCTGCTACAAATTCAGGGGAGGTAACTCTAATTGTACTATACTCAGTAGGCCAAGATGAGTTACCTCCCTTATACCATTACTTAATTTTAAGTATCAGTGAATCAGTTGAGGTGTTAGGATAGCTCAAAGTAAGAAGAAAAATTCTCAATAATTATGAACCAGACTATATATAGTCATAGGTTATAGATATAGATATAGTTATAGGTTATATCTATATATATAGTCATAGGTTATAGATATAGATATAGTTATAGGTTATATCTATATATATAGTCATAGGTTATATATATAGATATAGTTATAGGTTAGAATATGGTAGGAAGGACTTTGTAAAACTAGCATCTATGCTCTGAAGAGCATATTTTTTAAAAAAATTAGCAGGTGTTAAGTTGTCGAAATGAAGTGTAATGAGTGAGTGAGTGAATTGTTTGACGTCGCAGTCAGCAATATTCCAGCTATATGGCGGCGGTCTGTAAATATTTGAATTTGAACCAGACAATCCAGTGATCAACAACATGAGCAATGACTTGTGTCAACCAAGTCAGCGAACCTGACCAGCCGATCCCGTTAGTCGCCTCTTACGACAAGCATAGTTGCCTTTTATGACAAGCATGAGTTGCTGAAGGCCTATTCTACCCCGGGACCTTCATGGGTCACCTTTCATGGCAAGCATGGGTTGCTGAAGGCCTATTCTACCCCGAACCTTCACGGGTCACCTTTCATGGCAAGCATGGGTTGCTGAAGGCCTATTCGGCCTGAAGTGTAATGAAAAGGAGCCCAGTCTTTCTACCATTTTCCGAAGCTGCAGTAATCTTGGCTTGAAAATCAAGACTTGCCTCATTTAGGGCTTTTGCAGAAAGGGCTTGATAACAAGGACCAGATTGAGGTTCGGGGACAGACTATTGGAATCTGGACAATGTCTGTTGATGAGATGACCTTTCACACCAAATATGTGATGTTTGGAATTTGCTGCTTTTGATTTCATGGAATGGATGGAGCAGATGGTAGTTATGGAGTCATGCGATTGAAGTTAAGTGTAGAGATGGGAAATAAATATTCAACAGGACTGCTTTCATCCTGTACTGTAGCACAGAATCTTTAAGTCAGTAAAATTTAGAAACAGAAGTGCCATAGTTGTCTTCCTTCTTGAAAGCTATAAAATACTGGTTTTGCTATAAATAGGGAGACTGTGGTTGGGGGTAGCCTAGTGTTTGAGATATTTGCATGCCATGCAAAAATTCCTGGGTTCGAGTCCTCATGGTTATACGATATGGGAAGCTCAATTCTGGTCTCCCCTGCCATGATATTGCTACAAAAGTAGGTTTAAATCCATTTAGTCAGTCAGTGCAATAAATTTGGAACAGATTTGTTTTGACTCTGACTCTTGAATAAATACTTAAACTGCCATGATATTACTTGAGTATTGTTACAAAAGTAGGTTTGAATCCATTTAGTCAGTCAGTGCAATAAATTTGGAAAAAAAATTGTTTTGACTCTGACTTTTGAATAAATTCTTAAAATCTAAAACACTACCTCTGCACAATTTCTCTGCAATTCCAGTTACATGCATGAAAAAGTATTCAAATTAATTCATTTTTTAACTTGAGCTGGAGTGCACTGCATTTGTGAATGTTTACATTCCTGCACTCCATATAAATGCACTCTCCTCATTCACTTGTGTGAGGAACATTTAATTGAAGTATTGTGAACAAATAAACATTTGAAGGTGATACAGTCCACGTGTTCAGAAGATCTATTCAACTGCAGTGTTGAAATTGGGAGCATGTATATTTGTATTAAGATCTACAGTTCTCATTGTTTAGATTAATGGTATTCCATTTGCGGCACTGCAAATTGTAAAAGTGTCTTTGTCGAAATGGCTTGATTTTTTTAAATTCGTCTTGAGGAAATGATGAACTGATTGTGTTTAAAGGAGATTTGGTTGTTAGTGGCATTTTTGTGTCAGCCTTTTTTGGAAATAACCTTTTTCGCTTTAATTGTTTTCTTTGACAGGACATATTACCGTGTTACCATGGCCATTTTGATACTGCCTCTGCCATACTTAAAACGACTGTAGCACGAGGGGGAGGATCGTATTGGTCAATATTGTAAAACAGACTGTAGACCATTGTAGTGCTATGATCACTGGTGAAACAGTAGCACTGGTTCATGAAACGGGAATTTTTTTCCTTTGATGTTACTACATATTACTCATCTTTGTCATTTTTGTGTTAGAACTGGCACTGAATCAGCTTATCCAACTTTTATCCAGGCTAATAATGTAAACTGTGTATTCGTGACATAACTTTGAGGGTCATGCTTGGAAGAACATCATACTGAGTGTGGATGTATAGCATTCTAATAATATTGTTTGATGTAGGATTGCTTTTCTGTTTTTTTAACTTTGAAAACATGTTTCTGTGTAAATGAGAGATTTCCGAAAGGAGAACCTGAAAGAAAATATGGTCATGGCAAGTTTCCTTCCTTCTGTTGATGGCACACTTCAAACTTTTTTTCATTACAGAAATTATTTAGAATGTTCAGAAGGAATGGAAAAACTCTCTTCTCAAATGTTTCATGTTTTCAGCTCTTTCCTGTTGGAATGCCAGACTGGTTTATGAAGAAAACCAAAATAATATGGATGTGTTTTGAATGCATTTGAGATTTTCCTGCAGTGCAGATATATTTAGATATACTGTTATTTTATTAGAGAAACAAATGTGTTATGTTATAAAGGATATTTACTGGTTTTGACGACTGAAAAATGTGACACAGACTATTCCACCTGTGATAGGGTTTTTACTATTTTCTAAATCGCTGTACAAGCTACAAACAAAACATATGTAGTGATTCTGAAAAACAAATCTTTGAAGTCATGAGTCTTGTTTCATGAAGTGAATTTTACGGCTGAGATGGTGGTACCTGCGGAACTACAACACCGATTTATGACGGTCTTAGTGTTGAGAATGTGTTGTGGAACAAGGTTGTTGTGTTGTTACATTTCTGATTTTGTGCTAATAGCGTTGTTACTGTTACTGTTGTTTGTTGTTGTTTTGTGAATTGTCCGAGTAGATGCTTATGCTGTGCTTTTGTTGTTGCAGTCTGTTACTAACGAGGACGTAACTCAAGAGGAACTCGGAGGTGCTAAAACACACACATCAGTCTCAGGTAGGTTGAGATATCACACATACTGCTTAGCCTTACCCATCTTGCTAGGTTGATATCACAGGTACTCTAAAGACTTGCCTATACAGATGTGTTGATATCACAAATCCTGCACAGACTTGCCCATTTTCACTAGACTGGTATCACAGATACTGAACAACTTGCCCATCTATGTTAGGTTGATATCTCAGATATGACACAGACTTGCCCATCCTCACTAAGGTTCATATCACAGATATGGCAAAGGCTTGCCCATCTTCACTAGGTTGATATCACAGATATGGCATAGACTTGCCCATCTGTACTAGATGGATATCACACATACTGCATAACTTGCCCATCTTCACTAGGTTGATATCACAGATATGACTTAGACTTGCCCATCTTTACTAGATTGATATCACACATACTGCATAACTTACCCATCTTCACTAGGCTGATATCACAGATATGACATAGCCTTGCCCATCTTTACTAGATTGATATGGCAGGTACTGGTTTGCCAGTTGTGATTGCATCCACTGGTTCCATATTATAAATGCTTCTAGGGCAAGCCCAAAACAGAGAGGTCATTATGTCAGATGCTGCACAGACTTGACCAAGTCAGACTGGCTGTTATCATAGATATAGTTTAGGCTTTTCATTTGCCAGTCTTTATTGCCAGTCCTGAATGCCTTTTCCAACTTCAGGCGTAGCCCACAAGGCTTTTGAGAACGATGTTGATGCCCTCCTGCAGCTCCGGGAGTTCTACAACTATCTCCCCCTCAGCAACAAGGACGATGCCCCTATCAGACAGTGTGATGACCCATGGTCAGTGGTTTTATCTATCAAATCAAGGGTAGTGGAGCAGTCTGTATCACATTTCAGATAAAATGTGGTAAAAATGTCATTAACCGCAAACATTAAAGCAAATTTGATTTTATTTTAATATCAGTGGTGAAATTATGGATTTATCTTGATGTTTTGGCTCATCTCATTCTAGCCTTATGTTATATGTATATGTTTTGTTATTATCTGACATCAGTCCATACATATGTAATGAGTGTGTTATAAACAATTCCCTTGTGTCAACATGAAACCGTCAGTTTTATTTAATTATAGCTGTAAACATTCCATCTGTATTATTGTTGATCTTTCTTGTGGCACCTAAATTAAAAAGGAAAAAGAAAAATGATTTCTACATCATCATATAAGCTCCCCTGGTGATATTCCGTCACCCCATGGAGTCATCTCCCCTTAATTCGAGATGCCAGAGCATACCCTTTTATTTCATTTCATCGTCACATATTCTTGTACCTTTGTCAAACAGGAACGTAGTGTGAAGAGGGGATGTATATGTACTTTGTGTATAAAGAAAACAACATAATTAACTAACAAAGCAGCATCTTGAGCAACTAAGCCAGTGAAATAACAATGTGATGAGAGGTGAGTGAGTGCTTGAGTAAGTTTAGTTTTATGCCACAGTCAGCAATATTCCAGCTATATGGTGGCAGTCTGTAAATAATCAAGTCTGGACCAGACAATCCAGTGATCAACAACATGAGCATTGATCTGCAGTTGGGAAGCGATCATATGTGTCAACTAAGTTCAGTGAGCCTGACCACCCGATCCTGCTAGTTGCCTTTTGTGGCAAGCATGGGTTGCTGAAGGCCTATTCTACCCCAGACCTTCATGGGTAGGATAGGAGGTGGAAGCCAGAGATGTACACATCAAAAGGCAGTTTCTGGTATTTCAGAAAGGAAGAGATGTTTACACAATTTACTAGGCTCATTGAAGAGTGCATCAGGGGCTGGTGGGTGTTGGAACTGAATCAATTTACAATCTAGCCAAATATGTTAATTATGTCGTTTTCTTTGTTACCCTAGGTTTCTATGCATCCTTTCCTTTCCATGTTACATTCATGTTTATCTGTTGGAAGGAAAATCCTGTCCATTGTTATTGAGAATTTTCTTCTTCAGGGACAGACTGGTTCCTGGTCTTGACACAGTTGTCCCCCTTGAAACCACAGCTGCCTACGACATCAAGGATGTCATACAAGGGGTAAGCTGGTTTGTAAGTCTGGTTGGTTGGTTGGTTGGTTGATTGGTTGGTTGATTGGTTGGTTGGTTTAACTCTGCACCCAGCAATATTCCAGCTATATGGCAACATGTCTGTAAATAATCGTGTCTGGATCAGACAATCCAGTGATCAACTTCATGAACATCAATCTACGCATCTAGGATACGATGACATGTCTCAGCTAAGTCAATGTGACTGACCATCTGATCAACTTTTATGGCTAGTATGGGTTGCTGAAAAGAAATTTTACCCCAAATCTTCAAGGGTTATTATATTAGGCAGTAATATGAGTGGAAACAAAGACTAAGATACATAAATGGACAAAGTTCAGAGTGCAACTCCTTTTCTGATTGCTGTATGGTGGTGACCATCTTCCTTATTTGCTATCTGTGGACAGTGAAACAGCAGTGTGAGGTTATGTACGGTTGGAAATTAATTAAGCAGCCCCAAGTTCTAAGACCTGTAACTGGAAGATTTAGAAAGAAGACAGTTTTCCTTGGTGATATGTGAAATTGACGTAGCTCAGTGTGCCGCACAAAGTGTAAGTATGAAAGTCAATGCACATGCAACAGCGCACAGACCACATGAAACGTCCACTAGCACATCACTGAAATCAACTTTATACTGATCACAGTTTACACTCTCTTTTGTCAATTTTGTTTTGTTATTACCATTCAAACAGTGTCATGGCACATCATTGAAGTCAACTTTATACTGATCACACTTTACACTCTCTTCTATCCATTTTGTTTTGTTATTACCATTCAAACAGTGTCATGGCAAATCAATGAAATCAACTTTATACTGATCACACTTTACACTCTCTTCTATCCATTTTGTTTTGTTATTACCATTCAAACAGTGTCATGGCAAATCAATGAAATCAACTTTATACTGATCACACTTTACACTCTATTCGGGGCGGTGGGGTAGCCTAGTGGTTAAAGCGTTCGCTCGTCACGCCGAAGATCCGGGTTCGATTCCCCACATGGGTACAATGTGTGAGGTCCATTTTCTGGTGTCCCCCGCCGTGATATCGCTGGAATATTGCTAAAAGCGGCGTAAAACCAAACTCACTCACTCACACTACACTCTATTCTATCCATTTTGTTTTGTTATTACCGTTCAAACAGTGTCATGGCAAATCAATGAAATCAACTTTATACTGATCACACTTTACACTCTGTTCTGTCCATTTTGTTTTGTTATTACCATTCAAACAGTGTCATGGCAAATCAATGAAATCAACTTTATACTGATCACACTTTACACTCTGTTCTGTCCATTTTGATTTGTTATTACCATTCAAACAGTGTCATGGCTCATCGTGAAATGTGTAAACTGTGCTGACATTTCAGCATGGACAATGAAAGTTAAATCCGTCCTGTTTTGGAATAAAATGCTGCAACGTCAAGTCTCTGTCACCATGATGTAATAAACAACGTAATGTCACCTTGTTACAGGATATTCAACCCGTCAACATTTACTATTCACCAACATAATGAATTTGTAGGTTATATTTATGGCCAAGCTTTCCACAATAGATGTAGAAGTTCCTCGGTGTGGAAAAACCAGGGTGTTGCTTAATTAATTTCCAACCATATATGACATTTTTGCTGGCTACCTACCATTTCAACAGACGCAGACGTCTGCTTATTGCTTTAATGAAGCACTAACAAGGACTGAAGTTGATCATGAGTTTCATGACATGATTATTGGCAAGAATGCTCATTCGATCACTCAGCAGCAGTGGTGATTTAAAGGCAAGAATTTTTAAATGCCAACTCCTTTGGATATGTTCTTACTCCATCGTCACATTACTCTGAAACATCATGTTTCCCATAATAATGGAGTCGAAATCCGTGAATTCTTGACTTTATGTGCATCACTCCTAACAGTTCTGATCTGATCAGGAAGCGGCTGCTACAGCTGGAGTGTTGCTGACTTTCTTGTGACACTGTGTTGACAGGTGGTGGACGAACAGGACTTCTTTGAGATAATGACAAACTATGCCAAGAACATAGTGATTGGGTTTGCCAGAATGAACGGCAGGACCGTGGGACTGGTTGGTAATCAGCCTAAAGTGGCAGCTGGTAAGTGATGCAGAGTCATTAGATTCTTTAATGTGGATGTGATATGACTGTGTGATGAAGTTTGGACTCAGGAGTTCGTGTGAGATGTCATTTGAACCATGAACTTAATGGATCAAAGAACAGGCTGCTGATCCAATCAGATGTCAGCTTTCAAATATGATTTTGCTTCATTTCACAATGATCTAATTTCTTGATTCAAAAGTTATTGTGCAACATTCTATATGTGGAATTTGGGGCGGTGAGTACCCTAATGGTTAAAGCATTCGTTCATCACGCTGAAGACCCAGGTTCGATTCCCCACATGGGTACAATGTGTGAAGCCCATTTCCTGGTGTCTCCCACCATGATATTATGAGAATATTGCTAAAAAGGGACGTAAAACTAAACTCACTCACTATTCAGAGTTTGTTAACTTGACTGCTTTCAAGAAATATGACATGATTTTAGGAATGCTTCCCATTCTAGTACTGGGAGGTGAACTGATTGGGAGGTTCACCTTCTTGGAAGATCTCCTCATAGTTCTTTGCACTTATTTTCATTACTGTACATATTCATTATTGTGGAGTGGCTTTTGTCTCTGTAATTATGAGCACAAATGTTCTTCGTTAATTAATCATCAAAAATATTTCATGTTTGTAGTTCACTTGGGAAGGATTCTAAGGACACAGAACTTTTTTCTTCCCTTTCATTGTCTGTGTTGTGAAGGTTTGGAGCTGCAATGATAGGCTGTACTCTGGTTTTGATTTTGAGCTGCCTCATTCAGACTTGGGGGAAGGATCTGAACATGACTATGTTACAAAATGATCTGTGTTGTTATGGTTTTTTGTCTGTTTGCAGCACTAATAAAGCTTAGGTGAGATTCAGTAGGTACCATTAGTAAATGCAAAGCTAAGGATCTAATTCAAACCTTTCTGTTCATTATTCCACCAGGCTGTCTTGACATCAATGCCTCAGTGAAAGGGGCCAGGTTCGTGAGATTCTGTGACGCATTCAACATCCCAATCATCACCTTCGTCGACGTCCCAGGCTTCCTGCCAGGTACGATGACTGGGGGTACTTTTGCTCACAACAATGCATTAGAGGTCTGGAGTTCTTTAAATGCACTATTGTTTTGTCAACTATGATTTTGTTGACTGCATCATCGTGTCAGATGTTTTGAGGTGATGATAGATTAAGGGGAGGTAATTGCAATTGAGTGGGGACACAATGCATATTCTGCAAACCATGTGTTTTGCTTGTGGTGGTTTTCTGTATTCTTGGGTAGAAATAGCAGTAAAAGTGTATGGTTATCATTAAAATTAGTGGCCTACCACTACTATTACTACTAATACTACTAACTGAAAACATGGTGGACAACACAATCCAGTTATCAACAACAGGAGCATCAGTGTATAAAACTGGGTTATGATCACTACCACTACCACAACCACTACCACAACTAGTGACACCAATGAAAATAATACGGCCATTTCCACACTGGAACATGGTCATGGTGCTATGTCCTTATTATCCTGGTTAATGGATCACTGTGCACTACCATCACTACCACTACCACTACCACCACTACCATCACTACCACTACCACTACCATCATTACCACTACCACTACCATCACTACCACTACTACCACTACCACCACCACTACCACTACCACTACCACCACCACTACCATCACTACCACTACCACTACCACTACCACTACTAATGATACCAATGAAAATTTCCACACTGGAACATGCTCAAGGTGCTATGTCTTTATTATCTTTGTTGATGGATCAATGTGCACTCCATGTTCACTCTGACATCCCTAAGCTGCCTGTAAGGTTGACAGTCACTCTAACATCTTATTCCTCTGGGCACTCATTACTTAGATGTGATCTTCAGCAACCCATGCCTGTCACAAGAGGCAACAAAGGGGTCACTACTTTAGTGCTGATCTCCACATGGCATGGACGTGCTTTAAGCACAAAACATGATAGACATAATTGCCTGGATAACCCAAGCTGCCTGTGAGGTGCTAGAAGGTTTTCTGTATGGTAAACAGTGTCAAGTTTGAGCAAACTCACTTGATTAAGGCATAACAACATAGGCACTTCATTGTGTGAATAGAAATTCTCAGACATAAGGCTGACATACACAGTCACCCATTCAGTGACTCTCAGTGACCAATCTTGCTTAGCTTCACCTAACTGTGGCATACGTTCCATGCACAAGATCACACACCACCACTGAAAGTATACAAAAAAAGTCTCAAATCTTTATGATGAGCTTTCATCATCTGTTGATCATCTCTCTGAGTTCATCATCGAGTTCATGTGTTTCCCCGACAGGTACGAGTCAAGAGTATGGAGGAATTATCCGTCACGGAGCCAAGCTTTTGTATGCATATGCAGAAGCTACAGTGCCCAAGATCACAGTTATTACCAGAAAGGTAGGGAATCCTGCAGTGAATCATCAAATATTCACTAACACAGGCATGGCTGGCCAAGTTGTCCAGGATGAGCCTGTGACGATCCGCATTAGAATTGATCTTCATTAAGCTGTGTCTGTAGTTAAAAGTGTTGATCACTGGATTTTCTGGTCCAGACTCGATTATTTATGGACCGCTGCCTGTAACTGGAATGTGGCAGCATAAAACTAAACTCACTCAACCACTCACTCACACTCACTGTGGAGAGTTCTGTCCCCTGTGTTCTCCAGGAATGTGTTGTGAGTTTCAATCTTACTTTGCCCCAATTATGGTCTTGGACTTGTCAGCTTTGTACCCTTGGCCATTGGTTAATCCAAAACAGTAAATAGTTGGAAACTGCCTCATTTTAGACTCCCACCCCTTGCTGACAAGTCCTGGTATGCTCCAACTCACTCATTCACTATTTACTGATTAAACTGATGCAGTGTCATGCAACACACCACTTAGTCGCATGTGTTTTACAGAGAAAATGACTACAAATCAGATGATTATGTGTTCAAATCCCGGTGAAGCACAAGTATGTTTCCCTGTTACTCTGTGTCATACAAGTATTTTATTCTCATTTGATAAGTGGGTGAGTTTGGTTTTATGCCTCTATGTAGTGGTGTACTTATTATCAAAAACCAGTCACAAGAAGCATGTCAGTGTACAGGAACCCACAATATTGTTTTACGAAAAACAGTGTCCTTGAGAACAAAACACCCCTGATGCAAGCGATGCTGTTGCAGGCATATGGCGGTGCGTACGATGTGATGAGCTCAAAACATCTCCGTGGCGACACCAACTACTGCTGGCCGACTGCGGAGGTTGCTGTCATGGGAGCTAAGGTGAAGTACTGTTTGTTCTGAGAGAATCATAATTGTAATAGAGTGTCCGTTCTTGAGGGTATTATTTGTTGATGATTCTGTTTATCCTTAATGTAAAGATGAAGGTTCTGAGCTGTTATTCTGGTTTTCATAAGTTAAGACCTGTGAAGGTCCGGGGTAGAATAGGCCTTCAGCAACACATGCTTGCCATTAAAGGTGATTCTGCTTGTCGAAATAGGCAACTAACGGGATTGGGTTGTCAGGCTCGCTGACTTCGTTGACACCTGTCGTTGGTTCCTAGTTGCCCAGCTGGCTGCTCACTCAATTATTTACAGACAGCTGCCATATAGTTGATATATTGCTGAGTGTGGTGTAAACTAGACTCCCTCATCACAGACTCACTCACTCACTGACTCATAAGTTAAGAGTGAAGTTTTGTTGTCATAAGTGAATTCTTATCGTGGTGTGAGGTGTAAACTAAACTCACTGACTCACTCCATAAGTTAAGGGTGATTTTTTGCTGTCATAAGTGAATTCTTACCTGTGACTGTGAGGAAGCATCTCCCTGAGGGTATCATTTGGATGGTGCACTGTTTATTGTGAGGGAATCACGACCTGCAATGAAATATCTCTCCCAAGGTCTTAGTTTGCCTGAGTCTGTTGCCTATCCTACAGACTTATTTGCATGAGAAAGAAGTACTACATGATCTGCTGCAACAGCAATGTGTGTAAGAATTTGTTAATGATTTAGCTTATGTCGATATATGCTACAAATAGGAAGCCAAAAGCACTCTTCAACAGCATTTTTTTAAACCTTAGATATTAATTCAGTAATAAACAATGGTTGTTTCTTTTATTTCTACCAAGACTACACAGTTTTATTAGAGATTAAGACTTAGGGTGTATTAGGTGGTAGATATAAGTGATATTTCCCTAGTCATGTCTGTATGCCCCACCAGGGTGCTGTGTCCATCATCTTCCGAGGCAGCAACACCCAGGCTGAACAGGAGAAGGAGTACATTGACAAGTTTGCCAACCCCTTCCCAGCTGCTGACAGAGGTAACTTTGACTCTTCCACAAGTGCAGCACAGAGTTCCATGGGAATGCCTAATGGTTAAGGTGTCATCTCGTTGAGGACCCGGGTTCGATTTCTCACATGGGTACATTGTCTGAAGCCCATTTTTAGTGTCCTCTGTCTCTCATTCACTCACTCACTCACTCACTCACTCACTCACTCACTCACTCACTCAAGATTGAGTCGAGGTTTACATTGTTTGATACTCTAAAGGTACAGATGAAAACAAGACCTTACACTTTCAAGGAAGTCCAAGCCAGTCTGACAATTCAAATGTAAAATCTCTCAGCCGGTAAAACTGTTCAAACTTCCAAGCAGGTGTAACTATTTAAATGTAAAACCTCTCATTTGGTCTTACTATTCAAAAGTAAAACCTCTCTTCACATCACAACTCAAAGTAGTATCACTCCGAAGTTGGCATTGAGGTGGCAAAGGTGTATGTGGTAAGGCCCCAGTAGGTCCTCAAGTATTAGGGGAGGTGGGGTAGCCTAGTGGATCAAGTGTTCGCTTGTCACACAGAAGACCCGGGTTCAATTCCCCACATGGGTACGCTTTGTTAAGCTCAGTTATTGTGTCCCTTAGCCTTGATATTGCTGGAATATTGCTGGAATATTGCTGAAATCAGTGTAAAGCAGTGTGTGAAATAAGCCCCAAACCCAGCCAGATATCAGGGCTGGTAAGTTCAAAATGTTACCAGCCCAAAAATGATTGAACCAGACCAGATCAGGTGAATTTACTCACATGTGTGGAACGTGGTAATTTTTTTTACCATACCATCATGATAGCTAGCCGTAAATTTTCACTTTCCTTCCTTTATTTCATACACTGTGTAAAGCTAAACTGAAATCAAACTGACTACTCAAGTACGGTTGAATGTTCTGGGCATGTTCCAGGGTACGTCGATGACATCATTGAGCCCAGGACAACAAGACAACGAATCTGCCAGGACTTGGAAGTCTTATCCAGCAAGAAGATGGAAAACCCTTGGAAGAAACACGCCAACATGCCGTTGTGAGGATACAGAGGTTTTAACATTATAGGCAGACTTTATCTATGTGCATATGTTGGTAGCTCAGCTGAAATGCATCAAGTGCTGTTTTGGACATATGTGTAAAGTCAGATCTTTATGTGTGTGTGTGTATGTGTGGTTGATAACGTAAAGGGAAGATATATGTAGATTGGTGTTTGTTGAAGTATTGATACGAAAACATTGAAGTAAGTTGTGTCGCACTATATTATGACATTGAAATGACTTGCCATTATGTAAGTGAACTGGAAGAACATGCAGTCAAAGTAAACTTAGCCTCAGTACTTTTCGTTACACTTCAGTACTGAGTCTAACAAAACCTAGTACGAGGTCGCATCTGGTAACCTTTGAACGACCTATGACCGTCCAATCAAACGTGAGAAGACTGAACAGATTTAACCAGTCAGACAACGGCTACTGTTTAGGGTTTGGCGGGACTTAAAAAACTCATTAGTCACTGACACTGATCCCTCAATACATAAAAATCTGCATAAAAACACAGGTATTTGACCTGCTGTTTATATGTTTACGATGTTCTGATGACACTGTTACCATTAGCTAATATTTCTGCAAGCTGACATCCTTGAATGTTGATGAAAACGGTATTTTCTGTGACTGTTTACTCACTGTTGACAGTATTGTAGCATGCTACATGTGCATTACGTGGTAGCGATTGTACGCAAAATAGTATTTGGAATTGTTTGGGTACAAAGCTTTCCGAGGTAAAAGTTCAAAAGGCATATGCGAATGTCCACTTTCTCAATTTGGTAAGCTGTGTTCTGATAGGTCAGTCTCAAAGGTACTGAAACTAAGTTTACTTAGACTGGAAGAACGTGTTAACCATATTTCAATACCTCCCACTATCAGTATTGATCTCCATGTGAAGGACACATGTACTTTTAACTAAGAACCCAGACTTGTTGTAAGAGGCGAGTGTTTGAATCAGTTGGCCACTCACTGACTTGGTTGATGCATATCATTGTATTCCAAATGCATTTATTGATGATCATGCTGTCGACCACTGGATTATGTGGTCCCAACTCGATTATTTACAGATCACTGCCATATAGCTGGAATATTGCTGAGCATGGCAAAACAAAACAAGGAACTCTGTTTGCCGTATTTACTAATTTTTCATCATAGTTGTGAAAGGGGGGCCAAGTAATCTGGTACACCCTTATCTGCTGTGGAGACTTGGATGCAATATGGTATCAGAAACCTGCAACCGTAGGTTCATGTTCCAGTTCACCCTGTTTGAGACTTTATCAACACCATACACATGGTTTTAGGTTTTTGGCAATGTGGTAAGTATCACGTCAACTTTTCTTCCAAATGAAACTGACTTGACATAGCATAACAGAAGTATTGTTTGAAATGGCAGAGGACATTCAAAGTGCATTCAACCGACGTTTTCAATGTTTCTAGGTCTATCAGCACTATACTTTTGGTTTAGGGTTGTACTGCAACACTGAACCTTTCCATCCAAATGAATCTGACTTGCTGTGATATACTTGAAGTATTGTTCAAAACAGCAATATATTTTTAAAATCCACTACTGGTGAGGAAACGCATTCACCTGACATCCGCAATGTTTTTAAGCCAGTCAACACTATTGACATGGTTTGGGCTTGGGGTGGTGAACATCTGGTGCTCCATCACTCACTGCATTACCAGCGTCCGAGCATGGCGGTAGGAAGATCGCTTGTTGATTATTTCCCTCACATTAGTACAGTGACCACTGATTCTTGCCTTCCAAATGAAACTGACTTTCTGTAATATGACTTAAATGTTCTTCGAAGCAGCATTAGATTCAAGTTCCACAACTAAGTTGGTCATCTTTCTGCCAAACTAAAATGAAAATCAGATGACCAAAATAGATGATATATCTCAAACAAAGCTGACTACAATGTCACTTCTCATACTACCCACAACTCCAGGGTCCAAGCTTGATTGTCTCAGGTATTTTGTGATAGAACTTCCATGTAATTGACTGTATCATATCCTACTCACAGAATGTAGAGCACTGACTCTATAGGATTGTGAAAGGTTTTAAGGAGATTAAGATTCCCGGTAATTTTGCTGACTCACGTTTCTCCACAGCTTCTCCCAAGTCATGTGTCAGCTTATGTGTATCATGTACCATGTCAATTCAGTGTTTCTGTTACAACAACCTGGGTCCTGATCCACAAAATGGTCATTGCGCTACAACATCTGGAGACCTATGATCAACTATACAATTACAACAGATTGTAACGTTACAAACATTATTGGATCGGGACACTGCTCTGTGCGTTGTGTTAGCTCTTTGTTATGATGTTGTTTTGGGGTACACGCCATGGGTTGCATCCACTACCAGAGGTCCTTGTATGTAGCTGGATTTGGAGATAGACTATCCGCTCCTAGATTTTCAAGATCTGACTAACCATGCCACTGTCTGTCCCTGAGAAGCGCTGGTTATCCACTTGTTCAGAGTTGCCACCCTTGGGTATATTAGGATCCTGTTATTGTGGGTTGCAATATTGTTTCACCTGGCTTGTTTCTAGGTTTTGTCAACACCACACCCATGTAATGGCTTTCCGCAAAGCCAGGTGAATATCTTAGACTGGTATCGCTTTCGTCCCTTGGCTGACATGCCCTAATGTAACAGGAATACTATTCAAGAGGATTAAGCTGAACTTACACAAGGGATGGCAATTTTGTGCTGATTTCATTTCAAATCTTTTCAAATTATTCTGTGAGAAGTCAAAATCCGTTGAGAAACCTTGATTCGATGAGACAATAGTAAGTCTTTAAGCGGCATTTTGAAGTTGTTATGTATCTTTAAAAGATCTTGGTCATGTATTGTTTTTGTTGATGGTCAGATCACTGTTTGTGAAAAACATGCATTTGTCACTCCTTCTATGGAAGCTTGTGTGATTGATACAAGATGCAACAAATGAATAAAGACACTGGGAACATGTGTCATTTCTTTGTAAATTTCGAGTGGATTTGTTGTGGATTTCCTCCATTATATGATAGGTGAATTCAGTTCACCCATGCCAAAGTTACAGAACCAGTAAAATTCTACCTTTCCTTCTTCAACATGGCAACAAGCTGAAACTTTATGATTGTTTTTTTTCCGTCAACACACAGTAAACAAGGTAAACACACGACAGAGATACTGCTTTATTATATGTTTACCTTGTTTATCGTGAGAATTTGATGATGTGAGGTCAAAACATGAACAGGACCTATTTTTATGGATAGACAACTACTTTGTTGCAATAGATGCCTTGGTGTAGATGCTAACATTGTTATCGAGAGAGTGATTCATAACATTATACACAAGGAGAATATATATTTGAGTCTATACAATTCAAAAGGTTGTTGTGCAGTATGATGACATTTGACATTTGAAGTCAGTTCATTCATGTCAAAGTTTACAGAACCAATAATCTCCCTTATTTCTTCACCATGGCAACGAGTTGCAACTTTATATACCTCCCAAGCTACTTGATTGACCCCAAGCCATAGTCTCATATGGCACACCTCAGACACAAACAATAGCTCAACACTTGCATCACTGCCCTCGCTCACAAGTCCTCACTCCAAACTTATCACCCTTCAAATTTAACCATCAACATATACTGTATACATTATAATGATTGTGATCTTGACAGTTGCAACTTTATTATTGCTCTTTCTTCAACAAGGCAAACAAGATGGGTATATGAAAAATATATTGTTTATTATACTGTGAACATTTTGTTTACAGCTGATGAGATCTCATTTTCACAGCAATAACCAACAAACAACACAGATATTACTGGTGATATGAGGACAACAGCACATACAAGTACACCCATATGCTCACTGAAATAAATGTGAGAAAGTTTTTATATTTCACATTGATGTATATGTCTTCAGGCATCACACAATGAATGAGTCACATGGGCAATATTGTGCCATATTGTGACAAAAGTATGTATCAAACTGATTAAAAAAATAAAAAATATAATTATGTTACACAAGTGAAAAGGGTAGGCATACAACCATAATTTTCTGAAACTATTTGTAGGCACAAGGCTGGTATGAATTGTTACACAGCTGTGTTTGCATTACTTGTACAGGCATCACACAATGGATGAGTAACACCAGCAATATTGCTGCCACATCGTGACAAGTATATGTATCGAACAATGATTAAAAAACATGAAAATATAATTAAGTTACACTAGTGAAAAAGGGAGGGCATACAACTATAATTTTCTAAAACTAGTTGTAGAGACTAGGTTGGTATGAATTACTACAAAGCTGTGTTGGCATTATCTGCTTTGTGGGGTTTCCCACAGGAGGGAGAATTTGATGATATGAGGACAAAACATGAACAAACATTCTTATCAACTTTGTTTCAATATATGCAAGGATGTAAAGGGTGTAAATGCTAACAGTGTTATCAACAGTGATGCATAACATTGTGCCCGTGGAGAATATATGTATCTGAAGAATATGCAAGTGTACACAGTTGAAGAGGTTGATGTACAGTGTGATATTATATTAAAAGGTAATTGTGATCAGTGTTTGCAATACTTTAATTCGTCGGCTGGGCACCTAGGCCTGCTGCAGCCTTCGGGCTTTAAAATCTACAGTCCCTGAATGAAATCTGCAGGCCAGGTTTCTCAAACCAATAATAACAACATAGACTACACTGTTTCACACTGTTTCTACAAAAACAATTAGCAAACCCTATAGCACAGAGACACGTTTGTATTTGTTAAAAACTGGCCTTTAGGGCTGACATGCCAGGAAGTGAAACAAAGTTATCCTTAAAATGATGGTTCGTGGATCATTTCCAAACGATACTAAACGAAAAAACAGATGCGAAAAAAGGACGGATAAATTACCGAAGGCCACAAGGGCCTGCAGATATTTGAAACTGCAGCCCGATACAATAACAACGATCCGTCCATTATTTCGAACGCTGTGTTATTATCCACGATGCTGTGTATCACTTGCGTTAAAATGATGATAGTATCTGCACGGGAAACGTTGCACCTAATGACCCTATCACTGTAGACGGTACCATGCGCCGGAATCGAACCCTCCGCCTCAGGACGATAAAACGTCACCAGAGACCATATAATATATTTAATCTATTGTATGGTCTCTGATGTCACTTAAAGAAGAATACTAACGAAACTTTGAAACAAAAACATCAGAGAGGTAAAGGCATTCAAAAAGTCATATTCCATGACTAAAACTGAACAAAAACTATGTAAAATGTCTATCGGCACAAAAACACATACCAGTATTTACGCCTGTTTACGGAAACACCTGACATTTAATGCGAAGAGGTGATATCGCGTGATATGACGTCATATTATGTTCTTGTTGACGATGGCTACCTCTTTGATTTTACCTCACAACTTGACTCACCATTCTTGAGCAGTTAATGATGAACCTGAGATCAGTTTTGGAAATGGGCTGCAGACCGTATCAATACAAGGTAATTGACTCCAGACCGTATCAATACAAGGCTGTGGACTCAAGACCGTATCAATACAAGGCAGTGGACACCAGACCGTATCAATACAAGGCAGTGGACTCCAGACCGTATCAATACAAGGCAGTGAAGATGAAGAAGGAGAATCCAGCAAAACGGGGCCACCTCACTTAACACATTTGTTGACTGTAAAGATCGGGTTAGCATTGGATTTCAGTAACTCATAAAAAAGCGACAGTCGGACATCAGGTGTTCAGATTCATGAAAATGACTGACACCTGCCACTCTATCCCAACTGTGTACAGATCAATCATCGATCACTGGATTGGCTGGTCCACACTCGATTATTTACAGACGTAAGTCACGTAGCTGGAGTATCAATTGATGAGCGCGGCGTTAACGGGGAACTGCTTCCGTGACGGACATCGGGACTGGGCTACTGTCTACCCTGGCCAAATGTCTTCAACTAGTCTGTCGTACGGACCCTGAAGTATATGTATTCAAGAAAGCCCATGCAGGTCTAGAAAATGTGGCAAGTCTAGATTTCCATCCAAATGAAGAAAGTCTCAGGGCTCCATTTCATTTTATTATATTTTTTCACTATGAACGTTTTCTCAGTAAAATATGTTCATTTCAGAGACTAGCTGTTAGTCTAGTCTTCAACCTGAACGGTGGCACATTTCGCAAGGGTGGACAAACATCACATGTTATCTGGAAATAGCCACAGTAGCGCTGTTTGATTGCAATATCAGCTCATAAGTGATATTTTTTCAGGCAATGAAATGACATGCTATACAGTGACTACCACAAACATTGTCCTAACTCGTTCATTGATGTAGGCTTTTCGGAGTTTGTAATGCCCGCGTGGATAGTGACTAATACAGTCTGACCCTACTTCGGTGCTTTTACCTTTAATCCTGTCGTTTTAAAATATGATGCCCATCACCTATGATATTAATGCACAGACGTTTGATTTATCTGAATCCGTAAACTAAACAATCCCACTTTTCCACAGCTAGAAAAAAATCTGAAAAATTACTTAGGTAAGTATGTATGCAGTTTTCAACTTCAGTACACAGAAAATGCTTTTATGTATGTCATATGCAACAAAGAAGTTCAGTTCGTATCTCAAAACAATGTCAGCCCATAGGTGATTTTTTCAGGCAAATGAAATGACATGCAATGCAGGGACTACCACGCCCATTGTTGCAACTCGTGGTTGGTGGTATTTCCCTTCATGTACTTGATGAACAGTAACCGTCAGATTATTGCAGTGTGAGTGAGTGAGTTTAGTTTTACGCCGCACTCAGCAATATCCCAGCTATATGGCGGCGGTCTGTAAATAATCGAGTCTGGACCAGGCAATCCAGTGATCAACAACGTGAGCATCGATCTGTGCAATTGGGAACCGATGAGTGAGTGAGTGAGTTTAGTTTTACATCGCACTTAGCAATATTACAGCTATATGGCGACGGTCTGTAAATAATCGAGTCTGGACCAGACAATCCAGTGATCAACAACATGAGCATCGATCTGTGCAATTGGGAACCGATGACATGTGTCAACCAAGTCAGCTAGTCTGATCACCCGATCACGTTAGTCGCCTCTTACGACAAGCATAGTCACCTTTTATGGCAAGCGTGGGTTGCTGAAGGCCTATTCTACCCCATACCTTCACGGATCTTATTACTAAACATTATAAATTAAGATCTGATGTGGCAAATGTACTACATGTTATGTAATATGCGCATGGAAGTACAGCAAGAGGAATTATCAACCGAGTTACAAAAACAAACACGCTGATTGATTAATTAATCTTGCACGGCGGATTTGTTAAAAGTTAGCAGTTACATATAGATTTACTAATCTAAACTGAACACACCCTGTTATAAAGTGTCTGTGTTAAACAACGCCCTTCCGACAAAGGATTAATCGTCAATATGTTGATTGATGGCTCATTGTTGAGAAACTACCACTAGTGAAAACGACATATTACTTTTTGACATGTTGTATTTTTAAAAGACACGACGTGGAAATTCGTTGTCACCTGCAGAGTGAACGGGTGAGTTGATATTTAGCGTCACAACGGCAATATTGCAGCCATATCGTGACGAGAACAATTTAATTTATATCAAGATTAGAATTAATAAATTTAGAACATAAAACCTGCCATCGAAGGACAGTAAAATACTAGACTATCACATATATGAACATAAAACTAGCATGTCAAACTAAAATACTGCAATCAGAGAAGACAATACAATATAAAATACGGGCTATGGGTGACCAACAACTGAGGGTAGATCACCATACTAGGGACCATGGGGACTTGCATTACCTTTGCTACCTGTCACCTGCAGATGAATGACACGTCGTTTCTTTAAGCGGAAATTGATACATTCCTCTAACAACGTAATAGTCTGACATTGTTGCTACAACTTTAGCCTATTTTGATTTAATTTAATGTTATCAAGTTTAAAATGCATGCAAATAGGATAATAAACTAATTAGAATTACAAGACATAGTATAAAGACGCACATTGACTTCGTTATTTTTCAGTCCTAACATTTATTATCACAGGCAGATGTTTAAACTTCAAATTTTTTTCATTTGTTATAATAATGAATATGGAAATATATGAATATCATCGAGTGAAAAGTGTTTCTACTATCCATTGCGCACGCAGGTGGCGCAGCCGAGGTCACTAACCAGGCATGAATATGGGATATCATCCGGGTACTTTAAATGCACAGGGTTGTGTACTGTACACCAAGGGTTGTGACAACACTCAAGTGAAAGCGCACACAAAGTTGACTTTTTTGCCCCTGGTCACAGGTAGGCTCCGGTCCCGGCACTTCCATGCTCGCAGGATTACTACCCCGGCGCCTTAGACCCTCTGATTCCGAGCATACAAAAGGATTTTGAAAGAAAGGAGACTCTTTGATAACCCCACCCAACGTCATCACCAGCAGAAAGGGACCGCGTAGAAAGTAGATCGCAATAATGTATTCAGATCAGGGACACAATTCATTAGAAACTCAAACCCGGAAGTGGAATCAGTAAAAAAGATCTGTACGTTTTCCGATGGCATCACACAAGCATTAAATCAATTGTAATGTTTGTCACATCACACCATCGCAGCACACACCCCCCCGCCCCCCCCGCCAACACACACGCAGACACACGCAGACAGACACACACGCAGACACACACACACACACACGCACACACACACACCTCCTTTCTCCATCCCAGAATCCATCAGTTAGTGTTCATCAGTGAGCTCCACTTCCCGACCCGACTCCCATACCTGTTAGTTATGTCAACCCACTCTTATGATTGTCAACGAATTGCAGGTGAAATAAGGTCCATATGAAATGTATTGTGTTAACGCTTTACTGTCAACCGTGAAGGAAAATTTATCCCCCGCTGCCAGTTTATGAGAGCCAACGAAGCACGTCGACAGGTACGAAGATTGTTTTACCTTCACCATATCAATGAGATCTTTGGAGACATTTTTTCGGCGGTGCATGAGGATGTATGTTCTAATCAGTGCGGATGTATCATTTAAGAGGTTGAGGAATGTATCAAAACAGATATGGCCATGGAAAAGATAGATCCCGCCCTGGGTAACGCTGATGTTTCCGTCCTGCTTGCTGTGAACGCCTCCGTTCACGAAATGGACATCATCTTGCTCCCCAGAGTTTCGCCACAAGAGGGTACCATCTGAAATGAATAAAGTATTCAAGAAATTAGAGTGAGTGAGTTTAGTTTTACGCCGCACTCAGCAGTATTACAGCTATATGGCGACGGTCTGTAAATAATCGAGTCTGGACCAGACAATCCAGTGATCAACAACATGAGCATCGATCTGTGCAATTGGGAACCGATGACATGCGAGCCTGACCACCCGATACCGTTAGTCGCCTCTTACGACAAGCTGAGTCACCTTTTATGGCAAGCATGGGTTGCTGAAGGCCTGTTCTACCCCGGAACCTTCACGGGTCTCAAGAAATTAGAAACCAAGCAGGACGAAACATATGTATTATGGCGAGCATATATACAAATGTACTCAAAAATGGAGCGGTTGAATGTATTGAAGTGAAGACGCTTCCACTGCAATTCTACCACATATCCTCACAACGATAACATCATAACATGACTTAAGTGATTTTAAGCTTACTTCAGTTTTCTGTTTTAAACTGAATTTTGCAAAACATTCCAAACAACTTAAAGGTACAGTTTACACACAAACTGATGTATCGAAAAACAAATTCGTATCTTTGAAAAGATTATTGTCATGTGTCCAATAAATGATGAAACGCAGTGAAAATTCCTAACAAAACTGTACACCAACACGAAGCAAATATGCACAATAATTTCCCATGCTTTACATCAATCAATGCATGAACCTCCTTGTGCAAGTCATGTGCATAAGGATTGCAATTTCAGAGAAAGAGAGAGAGAAAATGAGAGAAAGAGAGAGAGTTCTTTAAGCGAGTCCACTGGTGGGTAGTACGCTAGTATATGGCAGCAGTCCGTAAATATTCTGGCCCAGTGATCAACAGCATGAGCATCGATCTACGCAACTGGGATGCAATGCCCCAAGTCAGCGAGACTGACCACGCGACCCCGTTTTCCGGTGGTGGTATTTCAGTTTCAGTTCATTCCCTCTAAAACTATCTAAAACCTGTTAACAGTGATGTTGGATAAACCTGATAATTATATTCCATTCAGTATGACAGAAGTTTGGTGATTCTCTCTTGGTCGAATCCTACCAAAAAGGGTTAAAAGATGGCAGTTGCTGTTCAGTATAAACTGACGCTTCTAGTCATGTTGAAATACCCTATGTTCGCAATTTGAAACACTGGTCCGCTGTTTTTTCGTAGGTGGATTAAGATATACTGGAAGAAAATAGTTAGGGATATGTGTAAATTTTCAAATTATGAATAATGATCTATTAATATAATGACCCACTGATGAAATATCAATCATAAAATATCCCCAATATCCCTAACTTATTTTGTCCAGCATATGTACTTATGACTGCATGGACCGTAGTCTGTAGGAACCTACGCTGCGGAAGGAAGTTAGTCAGTTACTCTCCCTTTGTGGAAATAACCACAAGATGGCAATTGTTGTTGCCTTGCCTGCGTTGAGCATTAAGGTGAGTGACTGAGTTAGAATTTTACATCGCACCGGCAATGTTACAGTCATATGGTGATGATAAACAAGGTAATCAGTTTAAAATATCTGTCGACAGAGGACAATAAAACTAGTAACTAGTCTATCACAGATATATAATTATAAATCAAGTAATGAAATCTGTGATACTTTAACGATAGAGGACGATACAATGTGAAACAATGGGTTATAGATTCGCCAACGACTGACGGTAGATCACCACACTGGGGTCCATGGGGACTAACATTAGTTTTGCTACCTGCATGGACCCTAGTTGGATTTATATCATCCCCCAGCTGCTAAGCGATTGTAAGAAAAATTAAAATAACAAGAATACTACAGTTAATAAACTGGTAGAGTTAAATTTACATCAAACATTTTAGGGCTTAGATACTTGGCATTAAGGAGATGAAAGAGTGAGGTCGACTGGGTGACAGTATTCTGTGACTAACTGGGGCATCTTCTTAAACTGCGCCATCTCAGTGGGCTATCGATATAACAACGACAATAGGCCGGTCAACTACAGACAACCATACACAATTACATCTCATGCAGTATTTAAGTACAATAATCCTGACCTTCTTGAGTATACGAAGAATGGAACCTGGGTTTTGGACGTCCTCTTTAATCATTAGGCTACCCAATCGCTTCACTCAAAGAAAGATGAAACAAGTTATAAAATATTTTCCTCTTTTTTCCTCAAAATCTATTGCTGATAGGAACTGCTGATGGTGTCAGTTTATTTCTTGAGCTTATTAAGTACTTCAGTTACATACCCGTCAAGACGTCTTAATGCTAAAATCTTTAGAATATGAATATGGTTTTACACTGACATATAGCAATATTCCAGCTTTATCATGACCGGAAAACACCAGAAATGGGATTCAAACTTTGTATCGATATGGAGAATCAAACCTGGATCTTCGACGTGGTGAGCGAACGCTGTAACCACAACGATACCCCACCTCCACTCAAACATGAACAACAACCTAAGACGGAGCCATGAAAGTAGCAGGTATATGTGTCATGTTAATTTATGATTCAGACATTATATAAGCCAGTCAGTGTTGTTTATTTCCACATACCTGCATGCCGCGTTCTATTCCAATCTAACCACAGATGACCTCCGGCCGGTAGGAATCCGTCTTTTTGTCTTGTCACTGAAACCAAACAGGAAGATTTGGAACACACATGAATCTCATCTCTTGCACACCCTTTGGCGATAAACCCATGTAAGATAACTGGTAATGTGTGATCGAATGTCAAGTCCCTGTGTTGTGACCTAATGCTCAGATAATGACGGACTATACGTTCCTGATTGCAATTTACTGATAAATTAGTCGCGTGTCGGTGGAAAGTTTTCGGCTTTAGGAGTTCTAAAATGGCCTGAGTTGTTATCTTGCTTTCGTTGCCATGTATGACACAACCTTTTGTGCGTAGACCCAGAATGAATTCTGGTTTACGCCGTTCTATCAATATTCCAGCAATATCACAGATGGGATATCTGAAATTGGCTTCACGCATTGCACCCATGGGGAATCGAACCCGGATATTCGGCATGACGATCGAAAACTTTAACCCTGATGCTAACCCACCGCCAAAAGATTAACAATATGCAGACACATGCAGACACATGCAGACAGCGTCACAAATGGCCGTTCTTTTATGCCTTACAGATTAGTGTGCTATGAGAAATAATTTCCTCAGAAGAATAACCAGAATATATTTCGAAAAAACCCAATTTACACTAAATACACAATATCTCGTGTGTTGGAACTCCTCGTTTCGAAACGTGTTAAACTCGCTTTCTCTCATTAGATACAAACTCATGAAGTAAACAATATCTGACGGGCACGATATGTCGACATAATCAGATTTTGTTCCGAAACGATATCTCTGAAGACCTGCGAGAACCAAGTGGTCGCAGCGGACTAAGGTTGCTGACTTGCAATTGGTTGAACCATGTCATCTTATCCAAGATGAGAAAGATTAATATATATCCATACGGGTGAAACATTTCCAAAGGAATGGAAGAAATTGTCACATTTTCCCTTAGTTTCTCTTCATCATCTGTTTCCTCCTTGGCTTCATCATTTGCATTTTATCAGTCTTGTAAATCCGCTACCCCCTACTTGTTTTTAATGTTCTCCTGACACTCAATGGCTGTCGTTTATAATAATTTTTGCCCGTGGAGTGAGTGATAATACGGTGTAATCAACGGTTGAACTGAAGCAATAGTATTGCAAGTCCCCCAGTCCCTCATATAGGCCGTTAGCAACCCCTAGGCCATTTTATATTGTGTTGTTAATTCACACTTTACTCTTTACATGCTCCGAAACAACTTTCAGATAAACTGTGATAAACCAGTTGTTATACTGTCCTTTCACGGCAGGATTTTGTATGTTTATATAATTTCACACGTCAAGAGTGTGCCCAATTGTGAACTTAATGGTTACCCTGTGTACCCAGTGATTGCCATGTGCGATCTGTGATTGCACTTTTCAATGAATGGTTGCCCTGTGTACTCAATGGTTGTCCCAGGGAGTAAGTGGTTGTACTCTTTCATTAATGGTTGACCTACGTACTCACTGGTTACCCTATGTACTCAATGCTTGTCCTAGGGAGTAAGTGGTTGTACTGTTTAATTAATGGTTGACCTCCGTACTCAATGGTTGACCTATGCACTCAAGGTCGAGCAGTAGAGATTCAGCGACAGTACTATGCAACCAAGGTTTACCCGAAGTAATCAATGCTTGCCCTATGGAAATCATTGTGTAAACGCTTTCTCAATGGTTGAATAGTGCACTCACCGGTAGCCCTGTGCACTCGGTGGTTGCAGTCAATGGTTGTAGTACGGAATGAGTGGTTGACTAATGATATCAATGGTTGCCCTGTGTTGTCAGTGGCTGCCCTATGTAATCAATGATTGCCCTACGTTCTCAGTGTCTGTCGTAAGCATTCAATAGCTGCCCTATGCAATTAAAGGTCACCCTCTGTATTCAATAACTGTACCATGGCATCAGTGATTGTACAATGTGCTCAACTGTTGTCCTATGCAGTCAATATGTACCCTTTGTAATGACTGGAAACAAGTCAAACCAAGAACAACAACGCATCAATCATAAAACAATCACACACAATTCTATCAAGTCCGCCCTGAAGCAGATGTCTATCCAATTACCTTTACGTTCTAGGTTTTCGATGGATCTGCTGAGGATGTCATTCTGAAAAAAGAAAATGGGATGTATTTTTAATAGCAGTGTGGAAATACCGTTCATGGTATGCTACGTGAACCAGTTAGAAGACAGCAGGAATTGTTTTAAGATGTTATCGGGTTTTTTTTCATCACGTTACAGAGAGACGGGGAGAGAGAGAGAGAGTGACTGAGAGACGGAGAGTCAGACGCATGAACACACACATACAGATACATACTTCACAAGCAACACACATAACACATATACATACCTCACTAATTACACGCATATATGCTCGGTCTGTCTACCCCAACACCAACACCACCCCAACACCACCCCCGCCCCCTCTCCCCTCACCTCGATGTATGTGTGTGTGTACATGTATGTGTATCTGTGCATATGTATTTGTATGCGTATAACACGAACTCAGGCACTCACAGACACACACGCACGCACGCACGCACGCACGCACGCACGCACGCACGCACGCACGCACGCACACCCAAACATACACACGTCGCTATATAATCTTACTAAACTTCATATTAACCCTACACTCCATGAGGGACACCTGAAATGAACTTCGGTGGGTCTTCATCGTCTCAAGCCAACGCTTTGACCACAAGGCCACACCACCGACCCTGGTATTGTGAGAAGTTTAGTTTGTTTGTATGGAATCATTTTTATAATTATTGTTTAAAAGGTAAAATATAAAAATAAATAATACTGATATTTTCATGATGGTATGACTTTGTGAAGGTAACGGTCTATGTATGTATGTATGTATGTATGTATGTATGTATGTATGTATGTATGTATGTATGTATGTATGTATGTATGTATGTATGTATGTATGTATGTATGTATGTATGTATGTATGTATGTATGTGGATGAATGGGTGGATAGATGCAGGCACACACACAGATAGGGGAGAGGGGAGAGAAAGGGACAGATTTATGTATGTATGTATGCATGCATGTATCCTAGAAGAGCTACAAAGAATATTGAACGGTGTTGGTCATAGTTTTACAAGTGGTGCAGAGTCATCCATTAAGCTATGTTACATTTCACAAAAACACTATTCAAATAACGAGTACACTATCGTAGCTATGCATTTTCATGTACAAAACTGTTTCTTGCCTTCCTTGACAGCTTCTTTAGATTTGTTTTCAGTGTCTTCATTTTCGGTCGGTGATCTTCGATCAGCTGAGTTGAGTTCAAAATGCGCCCGAATTGGTTCTGAATTTCATTTAAAGCAGACTGGAGTTGTAGATTCATGACTGTTATCGGGATGATAACTATATTCATGATAACAAGCACACCGACAACGCAGACTTGGAACTGTCTCCCCATGTTTCCCCAGGCGTGCACATGACAAATATAGCACAACGTCAGACTGGATTAAGAAAAACCCGGCGGGCATGCCCGCACCCGCCTACATTTGGTGTCTTGAAATGGGATAGCTTCCTGGTCTATCGTTGACCTGATATGAATGTTCCCGTTTCTTGATACACACACATGTAGTATTTTAACCGGATGTACGAGGGGCTATCAAAATGTTTTGATCGTAAAATACTTCTGATCTGTGTATGGTTAAATAACTGTATGATACTGAAGATAGGCTTCCGTCATTCAAATAAAATTAATATTCACATGCACATGTCGCATGTTTCCGGTCAGGTGACGTATAACGTGCCTCGCGGTGGAAGTCACGGTGGCTGAGCAGGCTAGACGACTGACTTTGTATGATGGCGATTAGGTGCCTGACTCTGAGGGTGCGGGTTCGAATCCAGGATGGGACTCAACCGAAAGAGTACTAAAATTTGTACTTTACTAAGAAAGTGAAATCCCAAATATGACATATGTTGCAGCTTGTATTAATTAACCAATGATGTGGTCTTGGGTTTGTTACCAAGGTGTGTTATCGCTCTGTTATCAAAGGTATATTAGCTTAACTTAATTATGATATGGTTGCAGCAGGGCTGTGTCAGTCACGCACAGACAACAGAAACTGCTTGTGTTGTTCCTCAATGGCCAACGGTTTATTTGAGATGAATACAGGTGAAAACAATAACCCTGAAACAATCAGGTGTACAATAAAAGATGCAGCAATATACACTTGCTACTTAGACAGATATGCACATATTATTCATGTATATGCTGTAACGTTATTAACTAGTTGCTTCAGTAAACCAATTACTTTGTACAAAATGTCTTCCATTTGAGTTATATCATGCCGGTATATAGACAATACATAAACCTACCAGGTGTGTTTATTTCACACCTGGGGACGCTGTTGTCTCTATCAAATGATTGTCTGTAGAGGAAATAATAATACTAATATGTACAGACATGCTAATATATACAAAGAATACTCAGCAATGATACAGTATTCAAACATACAAATTTGGCTGTAGCTGAGCAAGATATAAAACAATACAAGAATAAGATCTCATTCATTCATTCATTCATTCATTCATGGTTACAAAGCTATACTCATGTTCATCTGTTTATAACGCACATTGCCTTATATCAATCATGTTAACGTTATTAATATTACTTTATAATGGATTCTGAGTATTTATTGGGCCATTTACACCAATAAGAACATCAAATACACAATACTATGCGTTTTAGAATAGCAAACACTTATACAACTACTAGATATGTCCAAATATGATATCGCATGAACAACAAGTAAATAAAATAGCCAAATTACCTCAGAATGCGATCCAAAGACTGTGTCCAAATGTATGTCCCGTCAAACCAACATGTCATATCAACAACTGACGGTTGAATGTGGAGTGACCACAAACCTTGTAATGTGTAAAAGGTGTAAAGCTTAGCTGATTGCCCAAGCTGGCTATGAAGACAAAAGGACCTAAGTGGGAAAGGGCTGTTATCGTGTTGTGTGGTGAACATGCGGTAAGCATGCTCAGTGAACTGGCTGTGAGTGATAGATAAGGCAGGGCTGAGTAAAAGGATAAATAATATAACTAAAACTATGTAATGCATTTTGAAGAATTTATTAACATGAATTCTAATCAATATACAACATGTTAAAATATACAAAATCTGCCACTGCCACATGGTCATGGGTTTAATTTGTTATCAAGGTGTGTTATCATCGTGTTAACTCGTCATGGCATTGTGATTGACTTTTCAAATGAAATTCTCCCCACTTCTTATAATCTCATGATTCCTGCATCACATTTTTTTATGTATCTTTGACATTCTTATCGTGCTTATCAACTGTGATAATATTTTGACAATCCACAGTTTCTTAATGCGGCTAGAATATGTAGCTTGTTACGTTAATGCCTTGTGTGCCCTGTCGTGATTTTGCTGTAATATTGCTAAAGGCGGCGCAAAACTAAACTCACTCTTTCACTTTTAGATATTTCAAACGAACATCTGAATGTTTTATGTACATTACAATATTACGATTTCCTTTTTCATGTACATATTGTCTTGGAATATACGTAGGTTGTACGCACCTCCTTATGTCAGCATTTAGCCCACAAAGTTTCTGTCGTAACAGTTCTTAATTTAATTTGTCCACTGCGACAAAGCTTCAAACATGCCAAACAAAAGAAAGTAACCTCACATTTGGAGGAATGAATTATATTGATTTCGGGTAGTAGAAGGTAGTTGATATGGTAGTTAATGGTCAGATCCAACTTCGTCCATCCGCATCATAGTGCATGCTGCACGTTCTTTTGTGAACAAAGGACTCTGCACGAGTGCGATGTCATGTGACCATAATTTTATATGCCTAAAAATCAACACGTACATAAAAGATGCTTGTAATGAAAGTAAAACAAAACAAAAAGACAAAAAAATTCCGGGTCAACAATCCTTGAAAGATAACAATCCTCATGCAATGCCTTATGTACTGAACCGTAACGTCACCATACCAAAAGAATTATTCAGATCATTCATCTGAATTTTAATTATTTTTTTCACTTTAAATATGTTAGCTAGACTTGGTTCGTAGCCCATGTTCAAGAAAATTTAGTTTTAGATTCTGTCTTTGATACAAAAACGACATCGTCAAAACGCAGTTACTAAAGTAATGATGGGGTGTGTTTTTTGTGCGTATTTCAAAACAAATGACAATGCACGTGCATCCCTAGGTGTCATCCCTAGAGGAGGTGTCACTGAACATGCACCGAATCATTCACAGTCCGACAGTAGCGACATGCCACGATTATCACAGGAACAGAGGGACCTAGCTTTAGGAAGACTGAATGCTGGCCAGACTGTAAGACCTGACACAAATATTTTTTTTCTGTTCATGTTCAAATGGTACACCGCCTGCACCAACGAATCCAAACCACTGGAAACACAGCCGACCGTCCTCTCAGTGGAAGATCGCCTGTGATGGCGTTGAGGCAAAATCGCCAGATTGTCCGTCATCACCCGAAAAATAGTTTTGCTAGAGTTACGGAAACTGCATGGGCAAGAATTGGCAAGCACAGAGCCAAATTAACGCAGACACGGAGACAGAGAAACGTCAGGGCCCAGATTTTCGAAGCTCTCTTAGCGCTAAGATAGTCGTAAGTGCCAGACATTAACATCAACTTACGACTACCTTAGCGCTAAGACAGCTTCGAAAATCTAGGCCCGGATAACGATGGCCTTGCCAGAGTCCGATCCTCATTGTTCGACACACCATCGTGCTCGTCTCCAGTGGGACACACATCATCGGAATTGGCGTTACCGAGAGTGTCCGACGAAAGCCGATATTGCGTCTCGACAGCTGATGGCACAGTGAGAGTGTGGCGATGACGCGGGGAGCGTTTTGCAGATGATTGTGTCTTGGAAAGAGACTCATGGGGAGGTCCGAGCATAATGGTGTGTGGTGCTATTGCTCTCAATCACAAACTAGGAACTATGGTTTCCCAGAATATTGGTCCTGGTAGAGGAGATGGTGTAACATCTGCCCCCTACATTGATCAAGCGCCGAGTCCCTTCGTTGTACCACATTTTGGTCGTCATGGAAACCACGTCTTCCAGCATGACAACACGCGCGCCCATACCACCAGAGCAACTAGAAACTTTCTCCGTCAACACGGCATACACACCCTTCAATGGCCTTACCTAAGTACAGACCTAAACCCGATAAAACACACGTGGGACGAGATTCAGAGGAGGCTCAACGGTGTGCGACCAACTGCAGCTTAACTCTCTGAGGCGTATCACCGAATGAGTTGTTAAGGCCTTCATCAACTGTCTCATCCACTCCATGTACAGACGCTGCAACGTTGTTGTCAACGCTCAAGGTGGCCATACATGTTATTGACTTTCGGATCTCACTGTAGCGCCACCTGTTTTCATTTGACTTGTAATTACCTGAAATTTGTCTATAAATATTAATCATCAAGGAGACAGTTTTGAAATCTTTCGGCAATTATTGTACTATTTACGTGTGTTTGAATTAAACTGATTACCCATTTTAAAAAGGAGTGACTTTTTTTATCGGTTCAGTGTAAATGTTCAAGAGCAAGTTATCCATAGAGGAAGGCATACATCGGGATGGCAAGTCTACTGTAGCTGATAAGATGCAACAGAAGGACAATTCGCAGCCTGTGGACACGCGTGCATAAGCTGAAGAAATTGTTTAGTGGTTGAACCATATACATTACAAATGGAATTTAAGTTCTTTAAGCATGATCACTTCAAGTAGCAAGGCATGTTCCCTGCCAATTCGGTGAAGTTTTTTTATTGGTCCCTATTTTAACCATGTATGTTCAATAGAATGTGTTGAGATGACGTTCATTAGAATGGCGCTGTTTAAACAGAAAAATATCATGAAAATGGTTTATGTCTTTTCCATACTCAATTTTCAACTATATTACCGTCCTCAAAATAGGACAATATGCAAATAATTGAACTTAAATTAGGCAATATATTAGGATAAGGTGGTGGAAGATCAACTTCTTAAATCTTAAAATTGACTTTTAATTTAAAAGCTTTCATGGAATACTACCAAACTGACTTTTATATGCAAGTATGTGTATTAACAAATTGAAAAACGAACATTTCATGGGCATTCTTGATCCCACAAAATGTTTTCTGATGAACTAGACATCATTGGTGATGAATCCATCACAGAATCTTCTGCGGTAGAAGATTGTAATGATTTTTTTTCTATTCATGAGCTTCATTATGTTCTTAAAGATCCTGCTGCAGGAACTGATAACATATAGTATCAACCCCTGAATCATGTTTAGAAACCATCTAATATATTTTTGTAGTATTTGAACGTCAATGGAATTTCCTTCTTCATGGCGCGACACTGTAATTGTTCCAATTCCTTAACCTGGAAGAGACCTTACCGATCCTTAAATTATCGGTAAATTTCACGAACTAGCTGCGTTTGCAAAACCATGGAACGCATGAACAGCAATTAATTAGTTTGGCACTTAGAAGCCAATAAAGTACTCACTGGCATACACTGTGGTTTATGTAGGAACAGGCGTAAAGATTTACAGGAAGTAGTATGACATTCTGTGAAATACTTAGCCAAGGCCCTTCACTTCCTCCCGACACTGTGTAATAATCCTGTGACCATGGTTTTCATATGTGAGGAACAGCAGAGGACAGAGGTATACATTCATCAGCTATGATTACGTCAGAAAACATTTTATGGGAGAATGCCCATGAAATGTTCAGGTTTCAGTTTGTTAATACACTTTGCTTCGTACGAAAGCCAATGTCTTTTTGTTTCATGAGAGCTTTCAAATAGAAGAAGGAAATTGTAAGTCTTTACAGGTTGATTTCCCTCACCTAAGCCTATTACATTGCCTAGGTTAAGCTAACTCTGCATACTGTTCCCTTTTTTGACACGCACTTTTGCAGTGTAAAAAAGTATGGACAAATTTACTTACTGGCAAAATGGCATCTCATTCCCATCATTGCTTGCCCAAAGAAACCAGCTCATATAATTTGATGAACATCTAAGACCTTACGCATAAATGGGTTAATACAGCAGTTGAGGTCCTTGACCAGGCCCTTGCAACGGAGCAGGTGTCTTTGAACCTGCTCATAGCCCAGGCCTCAAATTCCAGCATTGCGACAGAACGCACATATATTTTGACCAGACATTTCCTGCACAATACAAGTGGCCATCGAGATCAACTCGATGACATCGTATGGAATACTCTGTGGTACGTCTTAATGTCTTGAGACGTCAACTCTAGGATGTTCAAGATCCTGTCGCCCGTTTTCGTGGAACCTGTACGACCGCAGACAAGTCTGCCTCTGCCTGTCGTGGAGGAAGGCTGACTAGAGCCTCCTTCTGATGGTGTTGACGGAGAGTCGAGGAGACTCCTCCTCTCTGTTGCATTTCTTCGGCATGGTTCATCAAATTAATTCCTTGCCAGACGAACTTGCAACTGGGTTTGATCATTGTGGTCTTTGGTCTTCCCCACTCTTCAAACACCCTCCTTAGTTCACGGGTGGCCACATGCTTCCTCTGAACTGGACAAAAAAAACCCCGTGTGGTTAATGTGTAAGCTAGCACCGGTGTCAGCCACAAGACATACCTGTGTCTTGCATGCTACTAACGAGCCATCATGTATATTCTCAAGTTCTAAGTCTTACCATGACCAGAAAAGTGACTTTAAGTACTTTTAATCAGGTCAGGAGGTGAGAGTGCAATTTCAAAATTTATACTCCACTTTGCTCAGCACCTTCGCAGCATTTTAACACGGGGCTATAGGAAAAAAGAACGTCTGCGAACAGAACAAAGACTATTAACAGTGAGTATTACGTACTAATATAACTTTGATTGGCAACTCAACATACAAGGTTGTAAAAGTGGGTAAAGAATAATATCAAATGAACTCCGACAAAGAACTGTTATCCAGAGTGTACGTTAGGTGTAAGTCACTTGAGGAAATTCAGATGCTTTTGTCTGGTCCAGATTCTTATCATTCGCTGCCGTAGAAGTAATATATGGCTGAGTGCGGTGATAAACTAGAAATGAGGGTCACCGATCTAAGGACTGTCCGAGGTCGAGGTTCAACTGATTCGTGACGTGAACTCTTCGCTTAGAACAACACGCTGCAGCAACAAACAAATCTGAATCAGCGACATGTTGCTGTGTGTGGCCCTCTGCGCATGTTCTCATATGTTGGCGTATGTGGCCCTATGCTGCATGTCGGATGTTGTTGTATGTGGCCCTCACCTGTGTGTTGTCATATGTTGCTGCATGTGGCCCAATGCTGCATGTCGGATGTTGTCGTATGTGGCCCAATGCTGCATGTTGTATGTTGCTGAATGTGGCCCAATGCTGCATGTCGGATGTTGTCGTATGTGGCCCAATGCTGCATGTTGTATGTTGTCGTATGTGGCCCAATGCTGCATGTTGTATGTTGCTGTATGTGGCCCAATGCTGCATGTCGGATGTTGTCGTATGTGGCCCAATGCTGCATGTTGTATGTTGTCGTATGTGGCCCAATGCTGCATGTCGGATGTTGTCGTATGTGGCCCAATGCTGCATGTTGTATGTTGTTGTATGTGGCCCAATGCTATATGTTGTATGTTGTCGTATGTGGCCCAATGCTGCATGTTGTATGTTGCTGCATGTGGCCCAATGCTGAATGTCGGATGTTGTCGTATGTGGCCCAATGCTGCATGTTCTATGTTGTTGTATGTGGCCCAATGCTGCATGTTGTAGTATGTGGCCCAATGCTGCATGTTGTATGTTGCTGAATGTGGCCCAATGCTGCATGTCGGATGTTGTCGTATGTGGCCCAATGCTGCATGTTGTATGTTGTCGTATGTGGCCTATGCTGCATGTTGCATCTTTCTACATGTGGCCCAATGCTGCATGTTGTATGTTGTCGTATGTGGCCCAATGCTGCATGTTGTATGTTGCTGCATGTGGCCCAATGCTGCATGTCGGATGTTGGCATATGTGGCCCAATGCTGCATGTTGTATGTTGTTGTATGTTGCCCAATGCTGCATGTTGTATGTTGTCGTATGTGGCCCAATGCTGCATGTTGTATGTTCCTGCATGTGGCCCAATGCTGCATGTTGTGTGTTGTTGTATGTGGTCCAATGATTTATGTTGTATGTTGTCGTATGTGGCCCAATGTTGCATGGTGTATGTTGTTGTATGTGACCCAATGCTGCATGTTGTAGTATGTGGCCCAATGGTGCATGTTGTATGTTGCTGTATGTGGCCCAATGCTGCATGTCGGATGTTGTTGTATGTGGCCCAATGCTGCATGTCGGATGTTGTCGTGTGTGGCCCAATGCTGCATGTTGTATGTTCCTGCATGTGGCCTAATGCTGCATGTTGTATGCTGCTGCATGTGGCCCAATGCAGCATGTGGTATGTTGTCGTATGTGGCCCAATGCTGCATGTTGTATGTTGTTGCATGTGGCCCAATGCTGCATGTTGTATGTTTCCGTATGTGGCCCAATGCTGCATGTTGTATGTTCCTGCATGTGGCCCAATGCTGCATGTTGTATGTTGCTGCATGTGGCCCAATGCTGCATGTCGGATGTTGTCGTATGTGGCCCAATGCTGCATGTTGTATGTTGTTGTATGTGGCCCAATGCTGCATGTTGTATGTTGTCGTATGTGGCCCAATGCTGCATGTTGTATGTTGCTGCATGTGGCCCAATGCTGCATGTTTTATGTTGTTGTATGTGGTCCAATGATATATGTTGTATGTTGTTGTATGTTGCCCAATGCTGCATGTTGTAGTATGTGGCCCAATGCTGCATGTTGTATGTTGCTGTATGTGGCCCAATGCTGCATGTCGGATGTTGTTGTATGTGGCCCAATGCTGCATGTCGGATGTTGTCGTGTGTGGCCCAATGCTGCATGTTGTATGTTGCTGCATGTGGCCTAATGCTGCATGTTGTATGCTGCTGCATGTGGCCCAATGCTGCATGTTGTATGTTGTCGTATAGGGCACATTGCTGCATGTTGTATGTTGTTGTATGTGGCCCAATGCTGCATGTTGTGTATTGCTGTTTGTGGCCCAATGCTGCATGTTGTATGTTGCTGTATGTTGCCCAATGCTGCAAGTTGTATGTTGCTGCATGTGGCCCAATGCTGCATGTTGTATGTTGTTGTATGTGGCCCAATGCTGCATGTTGTATGTTGTTGTATGTGGCCCAATGCTGCATGTTGTATGTTGCTGCATGTGGCCCAATGCTGCATGTCGGATGTTGTCGTATGTGGCCCAATGCTGCATGTTGTATGTTGTTGTATGTTGCCCAATGCTGCATGTTGTATGTTGTCGTATGTGGCCCAATGCTGCATGTTCTATGTTGCTGCATGTGGCCCAATGCTGCATATTGTATGTTGTTGTATGTGGTCCAATGATATATGTTGTATGTTGTCGTATGTGGCCCAATGCTGCATGGTGTATGTTGCTCCATGTGGCCCAATGCTGCATGTTGTATGTTGCTGTATGCTGCCCAATGCTGCATGTTGTATGTTGCTGTATGTTGCCCAGTGCTGCAAGTTGTATGTTGCTACATGTGGCCCAATGCTGCAAGTTGTATGCTGCTGCATGTGACCCAATGCTGCATGTTGTATGTTGTTGTATGTGGTCCAATGCTGCATGTTGTATGTTGCCGTATGTGGCCCAATGCTGCATGTTGTATGTTCCTGCATGTGGCCCAATGCTGCATGTTGTATGTTGCTGCATGTGGCCCAATGCTGCATGTCAGATGTTGTCGTATGTGGCCCAATGCTGCATGTTGTATGTTGTTGTATGTTGCCCAATGCTGCATGTTGTATGTTGTCGTATGTGGCCCAATGCTGCATGTTGTATGTTCCTGCATGTGGCCCAATGCTGCATGTTGTGTGTTGTTGTATGTGGTCCAATGATTTATGTTGTATGTTGTCGTATGTGGCCCAATGCTGCATGGTGTATGTTGTTGTATGTGGCCCAATGCTGCATGTTGTAGTATGTGGCCCAATGGTGCATGTTGTATGTTGCTGTATGTGGCCCAATGCTGCATGTCGGATGTTGTTGTATGTGGCCCAATGCTGCATGTCGGATGTTGTCGTGTGTGGCCCAATGCTGCATGTTGTATGTTCCTGCATGTGGCCTAATGCTGCATGTTGTATGCTGCTGCATGTGGCCCAATGCTGCATGTCGGATGTTGTCGTATGTGGCCCAATGCTGCATGTTGTATGTTGTCGTATGTGGCCCAATGCTGCATGTTGTAGTATGTGGCAAAATGGTGCATGTTGTATGTTCCTGCATGTGGCCTAATGCTGCATGTTGTATGCTGCTGCATGTGGCACAATGCTGCATCTTGTATGTTGTCGTATGTGGCCCAATGCTGCATGTTGTTTGTTGTCGTATGTGCCCAATGCTGCATGTTGTATGTTGCTGTATGTGGCCCAATGCTGCATGTTGTATGTTGCTGTATGTTACCCAATGCTGCATGTTCTGTGTTGCTGTATGTTGCCCAATGCTGCAAGTTGTATGTTGCTGCATGTGGCCCAATGCTGCATGTTGTATGTTGCTGCATGTGGCCCAATGCTGCATGTTGTATGTTGTTGTATGTGGCCCAATTCTGCATGTTGTTTGTTGCCGTATGTGGCCCAATGCTGCATGTTGTATGTTGCTGCATGTGGCCCAATGCTGCATGTTGTATGTTGTTGTATGTGGCCCAATGCTGCATGTCGGACGTTGTCGTATGTGGCCCAATGCTGCATGTTGTATGTTGTTGTATGTTGCCCACTGCTGCATGTTGTATGTTGTCGTATGTGGCCCAATGCTGCATGTTGTATGTTGTACTGTGTGACCCAATGCTGCATGTTGTATGTTGCTGCATGTGACCCAATGCTGCATGTTGTATGTTGCTGTATGTTGACCTATGCTGCATGTTGTATGTTGCTGCATGTGGCCCAATGCTGCATGTTGTATGTTGCTGCATGTGGCCCAATGCTGCATGTTGTATGTTGCTGGATGTGGCCCAATGCTGCATGTTGTATGTTGCTGGATGTGGCCCAATGCTGCATGTTGTATGTTGTACTATGTGACCCAATGCTGCATGTTGTATATTGCTGGATGTGGCCCAATGCTGCATGTTGTGTGTTGTTGTATGTGGCCCAATGCTATATGTTGTATGTTGTCGCATGTTGCCCAATGCTGCATCTTGTATGTTGTCGTATGTGGCCCAATGCTGCATGTTGTATGTTGCTGGATGTGGCCCAATGCTGCATGTTGTATGTTGCTGTATGTGGCCCAATGCTGCATGTTGTATGTTGCTGCATGTGGCCCAATGCTGCATGTGGTATGTTGTACTATGTGACCCAATGCTGCATGTTGTGTGTTGTTGTATGTGGCCCAATGCTGCATGTTGTATGTTGTTGTATGTTGCCCAATGCTATGTGTTGTATGTTGCTGCATGTGGCCCAATGCTGCATGTCGGACGTTCTCGTATGTGGCCCAATGCTGCATGTTGTATGTTGTTGTATGTTGCCCAATGCTGCATGTTGTATGTTGTCGTATGTGGCCCAATGCTGCATGTTGTATGTTGCTGCATGTGGCCCAATGCTGCATGTTGTATGTTGCTGCATGTTTCCCAATGCTGCATGTTGTATGTTGTACTATGTGACCCAATCCTAGATGTTGTATGTTGCTGGATGTGGCCCAATGCTGCATGTTGTATGTTGTACTGTGTGACCCAATGCTGCATGTTGTAAATTCCTGTTTGTTGCCCAATGCTGCATGTTGTGTGTTGCTGCATGTGGCCCAATGCTGTATGTTGTATGTTGTACTATGTGACAAAATGCTGCATGTTGTATGTTGTTGTATGTTGCCCAATGCTGCATGTTGTATGTTGCTGCATGTGGCCTATGCTGCATGTTGTGTCTTTCTGCGTGTGCCCCAATGCTGCATGTTGTGTGTTGTCGTATGTGGCCCAATGCTACATGTTGTATGTTGTTGTATGTTGCCCAATGCTGCATGTTGTATGTTGCTGTATGTTTCCCAATGCTGCAAGTTGTATGTTGCTGCATGTGGCCCAGTGCTGCATGTTGTATGTTGCTGCATGTGGCCCAATGCTGCATGTTGTGTGTTGTTGTATGTGGCTTGTTTGCTGCATGTTGTATGTTGCCGTATGTGGCCCAATACTGCATCTTGTATGTTGCTGCATGTGGCCCAATGCTGCATTTCGGACGTTCTCGTATGTGGCCCAATGCTGCATGTTGTATTTTGTTGTATGTTGCCCAATGCTGCATGTTGTATGTTGTCGTATGTGGCCCAATGCTGCATGTTGTATGTTCCTGCATGTGGCCCAATGCTGCATGTTGTATGTTGCTGCATGTGGCAAAATGCTGCATGTTGTATGTTGCTGCATGTGGCCCAATGCTGCATGTCGGATGTTGTCGCATGTGGCCCAATGCTGCATGTTGTATGTCGTTGTATGTGGCCCAATGCTGCATGTTGTATGTTGTTGTATGTGGCCCAATGCTGCATGTTGTATGTTGTCGTATGTGGCCCAATGCTGCATGTTGTATGTTGCTGTATGTTGCCCAATGCTGCAAGTTGTATGTTGCTGCATGTGGCCCAGTGCTGCATGTTGTATGTTGCTGCATGTGGCCCAATGCTGCATGTTGTGTGTTGTTGTATGTGGCCCAATGCTGCATGTTGTATGTTGCCGTATGTGGCCCAATGCTGCATCTTGTATGTTGCTGCATGTGGCCCAATGCTGCATGTCGGACGTTGTCGTATGTGGCCCAATGCTGCATGTTGTATTTTGTTGTATGTTGTCCAATGCTGCATGTTGTATGTTGTCGTATGTGGCCCAATGCTGCATGTTGTATGTTCCTGCATGTGGCCCAATGCTGCATGTTGTATGTTGCTGCATGTGGCAAAATGCTGCATGTTGTATGTTGCTGCATGTGGCCCAATGCTGCATGTCGGATGTTGTCGCATGTGGCCCAATGCTGCATGTTGTATGTTGTTGTATGTGGCCCAATGCTGCATGTTGTATGTTGTTGTATGTGGCCCAATGCTGCATGTTGTATGTTGTCGTATGTGGCCCAATGCTGCATGTTGTATGTTGCTTGCTTGTGGCCCAATGCTGCATGTTGTATGTTGTTGTATGTGGTCCAATGATATATGTTGTGTGTTGTTGTATGTTGCCCAATGCTGCATGTTGTAGTATGTGGCCCAATGCTGCATGTTGTATGTTGCTGTATGTGTCCCAATGCTGCATGTCGGATGTTGTCGTGTGTGGCCCAATGCTGCATGTTGTATGTTGCTGTATGTTGCCCAATGCTGCAAGTTGTATGTTGCTGCATGTGGCCCAGTGCTGCATGTTGTATGTTGCTGCATGTGGCCCAATGCTGCATGTTGTATGTTGTTGTATGTGGCCCAATGCTGCATGTCGGATGTTGTCGTATGTGGCCCAATGCTGCTTGTTGTATGTCGTTGTATGTGGCCCAATGCTGCATGTTGTATGTTGTTGTATGTGGCCCAATGCTGCATGTTGTATGTTGTCGTATGTGGCCCAATGCTGCATGTTGTATGTTGCTGCATGTTGCCCAATGCTGCATGTTGTATGTTGCTGCATGTGGCCCAGTGCTGCATGTTGTATGTTGCTGCATGTGGCCCAATGCTGCATGTTGTGTGTTGTTGTATGTGGCCCAATGCTGCATGTTGTATGTTGCCGTATGTGGCCCAATGCTGCATCTTGTATGTTGCTGCATGTGGCCCAATGCTGCATGTCGGACGTTGTCGTATGTGGCCCAATGCTGCATGTTGTATTTTGTTGTATGTTGCCCAATGCTGCATGTTGTATGTTGTCGTATGTGGCCCAATGCTGCATGTTGTATGTTCCTGCATGTGGCCCAATGCTGCATGTTGTATGTTGCTGCATGTGGCAAAATGCTGCATGTTGTATGTTGCTGCATGTGGCCCAATGCTGCATGTTGTATGTTGTCGTATGTGGCCCAATGCTGCATGTTGTATGTTGCTTGCTTGTGGCCCAATGCTGCATGTTGTATGTTGTTGTATGTGGTCCAATGATATATGTTGTGTGTTGTTGTATGTTGCCCAATGCTGCATGTTGTAGTATGTGGCCCAATGCTGCCTGTTGTATGTTGCTGTATGTGGCCCAATGCTGCATGTCGGATGTTGTCGTGTGTGGCCCAATGCTGCATGTTGTATGTTGCTGCATGTGGCCTAATGCTGCATGTTGTATGCTGCTGCATGTGGCCCAATGCTGCATGTTGTATGTTGTCGTTTGTGGCACATTGCTGCATGTTGTATGTTGTTGTATGTGGCCCAATGCTGCATGTTGTGTATTGCTGTTTGTGGCCCAATGCTGCATGTTGTATGTTGCTGTATGTTGCCCAATGCTGCAAGTTGTATGTTGCTGCATGTGGCACAATGCTGCATGTTGTATGATGTCGTATGTGGCCCAATGCTGCATGTTGTATGTTGTTGTATGTGGCCCAATGCTGCATGTTGTATGTTGCTGCATGTGGCCCAATGCTGCATGTCGGATGTTCTCGTATGTGGCCCAATGCTGCATGTTGTATGTTGTTGTATGTTGCCCAATGCTGCATGTTGTATGTTGTCGTATGTGGCCCAATGCTGCATGTTGTATGTTGCTGCATGTGGCCCAATGCTGCATATTGTATGTTGTTGTATGTGGTCCAATGATATATGTTGTATGTTGTCGTATGTGGCCCAATGCTGCATGGTGTATGTTGCTCCATGTGGCCCAATGCTGCATGTTGTATGTTGCTGTATGCTGCCCAATGCTGCATGTTGTATGTTGCTGTATGTTGCCCAATGCTGCAAGTTGTATGTTGCTACATGTGGCCCAATGCTGCAAGTTGTATGCTGCTGCATGTGACCCAATGCTGCATGTTGTATGTTGTTGTATGTGGTCCAATGCTGCATGTTGTATGTTGCCGTATGTGGCCTAATGCTGCATGTTGTATGTTCCTGCATGTGGCCCAATGCTGCATGTTGTATGTTGCTGCATGTGGCCCAATGCTGCATGTCGGATGTTGTCGTATGTGGCCCAATGCTGCATGTTGTATGTTGTTTATGTTGCCCAATGCTGCATGTTGTATGTTGTCGTATGTGGCCCAATGCTGCATGTTGTATGTTCCTGCATGTGGCCCAATGCTGCATGTTGTGTGTTGTTGTATGTGGTCCAATGATTTATGTTGTATGTTGTCGTATGTGGCCCAATGCTGCATGGTGTATGTTGTTGTATGTGGCCCAATGCTGCATGTTGTAGTATGTGGCCCAATGGTGCATGTTGTATGTTGCTGTATGTGGCCCAATGCTGCATGTCGGATGTTGTTGTATGTGGTCCAATGCTGCATGTCGGATGTTGTCGTGTGTGGCCCAATGCTGCATGTTGTATGTTGCTGCATGTGGCCTAATGCTGCATGTTGTATGCTGCTGCATGTGGCCCAATGCTGCATGTTGTATGTTGTCGTTTGTGGCACATTGCTGCATGTTGTATGTTGTTGTATGTGGCCCAATGCTGCATGTTGTGTATTGCTGTTTGTGGCCCAATGCTGCATGTTGTATGTTGCTGTATGTTGCCCAATGCTGCAAGTTGTATGTTGCTGCATGTGGCACAATGCTGCATGTTGTATGATGTCGTATGTGGCCCAATGCTGCATGTTGTATGTTGTTGTATGTGGCCCAATGCTGCATGTTGTATGTTGCTGCATGTGGCCCAATGCTGCATGTCGGATGTTCTCGTATGTGGCCCAATGCTGCATGTTGTATGTTGTTGTATGTTGCCCAATGCTGCATGTTGTATGTTGTCGTATGTGGCCCAATGCTGCATGTTGTATGTTGCTGCATGTGGCCCAATGCTGCATATTGTATGTTGTTGTATGTGGTCCAATGATATATGTTGTATGTTGTCGTATGTGGCCCAATGCTGCATGGTGTATGTTGCTCCATGTGGCCCAATGCTGCATGTTGTATGTTGCTGTATGCTGCCCAATGCTGCATGTTGTATGTTGCTGTATGTTGCCCAATGCTGCAAGTTGTATGTTGCTACATGTGGCCCAATGCTGCAAGTTGTATGCTGCTGCATGTGACCCAATGCTGCATGTTGTATGTTGTTGTATGTGGTCCAATGCTGCATGTTGTATGTTGCCGTATGTGGCCTAATGCTGCATGTTGTATGTTCCTGCATGTGGCCCAATGCTGCATGTTGTATGTTGCTGCATGTGGCCCAATGCTGCATGTCGGATGTTGTCGTATGTGGCCCAATGCTGCATGTTGTATGTTGTTTATGTTGCCCAATGCTGCATGTTGTATGTTGTCCTATGTGGCCCAATGCTGCATGTTGTATGTTCCTGCATGTGGCCCAATGCTGCATGTTGTGTGTTGTTGTATGTGGTCCAATGATTTATGTTGTATGTTGTCGTATGTGGCCCAATGCTGCATGGTGTATGTTGTTGTATGTGGCCCAATGCTGCATGTTGTAGTATGTGGCCCAATGGTGCATGTTGTATGTTGCTGTATGTGGCCCAATGCTGCATGTCGGATGTTGTTGTATGTGGTCCAATGCTGCATGTCGGATGTTGTCGTGTGTGGCCCAATGCTGCATGTTGTATGTTCCTGCATGTGGCCTAATGCTGCATGTTGTATGCTGCTGCATGTGGCCCAATGCTGCATGTCGGATGTTGTCGTATGTGGCCCAATGCTGCATGTTGTATGTTGTTGTATGTGGCCCAATGCTGCATGTTGTAGTATGTGGCCCAATGGTGCATGTTGTATGTTCCTGCATGTGGCCTAATGCTGCATGTTGTATGCTGCTGCATGTGGCACAATGCTGCATCTTGTATGTTGTCGTATGTGGCCCAATGCTGCATGTTGTTTGTTGTCGTATGTGCCCAATGCTGCATGTTGTATGTTGCTGTATGTGGCCCAATGCCGCATGTTGTATGTTGCTGTATGTTACCCAATGCTGCATGTTCTGTGTTGCTGTATGTTGCCCAATGCTGCAAGTTGTATGTTGCTGCATGTGGCCCAATGCTGCATGTTGTATGTTGCTGCATGTGGCCCAATGCTGCATGTTGTATGTTGTAGTATGTGGCCCAATGCTGCATGTTGTATGCTGCTGCATGTGGCCCAATGCTGCATGTTGTATGTTGTCGTATGTGGCCCAATGCTGCATGTTGTATGTTCCTGCATGTGGCCCAATGCTGCATGTTGTATGTTGCTGCATGTGGCCCAATGCTGCATGTTGTATGTTGTTGTATGTGGCCCAATGCTGCATGTTGTATGTTGCTGTATGTGGCCCAATGCTGCATGTTGTATGTTCCTGCATGTGGCCTAATGCTGCATGTTGTATGCTGCTGCATGTGGCCCAATGCTGCATGTTGTATGTTGTCGTATGTGGCCCAATGCTGCATGTTGTATGTTCCTGCATGTGGCCCAATGCTGCATGTTGTATGTTGCTGCATGTGGCCCAATGCTGCATGTTGTATGTTGCTGCATGTGGCCCAATGCTGCATGTTGTATGTTGCTGCATGTGGCCCAATGCTGCATGTTGTATGTTGTCGTATGTGGCCCAATGCTGCATGTTGTATGTTCCTGCATGTGGCCCAATGCTGCATGTTGTATGTTGCTGCATGTGGCCCAATGCTGCATGTTGTATGTTGCTGCATGTGGCCCAATGCTGCATGTTGTATGTTGCTGCATGTGGCCCAATGCTGCATGTTGTATGTTGCTGGATGTTGCCCAATGCTGCATGTTGTATGTTGTACTATGTGACCCAATGCTGCATGTTGTATATTGCTGGATGTGTCCCAATGCTGCATGTTGTATGTTGTCGTATGTGGCCCAATGCTGCATGTTGTATGTTCCTGCATGTGGCCCAATGCTGCATGTTGTATGTTGCTGGATGTGGCCCAATGCTGCATGTTGTATGTTGCTGCATATGGCCCAATGCTGCATGTTGTATGTTGTACTATGTGACCCAATGCTGCATGTTGTATGTTGCTGGATGTGGCCTAATGCTGCATGTTGTATGTTGCACTATGTGACCCAATGCTGCATGTTGTATGTTGCTGTATGTTGCCCAGTGCTGCATGTTGTATGTTGCTGCATTTGGTCCAATGCTGCATGTTGTATGTTCTACTATGTGACAAAATGCTGCATGTTGTATGTTGCTCCATGTGGCCTATGCTGCATGTTGTATCTTTCTGCATGTGGCCCAGTGCTGCATGTTGTATGTTGTCGTATGTGGCCCAATGCTACATGTTGTATGTTGCTGCATGTGGCCCAATGCTGCATGTCGGATGTTGTCATATGTGGCCCAATGCTGCATGTTGTATGTTGTCGTATGTGGTCTATTGCCCCATGTTGTATGTTGTCGTATGTGGCCCAATGCTGCAAGTTGTATGTTGCTGTATGTGGCCCAATGCTGCATGTCGGATGTTGCTGTATTTGGCCCAATGCTGCATGTTGTATGTTGCTGCATGTGGCTCAATGCTGCATGTTGTATGTTGTCGTATGTGGCCCAATGCTGCATGTTGTATGTTGCTGTATGTCTCACAATGCTGCATGTTGTATGTTGTACTATGTGACCTAATGCTGCATGTTGTATGTTGCTGGATGTGGCCCAATGCTGCATGTTGTATGTTTTACTATGTGACCCATTGCTGCATGTTGTATGTTGCTGCATGTGGCCCAATGCTGCATGTTGGATGTTGTACTATGTGACAAAATGCTGCATGTTGTATGTTGTTGTATGTTGCCCAATGCTGCATGTTGTATGTTGCTGCATGTTGCCCAATGCTGCCTGTTGTATGTTGCCGTATGTGACCCAATGCTGCATGTTGTATGTTGCTGCATGTCGGATGTTGTCATATGTGGCCCAATGCTGCATGTTGTATGTTGTCGTATGTGGTCCATTGCTGCATGTTGTATGTTGTCGTATGTGGCCCAATGCTGCATGTTGTATGTTGCTGTATGTGACCCAATGCTGCATGTCGGATCTTCTTGTATGTGGCCCAATGCTGCATGTTGTATGTTGCTGTATGTGGCCCAATGCTGCATGTTGTATGTTGCTGTATGTGACCCAATGCTGCATGTTGTATGTTGTCGTATGTGGTCCATTGCTGCATGTTGTATGTTGTCGTATTTGGCCCAATGCTGCATGTTGTATGTTGTACTATGTGACCCAATGCTGCATGTTGTATGTTGCTGGATGTGACCCAATGCTGCATGTTGTATGTTGCTGTATGTGGCCCTATGCTGCATGTTGTATGTTGCTGCATGTGGCCCAATGCTGCATGTTGTATGTTGCTGCATGTGGCCCAATGCTGCATGTTGTATGTTGCTGCATGTGGTCCAATGCTGCATGTTGTATGTTGCTGGATGTGGCCCAATGCTGCATGTTGTATGTTGTACTATGTGACCCAATGCTGCATGTTGTATATTGCTGGATGTGGCCCAATGCTGCATGTTGTATGTTGTTGTATGTGGCCCAATGCTATATGTTGTATGTTGTCGTATGTTGCCCAATGCTGCATGTTGTATGTTGTACTATTTGACCCAATGCTGCATGTTGTATGTTGCTGGATGTGGCCCAATGCTGCATGTTGTATGTTGCTGTATGTGGCCCAATGCTGCATGTTGTATGTTGCTGCATGTGGCCCAATGCTGCATGTGGTATGTTGTACTATGTGACCCAATGCTGCATGTTGTGTGTTGTTGTATGTGGCCCAATGCTGCATGTTGTATGTTGTTGTATGTTGCCCAATGCTATGTGTTGTATGTTGTCGTATGTGGCCCAATGCTGCATGGTGTGTGTTGCTGCATGTGGCCCAATGCTGTATGTCGGATGTTGTCGTATGTGCACAGCTGTTTTTATCTGGCCCAGGGAGGCTCTTTAGTCTGCCTTCTGCTGAGAGCGAGGAGAGTAATCAGTCATGGCTTGCGCATGCGTGTACTAACTGTTGCTATGGCTGGCATCATCATTTACAGATGGCGGCCATGTTAGCAACCCTTTCCATCTGAAGCTTAACTCACACTATTTCTCCACTCTAACATTGTTTGTATTAACATAATTGGTGTTATCTTAACACTTTACTTTGTGGCAAACCATAAATGAAGATTAATGACTGTCTGTAGAAATCTTGACAAGGGAGGTCACAGTAAACAAACCCAGTCTGGAATCCTGTAAAACTGAAAAGTATGTGTATTTACCACATTTTGTGTATTCTATATGGAGCAAGTTTAAGTGTTATTTTCGTTGGAATTTGTACTCAAAATGGAAAGAATATGTGAAAATCACTTTTAAAAAACTGGAATTACTGTGCCGAAAATGTGCTATGAACTGCAGTGGATGGATTTATCAGTTTCAAAACAGTGAGTCCAAATTCCTTATAATTTTGAGGCCAAATACCCTGCTTGAATATGACTGCATGACTGTATTGGTAGAATTAGATAACACACTCAATGTGCATATATACTGAATTGCAGGAAAATCTCTACAAAGACCTCTTAAAGTGATTTGAAAATGAACAGATTCTTCTTATTATAATGTTTTGAAAATGTACGGAATGTCAGCTTTCTGCCTGAATAAATCCAATACATCCATACATTTCTTAAACAATAGTAGATAGCAGTGATGTATGTGACAACCTTGACCAAATTCCATTGTATATTAGTGCCTAAAGGGAATACCCGCAACACACGTGCAGGTTTTATATAGCATGTGCGGTCTAGATCAGGGCTCAGGAATGTACAGTCCAACCGCACTGCCTTGTCTCTCTATGCATTCCTGACTCAGCCAGCCACGCTGTGTGTATCAACTAAGATGCCTGGTCCTAAACAGCTGTGTGTGGCCCAATGCTGCATGTTGTATGTTGCTGCATGTGGCCCAATGCTGCATGTCGGATGTTGTCGTATGTGGCCCAATGCTGCATGTTGTATGTTGTTGTATGTGGCCCAATGCTGCATGTTGCCGTATGTGGTCCAATGCTGCATGTTGTATGTTGCTGCATGTGGCCCAATGCTGCATGTCGGATGTTATTGTATGTGGCCCAATGCTGCATGTCGGATGTTGTCGTATGTGGCCCAATGCTGCATGTTGTATGTTGCTGCATGTGGCCCAATGCTGCTTGTTGTATGTTGCTGCATGTTGCCCTATGCTGCATGTTGTATGTTGCTGCATGTGGCCCAATGCTGCATGTTGCATGTTGCTGCATGTGGCCCAATGCTGCATGTTGTATGTTGCTGCATGTGGCCCAATGCTGCATGTTGTATGTTGTACTATGTGACCTAATGCTGCATGTTGTATGTTGCTGGATGTGGCCCAATGCTGCATGTGGTATGTTGCTGCATGTGGTCCAATGCTGCATGTTGTATGTTGCTGCATGTGGCCCAATGCTGCATGTTGTATGTTGTCGTATGTGGCCCAATGCTGCATGTTGTATGTTGCTGCATGTTGCCCAATGCTGCATGTTGTATGTTGCTGCATGTGGCCCAATGCTGCATGTTGTATGTTGTATGTTGCCCAATGCTGCATGTTCTATGTTGTCGTATGTGGCCCAATGCTGAATGTTGTATGTTGCTGGATGTGGTCCAATGCTGCATGTTGTATGTTGTTGTATGTGGCCCAATGCTATATGTTGTATGTTGTCGCATGTGGCCCAATGCTGCATGTTGTATGTTGTACTATGTGACCCAATGCTGCATGTTGTATGTTGCTGGATGTGGCCCAATGCTGCATGTTGTATGTTTCTGCATGTGGCCCAATGCTGCATGTTGTATGTTGTACTATGTGACCCAATGCTGCATGTTGTATGTTGCTGCATGTGGCCCAATGCTGCATGTTGTATGTTGTACTATGTGACAAAATGCTGCATGTTGTATGTTGTTGTATGTTGCCCAATGCTGCATGTTGTATGTTGTCGGATGTGGCCTATGCTGCATGTTGTATGTTGCTGCATGTGGCCCAATGCTGCATGTCGGATGTTGTCGTATGTGGCCCAATGCTGCATGTTGTATGTTGTTGTATGTGGCCCAATGCTGCATGTTGCCGTATGTGGCCCAATGCTGCATGTTGTATGTTGCTGCATGTGGCCCAATGCTGCATGTCGGATGTTATTGTATGTTGCCCAATGCTGCATGTCGGATGTTGTCGTATGTGGCCCAATGCTGCATGTTGTATGTTGCTGCATCTGGCCCAATGCTGCTTGCTGTATGTTGCTGTATGTTGCCCTATGCTGCATGTTGTATGTTGCTGCATGTGGCCCAATGCTGCATGTTGCATGTTGCTGCATGTGGCCCAATGCTGCATGTTGTATGTTGCTGCATGTGGCCCAATGCTGCATGTTGTATGTGGCCCAATGCTGCATGTTGTATGTTGCTGCATGTGGCCCAATGCTGCATGTTGTATGTTGTACTATGTGACCTAATGCTGCATGTTGTATGTTGCTGGATGTGGCCCAATGCTGCATGTTGTATGTTGCTGCATGTGGCCCAATGCTGCATGTTGTATGTTGTCGTATGTGGCCCAATGCTGCTTGTTGTATGTTGCTGTATGTTGCCCAATGCTGCATGTTGTATGTTGCTGCATGTTGCCCAATGCTGCCTGTTGTATGTTGCCGTATGTGACCCAATGCTGCATGTTGTATGTTGCTGCATGTGGCCCAATGCTGCATGTCGGATGTTGTCATATGTGGCCCAATGCTGCATGTTGTATGTTGTCGTATGTGGTCCATTGCTGCATGTTGTATGTTGTCGTATGTGGCCCAATGCTGCATGTTGTATGTTGCTGTATGTGACCCAATGCTGCATGTCGGATCTTGCTGTATGTGGCCCAATGCTGCATGTTGTATGTTGCTGTATGTGGCCCAATGCTGCATGTTGTATGTTGCTGTATGTGACCCAATGCTGCATGTTGTATGTTGTCGTATGTGGTCCATTGCTGCATGTTGTATGTTGTCGTATGTGGCCCAATGCTGCATGTTCTATGTTGTACTATGTGACCCAATGCTGCATGTTGTATGTTGCTGGATGTGACCCAATGCTGCATGTTGTATGTTGCTGTATGTGGCCCTATGCTGCATGTTGTATGTTGCTGCATGTGGCCCAATGCTGCATGTTGTATGTTGCTGCATGTGGCCCAATGCTGCATGTTGTATGTTGCTGCATGTGGTCCAATGCTGCATGTTGTATGTTGCTGGATGTGGCCCAATGCTGCATGTTGTATGTTGTACTATGTGACCCAATGCTGCATGTTGTATATTGCTGGATGTGGCCCAATGCTGCATGTTGTATGTTGTTGTATGTGGCCCAATGCTATATGTTGTATGTTGTCGTATGTTGCCCAATGCTGCATGTTGTATGTTGTACTATTTGACCCAATGCTGCATGTTGTATGTTGCTGGATGTGGCCCAATGCTGCATGTTGTATGTTGCTGTATGTGGCCCAATGCTGCATGTTGTATGTTGCTGCATGTGGCCCAATGCTGCATGTGGTATGTTGTACTATGTGACCCAATGCTGCATGTTGTGTGTTGTTGTAGGTGGCCCAATGCTGCATGTTGTATGTTGTTGTATGTTGCCCAATGCTATGTGTTGTATGTTGTCGTATGTGGCCCAATGCTGCATGGTGTGTGTTGCTGCATGTGGCCCAATGCTGTATGTCGGATGTTGTCGTATGTGCACAGCTGTTTATATCTGGCCCAGGGAGGCTCTTTAGTCTGCCTTCTGCTGAGAGCGAGGAGAGTAATCAGTCATGGCTTGCGCATGCGTGTACTAACTGTTGCTATGGCTGGCATCATCATTTACAGATGGCGGCCATGTTAGCAACCCTTTCCATCTGAAGCTTAACTCACACTATTTCTCCACTCTAACATTGTTTGTATTAACATAATTGGTGTTATCTTAACACTTTACTTTGTGGCAAACCATAAATGAAGATTAATGACTGTCTGTAGAAATCTTGACAAGGGAGGTCACAGTAAACAAACCCAGTCTGGAATCCTGTAAAACTGAAAAGTATGTGTATTTACCACATTTTGTGTATTCTATATGGAGCAAGTTTAAGTGTTATTTTCGTTGGAATTTGTACTCAAAATGGAAAGAATATGTGAAAATCACTTTTAAAAAACTGGAATTACTGTGCCGAAAATGTGCTATGAACTGCAGTGGATGGATTTATCAGTTTCAAAACAGTGAGTCCAAATTCCTTATAATTTTGAGGCCAAATACCCTGCTTGAATATGACTGCATGACTGTATTGGTAGAATTAGATAACACACTCAATGTGCATATATACTGAATTGCAGGAAAATCTCTACAAAGACCTCTTAAAGTGATTTGAAAATGAACAGATTCTTCTTATTATAATGTTTTGAAAATGTACGGAATGTCAGCTTTCTGCCTGAATAAATCCAATACATCCATACATTTCTTAAACAATAGTAGATAGCAGTGATGTATGTGACAACCTTGACCAAATTCCATTGTATATTAGTGCCTAAAGGGAATACCCGCAACACACGTGCAGGTTTTATATAGCATGTGCGGTCTAGATCAGGGCTCAGGAATGTACAGTCCAACCGCACTGCCTTGTCTCTCTATGCATTCCTGACTCAGCCAGCCACGCTGTGTGTATCAACTAAGATGCCTGGTCCTAAACAGCTGTGTGTGGCCCAATGCTGCATGTTGTATGTTGCTGCATGTGGCCCAATGCTGCATGTCGGATGTTGTCGTATGTGGCCCAATGCTGCATGTTGTATGTTGTTGTATGTGGCCCAATGCTGCATGTTGCCGTATGTGGTCCAATGCTGCATGTTGTATGTTGCTGCATGTGGCCCAATGCTGCATGTCGGATGTTATTGTATGTGGCCCAATGCTGCATGTCGGATGTTGTCGTATGTGGCCCAATGCTGCATGTTGTATGTTGCTGCATGTGGCCCAATGCTGCTTGTTGTATGTTGCTGCATGTTGCCCTATGCTGCATGTTGTATGTTGCTGCATGTGGCCCAATGCTGCATGTTGCATGTTGCTGCATGTGGCCCAATGCTGCATGTTGTATGTTGCTGCATGTGGCCCAATGCTGCATGTTGTATGTGGCCCAATGCTGCATGTTGTATGTTGCTGCATGTGGCCCAATGCTGCATGTTGTATGTTGTACTATGTGACCCAATGCTGCATGTTGTATGTTGCTGGATGTGGCCCAATGCTGCATGTGGTATGTTGCTGCATGTGGTCCAATGCTGCATGTTGTATGTTGCTGCATGTGGCCCAATGCTGCATGTTGTATGTTGTCGTATGTGGCCCAATGCTGCATGTTGTATGTTGCTGCATGTTGCCCAATGCTGCATGTTGTATGTTGCTGCATGTGGCCCAATGCTGCATGTTGTATGTTGTCGTATGTTGCCCAATGCTGCATGTTCTATGTTGTCGTATGTGGCCCAATGCTGAATGTTGTATGTTGCTGGATGTGGTCCAATGCTGCATGTTGTATGTTGTTGTATGTGGCCCAATGCTATATGTTGTATGTTGTCGCATGTGGCCCAATGCTGCATGTTGTATGTTGTACTATGTGACCCAATGCTGCATGTTGTATGTTGCTGGATGTGACCCAATGCTGCATGTTGTATGTTTCTGCATGTGGCCCAATGCTGCATGTTGTATGTTGTACTATGTGACCCAATGCTGCATGTTGTATGCTGCTGCATGTGGCCCAATGCTGCATGTTGTATGTTGTACTATGTGACAAAATGCTGCATGTTGTATGTTGTTGTATGTTGCCCAATGCTGCATGTTGTATGTTGCTGGATGTGGCCTATGCTGCATGTTGTATGTTGCTGCATGTGGCCCAATGCTGCATGTCGGATGTTGTCGTATGTGGCCCAATGCTGCATGTTGTATGTTGTTGTATGTGGCCCAATGCTGCATGTTGCCGTATGTGGCCCAATGCTGCATGTTGTATGTTGCTGCATGTGGCCCAATGCTGCATGTCGGATGTTATTGTATGTGGCCCAATGCTGCATGTCGGATGTTGTCGTATGTGGCCCAATGCTGCATGTTGTATGTTGCTGCATGTGGCCCAATGCTGCTTGTTGTATGTTGCTGTATGTTGCCCTATGCTGCATGTTGTATGTTGCTGCATGTGACCTAATGCTGCATGTTGCATGTTGCTGCATGTGGCCCAATGCTGCATGTTGTATGTTGCTGCATGTGGCCCAATGCTGCATGTTGTATGTGGCCCAATGCTGCATGTTGTATGTTGCTACATGTGGCCCAATGCTGCATGTTGTATGTTGTACTATGTGACCTAATGCTGCATGTTGTATGTTGCTGGATATGGCCCAATGCTGCATGTTGTATGTTGCTGCATGTGGCCCAATGCTGCATGTTGTATGTTGTCGTATGTGGCCCAATGCTGCATGTTGTATGTTGCTGCATGTTGCCCAATGCTGCATGTTGTATGTTGCTGCATGTGGCCCAATGCTGCATGTTGTATGTTGTCGTTTGTTGCCCAATGCTGCATGTTCTATGTTGTCGTATGTGGCCCAATGCTGAATGTTGTATGTTGCTGGATGTGGTCCAATGCTGCATGTTGTATGTTGTTGTATGTGGCCCAATGCTATATGTTGTATGTTGTCGTATGTGGCCCAATGCTGCATGTTGTATGTTGTACTATGTGACCCAATGCTGCATGTTGTATGTTGCTGGATGTTGCCCAATGCTGCATGTTGTATGTTTCTGCATGTGGCCCAATGCTGCATGTTGTATGTTGTACTATGTGACCCAATGCTGCATGTTGTATGTTGCTGCATGTGGCCCAATGCTGCATGTTGTATGTTGTACTATGTGACAAAATGCTGCATGTTGTATGTTGTTGTATGTTGCCCAATGCTGCATGTTGTATGTTGCTGGATGTGGCCTATGCTGCATGTTGTATGTTGTACTATGTGACAAAATGCTGCATGTTGTATGTTGTCGTGTGTGGCCCAATGCTGCATGTTGTATGTTGCTGCATGTGGTCTATGCTGCATGTTGTTTATGTGCAGTATGTGACCCTACACTACATGTTGTCTATGTGCTGTATGTGGCCCTATATTGCACGTGGTCAAATGTTGCTGTATGTGGCCCTACACATAATGTTGTCTGTGCGCTGTATTTGGCCCTGTATTGCACGTGGTTGAATGTTGCTGTATTTATTTACAAAATGATAATCTGATGACTATAACACACGTCATGTTTGCAATTACACTTTCTGAGGAACGTTGAGATTCTAGCACTTTCTTTGATTGAGTCCCACCCGGGTTAGGCGGCTGACTTTGTGTGCTGGTGATTAGGTGCCTGACTGAGGGTGCAGACTCGATTCCCGAATGGGACTCAACCCCACAAAAGTACTAGAATCTGTACGTTTCTAAATAAAAGTCTGATTCCAAATATAAAATATGTTACACTTGACTACATTTAAATGGAATTATGTAACCACGATGAATGTACAGTTTAAAAAACATTTTGATTTTGTTTTTAACTCGTTTAAGAATGCAGGCTTGATCTCGTTACTGTATGGCTGGAATAAAGCCGGTGTGAGAGAAAACCCAACTCAGCTCAGTTGTCATCTCCACAGGTAAGCTATCCGTCGTAGCCTCTGGTCACCTGTACGTGGTGGAACAGCCTATCCCGGGTCACAACAGGGTCACGAAGCTCCAGGGTAGAACAGACGTTCAGCAACCCATGCTTACCATAAGAGGCGACTATGCTTGTCGTAAGAGGCAACTAACGGGATCGGGTGGTCAGGCTCGCTGACTTGGTTGACACATGTGATCGGTTCCCAATTGAGCAGATCGATGCTCATGTTGCTGATCACTGGATTATCTGGTCCAGGCTCGATTATTTATAGACCGCCGCCATATAGCTGGGATACTGCTGAGCGGCGTAAAACTAAACTCACTCGCTCGAGAGAACAATATTAACGAAACAAAATGTCTTTAGTTATCAAAATGTATACAAGGTATATATCTGGACAGTAACATTGGGATGAGAATATGTTTTACACTATGTGAGTATGAGTTTGCCACGAGCTAATATGGGCATTTATCACACCCGTTGAAGATAGTAAATCTTTCGCTCCTTATATACCGAACCACTCACTCGTTTTATAAGTATGACATTATAGGGACTGTCGTTTAGCACTATTGATTTGTCACCTTAATCTGTAACAAAATGCAGTATATTCATGACCTACTTTGTTGTTAATATTGCTCTGGCATAAACTATATTTATACGTTGGGATATTGTTCCCCGCTATCAGTTTCGAGCATGTTTCAAATGCTGATATTTGGTTGCTGTGGAGATAACAGGTTAATCGCTTGCTTCGCTTATCGTCATCCAGCATCACGAGGTAAACAGGTACAACGCCCACTGTTATATTTGTCAACTACTCTACAGTATCTTGAACAGCAAAGCGTTGTTCAACGGATTTTGCGAAGCAAACGTCGGTGCATCTCTCTGACAGACAAGGAGGAATGACTTGCATGGATAGTTTAAAGGTAAGTCCAAACAAACGCCTGCCTACTCCAACGTACCCGGCTTGAGACTCACACATTTATCGTCCATATCACGCTCTCAAGACAAAACTGATAAATCTTAGCCCAAACCGGATTCATACGGGGAATAAGAAAGATTCGGGACAGAATCGGACTTCAGGACTCAGTACCTTCACCAAACTATGTTGTTCAATTGGATCCAGATTCGATTACTAACAAACCGACACAATATATCTGGAATATTGCTGTGTGTGACGTTAAACCAAAACAACAAGAAGCAAACAGACAACAGGTAAGGTCCAACCAGTACATATTTATGGGGGTGGACTGGATATGAAAATGGACAGTAATGGGGGAATATAGTGCTTGTATAGTCATGTGTGATATTCACAGGCAGACGCCAAACATTCCAAGTGAGATTGGATAGGCACGGTGCATGGCCTCTGTCTGTATTGCAAAACTATGGAAAAATAAGGCAACATAACAATACACACTATCCAATATAAACCAGGAATACATGTGTCATATGTCTCTAAAAGGATGTCGTATAATGTTTCATTTTTCTTTGGTTCCATCTTTAGAAGAGGTATAGTTCTTTACAATCCATGCAATGCAAACTATATACTCGAATGTTCTTGAAATCTTGAAAGGCAGATATACGTCGGTATTCAAGCATAAGATAAAATATTATGGATGTCTAGTCATTCTTTATTGTATACACAACGTATCCACCATTTTCCCTAGGCCCCAGTGACTGGTGAAGGTACGGATTAGAATAAGTCTTCTGCAACCCATACTTACCCCAAAAGGCGACTCTGCTTGTCGTAAGAGGCGACTAACGGGTTCAGGTGGTCAGGCTCGCTGACTTGGTTGACATGTCATCGGTTGTCTGGTCCAGACTCGATTATTTACAGACCGCCACCATATAGCTGGAATATTGCAGAGTGCGACATAAATCTAAACTCTAAGCCCTGTTAGGCAATAAAGAAGAAGTTGACATCCATAAAACTTTCCTTGAATGTTTTTGTCTAATGCAAACGACTCAATACAACTATACCACAATCATGCATATTCCACCCCGCAGAGTAAAGAATTAGTATATAGTCTGGTTCATAATTATTGAGAATTTTTCTTCTTACTTTGAGCTATCCTAACACCTCAACTGATTCACTGATACTTAAAACTAAGTAATGGAACAAGGGAGGTAACTCATCTTGGCCTACTGAGTATAGTACAATTAGAGTTACCTCCCCTGAATTTGTAGCAGACGTCATTTTCCTCAGCACTGTCAACAATGTCTGCTGAAGATAAAAGAAGGTTGATTTTTGAGTTGTGTAATCAAGGAATTGATGATGTAAATACATTGGCAAAGAGAACAGGAACTCCTCTTTCTACTGTGTATAGGATTAGGAAGAATTTTAAAGAGGGAAAGGATTTTGGGCACCAGAAAGGAGCAGGGAGACCCAGAAAATTGGACTTCTCAGATCGCGTCCGGCTGGGAATTTTAGCGTCTAAAAAGCAAAGGGCAAGCATCTCCAACATCAGGTATGAAATGATAGAAAGGGGATCAACAGTTGTATCAAAATCTACAGTTAGAAGAAATTTGATTGATCTTGGATGGGAGAAAAAGACTGGAATTCCTTCTCCTCTCATGAAACAAGAACATAAAGACAGGCGTGTTGAGTGGTGTTTGGCACATGAAAACTTTGACTGGGAAAATGTGATTTTTACTGATGAAAGCTCAATATGGGTATATCCCAATAATGTGAAAATATGGACAGAGTCTGCGTCAGCACCGTTGTATCGACGACCTAAATACAGCCCAAAGTTTCATGTATGGGGAGGGATATCCTTATTAGGAACGACCCCGCTGTGTGTGTTTGAGGGAAATCTGACAAGTCAACGCTACACTAACATATTAGATAATTTTCTCCTTCCAAGTGCACGTGTTTTATGGAAATGACTGGATTTTGCAGCAAGATAATGATCCTAAACACACCGCAAAACATGCCAAGCAGTGGTTTCAGGAGAAAAATGTGACTGCATTACCATTTCCTGCATATAGTCCTGACTTAAATCCCATTGAGAACATTTGGGGGATGATGAAGGAATGTGTGAGTCAAAAGGGGTTGACAAAAATTGAAGACATGAAGAGAGAAGTGGTCCGATACTGGGACAGCATAACTCACAAGACACTAACCTCTCTGATAGGAAGTATGCCTACCCGTCTTAGACTGTGCCGTGAAGCTCAAGGAGACTTGATAAAATATTAAATTGTTACCTACACAACATGAAAAGGTCAGTTCACTTTCACAATACATTCAATTTTATCTGATTTGTTCTCGTTTAATAATATGAAATGCTTTAGCTATTCTCAATAATTTTGAACCATACTGTATCTTGACGCGTGTCATTGTGCGCTATCTGCCTCAGCAATGCTTGGACTCTCGTAATCTACCACTAGTTAGACTGACCCCATTAGAGGCTAGCCTGCTCTATATTACCGGTGAGTACGAAGGTGGACCTACTTCTCAGCAAATATCAATACATGACCATGATGTAAATCCAGCTAGGGTCCACGCAAGAAGCGAAGGCACTGTCAGTCCCCATGGTCCCTAGTATAGTGATCTACCTTCACTTGTTGGCGACCTATAGTCAATTTTCATACTCCCCTGTCCTTACTTGAAATCAAGTTTAAGAGAGAGACAATAGTTTTATTTCTTGATACTATGATATTCTAGTTGGTTTCAATGTCCTCCGTTGACAGACTGTTACAAATTTACATGTATTTATGTTAAATTCCAAATTTCTTTTAGTCATGATACGGCTGAAATATTGCCAGTGGGACTGTACATCTTAACTCACTCACGACTTAAAATCTCTTACAGTAATGGCTTCGTGGATGAGAATCGGTTTGACTCTGACGTTGCTGGTTATCTGTGGAATTTACACATACTGTAAGTAATTGTTTATGTTGAAATGTCGTATTTCTGGCTTATTTGCGGTATGATTTTTAACCACAGGACAGTACATCACAAACTCTGAGCACGCACTGACACCGGTATTTATCCAAGGCTATCCCGCATCTGCAAACTCAGGAATTGTATTTCTCGTGTGTTTTTTTTCTAAATTGTCTTCCGTTTCCAATCATCGTGGGTATATCAACCCATGGGCCAGAGGGACCAGTGAACAGCTTATTTATCTTATTGGGGCACAAATCTTTTTGTTGCAAACGCTAGATTTTTGCAGACAAGAAAAACAGATTTAGAATTATCTCATTTCCGTCCATTTGCATATATTTCGCAAAACAATTGTTATTCAATGATATTCGAAAATAGTTACTATCTCGACGTACAAAATGAGTTCGGGATTCCTAGCTGGGTACATAGAAATGTTATTCGCTTGTAAGTAGAGTAAACTGAAAATAATAGAAGAACGCTCAGCCAATCAGAAAGCGACATTTATGTGTGGCGTAAGATAAAAGAGATTTACATCAGCGTGTACGTCTCAGGATTCATTTGTAATCTGTGAGATACATACATAGCACTTCACGTTTCTTTTACAACTGAGTATATGATAATGACCTGAACGTTCTTGGTGCATTGATTTCACTTAAACGATTGAAACGTACAGCAATATTGATGCAATTGCCGATCCGTTCAATACCATGAACTTTAAATATTGAAGCTGGTGTTTGATGTTGGTGACTTTGTTTGTACAGCTTACACAACCACATGGAACTGCATTAATTTAAACATAGATTGTATAGATTGTCAGTGCCGCCGAATGCCCAGTCATGACTATTCAAGTCATGACTATTTCCTGAATTTTCTGTTACACTCTGGATCCCACTACATCGGAATTATCCCAGAAATATCCACACCAACCTCGTCTCCAAGTCCAAACAGTGTACCAGGCACGACGCCACCATCCGGTGAATCGTCGCAGTGAGTGAGTGAGTTGAGTTTTACGCCACACTCAGCAATATTCCAGTTTTATGGCAACAGTCTCTAAATAATCGAGTCTGGACCACACAATCCAGTGATCAACAACATGAGCATCGATCTGCGTAATTGGGAACCGATGACATGTGTCAACCAAGTCAGTGAGCATGACCACCCGGTCCCGTTAGTCGCCTCTTACGACAAGCAGAGTCGCCTTTTAGTCGCAAGCATGGGTTGCTGAAGGCCTATTCTACCCCGTACCTTCACGGGTCTCGCTGGAGGAACGGAATATAAAGGAAACACTTGTACAGAACATAACCGAGTACCTGTTGTATATACGTTATGTTAGGCTAAATTAGAAAAAAGAAATGTTACTCGGGCACTGGCACTGGCACTTTTATTTGTGCGCGTAACATTTTTTTTATTTCCATTAAAAAAAATAGTTTTCGACTTGGTTACGTCCCGATCATCCATTTGTCCACTTTGAGAATGAGTGTCTGTAAGAACGAGTGTGACTGGATCTACTACTCAGTTTAATGTGCTAAACTTCCCAAGCAGTATTTCTGAGAAAATAAACAACTATAAATGGGCACCTCCAGCGTTACTTTTTTTCTATAGAATATACAAAAATATTTACATTTTCCTCCACTCCAAGCTGTTAATGTTTTGTGTTCTCGTTCTTTAGGGACAGTGTGGTTGAAACTTGATGCTACAAGCTCCGCGGTAAGTGATATATCCAAAAGCATGTTGCGATTATTGCTATTTAGAGTAGTGAGTGAGTTACGATATAAAGTCACATCGGAGATAGTTCAGCCATATCGTGACTAAAACTAGTTCTAAATTATAAAACTAGCTAGCGTGTGTCTTTAAAAACATAAAACTATTCTGGGACAACACAAAGTAAAACCACGTTATGGATCAATATACTATGGGCCCCGGGGATATTTGTTGAGACAGGTATGAGGGTTCGGGGTGTTCTGGCACAGTAAGGTCACACGCTCTCTATAAATCGTGGCAAGATTTCGAGTCTTTTTATAATCCCCGCTACGACACGAGGGCCTGTGATTTCACGAGTAGCAGGTTTAAGACTTGGTGTTCTTGTGTCTCGATAAGCAGGCTTGTGTGTTAGCCGTCTTGTTGCCTGGCCGTCAACTGGCATTGTATACCGGCCATTTCCTCACTGTAGATGCGTTACGGTATGGAAAAAAGGTATACATTGTAGGAAAAGTGTTGCTAGTTAACCAAATTCACCATGAGTCGATTGTCTTCAAACAATATCTTCTTTCAGCAACAGTTAAACCTAGATGCACCACATCTTGGTATCCATCAGAGAATATGCCGGTATTCTGTGTTTTCTATTTAAATTCTTCATAAAGGTGTTTATCTGGCCTCATGTGAGAATGTCGAGTTTTGATTGGTCCACGTGACTCTGATAAAATACCATGTACATCCATCACGATCCGCCAGCAGGAGTATAAAAGTCGTATACTCCCGCTTCGAAAGTCATATCACCCCGCTACGCCTCGGTGACGACGCGAAGTGAGAAAAGCGTGCATCGAGAAGCCTTTAGTAACGTGCGGTGCATTGAGGTCAACCGATCAGCTGGTGTCAACATGGCAGCAAGTCGATTCGATGCGTGTTGCTTTGTTTTGATTTAGTGAAAACATTCAGCTAGATAAATGTGTTAGAGCTAGACATCGTGTCTCGGGAAATACGGGGTTTTATCAGTCGTAAGGTTGATACAACCTAACTCGATACTGATAAAACCCCGTATTTCCCTCGACACGATGTGATAACTTATAATATCCTTCTTCAATCCTCCAGACACACCTCAAAGATAAATGCACTTCGCAGGTTTGAATTCATGTGAAATAATACGCACGTTATATAGAGAGGGAACATTTATTGAAAATTACACAAATCATAAATCTCGCCAGTTTGATATATTATTTAATCACCATTCACGACGTTTTGCATAGTACCGAACAAGTGGCTGTTACCGACTGTAAGACGTTTCACTCATATTACCGAACAAGTGGCTGTTACCGATTGTAAGACGTTTCACTCATATTACCGAACAAGTGGCTGTTACCGACAGTAAGACGTTTCACTCATATTATCGAACAAATGGCTGTTACCGACTGTAAGACGTCTCACTCATATTACAGAACAAGTGGTTGTTACCGACTGTAAGACGTTTCACTCTGAGATTCTTTCTTCACTACAGTTTCAGAAAACACACGACCAAAACAACATACAAATTGATGAATACACATAAAGGAAATGTCTGCTTTGATTCTTGTGTACTGTTCACTACTGGGTAAGACATTCAACAGTTAACGTTGAATAAAACGTCGCGACAACGCAAAATAGAACGTCAAGAGAAGGCTAAATAAAACGTTAAGACAACGTAAAATACGTCAGCATCAAGCAACGACGTAAAAAAATGAGTTATCACAACGTTCAGAGTCCACAGAATAACGTTGTGACAACGGTGTGTCAAAGTGAAACTGGTATATCTAACTCTTAATTTAAATTTTAGTATTGGAGTACTGAATTTTAAAAAAACAAACAAACCAAACCGTTTGATCATTCTGAAACAATGTGGATGAACCTAGAATCGCGGAGAATGTTTTGGAAAACAAGAACTTTCAGCCATATTGCAGAGTGATTATAAAACTACATTACAGGTGTGTCCGTCATGTTTCGTGCATAACGTCACAGCCATAATTCAATATCAGCTTCCTTACACAAATCCCTGCATCCCTCATACAGTTCATAATAGAAAGACAAATGGTCTAGATCTGTGTCACCAGTACCATGTGTCTCAGTGAATCTAGACAAATATACGGGATGGCAAAACGAACGCCACGCTTGGAAAGGACCAGACGTTTGAAATGTATATACAGTCATGCTCAGATTTTACACGTATCATTTTCTCATAATGTTCGTCAATTCGTTACGTACACATGCTCATACGTTCGATAACATGCATTGGAAGATTATCGTAGCATGAATATTGGAATATATATAGATGTATTCCAATGGTTTCCAAGATTCAGCACAATATATAATAGTTTCTGTAAGCGTGACGCCATGACTGACACAAACTCACTCACGTGATGACACATCTCGTTTTTAGTATTTCCCCTGGTCACGATGCAAACAAAAAGAAAATGAGTAGACGCACATTGTCTGGTATGGGTCGGGTGTATATAAGTTCATATTTGTTTCATCATTCCGTTTCTGTGATTTACGGAAATTAGCTGAGCGCACCATTGCTAAATCAATCTTCAGAAACAGATTGTAATCCCCGACAGAAAGTCGCTGAAACCTGCTGATATATCGTGGGTTAGTTTGCTATCGACAGTGTTGGTGGGCAAACGAAAATAGAACACAACCAGAAACTTTGATGACATGACAGCGGAAAATCAGACAGCTGTATATCTTTATTATATACCTGTATATCACCTTCATTAACCAATCACATTTAAGTATTAGCTCAAATAAGGGTAGAACTCAGATTGCATGTCTTGTTATATGAAATATACCAACGTCCCCAGCACGACTTGCACAATTAGAGATGCATACCTGATTATTCCTAATTATTGTCAAATTGTTAAATCACAGACTTATGAACTGATGAATTATACTCTTAAAAAACCCCAAAGAACTAAGGATCTTAATTTGTTTATTTATTATTCAAAATATTTAGGACATTTATCGGAGTCAGTCAATGTTGATATGATATTATTGAAAGTTTTGAGAGTGAATCATCATTTGCACTTCCTTACAACCATAGTTATTTGGAATGTAGTCGCTTTTGAAAGATGACCGGTGTATGGCTTGTAATTTGCATGTATACGATTTTCATTTTAAAACAACCGACTAGAAAGAATCACTAACAAATGTGTAATGCAAGATGAGTCTCAAAATTAATGTTCTAAGTGATTTCTCGACCTTCTTGAGAAAACGTCAAAATCATGAATGGGACCCCATGCACGTGTATGGGACTACTGCGTTGTGCACGTGCATGTCATGCGTTGTGTTTAGGGGTGGTAATAGAGGAAATGGTGGTGCATTCATAAGATGTCTGTCCTTGAAACGTTTGTTAACGTTTACACTTCCTACCCAAATTGAATGTTCATCATCCCCTACTTTGTTTGAAGAGTATATAATGCAAGTGAATGAGCCAGTTAAACGTTTATATCGCCTAGGCAATATATCAGACATATACTGATGAAAATAAGGGAATTAATTTAAAATAACTGCCGACAAAGGACAGTAAAACCAACTAGTATATCATATATGTATATTAACACTAATAATAGCCAAAGTTAAAATAACAAAAATACTACAGTTAAAAACCTGGTTGATTTACATTTACACAACGTGTTTTTGGACTTACGTACCCTCTCAGGAGGACAATGATTTTACAATACTTCAACCCCTTTTGAGAGTACAGCCGCAAACAATCGCAGGAATTCTATAATTGCAAACTGTTTTAACTGCACATAACAGTCATACAAACATGTTTCTGCTAATTGAAATGGATGTGCCTGTGGTCAATGCAAAGGTTTGGAACGTAACAATCTCGACATTATTAGAAATATCCAACGTAACAACTGAGGATGGACTAACAGTTTCTGACAACAGAGATTTACAAATGTAAATTCCGTCCTAGTTAAGGAACGTTCCGATATTTTTAAAACTAGATCACTGAGGTTGAGTTAAAATAAATTTATTCATTCATTTGAAACAAGGATGAGTAACCTCGAATCATGAAAGGTGTTTTCATTTTCCATTCGAACATATCGGGACAACGTATTAGTTTCTGCAGGGCATTTGCGAGACAGATATCATCAAGACCTTTAATTTGTTTATTTGAGACAGTTCGAGTGTAAATTCGGGAAATTCTGTGTCAGTGTCAGCGATGTCCTAAATGCATCACATCCTCTGAATCCTTCCATTAAGCTCAGGTATTCCTGGTCGATGACAAACTAGTTGGAAAGACATAGACTAATACGACAAAGACACAGACTAATATGGCAAAGACACAGAATAATCTGACAAAGACACTCTGGCAAAGACACAGAATAATATGACAAAGACACAGAATAATATGACAAAGACACTATGACAAAGACACAGAATAACATGACAAAAACACTATGACAAAGACGCAGAATAATATAACAAAGACACTATGACAAAGACACAGAATAATATGACAAAGACAGAATAATATGACAAAGACACAGAATAATATGACAAAGACACAGAATAATATGGCAAAGACACTATGACAAAGACACAGAATAATATGACAAAGACACAGAATAATATGACAAAGACACTATGACAAAGACACAGAATAATATGACAAAGACACTATGACAAAGACACAGAATAATATGACAAAGACACAGAATAATATGGCAAAGACACTATGACAAAGACACAGAATAATATGACAAAGACACCATGACAAAGACACAGAATAACATGACAAAGACACCATGACAAAGACAGAATAATAAGACAAAGACAGAATAATATGGCAAAGACACTATGACAAAGACGCAGAATAATATGACAAAGACACAGAATAATATGACAAAGACACTATGACAAAGACACAGAATAATATGACAAAGACACCATGACAAAGACACAGAATAATATGACAAAGACACAGAATAAAGTGATTTTTTCTGTTTGAGTTTACCCTGCCAGCGTAGGGATGCATGAGATTGTCCAAAACATATATCTGTGTTAATTATTGAAATAAGTTTCACCAATTTCAGCCAAAATGAGCAACCCGTTCTATGCGACGTACATATTCTGTTGGTAATCTGGCACTGTTTTGCAATGTTTCAGACCAATCGTTTCTTACCGCCACAAATTATCCCTGCAGAAATGCAAGTGGCCTTCAACAAAGACACGAATTTTCTTAAGGTAAGCAGGTTCATTCATGTCTGAACGGAAGACATATATCGACATTACGTTCCATATTACCCGTTTGAATTTACACTGGGTACTTAACAATGTATGTGTGTTATCAGATGTATGTTTAAGCAAATGTTTACTAATAGATTTTATGTAACCTGCACGTCTTCCTGCTTTAATAAACACACGCATTCGTGATGATGATTCATGAAGTGCATTCTCGTTTGTGTGTTGTTTACCACCGTACTGAGCAATAGTCTAGTTCAATGACAGCAATGTGCATAAACACGTGTGGACAGGACAATACATTCATTTAGCCTTGATCTAGGCAATCAGGCTACAATGACATGAATGAATCACATAGGACCAACTGATCCACTTATAGTTATTTGTAACTACTTACGACAAACATAGAGTACTAAAGACAAATTCTAATACTGATACTCGCGGGTCAGATTTACAAAAGACACAAATCAAAAGGTATTGCCCTCACTGGACAATGATATGAATGCAGCTGTTTTTACGTTTTATTTTTCTACATAATATGTCAACCTCAGGCAAATTGGATTGTTATGACACAGCCTCAAGATCCCCATCCTCGATATCTCCAGGGTATATGTTCCGTCTCCACTATACCCTGGACGCATCTACGGCTCTGCAAGATAAATTTATTACCTCCCTTTGCTGGCTCCGCCTTCTCACAGTAGCCAATCAGCTAGACCGCCGTTATAACAGAGCTTGCCAGTGTCAACAAAGGTAGCGGTCGCAACTGCGAAGGTTTGCCCACAGTGCGTCCCAGATTTTAGGGAAATCATAGAAACAAATTGACAGGTCCGAAACTTTAAAACAACAAACGCCTTCTACATCTTCCACAGAACCTCTGCATGGTGTATGTTGCCAAGTATAATCGGTTAAATAATTCAAAAAACGAAAGTGAGTTGTGATTGGTTCGCTCAACTTCCCAGCGTAGACACCTGACTGGATGAAAAGACAGTCAAGGGACCTAATAAATTTATCTGGCAGAGCCGTAGATGCGTCCAGGGTATAGTGGAGACTTATCGGAGCGTATACCCTGGAGATATCGAGGATGCAAGATCCCCTTTTTAACTTGCTACTCCTTAAAAATCCGCAAAATCTGCAATAAATGCAACACAAACTTCAAGAACCAAAATATGCAAGGAACATTTTGTGTGTTTGAGAGAAGTAGAAGCCAATGTCTAAATCTGTATCAAGCAGTCCAAATCGTTAGCTGTTAATTATGGCGGGAATTCATCCAATACCATTCTGAAAATATTATGTGTGATATTTTCTTAGGACATATGGTTTTCATTTCCTGCAATTATTTTACAGATATTATATCCCAAGGTGTTGTGATGACTTACATGTCGTGGACCACATTAGCCACATATGTGAAACTCTGACTATGGCTTTGCTAATGAAAATTAAAGGGGCATAACATGGTAATACAATGGAAACTTTCCATACATTGGATGTCGAGAATATAGTTAGGCTCACTATTTTTTGATATCTCATCGTATCCTTCTTTCAGATCCTGTCACAACGCTATAAAGACCTATCTTTTCTGCAGCCAGAAGTCACTGTCATTACAGCATATTTTAACATCGGCTCCTTTGCCAAGGGAAGCATATCTAACATGTACACACCAAACCTTTATATGAACTGGATGAAGGTGTTTGGCCGAATCAGGAACAACCTTGCTGCATATACGGATTCCAAAGACGTCTTTGATTTACTGACGAGCCTCAGACGTAGGTTCCCGAGCAACATGACAAAGATATTCCTCATAAAGAGGGCCGATCTGTGGTCCTTCTCTTTGGCGAAAGAAATCCGAAATATTTACAGTCAACCTAACTATCCACGTCACTATCCAAACACAGTAAATGAGAACTACTCCTGCGCAATGCATGCAAAGTTTGAGCTAGTTAACAGAGTCTTAGTTGAAGAACTGTTTCCTACCAAATATTTTTGTTGGTTGGACATTGGACTCTTCCGCGGCCTTGTTGACGATACCTCGACGTTCAAGCTTCAAATACCAAACGAATGGGACAAACGGAAAGTCGCCTATAGCATTGTGTATGGTTTTAACGACAAAGAAACAACAGAAAACATAATCAAAGGAAACCAGGTATGGGTAGGTGGTGCCATGTTTCTGGGAACTCCTCAAGTGTTGTACAATTATACTGAAGACTACATGAATACAGTCAAGATGTTGTTAAGACGACATTTAATGAACACAGATCAGCAGGTCATATATTCAATGTACCTCCCATCGTCCGCATACAAGCCTCGGGTACAAATCCAGTTATTTTCTCAAACGGAAAGCCGATATGATCCATGGTTCTACCTTGGTTACTTGTGCCGGGAGACATGGCAGAACTCTCAACATGACTCCCAGACCTGACCCGGAGCATAAATTGAAAATGTGTGTGTGTGTGTGTGTGTGTGTGTGTGTGTGTGTGTGTGTGTGTTTGTGTGTGTGTGTTTGTGTGTGTGTGTACGAGCTCGAAAACAACATTAATCGATAATATATATGCTCCTGTAGCAAGTATTATTTAGGTGAATGAAAACGTGTTTATTATCATAATGTGACACACAAAGGACAGGACATTTTTACGTCGTGCATACAAGAAGTATTTGTAAAAATATGATTTTGAAAATGGTATTTGTTCCGCGAGACAGCAGTACAAACATCTTTAGCAAAACTCCCACAAAATATCATAATTTCGTTTTCCATAAATGTGTCAGTGTTGTGCTTCCTAACTTTCAAAATGCCACTCAAAGAAGTTCACTTGTACACACAAACACGGGCCCGAATTCATCTTCAGTAACCCATGCTTGTCGTAAGAGGCAACAAAATAGGATTGGGTGGCCAATCGCTCGCTGGCCTGGTTGGCACATGGGATTTGTTCCCAAGTGTGTAGATCGATGCTGTTGATGCACTGTCGCCATGTAGCTGGAATATTGCTGAGTTTGGCGTAAAACACTGATGAAAATGGATATGACGTACAACATCCAAGTCGAAGTTGGTTTCTGGCTCTATTAGCGCGCCAACATATGATATGCGAGGTGGGGTCCAGCGTAGGTCCGGCAACAGATTGATGGTGACATCCGTAGATTCAAGAACCAGTTCTGATTCCAAATTGCGCTACCACCTTTGCTGGACTGGACCAAGTGTACAACCTTGGTTGGCTGTCACAACTGTTGACAGTCGTACAAGTTGGCAGACACAACGGCAGTAAATCCAACTGTGACACATTCACATTTGAACAAATAGAATGAGTTATTAAATTAGGAGCTAAACATCATGTGTTGGCCAATTTCCGGGTGTTCTTGATTATGTGAAGCAGTACTTTTGGAAATGACACCGTCGACATTGTAAACAAGAAAATAAACCAAAGGGTTTTACTGTCTGCACTCGTTTACATCGAGTATGGCCGTTCCAGCTGCTTCACCCATAGCTGCTCACTTGTGACTTCATTCAGACTTTACGTCACAATATGATTTGAATGTTGATGACACAACAAAACAATTGTTTGCTATGTTTCTACGCATGAATACGAAGCGAATAGTCTTGCAGTTTCCGGGAATCAAATACCATTTGATCATGTTTTTCAACCAATCAGATAACAAAACACAGTTACGTTTGGTTTACAATTTGCTTTTAATCATGAGGATAGAACTCAAGTGGAGTGCATTGTACACTAACACAAACCCTGTGCTGTGAAAATGACTTTCCCCGTCTCGAGAAAAACCCCAAGGTTCCATTCCAAACAGTGCTGACAATGTCCGCTTAATAGTAGCACTGTCCACTGAAGACTCCACTTAATACAAAGGTGTGCATTATTATGGTATGCAAGGCTTGTTGCGATCTCGAAACCACAATGGATACATGTTCACTACTATGACGTCAAAAACATGACGACGTCACCCTAATGACTACCCATGACTACGTTTTACGTCTCCTGCTATCGTCATGATTACGACGTATCTGTTACAGTTGTGAGTTGCCAATGACGACGCATGGTTTTCGTCAACCACATACAATCCCTACATATGTGTGTGTGTGTGTGTGTGTGTGTGTGTGTGTGTGTGTGTGTGTTGGGGAGGGGGAGGGGAGATGCGTGTAGGTGTGTGTACAGTTGTGACCATGTCATGAACACATACTATCTCAGCAGTATTACAGCTGCACAATGATGTTTGGAAACGTTTCGCACCTGTTTCGTTTGCCAGCCGGGCGAGCAAGGGATGCTTACTTTCCCTGGTAATGAAGGCTTTCAGAGCTATCAATACCTGAACACAGATGCTGTGCAACACACGTTTCTATGACGTTCTTTGCCGTTCATGGTTTACAGCAATACTTAAAAACAATTATGTTAGCATGTCAACCGTGGTGGTTGGAGGTGCGATGGTGGCCGTTCAGGTAAATGAGTTCGTTTATTATCTGGGTAGTAATTATTCACAAACATACCCACACCTTGACACGTGTGTGTTATACTTCACTGTGTGTTCTGAAACAAACTTAATCTTGATAATTTGTTGTTCTGATATCGACTGGAATCCGATATCCATTTGAGTTCGATACAACGCCGTTGAAAACTCGCTGTGTTTTTTCAGTCTTTATGTGAAAAGACTTAATCTGACGGATAAAGGTTGCTGAAGCACCATTCATTGTAGACAGCCTTTATGCTGTGCGTGGTGAGCAAGAGGTACAGCCAGAAGTAGCTTTGGGAATTTGACTACAGGAAGTTAGTGAGTGAGTGAGTTAATATTTCACGTCACATCGGCAATATTTCAGCCATGTCGTGACGAGAACATTTAACACTGAAATGGAGTATATGTTCATTATAAAAACCTGTCGACGATGGACAGTGAAAGTTCTAGAATATCACAGTACAGGGACTTAGCCTTGAATATATACTGATGAAACAAATACATGAACAGAGGAAAATTTATTTAATATATTTATTCAATTTTCCAGTTTTCATCACCACCTTTGAATATCGCTGTGGGAGGAAATCTGAGAATAAATAAAGGAACACAGCCATCAAGCAGAGTTCCATTATTTGTTTACCTCAGTATATTTCTTGACACATGTTTATGTAGTTTACGAATTATTCTTAACAAAGACAATCCGCGTATGTGCAAGTCGCTGTGCTTGACAAGTTGTGCCATATAAAATGCACTATAAATGCACTGTTTGAAAGAAACCGGCTCCCTCGATAGTTCGTTGCCATACCATCCTGGATGAATGGCTGCTATTAATGACTGGTTTTTAGGTACAGGTCCATATTTTCATGTCATCAAATTATTGAAGGTCGGGCGGGACAACTCAGGAATGGCCAGCGAGTCCTAACTAGACACACAGAAGGGAGCAAGCTACAACGACATATCCTCGGGATCTTTCCAAGGACATAAAATATGTCTTTGTGGCTTGCACCCTTCTGTGTGTCAAGTTAAGAATTCCTAAGTCGTCCGGCCCGGCCTTATTGTTATCTGCCTTTGGCAATCAGTGTTATCTTTGTATCACATGCGCTTCACGACAGTAACACCTGGCTGCACTTGAGTGTCAGAGTTTGTGTTTGGCTGATTAAATATTTAAAGATCACATGCAACGTAAAATACAACTGTGCAGATTCTGAAACCTTTCTGCATGCACTTACCGAAACAAATCATCAAAAATGCCAATTCAACCAGGGAGCCTATATAGAGAGTATCCCTGATTCAACTTACAATGTTGAAAAAACACCATGAAAAAAAGTCCGCGAAATCGGAGTTGAAACGATTCAGTAAATTTCCCCCAGCGCTGGGGGGTGGGGGTGGGGGTGGGGGGGGGGCTGGTTCCAACAGCTGTGCTGCGCTGCGCCCATGACGCATGCGCAATGAATAGGTTCGCGGAGCTTGGAACAGATTCATGCCTGTAGTATGATGTCATGCGCAGTAGTCTACTCTTGCTTGTGTGCACAAGTAAATAATCTACTCGCTACATATAAAAAACCTTGATGATTGTGGTAAGCAGCCTTTGTCACAGAGAAAGCTCAATGTCTGGTCTATTAACACCTATATGTCTGCCTGCCTGTCTGCTAACGGCAATATGCAATACATAGCTTCAATTATTGACCACACGCAATTTGAACTTGACGCCTATCAGGCTATATACACCATAAACAAATTAAATTGATTTATGACTCGTGCACCCGAGTCCTGTCTCTGCCATATTATGTATTTAGACAGGTGTAATACTTGTACACATAACATGTTTTTTATGTCTGTGGGTTGCAAATAAACTACATCCATTTTTCTCGGATGACTGGATCTGACGGAAACTGGTGCAAACTCTTGTCAGTTTCGAGTCCTGCTTTGTACTTAGACGGATGACAGTTTCCAGCCACGCAGTAGTTCACCATCTCGACAGAGATGATTTTTGACTGGATCGAACACAAATTCAGAGAACATGTATCTACAAAACCCAACATCTCTATATACATTTTTTATGGATTACAACTTCTTCTAGTGCATATATGATTTTGTTTGACAACGGTACATGAATCCATACTGAAACGACGCATCAAGTACAATAAAAGAAATTGTTATCCATGAAGAATCTTACTTTCTTGTGACTGGCTATACTTCTAAAATGCCCATCAAACAGATCCTCTTTCTATACGCTCGATGAGCCCTCAGCGTATCAGCAAATGAAACAGCCAATCGGAAACCGTCGTTATACTTGAGTGCACCCTCCATCCCGCCATGACTGGGTTCGGTCTCCCGAGGGCTTCGTTTATTGGGAAGTACGCCCAAGTACAAAATATTGCACCTTTGATTCGCTATTGGACGCTTATAATTTTGTTTATTTATTTTTTTCACAAGCAGCAATGTATATTATATGTCATGAATAATTGATAATTGTATTTTAATTATGTTTGATTTTTTGGTTGCATGGGACCTTTAAGCAAACGTTTCTTTAAGAAAACATATCACTAAAACTGTTTCACAGAGTTAGTAACCAATATGTCTCTAATCAAATCAAATCCACTGGACATATGTGGCTCGAACACTAGGCATAGATCTGGCATCTGAAATGTGTGCAGTGACATTGAGAACCTGCGTTTGTCTAGTTGATGGAAAGTCTGTAAACCAGTCACCAAATAGACTGGTGTTTGACATGCTTACGTACAACATGAATAACGGTCCACGCCATCTGGCTAAATGGCGGTGACGTAGCATGGCGATTAAAGCGTTCGTCACGTCGAAGAGCCGAGTTCGATTCCCCACTGTTTCTGGTGTTCCAGCCGTGACCTTACTAGAAAACTTAAGTCTCAGCTCTGGGTAATACGCACTTTGAAATTAATTACCCCATCCACATGCACAGAATTTACTCATGTAAGTAAATTTGCACATATGTAAATATACGCACGTGTGTAATAGTAAATGGAATTTATTTAGTGTGAGTAAAGTTGAAGGTATAAACAATGAATTATCAAATTGTCTTATTTTTCCTATGGACTTCAAGAGAGAAATATGTTCTCTTATCGCTGGCGCTTTAGATACCAAACACGGTATCCGGTATCTACTGCTCTTGCAATAGGTCTGTCACAAGACAAAACTCTGGAAGAAACAAAGACACTTTGGTGGAACGACATTTATAAATCTAATGATGACAAAAGCCCCGTTCGCATGGACCCATTTGCACACCATGTAAATATACATACGTACGCAAATAAAATATACATGTGCAAACTAGTCCATGCGGACACAATTTACACTCCATGCACATTTTCACTGGAAGTAAATTTGCATCTGATTTGACTCAGGTGTAAAAATACTTTTACACATGTGCAAATTTGCATGGCAAGCAAATTGGTCCAATATAACTTTGCACAATAACTTTGCACATGTGCAAAACAAACATGTCTCGAAAGATGAACTTTCATAAAACTTATATAGAGGCCAGGATTGCATAAGATCCATTTACAATTTTGGCGAGATTGTTGCCTTCTCTCTCAGGGTGCTTCTCCGTGCATCAGACTTCCAAAATGACAGGAAGGGTCAAGAGGCAGGGCGCGTCCTGGTCAGACGATGAATCACTAGCTTTGTTGACCATATGGAGGAAAACCAGGTTGGTCCTAAAACCAACAACATATGTATTTACAGGACTGTTTCTTCAGCCCTTAAGGACTATGGATTTCAAAAGACACCAGAGCAATGTAAAGTTAAAATGCACACTCTCAAAAAAAGCTATAGGGAGTGTAAGGGAATACTGAAGAAGAATGGTAGAGGCCGTTCACTCTGCAAGCATTTTGAGAAAGTTGATAAAATATTGTGATGTTTACCTCGTCCTCTCCTGTGAAGATCATTGAAAAATCTGCAATAGATAAAACCCATGATGACATAGTTACTGACATGTCTAGTGATACAGAGGTTGGTCATGATGCAGAAGGGTCTGGGGTTACTGGTGATACAGAGATTGGTCCTGATATCGATGCTGAAGTGTTTGGGGTTACTGGTGATACAGAGGTTGGTCATGATGCTGAAGTGTCTGGGGTTACTCGTGATACAGAGGTTGGTCCTGATGCAGAGGTGTCTGGGGTTACTGGTGATACAGAGGTTGGTCCTGATGCAGAGGTGTCTGGGGTTACTCGTGATACAGAGGTTGGTCATGATGCAGAAGGGTCTGGGGTTACTGGTGATACAGAGGTTGGTCCTGATGCAGAGGTGTCTGGGGTTACTGGTGATACAGAGGTTGGTCCTGATGCTGAAGTGTCTGGGGTTACTGGTGATACAGAGGTTGGTCCTGATGCTGAAGTGTCTGGGGTTACTCGTGATACAGAGATTGGTCCTGATGCAGAGGTGTCTGGGGTTACTGGTGATACAGAGGTTGGTCCTGATGCAGAGGTGTCTGGGGTTACTGGTGATACAGAGGTTGGTCCTGATGCTGAAGTGTTTGGGGTTACTCGTGATACAGAGGTTGGTCCTGATTGTGATATTTGTTAAGATTGTAAAATAGAGCAACAGTTATGTTTCTTGGATGTTTTCTTTACCCATAATTAACTGATATAATTCACAATCATCATGTGTCAGTTGTGACAAAGGAGCGAATGCATCATAGTGACTGGATTGTCTGTTCCCGATAAAAGTAATGGTTGAAAACGTACCTGTATGTTGCCAATAAATTCACAACTTCATAGCAACAATGCAGTAGTCAGACATTGTTACGGTTAAGAATTTACCGTGACAACAATTTAAGAAATCCCCTTGTAAACCAGCAAAACAGAACAAAGACAAGTTGTTTACGTTCAAATTCTATATTGTTATACAACGAGAGCAAGATATACAGAGTCACAAGTCAATGCAGATTTCAGGTACAACTCAAGAGAGACAAAATCTAAATCAGTGAGTCACAAAAATACAATATATCAGGATATATTGTAACAGGATTTTGATGATCAAGAGTGGCAGAGATGTAAATGAGAGTCAGTGTGAGTGTCGCCCTCAACACGGCAACCAGCCTTTATATATACTGAACATCATTGAAAACGCACCACCTGTAAATTTTTAAATAAGGCAATAGAATCTTTTGGAAATGGAACATTAATGGTGGGAATTTTGATAATAACACACTAGATCGTAAATAACGCTCTACAGTAAAAAACGGATCGTTCGAACACATCATCGAACACATCACATGAAAACAACAAAATTCATGCACATCACACACGAAGGGCACAAATTGCATGAAGAAAGCATGCTGTTCAGGGGTATAAATGACCTTCGGCACAAAACCGTTCTCATTTTCGCAGTACTTTCGTAAGTAAAGTTTTTTCGCCATGCCAAGATTGTCACCAGAGGAACGAGAACAGGCCTTGGGTATGTTGCAGGTCGGCGCTTCAAGCAGAAACATTGCACGACGATTTGGGTGTCATCATTCGACCATTCTGAGGCTTGCTAACAGATACCAACAAACAGGAACCAGCAGGGACCGGCAACGCCCAGGTCAGGCACGTGTTACCACCCCTCGTCAAGATCGAGACATTGTACGGCGCCATATTCGGGATCGAACCTTGCCCGCTGCCAGAACCGCCAACGCTGTCCTGGGTCGACGTGGTTTGATCAGCGCTTCCACCGTCCGACGCCGTCTCCGTGCGGCAGGGTTACGTTGTCGACGCCCTTACGTTGGACCCATCCTGACTGACAGGCATCGCCGTGAACGCCGACAATGGGCTGAACAGCATCGTGTGTGGTTGTTACGACGTTGGCATGGTGTGGTGTTCTCCGACGAGTCGCGTTTTCACTTGCGAAGTGCTGACGGGCGTCTACGGGTATGGCGTCGACGGGGTGAACGTTATCATCAGGATTGTGTTGTGCAAACCGATCGGTGGGGCAGAGGCAGCATTATGGTGTGGGGAGGAATAAGTTATCACCACAGAACCGCTCTGATTGTTTGTCGTGGCAGAGTGAATGCCGTTTACTACCGTGACAACATTCTTCAGAACAACGTCGTTCCCTTCTTTCACCAGCATCAAGATCTGCACACATTTCAACATGACAATGCGCGAGCCCACACTGCACGTGTTTCGATACAGTATCTGGCTAACAACAACATTCCTCTACTTCATTGGCCTGCATTGTCACCAGATTTGTCACCCATCGAACACTTGTGGGATTACATCGGCCAACGCCTCGCACGTCGTCCGCAGATCAACAACCTTGGGGAACTCGACAATGCCTTGCAGCAAGAGTGGAATGCAGTGCCTCAGGACTTTATTCAGAGACTTATCCGTTCAATGAGGAGACGTTGCACAGCTTGTGTTGCTGCTAACGGGGGTCATACACGCTACTGACTTTCCATTTTGACCCCATCTTTATTTCATTGTCAGCTGCATTAAATCTTCACTGTTTTGCTTGATTGTTTTTTGCTTCTTTTCTTTATCAAACATTGGTCTACACAAATATGTAAAATTTACATAGATTGCTCACTTCTGCTCTTAGAAATCCACAATTGTAGGGGTGGTGCGTTTTCAATGATGTTCAGTATATATTTATACAGTCATCCCGAAAGTTCGGGCACAAACGAACATCGTCAACACCGTAGAATGGACTCGAAACAGTATCCCAGAAGTGAACATCGAAAACTATGAACAGATAACTTCCGGAATGCCAGAATGCTAAAAGTGTTGACCAGATATTAAAACGAAATGTGATCCATAATATTATTATTAATAACAAAATATACAGAAAATATACACTCGTGACACTTTCCCTCTTGAGGAAAAGAAAGTTTCGCAGAAACTATCTGTTACAATCATAGCAATAATAACATAATAACATGACATGTAATAATATGACCAATATGCAAACGTCTTGCAAAATTACAATGACAAAATGCAGTTATATACATACAGCATCATCAAGTCATCATACATTTATACCCTGGAAAGTGCTTCAGCACAAACATTTTCTTTACCTTTAATGTGTTTCATCACAAGATTGAACCCTTGCAAGGTCAAACTCCACCTCATAAGTCTCTGATTTTTGTTTTTCATTTTGTGAAGAAAAGTCAAGGGATTATGATCAGTAAAAACTTCAATTGGCAAAGTAGTGGTACCAAGGTACACTTCAGAATGCTGTAAAGCTGGCAAAAGACCTAATGTCTCTTTCTCAATATTAGAATAATTTCTTTGGTGCTTGTCAAATTTCTTTGAAAAATAAATGGATGTTCAATCCCTGAATCATCCTCTTGAATCAGGACAGCACCTGCATCTACAGTAGGACAGTAAGACCACTAGATTATCACAGTTAGTATTAAAACTAGCATGGAAACTTATGAAAATATAATAGTATCACTATTTGGACAGAATAATATAATGAGTGAGTGAGTTAATATTTAACGTCACATCGGCAATATTACAGCCATATCGTGACGAGAACATACGTGACATAAAAAAGAAATATATGTGCTTAAGAACCTGTCAACGGAGGACAGTAAAACCACTAGATTATCACAGTTAGTATTAAAACTAGCATGGAAACTTATGAAAATATAATAGTATCACTATTTGGGCAGAACAATATAATGAGTGCGTGAGTTAATATTTAACGTCACATCGGCAACATTGCAGCCATATCGTGACGAGAACAAACATGACAGAAAAGAATATATATGCATATTATGAAGACCCTGTCTACGAAGGACAGTAAAACCACTAGACTACCACAGTTAGTATTAAAACTAGCGTGGAAACGTAAAAAAATATAGTATGACTATTTGGACAATACAATAAGAAAACAGGCCATGGATCGCCAACAACAGAGGGTAGATCACCACACCAGGGACCATGGGGACTCACAGTACCTCAACTACCTGCATGGTCCCTGACTGGATTTACGCCATCCCCTCAGCTGTTGGCGACTGTATGCAAAATTAGCCACAAATTAAAATGACACATATTCTACGATTGAAAAGTGGAAGATTAAGTCTGACTTAAATCGTTTTGGGACTTACGTACCCTCTCAGGAGGACGATAATTTTACGGTACTTCAACCCCCTTTGAGGATAAGCCGCTAACAATCTTAGTTGCTAATTCAACTTCCGATCATAAAATATTTATCTATTTACAAGTCATGTAACAATTCTTTTAAAAACGCAATGATTAAATGATGACTAACATTACTAAAAAGATCCTTCATAGTGATTTAAAATAGTTATCCCTTGTGATGGAGCATGTTTTGCTTGACTGTGATTCTTTCATCACAAGGGATACAAAACGGAGGCTCTTCACCTTTAAATAGATACTCGTGACTATATCTCGTATGGCCAATGCGACATCGTCGCATAATGACCTCCTCAAATCTGGACTGACAACTCAAGTAAGTATAACCGATGTAGGGTTTAATTTCATGTAATTTGTTGATACCTACTTGAGTGTGCCACCTCTTCTGCATCAGATCACGGATGTAAGATCTAATGGTAGCTTTATAATCAGTGTATGGAACAAGAAGTGGTGTCACAGATTTGTTGAGTGCTGCCGTGGCAGCAAGATCGGCCATTGTGTTCCCAGAAATGCCTACGTGGCTGGGTAACCAACAAAAGACGATGTCGCATTGGCCAGTAGCAAGATCATTATATAATTCAATAATGTCAATTAAAAGTGGATGTTTACAAGAAAGATTTTTAATAGCCTGAAGGCAAGAAAGAGAGTCGGAATAGATTATGCATTGCTGATGTTTAGGGTGTCTTTGAATATATTTAAGAGCTGTTAATATGGCGTTAGCTTCTGCAGTAAAAATTGAGCTGGTATCTGGTATTCTAGCAGACATTGTCCTAGATCCAATGACAATGGCACAAGCAACTGCGCCACTGTCCTTGGACCCATCTGTAAATAAGGATTTGTAATTGCTATATTTAATTTTTAATTGAATATATTCTTGTTTATATTGTAGTTCATTGGTTTCTGATTTTTTAAATGTAGTTACTGTTAGGTCAACGTGTGGCCTAACCAACTGCCAAGGAGGAGAAGAAAGAAGACGGGAAGGAGCTGTGTTTTCCAGCTCAATGCCGGCCGAAGAAATAAATGGTTTAATTCTGTGCCCTAGAGGCGGAACAAGACAAGATTTCTCATGAAGGGGATTGAAAACACAGATATGGGCAGGGTTTAATTCATTAGCGTATAATTTGGAAATATATTGTAAAGACAATTTTATACGGCGTTGTGTAAGAGATGGTTTGTCGGCCTCAACGTAGAGACTGTCAACAGGTGAGGTTCTGAACGACCCAAGACACAGTCTTAAACCTTGGTGGTGGATAGAATCAAGAATTTTAAGGTTGCTCTTACAGGTTCCACCATATACGATGGAGCCATAATCGAGTTTGGTTACGGACCAGTGATCGATATAGGTGAAAGAGGTAGTTTGATCCCCTCCCCACTTTGAATTGGAAACAACTTTCAACAAATCTAGTGCCTTCAGGCATTTAGCTTTAAGGGATTTAATGTGTGGTAAGAAGGTTAAATGAGAATCGAAAATTAAACCCAAGAACTTGGCCTCCTTTACAACTTTGATGGGAGTGCCATTTAAAGATAGTTCAGGGTCCTTATGCGGCTTATATTTTCTACAAAAGTGTATACAATTAGTTTTGGACACCATTTATTTATTTTATCTAAACACAGCTGTAGTTGCCGTTCAATAGTACGCATAATTTTACCACGACAGATGTTAAAATCATCCACAAAAAGTGATCCATCAATTGAATCATTTAAAACCTTGGATAAACAGTTGATTTTAATGCTAAATAAAGTGACAGACAAAATACTGCCTTGAGGGACACCCTGATCCTCATTGTAATGGTCAGACAGGGTTGTACCCACTCGGACTTGAAATTGCCGGTCATGTAAATCTGTGATATAAAAAGAGGCAAACGGCCTCGCAAACCTAAATCATGGAGATCCTTCAAAATGCCATGTTTCCAGGTCGTATCCTAAGGTTTCTCAAGATTGAAGAAAATTGATACAGCATGTTGTTTATTGATTATAGCATTTTTAACAAAGGATTCTACACGTACCAAATGATCAATGGTGTTACGATTTTTCCTGAAACCACATTGAATATTTGTTATAAGGTTATTGGTTTCAAGATACCATGTTAATCTATTGTTTACCATATGTTCCATGATTTTACAGACACAACTCGTTAAAGAGATTGGTCTGTAATTAGACGGATCAGAATGATTCCGGCCAGGTTTTGGAATAGGAACTACAATGGCATTACGCCAAGAAGGTGGGAAATTCCCTGAAGTCCATATAGTATCAAATATTCTTAGCAGTGTTTCCAAACACGACTCGGGCAAATGCATCAAGAGCTGATAGTGGATATCATCAGCTCCTGTTGCTGTATCATGAGCCTGCTCAAGTGAGGTATGGAGCTTATGTAGTGAAAATAATTCATTATAATCTTCACCATTGTCAGAGGTAAAATTGATTTTTTTCTCTTCCTGTTGTTTCTGATACTTTTGAAACTCAGGAATATAATTTGATGAAGATGAATGTTTGGCTAAAGTTTCATCACCAAGTTTATTTGCAATGTCAGTTTTATCAGTTAAAAGATTATCACCATCCTTCAGATGATGAACAGTAGACGTTGATCCTTTGCCCTTAATTCTTTGGACCATGTTTCACACTTTGGACATAGGTGTGCGTGAGTTTATTTTGGAAATACAATTCCTCCAAGACTGACGCTTATTCTGTTTAAAGACGCGTCGAGCCTATTTTAACTTTATCTAAATTATGAACAGTAGGATGTTTGCGGAAATATTTTTCTGATTTCTTCCTACACTTTCTGGCCTGTTTACATTCATTATTAAACCATGGCTTACGATTATGTGGAATTGCAGAGGACTTTGGTATACTTTGTTCAGCAATGGTGTTCAGTATATCTGAAAATAACTGTATAGGATCTTCGTTGTTCGCTAAAACATCATGTTTTAAGTGATCAGTACATAAAGTCTTATATAATGACCAATCAGCTTTGGCGAAGTTCCTTCTTGATACAGGTGGATCGTCACCAGGGCTGATTAATTTGAGAATAGTGGGGAAGCAATCACTCCCACACAGGTCATCATGAACCATCCATTCGAATTCATTATATATGGTTGAATCCCAGACTGATAAATCCAGGGAAGAATGTGTTCCCGTAGCTGGATGTAGATAGGTGTTTGAATCATCATTGTAAATGCAGAGATTATTATCTGATGTAAATTCCTCGAGGATTTTACCTCTATTGTTAGTATGAATACTTCCCCAAAGCGGATTGTGTCCATTCAGATCGCCCATGATGATACATGGGCTTGGTAGCAGGTCATACAGATTCTGTAGATCCGTGAGACAGATATCAGAAGATGGAGGTATATATTATAAGCTGCACAGAGTCAATGCAATATCCAGGGTCAGTTGAACAGCAACATTTTGAAGATTGGTCTGAAGTGGGACAGGGCTATGAATTATACCTTGTCGTACCAAAATAGAAGCACCTCCAGTTGCTTTATCTCCTGGAGGAGAAAAAGAGTGATAATCACTAGATGGAACGTATCTGTATTTTTCATATATGTCTCTTGAAGACATAATGCTGACGGTTTAAAATCCTGTATCAACAAGTGGATCTCATTGAAGCTATTCTTCAATCCTCTGCAATTCCACTGGATTATATTGGTCAACTGAGTCATGGTGCCTCAATGGGTGAACGTTCTCGTGAATGGGAGGAGTAACTAGACCTTCGCCTGTCCTGCAGGGACAGAGTGATTTCCATATCGAGAGGTTCAAATGAATTTTGAAGAGGAACCTCTGAAGGAGAAGACACAGTAGATGGTACGTTTCTATTTAATTTTTTGCCTTTCTTCTTTTAGGATAGATCGCTGGCTGACCGTGAAATGGTACGTTGTGAAGAAGTCGTTTGTGATGGTTCAGTTGGAATGTCTGTCTGTGATCCAGACGTCGACAGAGTAACTGGGGCAGTAAGTTTTGGGGATGGAGAAGTTGATGACAAAACAGGTTTTTCTAACTTGACCCATGTCAAGTCTGTCTGACAAAAAAACGGATGAAATTATCACAGATTGAGATAATGCAGCAGAGTAACTTTTAGTCAGTTGGGGTGTCGCCTGAATGTATAACAATTTCTTTGCCTCCAAGTAAGAAATATTGTTTTGACACTTTATTTTCATAATTTGGGATTCCATTTGCCACACTGGACAAGACTTTGATGATGCAGCATGTTTACCATCACAGTTGGAACATCTGAAATCCTCCTGACAGTGCCATCGTGTTTGTCACCACAACGATGACATATTGCAGAGTTGCGACAAGAGTTGGAGCCATGCCCAAACTTTTGACATTTGTAACATCGAAGTGGAGTGGGGACATACACCTCCATCCCGATGTTGAAATAGCCTGCATTTATCGACTCTGGAAGTGATGAACGAGCAAATGTCATCAGATATGTATTTGTCTTGATAACTGAACTATCTTTCTTTATCGTGAAACGTTTCACTGATGTTACCATCTGATCCTTTAACTCTGTAGCAATTTCTTCTTCAGACATGTCAGACAAGCAACGAGCCCTGTCACGAACAATGCCTTGACAAGAGTTTAGTGTTCTGTGCACAGACACAGCAACCTCAATATTATTGATAGCAAATTGAGAGATTGCTGTCTCCGTGCACACTCCACAAGAAGTGAACCACTGTGGAGACGGGTGACGTTGTGTACTTCACCACAAATGCCAGAAATGGCCTTTGAAATGGCAAACGGATTTAATTTTATAGGAAGGAAATTAGTAGCCTCAATGACTAGAAATCGTGGCCAGGAAACACTGTCAGAATTTTGTCCTGCTGAGGGATCCAAATCTTCAAAACGTCTTTTCTTGTCTGAACGAGGTGAACCAGCATGTGATAGTGCCATGGTGAAAGTAAATGAGTCAGCACCCCTGCACCCCACCCACCATGGAGTGTCAACAAGGACGGTGTCAAATTGCACCGGATCTCCAAGATGCCGACACCAGGGCTACAGAGGTGTTATACTCCAGAGATAAAGACTTGAAATGCTATGAAAAAATAAAAGAATAAATGCCACGCTGGTTCGGCCCATGACATCATTCCCAAGAATCACAGATTTCAGAGGTCTAATATCACCGCCTTCTTGCATAGGACTCAAGTTCATGTCACCAAAACTTAATACATTCTAGATCATGAAAACAAGACCCATTGATAATGTATTCTGCAAGTAAATTAACCATGCGCAGGGCTTGGCTGACCAGCCGATTGATAGAATCGGGCCAATTCTATCACCCGTCTAGGTGAAGTCAGGTTCAAAGTGGTGTGTTAGGCAACAGGCACACGGTTGCAGGTCCCTGTTGCCCTCAACCACCAGGATCCCTTCCTCCACCGACACAGGGCAGCAACCCAGGGCAAACAGGTTGGTGGACCAAATATGCCACGAGGAGGTGGCTCGCCACGGGTGCCTGCAACACTGGAGAATTCATGAGTATGGCTTTGACTTTTTCAAATGCAGTCTGACAACTGCTATCCCACTGAAATTTTACCTTTTCCCCCAAAAGGTTAATGAGTGGAAATACAACATCTGAGAAGTTTTGACAAAACTTTCTGTAATAGCCAGCCATATCCAAGAATCTCATGAGTTCTCTCTTAGATTGAGGTACTGGAAAATGTACAATTGCCTCAACTTTAGCATGAACTGGTTGTACCTGGCCGTGCCCTACAACATGCCCTAAAAATTCCACCTGTGCCTTTCCGAATTCACACTTGGCGAGATTCACAGTTAACTTCGTCTCTGACAGTCTTTTGAAGAAAGCACAAGTCCTTTTGAGATGGTCATCCCACTCCATGTCGTAATCGATGACATCATCCATGTACACCTTGACACGATCACGGCCTGATGTGACATTGTTGATGAGTCTCTGGAACGTCGCTGGAGCGTCCTTCAGACCAAACGGCATCACCTTGTACTGGTACAGTCCATCTGGTGTAGCGAATGCCGATATTTTCTTCGCACGGTCTGTAAGTGGAATCTGCCAGAAGCCCTTCAGTAAGTCAAATTTACTTATATATTTGGCTTGACCAATGCAATCAATGCAATTGTCCACTCTCGGAATAGGATACGAGTCAGTTCGTGAGAGCACATTGACAGCTTTCATGTCAGCACAGCAGCGCCAACCACCTCCACTCTTCGGCACAAGAACACATGGTGAACTCCACGGACTGTCACTGGGTTCAATAATGTCATTGTCCAGCATGTATTTCACCTCCTTTCGTAGAATTTCACGCTTCACTGGATTCATCCGATAAGGGTGTCTTTTTACAGGCACAACATCACCTACATCTATATCATGGCTAACAACATCAGTTCGACCAGGCACATCAGGAAAAAAGTGAGAGAACTCATAAATCAAATCTGACATCTGAACTTTCTGCTCAGGAGATAAATGTGATAGTTTCTCATCAAGGTGAGCTAACACATCAGAATTTCTCAACTTTTGTGAAACATTATCACTCAGATCACCAAACTTCACATTGCTTACACAATCATCAATGTTGTCAACATTTTCACAATTGTCTTTAGTACAATCAGTAACTGGGGAGAGTGTGGCAATACAATTGTTTGGTTTCTAACCTGTCATGATATATCTTTATCATGTTGACATGACACAATCTCTTTTGTTTACGGCGACCAGGCATCAAGACGACATAGTCTGTGTCACTAACCTTTTTGTCAACAACATATGGACCTTGATATCTTGCTCTCAGTGGCTGACCAGCAATGGGAAGCAAAACTAACACTTTCTCACCACAAGTGAAATTTCTCTCTTTTGACTTTTTGTCATAGTTTAGCTTCGTTTTGTCTTGTGAAACATTCAAGTTTCTTCTAGCCAACTCACTTGTCTTTGATAGTCTGTCCCTAAATGTAGACACATAGTCTAAGAGATTGCTCTCAGGTATGTCACTGAGCCATTGTTCTTTTAAGTGTTTCAGTGGCCCATGCACACTGTGACCAAACACAAGCTGAAAGGGACTAAACCTAAACTTTCCTGAACTGACTCTCTGTCAGCAAACAACAACGAATGCACACCCTCATCCCAATCTTTCTCTGTTTCAAAACAATAAGTCTTGATCATATTCTTCAAAGTTTGATGAAATCTCTCTAAAGCTCCCTGTGACTCTGGATGATAAGCACTAGACTTAACTTGCTTAATACCTAACTGGTACATAGCTTGTTGAAACACCTTAGACTTAAAGTTTGAGCCCTGATCAGACTCAACAATCTGGCAAACCAACTAAGGTGAAAAACATGATCAAAGCCTTGACAATCACAGGAGCAACAATCCTACGAAGCGGAATTGCTTCAGGAAATCTGGTAGAAGCACACATGATTGTGAGTAAATACAGATTACCAGACTTAGTCTTAGGTAGTGGATCAACACAATCAACAATAACTCTACTGAAAGGTTCCTCAAGAGCCGGTATAGGTTACAAGCTAGCGGAAGGAATTTTCTGATTTGGTTTTCCAACAATTTGGCATGCATGACAGGTCTTACAAAATTCAGCCACATCATGTCTCAGACCGGGCCAGAAGAAATGTGCCAAAATTTTCTCACAAGTCTTGTTTACACCCAAATGACCTGCCATGGGACTTTCATGTGCCAATGAAAGTACATGTTTTCGAAATACTTTCGGTACCACAATTTGCTGGAACAATTTCCATTCATCCTCCACAGGAACATCCAGTGACCTATATTTCCTCATCAGAACACCATCCTTGTAGTAATACCAAACTGGAACCTTGCTAACCTCCTCAAAAGAAACAGCCTTACTAGCCAACTTCTGCACATCAACATCCTCACCCTGTGCACTAATAAGCTGCTCTCTAGAAAGAACATGTTCACCACCTGACAAACTATCTGACTTATCAAGAAGTCCTGAAGAGCTACTACTCTTTGAAGATAAGTCCTCTGTCTCCACCTCACACAAAGAATGATCCATAAAAGTACCCGACAAATCATAAATGGTATTATTCTGCAAAGAAGTCTTGGAAGAAATGCCTTTCAACATTGAATGAGTCACTGCACAAGAGGGAAAAATACCTGGAAATACATCCTCCAACTTTTCTGTACTAACTGAACTCTCCGGCGAAACAGCGACAATTGGATCAGCGCCATTTTTAGCCCCCATAAGATCATTACCGATCAACAGATTGACACCCAGAACTGGGAGAGAGTCAAGAACATCAACTTTCACCTCACCTGAAATCAGATCTGACGTCACATTCACAAAATGGAGAGGAGCAGAAGAATTGCCACCTATACCCTGAAGCAAAACATCTGAGTTAGCTGAAGACTCGTCACAAAAAGGCAAAATATCCTTCAAAATCAGAGATTGAAGAGGTCCAGTATCCCTCAAGATAATAACGGGCCATGGGGTAGAATTATCTCCCATAAGTGACACAGAACCCTTATACACAAAGGGCAAAACCTCCTTCCGAACTACAGAATATGGAGACTTACTCTCACAGACAAAACTCTCCTCAGAACCACCTGGAAAGAAAGGCTTAGGTGCGATGACACAAAAGCATTTGGGGAACCTGTAGCCTGATTTTTAAACTGGAGTTTGTAACATGCAGACACCAAATGACCTGGCTTCTTGCAATACGCACAAACAGGATCAGAACCACTGGTAGTTTTAAGCATAGACTGAAAAGTATGTGACTGCTTGCCACTAGAATTTGAACCTGTTCTAACACCACCCTAACCTGCATGTCCTGAAGTCTTAACCGGGGAAAATCCCTTTTGGCCAGAAAATGTTGTATTACCCGGAGACCTAAAAAACTCTTGTGAGTCAAACAATAACCATCTGCCAACATTGCTGCCTTATATAAGTCATCAACCTTTTCTTCATCCAAGTAAATCTTAAGGCCAGCATGAACACTCTGCTTGAAATCTTCCATCAACACTAACTGTCTCAAACCATCAAAATCTGTCACCTCCTTAGACCCACACCACCTAACAAACAATGTTTCCTTTTCTCTAGCAAACTCTACAAATGTCTCATTGTCCCTTTCGTGAGCATTTCTGGATTTCTGACGATAAGCCTCAGGCACTAACTCATAAGCTTTCAAAGGTGTACTCTTCACAAGATCATAATCTGAGCTTTGCTGTACTGACAAGGCTGAGTAAGCATCCTGAGCTTTACCCTTCAAAACAGTTTGCAGTAGCATAGTCCATGACTCCCTAGGCCACTGGAGAATTTCTGCAACTTTCTCAAAATGTAGAAAATATTTGTCTATTTCCTTCTCATTAAAAGGGGGTACAAGCCTAGCATGCCTTGCAATGTCAAAAGTGGAAGACTCTAAGGATTGAGAAGGGTTTTCTAGTTTTTTCAGCTTAATTTCTGTGTCAATTGCCAATTTTTTTAGTTCTATTTCTCTCGCTATTTCTTTCTCCATCTCAAACTTTATAATTTCCCTTTCTCCTTTTTCTCTCTCTTTTACTTTTTCTATTTCCATCCTTTTCAGTTCTAATTTTTTCATTTCCAACTGGTCTGAACCTTCCTCTGGCAACATTTCCAAAACATCATCTTCAAAAATTCCCTCATCAATATAGTGATTTAACACAATTTTCAAAATCTGAAATTTCCTCATAGCAGGTTTGGCATCAACTTTGAGATGTAAAGAAATTTGCAATAAATCTGATTTCCTCAACTGACTAATTGTCTCAGAGTCAGGGGACAATACAAACTTCTCAAGTTCAAACACCATTTTGCTGGTTCAACATTTAACTTGTGCAAAATTGCAGAAATTTGGAATATATTTTACAAAAAGGTCTCAAATGTCAAATGAATTCTATCCTGGACGAGCACCCACCCCCCCCCCCCCCCAATTTTGTTACGGTTAAGAATTTACTGTGACAACAATTTAAGAAATCCCCTTGTAAACCAACAAAACAGAACAAAGACAAGTTGTTTACGTTCAAATTCTATATTGTTATACAACGAGAGCAAGATATACAGAGTCACAAGTCAATATAACAATGCAGATTTCAGGTACAATTCAAGAGAGACAAAATCTAAGTCAGTGAGTCACAAAAATACAATACATCAAACTCACCAAAGTCTAGATGTGAGAGAGAATCAACTATGGCAGAATGTAAACACAGCGATCGATGCGACAGTGCGTGAGTTGGAAACGTGAGTGAGTGAGTGAGTTAAAATTTAACGTAACATCGGCAGTGTTGCAGCCATGTAGTGACGAGTGGTATTGTAGATTCACAAAAATATAGGTACTTAAAGAACCAGTCATCGACGGAGTGTAAAATAACTACAGTATCACAAAAAGGAATTAAAACTAGCTAGTATGTATTTCTCAAAGCAGAAAACTATTTTAGACAATACCATGTAAAAATGGGCTTTTTATCACCAACATCTGAAGGTAAATCACCATACTAGGGTCCATGGGGACTTCCAGTGCCTCTGCTACCTGCATGGACCCTAGCTGGATTTATACCTTGCCCTCAGCTGCTGGCGATTGTATGCAAGTTTAGCCAGAAATTAAAATGACAATAACATTACAACTAAAACAGTGGAAGATTAAATTTGACTTGAAATGTGTTGGGACTTACGTACCCTCTCAGGAGGACAATAATTTTACGGTACTTCAACAGCCCATGAGGATACCACCACTACCAATCCGAGTTATTAATTCAAACTTCCAATCATAAAATATTTATTTATTTACAACTCAGCAAATAAATCTAATTCTTTTTAAAATGCAATTATTAAATGAGTACTTGTATTGCTAAAAAGATCCTTCATAGTTCGTGATGTAGAATATCTATCCCTTGTGATGGAGTATTCAACATCACAAGGGATGCAAAATGGAGGATCGTCACCTTTCAATAGATAGTTATGCGTATATCTTGTATGGCCAATACGACATCATCTCATGATGACCTCTTCAAATCTGGACTGGACAGCCCAAGTAGGTGTAACAAATATTCGGTTTTATTGCATGTAATTTATTTAAACCTACCTGGGTGTCCCACTTCTTTTGCAGTAGGACATGAATATAAGATCTAATGACAAGTTTGAAATCACTATATGGCAGAAGAAGTGGTGTCACAGATTTAGAAAGTGCCGCTTTCGCTACGTCATCAGCCATTGTGTTTCCCACAATGCCAACATGGCTTGGTAACCAACAGAAGACGATGTCATATTGGCTAGTGGCAAGATCATTGTATAGTTCCAGTATGTCTAGAATGACAGGGTGGTCAGAAGACATGTTTTTCAGTGCCTGACATGACAAGGAATCAGAAAATAATACAAATCGTTTATGATGGGACTGACGTTTAACATATTCCAAGGCTGTCAATATTGCCATGGATTCTGCTGTGAATATGGAGCTATTGCCTGGTAATCGGAAAGAGGTATTATGTGATCCGAGAACTGTGGCACAGGACAGATTGATGCCATCTTTAGATCCGTCAGTAAATATGGAACGATGGGAAGTATATTGCTTCCATAACTGGATGTATTCCTGTTGGTATATTAAGTCATTCGTGTCAGATTTCTTATGATGAGTAAGATCTAGTATGACTCTAAGTCGCACTAATTGCCATGGAGGCGCTGAGAAAAGTCTGTATGGACATATAGTCTCCAGTTCAATATTTGCAGCTGTAATATGAGATTTCATCCGAATTCCCAAAGGTGAAATTTGTTTTGGGGTTTTGTGTAAACAGTTCTTCATATTATGGATTAAACACTGTATTATAAGCAGGATTTGATGGATTTGAACATAACTTAGTGATATACTGATGAGATAATTTAATGCGTCGCTGATGAAGAGACGGTTCATCCGCTTCTACATAAAGGCTATCAATAGGTGATGTTCTGAAAGCACCTAGACACAATCTTAAACCTTGATGGTGAATTGTATCTAATTTTTGTAAATTACTTTTACATGCCCCACCATATACAACTGAACCATAATCTAATTTGGAGCGAATAAGTGCCCTGTACAAGTGGAGGAGGGATTTTTGGTCCCCTCCCCATTTTGAATTAGACACAACTTTCAACAGGTCTAATGCCTTCAAGCATTTAGTCTTCAGTTGATTTATTTGCGGTAAATATGTCAAATGATGGTCAAAAACAAGACCCAAAAATTTTGCTTGTTCAACAACCTTAATGGGAGTTCCATCAAGAAATAATTCAGGGTCTTTATGTGGTTATATTTCCGACAAAAATGAATACAATTTGTCTTAGATTTTGAGAATTTGAAACCATTCGCAAGACACCAATTTTGGATGTTATGAAGACACAGCTGTAACTGGCGTTCAATTTTTAGGCATATTTTTGCCTTGACACGAAATGTTGAAATCATCGACAAATAATGACCCAGCTATTGACTCATTTAAAACTTTTGACAAACTGTTTATCTTAATGCTAAACAAGGTAACGGACAAGATACTACCTTGTGGTACACCCTGATCTTGATAATAATGGTCAGACAGGGTAGGGCCCACACGGACCTGAAACTGTCTGTCTTTTAAAAACTGAGATATAAAATGTGGTAAAAAGCCTCTCAGGCCAAAATCATATAAATCTCTTAAAATACCATGCTTCCATGTGGTATCGTATGCTTTTTCTAAATAAAAAAATATTGACACCGCACGTTGTTTATTAGCAATGGCATTTCGTACAAATGAATCCAAACGGACTAAATAGTCAATAGTACTTCTGTGTTTACGGAAACAACATTGAATGTTGCTGATTAAATTATTAGTTTTCAAGTACACTACACAAGCCACACTAATCTATTATTTACCATACGTTCCATAGTTTTACAGACACAGCTGGTTAAAGATATAGGTCTGTAATTAGAAGGATCGGAATGATCTCGACCAGGCTTAGGTATTGGTACCACGATGGCATCACGCCAAGAAGATGGGAAGTCCCCAGAAGTCCATATGCCATCAAATATAGAAAGCAGAGTTTCCAGACTCAAGTCAGGCAGATGTTTCGAGAGTTGATAGTGGATGTTATCAACACCTGTTGCAGTATCGTGTGCTTGGGCAAGTGCAGCGTGGAGCTCATGAATTGAAAATATTTTGTTATAGTCTTCACCATTATCAAAGAAAAATTAATAGTCTTCTGCTCTTGTTGCATTTGATATTTTTGGAACTGAGGTACGTAATTCGATGACAAAGAATGTTTAGCCAGAGTTTCACCTATTTTATTTGCAATGTCAGTTTTGTCAGTAAGTAATTGATCTCCGTCTTTCATATGATGAACCACAGATTTTGTACCTTTGCTCTTGATTCTTTGTATCATGTTCCACACCTTAGACATTGGCGTTCTAGAATTTATCTTAGATACATAATTTCTCCAAGACTGACGTTTATTCTGTTTAAAAGTTCGCCGTGCCTTGGCATGTGCTATTTTAACGGTATTGAGATTATGCACTGTAGGGTGTTTACGAAAATACTTCTCTGCCTTTTTTCTAGCCTTCCTAGCCTTCTTACAGTCTATATCAAACCATGGTTTACGGATATGCGAAACTGCAGAGGACTTGGGAATAGTTTCTTCAGCAATGGCATTAGGTTTGTCTGTAAACAGCTGAATAGGATCAGGAACATTCATGAAAAGATCCGAGTGCAATGTCTCTTGACATATTGATTTATAAGCAGGCCAGTCGGCCTTTCAAAACTCCACCTCGTTGAAGGTGGCTCATCAGCAGGGATGGTTGGCATAAGAATGGAAGGAAAATGGTCACTTCCACAGAGGTCATCGTGGACTGACCAGGAAAATTCCCTTAACATACTGGAATCTGACAGTGAGAGATCCAGGGCAGAATAGCTACCACTAGCAGGATGTAAGTAGGTCTTTGAGCCATAGTTAAAAATACATAGACTGTTATCACTGATAAAGTCTTCAATGACTGTTCCGTTTGAATTAGTGTTGGTACCTCCCCATAAAGGGTTATGAGCATTTAGGTTACCCATGATTATACATGGTTTCGGGAGCTGATCATATAATGACTGTAGTTTGGATCGCTGAAGAGCTGAAGAGGGTGGAATATACAATGAGCACAAAGTAAACGTAATGTGCAATGTGAGTCGAATTGCAATAGCCCTGTAGATGGACAGTAAGAGGAACAGAACTGTGGATGACATCCTGCCTCACCAAAATAGAACACCCACCAGAAGTTTTACCCGCCGGAAGTGAAAATGAATGGTAAGAATTGTATTGACGAAATTCAAACTTATCTGTTGGCTTGAGATATGTCTCCTGAAGATAGAATGCTGAAGTTCGAAAGTCTTGTGCTAATAAATGTAATTCGCTGACATTGGTCCTTAGACCTCTGTAATTCCTTTGGATAAGTGGATGGTAAATGGTAACGTTATCTGGGGTGGGCGTACAGGTGATCTACTTTGCCCTGATCGTGAAGACGTGCTTCTATTGCGCCCACGGGTAAGACATCCGTGTCTTCCAAGACAGCATATTCATTGAAGACTTGTATTGATATCCTGTCAGAATGTTTAGAATGATCAATATTCTTGCTAGCATTTCTAACCACAGGAGATGGTGATGGTCTTTTGTGTTGTGTCTGCGTAGATGAGTTAATAGAAGTAATGTCAGGAACACACGATGTGTCAACGAAGGAATAGTGATCTGTTTTGATCCAGGTAATATCTGTCTGTGTTTCAACTGATTTAGCAGATTTGGTCAAAGTTTTTGTTACTGGAGCGGAATAAGACAGAGCAAGAGCGTGTGGCTGACTTGCGTGGATAAGGCATTTAGCTTCAAGGAAAGAGATATTCTTTTCTTGCTTCAGTTTAATGATTTTGTGCTCTGTTTGGAATACAGGACACTGTTTAGAGGAAGCCAAATGTTCTCGGTTACAATTTACACACTTAGGATGTTTTGTACACTCATTCCCATTATGACCCTGTTCACTACACCGGAAGCACGTCTTGGAGTTTGTGCATGACTGTGATCTATGTCCAAATTTTTGACATTTGTAACAACGGAGTGGATTTTGAATATAAGTTTCCACGCCGATGTTACAATAACCTGCTTTGACTACTTTGGGCAGTTTGTGAAGGGCAAAGGGAAAGAGATAGGTGTTGGTGTTGACGACTTCATTATTGATCTTCCTTGTAAAGCGTCTAATCTGAGTGACTCCCTGTTTCTGGCATGGATGTACTCGCTGTTACAAGACGGGGCGATGCAAACCTCACAGTACCATGGGCACAGCACCCTGGGAGTGATTCCATCATACGATGTACCGACTGGCCATGTTACAGCAACATCCAGACAACAATCATGTGGTGACCCAGTGGGAATGCGATTTTCAGAAAGAACAGAAAGACAACGAACATCTGAGAGCATTCCTGACTACTCTGCAAGGCCCTCATACCTACATGTCTGACCCGTTGGATCCCAGGGACGCTTTCTTTGGAGGACGCACCAACACTGCTAAGTTGTACTATGAAGCCAAGGAAGAGGATGAAATCAAATATGTGGATGTGTGTTGGCTGTACCCTTACATCTGCAAGTATGGTACTTACCCCATGGGACATCCCAAGATCAAGGATCACCCTCCCATATCTGACTTGTTTGAGCTACACGGTCTCATCCAGTGCCGGGTATTGCCACCCACCGACCTCTACCATCCTGTTCTTCCTCACAAGTTGTTATTTCCTCTGTGTCGTACTGTTCCTGTCCCCACGGTGATGAAGACCGAGCATGGGTGGGTACCTACGTCAGCAAGGAGATTCAGTATGCCGTTCAAGACTGCGGTTATCAAGTGCTTCATATCTTTGAGGCTTGGCACTTTGACAGTCTCACCACCTGCGAAACTGACATGCAAGAGGGAGGATTGTTTGCCAAGCATGTGAACAATTTCTTCAAGATCAGACAAGAGGCCGGCGGATACCCAGGAGGCTGTACAGACCCAGACGCCTACATCAGAGAGATTCAGCAAAAAGAGGGCGTCACCTTAGACACTCACATCTGCAAAAACCCAGGGCTGCCGGCCCTAGCTAAAGCTTGCCTGAACAACCACTGGGACAAGTTTGGTCAATGTGTCGGGTTTGACAAGGCAGAATACATCAGTTCCCCGGAGAGGTACTTTGCCCTTCTCCGAGACGAACGGTGCCTAGTGAAGGACATCCACGTTGTCAATGAGGACCTCATACACGTCACCCACGAACCTCAACCAGAATTTTACAACCCGCCTCCTGCTCACAATGTGGTCATTGCTGCCGGGGTGACAGCACAAGCCCGTCTCAAGCTCTACTCCTATCAAAAACCCTTGGATCGACGCGTCCTCTATTTTCATATGGACAGCATCATCTACATTCATCGTCCCCTTTGTTACAACCCTCCACTTGGAGACACCTTGGGAGAACTCACTGATGAGAGGAGGAGGCAACAGTATTCAGATCTTTGTCTCAGGAGGACCGAAGAACTACGGGTACAAGCTACGCCATTAACAACCAGATGGCACCGCGGCTGTGAGCAAAGGTCGAGGAATTACTCTCAATCACAGAGCGAGATAGTACGTTCACTTTGACACCATGAAGAAGCTTGTGTGTCAACGGGATCAAGTCACCATCACAGTCCCATATCCACGTCGGATCATTCGGACAGGACTTCGACAGAACAACACCTTGCTGTCCAAGGACACCAGCAAAGTGTACTGCATAGTGTACACCAAGGGACGAGTGATTTACGATTCCGAAGGCATGCCCGTGGATACACTGCCTTATGGCTATAAGGACCAGTGACTATTCATCTGGACTCAAGATGGTGACTGTTGCTGATCATTCATGGACAAGAAACTAATGATACTGTATACATTGTTTGTTTATCAAGAATAATAAAACACAGTGTTATGTATTGATATTCATATGTAGTGTCGTTTGTCTTCAGGGTTAGACCTGGTGGAGTCCATGGTCACGCACCCCCTAGCACCTCATTGGCCAAACCCTGTCATGAAGTCATGTGTCATGAAGTTACGTGCCATGAAGTCATATGTCATAGAGACCCCTCAACTCAACTAATCATTCGGACTTTAGTCGTCAGAGAGAGAACACACACCTCTTGGTTTAGGTCTGTTGCTCCCCAAGCAGAAAGGATGCAGTCCGTTCACCATGATAGACTCAAGACAAATCGCTCCAGTCTCGTAGTAGCCATCAAACATGTAGGAGCCGTGGTTAACAAATTGGTGGAGTTTAAACTCCTTACCATTTTCATGAAGGCTGACATTATGGAGGCACCACAAACCTCCTTCAAATCGGGTCAGAGCTCTATTAGATGTCCTGTCCCAGCGAGGACCCCAAGCTTACACCCTCTTTTGCAAAGCTTTGAAGGAATGTGACGAGACAGAAGCCATGGCACTGTTGGGAGTAGAGACTCCCAGTGAGACTCAACCCAGTTACAGACAACTGACTCTGCAGGATGCTTGGGATCATCATAGAAGGCTGACATTATGGAGTCACGGACTGGTAGAGACGACAGAGTGACGTCATCCAATGTCATGACGTCATTGCATGTGTATATAAAAAGAAGAGTTTCTGTGAGAATTGTCATTCATCATCATCATCATGTTGTTCACGTTGCTGTTTGTGATTGCCACGTATCTGGAAGAAAGACACTTCTTAGAACACTTCAGAGAAGCGGTGCAAAATGTTGTGCAGAAGCAACAGGCTCGTGACGCAATGCGTGACGTCACTGCGTGACGTCATAGCACGTGCATTTGGCTATAAAAACTCCATCAAGACGTCTTCAGTCGTACCAGCTCAGCCAGTTTGCCTGCACCCCACTGATTGATGATGAACGATTTGCTGGGGGACAATACCAAAGAGGAAAAGGCAGAAGTTTTGCGATGGTTTACCAAGAAAAGTCATCATCGCAACACGTCCGTGCTGTACTTGACGGAAAACCTCATTGCCTCATCGCCTCATCATCGCACCATTAGTTTAAATGCGCACTACCTGGTGCTGTTTAAAAATCCAAGGGACGCCTCTCAAATGGATCACTTGGCTCGACAAATCTTTCCAGGACAGACGGCTTTCCTTCGATAAGCTCATGAGGATGCCACTTTGGCTCCTTATTCCTATCTGTTTCTGGACTTGAAACCGACCACGGCCAAAGAGCATCGTGTACATACCCATCTCTTTCACAACCCCACCACCCTTTACGTGATAAATAGCGGTGGCCGTCTGCTTTTACCCTCAGTCGACTCTGACCTGCCATGGGAGACAGACGAAAACAGGCCCAACCCCGCAAATGTGCTGTTGCCACAGGCTTGTTTAAACCCTCCCGTAAAACTCTCCTGACCACCGAGGGACGTGATCCCACCGAACGTCATCGATCAGTGTAGAGCGGTTGTACGAAAATCTCAGTGCTACTCCTGCTTCCTCCTCTACCAAACCAAGACCTTCCCTAAAAGAGTTGTACCCCACAGCTCCCACCATGGCAGCAAACACGTTTGTTCCTGTCTGTACGCATCGTGCTTCACCTGCCACCACCTTGTCTCCTCCTTCTTCTTTCGATGTCGTATCTCCCCCTTCTTTCTCATCATCTCCTGCCATGATTCAACCTTTTCAACCCTTGACGTCTCCTGCCATGGTTCAACCTCGTGCTCCTAGCTCCAAACCAGCACGCATCAAAGGACGTCATCGGCTGTTGCAATGGTTTGCCATTGCCATGAGAAATATGCGAGCAGGGCATGTTCCTTTGAATTCTGGCATTTCATTTTAATATCTGGTCAACACTTTTAGCATTCTGGCATTCCGGAAGTTATCTGTTCCTAGTTTTCGATGTTTCACTTCCGGGATACTGTTTCGAGACCATTCTACAGTGTTGACGACGTTCGTTTGTGCCCAAACTTTCGGGAAATGACTTCGTAAATATATATAAGAGCTGGTTGCCGTGTTGAGGGGGACACTCACACTGACATTCATTCCTGGATTTACGTCTCTGCCACACTTGAAATCCCGTCAGCACGTGAATCTTCATCATCTGCTGTCCCACCGATCGCTGTGTTTACATTCTGCCATAGTTGATTCTCTCTCACATCAAGACTTTGGTGAGTTTGATATATTGTATTTTTGTGACTAACTGACTGATTTCATCTCTCTTGAATTGTACCTGAAATCTGCATTGTTATATTGACTTGTGGCTCTGTATATCATGCTTTCGTTGTATAACAATATAGAATTTGAACGTAAACAACTTGTCTTTGTTCTGTTTTGCTGGTTTTACAAGGGGATTTCTTAAATTGTTGTTCTTAACCGTAACAATGGATTCACTTTTAATAATAAAAGAGAGCAGAGGGTGACATCAACAACAGTATTAGCATGAGACGTCCAAAGAGAAACAACAAGAACAGCAAGTCATCCTCCACTTTGTCGCCTACTTGGGCACGATGGCTTCAGCATACCTATTACGATCCCAAACATCCTGCAGGCTATGGAGGGTGGCGTGGTTTGTGGCAAGCAGCAGTAAAAAAACAAGCAGTGGGACCCTAGAAGGGGAAACCCTAGAAGGGGAAACCCCAGAAGGGGAAACCAACACTCACGCAACATCAGGTTCGACAATGGTTGAAAACCCAGGACACGTACACCTTGCACAAACCCGTTTGGCGGTCCTTTTCTACTTGATGAGTGCTGGAGATGTGGAATGTCAATTTGAACTGACCAAAGCCGAGTTTTACATGCGCCAAGTCAACATTGATCCTGCCATATGGGAACAGCATGTGAAACACATATCACCAGGAGTCACGGTCAAATATCCTTTGACCCGAGTCCAAGTCACAGCTCATGACATTCCAGGAGGAGGACGCGATTTCCACAAAGATCAACTGGTGGTAGTACAACTGTCCAAACGCATGGTGTTGGGACTGGTGGACAACGATGCTTTTGCAGGCAGCAAGGAAAAGAACCCCTTCCATTTCATCACAACAACGTGACCAGTCTCAAACTGAAACTCAGTGGACAGGAAGTGCATGGCACAGAAATCAAAACTTTCAGAACTACAGTGGCTCGCTCAAACAGCTATACATGAACCTGTTTCGCAAAACACCTGTGGCAAGAACCCTGCAACCTCACCCTAGACGAGTTCAGGAATGGATTCACACTGTGGGTGGTGGATTTGATGGCGGATCTGGGAGCAGATGAAGGTTATAACTACCAACGACACACGGGCAAGTTGGGACTCGAACTCCAGTTTGCAAAACCCTTACCTTGTCCGGTCACCCTCGTCTGCTATGAGGAATACGAAGTCGTATTGGAAATTGATCGGTTCCGCAACACTCTGATGGTCTAAGGATGGATGACACGACCAAACATGTGAACGCCTATGACCAGCAGGACCCCCTGCAGCGACCCCTTTACCAAGGGACCTTTGCCCGAGATCACTTTGCCATCACCGTGCTAAGTGAACGGCACGGACCTTATCCTAAAGCCTACATTGTCAACACGGACCCCAGCCATCTCCCGGGACAACACTGGGTGTGCGTGTATCGTGCAGCACCTGGTGTCTTTGACTCCTTTGACAGTTATGGCGTCGACAGTTATGGCATTCTTTAGTGAGATGTGGGTGGTCCTGAAAAGACCGGTTTTTTTCCGTTGTGGTGACCCCAACGACCACAGGGGCGGCATCGTGCATTAACACGGGGGAATGCCTAGCTTGGTTTTCTTGCCAGGCACTTGCTTCCATGGGTGAGGCGCCTCATGTAAGTGTCCTTGAGTCCAGTACCACAGTAGACGCAATAGAACATGCCATTATAGGCATTGGTCCCGTTGGCATAGACAGGTAAAAACCCATGGCACTTGGTGCAATGCCATTCTGGCTGTGATGGTGGTGGTAGTGGTGGTGGTGTCGAGAATGTTTCCAACGAAATCAACTCTAAATCCCAGTTTTCCATAGTTGTCCGCTCCCGTCCTCCTCCTCATCCTATATAGCTGAACTCAACCAATCACAGGACAACACCCCACGACCATGACGTCACGTCACGACCTCACGCGCCATGATGACGTCACGGCCTCACGCGTCAACGTTTGTGTAGTGACACATCAGAATCATGAACACGAGAAAAGTCGAAGTCATCAGACCGGCACCATACCGAAAAAAATGTGGTTGGAAACAATGTCTCAGATGCAGTCCCACCCTTCAAGTGAAGGCTAGCATCAAGAGGTTAGAAACGACTGAACCCACCATGGCAGTAGAAGAGCCGACGGCCATACTCACTCCACCTCCACCGGGAGCAGACACGCTTGCATCATTGCTAACAGAAATAGACATGCCAACCACGTCACCACTGCCGAATACAGCACCACCAACAACAACAACAGGAGAGACAGAAGCGGCAGAAACGACATCGAATTCCATCAGAAAGTTAACAGAAAAATGGCGAATGATCATGTGTCCTACCTGTTTGAAAGCTTATCCATCCAATAAGTTTGACGTCGTCCCGGGAGCCACGTGGTACGTGTGCATCTATTGTGGCAAGGGTATAAGGAAGCAAGCACAACCTCTTCATGACAATACCTGCCATGGAAAATTTATTTTCCAAGCACTCGATCTCCTCTGCCGGTGTTAACAGTGGGTTACCATCACAACGGCCCTTTTCAGGGCCACCCCAAAAACTCCCCAAAGGAAAACACGATGTACAGACTTTAACACTCGAACCAGCCGTCGTCCTCTTCCCTTCCCTTCCCTTCCCTCCCTCCCTCCTTCGTCTCGTCCCGTCCCGTCCGTCTGCCGCCGCCGCCATCTTGAAACACAACTCTTCTCGCAAGATCCCACCTAACCTTTCATCACTAATCACTTGTTATTTGAAATTAACAGACGCCAATATTTGAGACACTGTCTTTGTTCCCAGCTTGAATATATTTTCAAAATAAAACTTAGTTATTCGATTCTTCGTGTAACGAGTGTTATTAAGTAATAACCATTAACAATTCACGATTACTAAGTTTTTTGAAAGGTAACCTCTATTCTCTGATTACACGATGCCATTTATTTAACCTCTATTCTCAATTTGAGAAACTCAGAACAACTTCCTAGGTGATCCATATTTCAAAACTGAACTCGTGGAATCTCAAAACAGTGCTGATCAATTGATTATTTTGTTCATCTTGTAAACTGTATAACGTATGTTTCTGTAATGGAGTTTTTGTCAATGCATAGAAGTCACCGTTGCAAGGAATTGTGTAATGTTTAATGAATTTTGTGTTTGGTAAGTATGAATATCTTGGTAAACCACTGTTTGCAGCAAATGGCAACGGTTCATAAAATATTCCTTTTGTAAGCATGGGGTAGTGAAGAACGTTTAATTCTTAACCATCATTTTTACATAACAAAACATGTTCAGACGTTGACGTATATTTCTGTTCGTTGTCTTTCGCTTTAAGAAACACTAAACATGGTTATAAAATTAGGAGATAAACATATTGTGTTGAAAATCAGAGGTATATAATGAAATTATAATAGCTCTAAATTTAATTTAAAACCGAACGCGTTTATTGGCTTCAGCACCAGTCTCATTTGTTGTTCCTAGTCTCCCACTGTCCTCTCTCAATTATGTACCAGTTGTTATACAACAATATGTTGTTGTTAAAGTTAATCCGTTATTTGTCAAAACATACTATGCATATATACCTCTTATCATCTATTTGTATTCACTCATAACTTGATAACGACGTAAGAACCTACATGGACCCATGCAATAAATAAGAAGTAGTCATAAATAAAGTTGTATGTTTCATTTTTTGAGTCACCAACTTCTAGAATGTCAATCAAACAATGCTTCACTGTGTTCTGTAATTAAATACACGGAGAAACTTAGGAGTCACGTATTTTTTAACACTTATGCATTATCTTTTGATAAGCTACATATATTGGTATTCACTTTAAAGCTGTCTGGGGTTTGAAGAAAGACATTAATGTATGTTTCATTTTAATTATATGAAAAGTTTGTGAATGTTGTTTCTTCAGTAACCTGTTTCTGCCAGTCAGATTAAGGACAGCACTGACACAAACATTGATAACAAAGCTGTGTTGCAACCCACTTTGTAATAACAACGCACTTTGTAATAAAATTTTCAAAGTCCAAAAATGTTTCGCACCTAAACGATTTTATGACATAATGGATTAGTACAAAACGGATAACTCACGAACCAACCAACTTCGTGACAACAGCGCACTTTGTTATAACATTTTCAAAGTCCAAAAGAGACTTAGACGAGTTTATTACATAACGGATTATTACGAAACGGCTTACACCCGTACCAACCCACATGGTAATAACAAAGCATTTTGTAATAAAATCTTCTAAGTCTAAAAGAGTTTTGCACTTAGAAGATTTTATTACATGACGGGTTATTACAAAACGGGTTACTCTCGAACCAACCCACTTTGTACTAACAACGCACTTTGTAATAAAATCTTTAAAGTCCAAAAACATTTCGCACTTACGTCATCTTATTATGTATTCTTTCCGCTGAGGACAGTATGTGTTCTACAAGTAAGTGTAAACCTAACCTTAAATCTGTTCCTTGATATAAAATGTTAACATTTCTGCGTTTTCTGGTACATGCAGTTTATTACAAAACGCGTTTTTATTACAAACCGGGTTGAATAGTGAAATTAATAAGATTTTGCACCTCTTAACACACTTTGTAATAACACTGACAAAATATCAAATATCACTCGTAAGCCTAGGGAATGACTGAAATCAGGGTTGAAAATATTCTTTGAGGTGAAGACAATACGGCTTCTACACCCTTAGCTAAGTGTAAGCTTAAACTTAAACCCGTTTCATGATATAAACTGTTAACGTCCCTGAGTTTTTGATAATTTGTGTCATAGACTAAATCATCCGAATACGTTACTTTAAAACTTCATTTAATCAAACGATCTGTTTGTTTCAATATATGTCCAAAGTGCACCGATATTCTATCCTTTGTCTATGTAATGTATTCAGCAAACATTCGGTGTATCAACTCTTATCACACCCCTCCCTCTGTAAAGCCATTTCGACTATTACGCCCCAACTATAATAAAAATGGCTGCTGCTGACTTCAAGTCTACCGCTGACTTTTGTCGTAAGTCTCCTATTCACCATCCTGAACTTCCACCGAGATCGAGTGCCCCAAGGAATGCTCTTGGGCAAGTGTTTCAAAACGCACTGACACTACATACTGGTGAAGACAATATATGTTCTTAATTCTTAACTACTATATGTATTATGTTTTCTGCGGAAGGCAAAACAATTGATCCAAAATGTAGTTATAGGTGCAATGATCAGGATTTAACATATCTAGCTCTCTGATCGAATAGTGGATTTACGAGAATATACTGAAGGACTTTCAAAACGAATAGAGGATTTTTTCGAATATTGTTTCAAAAATGATATCCAATGAAAATGAGGTGTCCAATGTTTGAATAGTTAATGGAACATGAGTCTTTTGACTTATTGTCCGAGTTCGATTCCATTCCATGTCCATGAAAACAGAGTTGCAAAAACGCAAATCTTTCTCAGTACGTTGATTGTGAAAAATGCAATGCACGTGCTTTGCATGAGGTCTCATGCATTTAAGGCAAGGGGTTCAATGGAAGAGTAGTCGTTGACAACAATGCCACGGCTGAGTGAGTGAGTTAATATTTAACGTCACATCGGCAATATTTCAAATCGTGACGAGAACATTTTGATACTGAAATGAAACATGCCTACATTATAAACACCTGTCGTGAAAGGACAGTAAAACAACTAGAATATCACAGTTAGTATTAAAACTAGTCCGAGAGTTAAAACAAATACCACTATCTGGACAATACAATATAAAATACGGGCTGTAGATCGCCAGCAACTGAAGGCAGATCACCATACTAGGGAGCATGGGGACTTACAGTACCTTTGCTACCTGCATGGACCCTAGCTGGATTTACACCATCCCTTCAGTTGCTGGCGAATGTAAGAAATTTTAGCCAAAATTAAAAGAACACAAATACTATGCTTAAAAATCCTGGAAAGTATAATAATTCAACAAGGAAATCAGTTTCCTTTAAAAATCCAATGATTAAATGAGTATTTACTGTGTTAAAAAGATCCGAAAGTGTTTTTATATTAAAATATTTATCCCTTATGATGGAGATTTCAACACAGTGAAGCAAGATATGTTTGACCGTGGTTCTCTCATCACTAGGGATTTAAGGCATCTTCACCTTTCAACAGGTATGTATGTGTATACCGCGTATGACCAATACGACATCGTCGTAGTAAGACCTCTTCAAATCTGGACTGACAACCCAAGTGGGTATAACCAATGTAAGGTTTTATCTCATGTAATTTATTGATACCCACCTGGGTGTCCCACTTCTTTTGCATCAGATCACGGATATAAGATCTAATGGTGGCTTTGTAATCCCTGTATGGAATAAGAAGTGCTGTCACAGAATTGCTGAGTGCTGCTTTAGCAGCAAGGTCACCAATGTGTTACCAGAGATTCCAACATGGCTTGGTAACCAACAGAAGACGATGTATTGGGTGAGTGAGTGAGTTAATAGTTAACGTCACATCGGCAATATCTCAGCCATATCGTGACGAGAATATTTAATACTGAAATGAAATATATGTCTATTATAAAACCTGTCAACGAAGGACAGCAAAACAACAAGAATATCACAGATGAGAATATAAAACTAGTAACTATACCTAAAACAATTTATCTATAGAGGACAATACAAGATAAAAATGGGCTATAGATTGCTAACAACGGAAGGTAGATCACCATACTTGGGACCATGGGGACTTACAGTACCTTTGCTACCTGCATGGACCCTAGCTGGATTTACATCATCCCCTCAGCCGTCAGCAATTTGGGAAATCAATCCATGCAAATTAAACGACACTTATCCTACGATTAAAAACTTTGAAAGTTTGAATTTACTTTGAATGTTTGTGGACTTACGCACCCTCTCAGGGGAACAATAGTTTTACAGTACTTCAACCCCCTTTGAGGAAACAGCCACTAACAAGCACAGTTATGAATTTAAACTTCCCATAATAAAATATCTATCTATTTACAATTCAGTCAATAGATCTTTTCTTTTAAAAATGCAATGATGAAATGAGAGCTTCTGTTATTAAAAAGATCCTTCAGAGTTCGTGAATTAAAATACTGATCCCTTGTGATGGAATACTCAACACAATCAAGCAGGATATGCTTCACTGTGATTCTTCCATCACAAGGGATACAAAACGGAGGATCTTCACCTTTATGCAAATATTTATGTGTATATCTTGTGTGTGTAACGGGAATGGCTCGACCACAGAAAACCAAGCTCTGTTGAGGCTGTAGTTTGGTTTTATTTCTTTTGTTGACTAATAATACAAGTCTGAAACAATATGTACAACCATATTAATCTCCGTCAAAATTACCCTTTATCACATCCAAGACATTGCACTTTGTTCAGATAATTGTTCTACCACTAAACATATAAAAATAACTCAAAATATAGTTGCAAGCAACGATGAGGGCTCCTTGTGTGTAGCGCATTCTCACTATGTGCACTTTGTTAATACGTCGTTGGGTACAATTGTGCAAATAGAAGCTGATTTATGATGATCACTTAATTGTGTATGGTCCAGTGATATACTGCCAGTGTGGTGTAGAAGTTGTCTCCAACTCAGAAATAAATGTTTAATATGTGGTAGTTTAGTTAAAGGAATAATGTGTAATGTGCTATTTTGTTATATTTTAGCAGTATTATTTGTTAACGTTATTTCATTAACTGTCAAAGGTTTGTGTTAGTACAGAACTTGAGCAAACCATGCGATTTTAATGTGGTAAGAGGTGGCTAACATGATTAGGTGGTCAGGGTCACTAATATATTTGACACATAAATAGTTTGCGATTGTGCAGTTGTTTGTTCATGTTGTTGATGCCTGTACTGTCTGGCAGAGACTTCATCATTTACAATCTTTTGAAATATTGTTAAATGTGGTGTGTAAGGTAACTCATTTGACATTGTGAAACATTGCTTATTGTGTTTCAGTATTGAAATGCATAGATATTTTCAAATGATGTGTATTAAAGTTATAGAGTATAGTGCTAGAAGTATGATAAGTTACGTAATTGTAGATGTTTTTTATAGTGAAATGAAGGTAATAAAAGCACTTCAGGGTTAATGTCAAGTGTTAGTTAGTATTGACGTTTGGTGTGTATTTACAGTTTTTTTTCAAAAATGGTAACATGGTCATAGTTGTAATATAAGAAATATGTATATTACTGTATGGATAGAAATAGGTAGCAATTCTTAGATAGGAGAATTAATGTTTGTAAATTGAAGAGTAATGTGATCACAAAGTGTAAAGAGAGAATAAACAGAGAACAATGTGCAAACTGAAAATAAATTATTTAATGATTATACATGGAATGTATATGTAATAGTAATAATTCTTTGAGAAAGAAAGACAGCTGAAAGTATTAATCTTCAAGTTAATATAAAATCAATATTAAAATAGATTGTTTATCAAAAGTAAATCTAATACTAATGTAAATAAAAGTGTTAGACACACATATGGTAATGTTCGTGATACAAAAGCAAAGAAATATTAACAACACTGATCTTAAGAATGAAGATTTTTATGAATATCAACTTGTCTTTTATGAGAACACAATGTTTCAGCGTTAATGCTTATTCCTTCATAAGATGAAGTAGTGAGCATATCTTTGACACGTTGTGTTCTCATAATGAAAAAGCTGATATCCATGAAATCTTCATTTTTTGTATTGCACTTCTAAATGGTCTTCAAAGTCAACGTTCATCTTGAAAATTAGGGCAATGTTATTCAAACTAATTTTGTAATCCCTCATTGAGGTTATCATTAGTTTTTAAAAATATTGGGTATAATAGTTAAAAGATATGTGTATAAACAAGAATTTGAAAAGTGGCCAAAGTGTTGTGGTAGTATCATGTAAAAGGTCAGCAGTTGTGATGACTTTGAAAATAGTTATTCATCAAAATATTGGTAATCCAAAGTAAACAAACAATAATAAGTAAATCATATATATGCTCAAATAATAATTATTGTTATTTCTAAAGTAAACTAATAGTAATACATCAGTAGTGTATGTCACCAATATGGCAATGTATGTGGTAGTAAAAATCGAAGAGATATTGATGGCATTGTCTTTGTAAATAAGGTCAAGGTCACTAAAAGTGTTTTGTAATTGTTCAATTAGGCTGTTACCATATTTAAATATATTGGGTTAATTTTCATGTAACATGCAGCAAGTATCTAGGAAATGGCCAAAGTGTTGTGGTGATAATGAATTGTTAACATGTAAACATTGGTATTTCTAAGGTAAAGGTAAAAGGTCCAAAAATCAGATATATGTTTATTTATTAAAGATTGCTGTTTCAAAAGTAAAACTAATGGTGTTTGTCACATATATGGTATTGTTCCTGATACAAAAGCAAAGAAATATTAATAAGATTGAATTTGAAGATAAGGTCAAGGTTACCTAAAGTGATTTTGTAATCCTGCAGTGAGTCTTTGAAATTGTCTTGGTGTCTGGTTTTTGATCAGGTTTATAGTATCTTGTCAGTCAACGGTTGTGTATTTTATGTAATGAGTGTAAAGTCAAGACCAGACAATCTAGTTATTTACTCAAGAACATTGATTTTACATAATTTGAAAATATGTACATATGTCAACCAAGTGAAGGCAACAAATGTTACTATCAGACTTTGTTAATTAGTTCCTATATAAAACATAGTTGCCTGCTGTAACAGGAAAAGTGGTGAAAGTGTATTCTGTCTGCGGTGGTATGTTGATGAAGGAGAAGAATCTATTCTTGGCTGGAATCAGAGTCTGAAATATAAAAGTATGTTATTGTGGATTAGTCGATATGAATGAAAGTTATAAAATATTGTAAATATTGTTAAAACAGAAATGTTTTGTATGTGTAAATAATGTTGTATGTATGTTTTGTAAAGTAATGTGTACAGATAATGTCGTATGTATGTTTTGTAAAGTAATGTGTACAGATAATGTCGTATGTATGTTTTGTAAAGTAATGTGTACAGATAATGTCGTATGTATGTTTTGTAAAGTAATGTGTACAGATAATGTCGTATGTATGTTTTGTAAAGTAATGTGTACAGATAATGTCGTATGTATGTTTTGTAAAGTAATGTGTACAGGTCATTGTTATCATTTGTTAGGTCAGTAACACACTGGTATGAAGAAATAATATTATTTCTTATCAAATATTATATAATATTAAAAGCATGTATTGTTTCATAAATTTTGTGAAAAGAAAAATCAGAACAAAATTATTGTTAATTTTGTGTTTTGTAGGTAAAATTAGTGGTGTAGCATGTAATGTTATGGGTGTAATGATAATTTTAATACATGTTCATTTCAATTACTAATAACCCTTTTGTGAAATTTTGTAACCCATTATTGTTCAAAGTTTGTATCAGGCTGTTAAAATTTGTTTCTTTAGATATAAACATAGTAAATTGGATTTATTTTTTAAGATAATTCAAGGAAAATAAGTTGTTTTACAGAAGAAAGGTGTCATTGGTGTAGCAATATTACTTAGCATGTTAAGGAAAGTCAAGTGTCAAAATGTTTTTTGAACATGTATATTAAATTTTTACCAATATTTGGCAATACATGTATTTGGTTCTTTTTGATTCAAGATATATATGTATGTGTACAAATGTAATACAAACCTTCCTGTTTGGATACTGGGGCCCTGAAAGTAAAGTATAGGTTATGGATAAGTTTCTCAATGGTTATGTATATATGTAGGTTGCTGTAAGGAAGTAAATCTGATGGTAAATTGTAAGTAATTGTTATATTATAATTAACATGGGTACACATTTGTAAAGATGTTGTGTGCAATAACATGGACATGAACTATCTATATAGTATATGCTTATTTTTCGGATAAATATTGTAGAGGTGAGTCATGTTAAAAGTTAAATCAAAGCAAATAATAGGTATGGATAAATGTTGCACTATTACAGCTAGATATAAGTTATGGTTCTTTGTAAAACTAAATTTAGTATGTTGAAATGTTTTAGTATACAGTCTGAATTATGTTAAAGTAAAATGTGAAGCATACTTACAAAGAAACTATTACACCATCCTCCATGGTGATGTTGAACTCTTGGGTTGTCAAGACTTGGTCTGGAAACGCCTGCCTGAGCAATTCTTTGCTGCAGTGGTATTCTTTATCTTGAAAGATTGTTATTTGTTCATGTCTGTAATGAGAAGGCTTGTGTATCATTATTAATTTCATTGTTATTAAATAATGTATGTTACCCAAAAAGCAAAATTTATCATGTTCAGCAGATATTTTTTCATATGTTAACCCCTTGTTATTATTTGTAGATATAATTCTAGTAGCACTGTAATATATATATTGTTATGCACAAATTAGTATTTATGTAATATTATTAAGTATTTATAAATGATATATATTGTGATATTCTTCACTGACTAATGTTTTGTCTGTAAATTGTTTTTGCTGATTGCTGTTTGTTGAATTAAAGTTGGTTATTGATAAATGTATGGTAGTTTTGAAACATCAGATTTAATTATGAAATATATAACATAGCTAAATGTATGCTGAGTTCAAAAACTTTATAAGATATAAATGTAAAAATAATGTATAATTGTGGTCTAATCATACATATATATATATATATACACATACATACATACATACATACATACATACATACATACATACATACATACATACATACATACATACATACATACATACATACATACATACATACATATATATTTGAAATGAAATTCGTATCTAAGAACTATATAATTAACAAATCCCAGTCAAATCCATTCAATCATTGTTCAAATAATATGTGCCAAATCAGGTTTTGCACATTTGGTAGATCAGATGATCTTTGTATTGAGCTTATGTCATATGAATGTGTTTTCATTGGCTTCAAGAATTGGAAACATTTTGAATCTTTTGTTCTAATGGTAGTTTAAATGTCACAATTGTCTAGTGTGTAAAATGAGTGTGCTGTTGTCATGATGCCAGCAATAAAATGTGTTGATAACACGCTAGAGTAATAGGATGGAGTTGTTGACTGTGTATAGGTTGTAACGTTGTTTTCGATACCTGGAATGTCTTATTATTAGTCAAGTTTGGAATTCATAGCAGAGAATTGTTCAACCGTTTTAAGTCACTAATCAACATCATGATCTGGGTGTCAAAACTCCTATTCTTAATGCAATAGAGTATGTTTAAGATGCATTTGAAAGAAGTCTTAGTGCTTTTAGGAACGAATGTCTTATTTGCAGGATCTTATTGTTGTTTTGTAAAGCAATGGTGCAGTATCCCAAATGTATTCACAAGCATTAGGCAGTTAATGAAAGTAGATGTATAGTGTTTGATAGTAGTAAATGTTCAGAGGAACCATACAGAATTCTAAAGAGAGGCTTTGAATTTTTATTGTTTTGGGATGGCAATCTATAGATCTATGTTTTGAAGTGATGGTGTAGCATAATGGATTGATTGTGGCACTGTCAGTATATATGCAATTGATGTTCTAATATGCTAATATGTGTCAAAATATTTTTGTCTCAGTATGTAAAAGTATTTCCACATTATTAATATATGCGGATACATTATTATATACTGATATTATATCACCCATAGTGTAGAAGTTATTTCTTTACAAATAAATTTGAAGTGTCAAAATGTGGAATAGTTTGTAGTTTTGATTGTGCATATACATTATTGTTCTGATTTACTTACTCTTCAAACCCTGCAGCATCAATCGGTCCCATTGCTGTCTGAACTACCTGTGGAACTACCTGAAATAGGATTGTATAATAAATATTAATGTGATAATTAGTTTAATAAGCCTTGTAAGTAAATAGCAATGTTTTGTGTTCTAGTTTTGTATATTATATAGATTTAGGTCATAATTCATATTCAGCAGATGTTTGTCATAAGAGACTATTGAGATTGAAGTGTCAGGGTTGCTTCTTTGGTTGATATGTAATGATATTCGTGTTGTACACATTAATGTTGGGATGTTAAACATGAGAGTGTTTAATTCAGTCTTGATAATATCCAATAAAAGTGAAATATGAACTGAATCTATGTAAAATTGTTTTGTTTCATAATTTTAAGATGTACATTATTTATAAGATGTTTGTCAAAGGCAATAAGTAAACATACCTCTACCGTGGTATCATGTGTTGAATTTAGATCTTTGGTACGGTTGTACTCGTTTACACGCAGATGTGTAATTTTAACCAGCCTGTGAACTGGAACCTAAGGGTGCTTTTATCGGACCACAATTTCACTGTTATTTGATCCGTGTTATCCTGTATTTTGAGCGTTTTCCTTTGAACTCCAGTGGTTGTTGTCGGGTATGTCTGGTTGAAAAGAGAATCATATGATATAGTAAACGATGTATATGAAATCTGCTTCTTATTTTATAAACTTAATATTGAGAGTCTACACACTAAAGTAAAAGTTGGTAGTTTTAAGACATAAGATATTCATTTTAAGATGGAGATTGGCAGTATCATAATCAATTATGAAGTGTTGTCAAATATTAACCTGTTTGACTCTGCCTTGGATACATAGCCTGGTGTTGATTGGTGCAGCAAGTGCATGTTTTATGGTTGTTTTTACAAATTGGAGGATTTACAAATCTGTCCACGACTTCTTCATCATATTCGAATGGGTGTGTGGACAGGATCTGAAATGTTATAATATATTTGAAGCAAATATGTCGTTGAAGAGGTTGTTACACAGTGATTGTATGATGGTATTCAATAGTTAATAGCTGATATATACAAATCAATTTATGTAATGTGTTAATTACTAATGCATATATATGAGAACATTTAAAGTAATTGCATGGAGTATTTACCACATGTTTAATTAATTTTAAATTCTGTATAATGTCATAGTTGGCAATATATGCAATGTATTTATTACAAAGGATTGTTTATTAAATTCACTTTGTATATTACTTACTTTTGTAGTTGGCAGAAAGCGCATGGACCCATCTGGGGCGAAATGGACATTTGTCGCCATGTGAAATCCATTTCTAAGGATGAAATTATGAGGCATCCTTACAGTGGTTAGTTTGTCTGTCTTAGTACTGAGGATCACATATGTTTCCATATATTCCCCCGTTCTTCCACTCCGTTCAACTGGTCTTGTGAAACTGTAGAATTTTACATTCTGGTTTGTCTGAAAAGTAAATAGATCAGTTGTGCAAGGGTAAAGCATTATTCTATAAGTGAGTAAGCTGAAATTTACGCTGCAGTGAGCAATATTCCAGGTTTAAAGTGGTGTCTGTAAATTGTCAAGTCTGGGCCAGACAATACAGTGATCATGAACATGAGTATTAATTTGAGTAAATGTGAATTAATGATATGTGTAAATGAAGTCAATTTGAAAGGTTAATTGAGTAATTGGAAAATGTTGAAACAGGTGGTAAATGAGTTCTGATTTTGTTGTCAATCATATTTCATGTGTCAGTTTGGGGGTAGAACACACAAGAGATTTAGTGACAGTTTCAAAAGTAGTTAAAACATGTATTAATGTTGTATATTAAGCAGTAGATAGTAAGTATTTTCATACAATAACTGTTTAAATATTCAACATTTGATGGTAGAGTTGTAAATGCAATGGTAATGTGGATGATTTTTGTGCATCATCGTTTGTGTATTGCTGACATCATAGTTCATTTAGTGAAGTGCAAAACTGTAGTTGTTGTGTATACATAATTGTTTCATAATCAATTCAATTTTTGTGTAGTTCCATATAAATATTATATGGAAATTATTTTTAAAGATAATAAGGTGGGGTTGCTTCATTTCACAATATCATAGCTTGAGATAAAGGTTATTATTGAATCTTGTCGAACACAAACAGGTAATTTATGTGCATGAAGGTTTGGGTTTTGAATATGATGGTGAATGATGTTTTACATGGTTTTATACAATTAATTTATGTGTTGTAATGAGTTTGAGGTGTGGTGAATTCTATCTCTAAAATTATTGAAGGTTTTCAAATAGTATATGCAAACACAGTTTAGGATTAAGTAGAAATGACAGTACCAGTTAAGTTCTAGAAGTTTGTGGCAAACATTCATTACATTTTAACTAAATGTGAAGTGTTTATATTTACTAGTGTAGACTAAGTAAATCTAAAAGAACATGTTCGTTTGTCAGGGTTGCTTTATGTTACAAAGTCATGTATTTTGAAGGAAAACATATGTCTTATGTGCTTTATGTGATTTTGTTTAGATAACTTTTCTTGGATACTAGTTATTACGACAAATGTAATAATATTATCCTTTATTAGTTAGATTACTATTTTAAATGGTCATACATCTATTAAAGATTGTCAGATTCCTTTATATTTATACATAAATCATTGCTTTATGTAGAGCGCGTGCAGAAAATAATTCAAGTATTTCTTTCTCATCACTCTATAATCGGTGTTGAATTTGCAGTCACTGCAGATAGCACATTTATATTCTTTAAGAAATTACAATCATGATAAAGTGTAAAACATCATGGCATAATAATTGTCGGAAAGTTACTACAGGATTTCATTATATATTTATTTCTGAACCCAGAGTGTGAATCACATATATAAAATTCATGTGTTTTATGTTCTTCTAATAAAATACTATTTGATTTAGAATATAGATAGAACCTTTCATTATAGTTAATATGAGAATATCTGCCCCTTTCTTAAATAGTTTAATATTTAAAAGCTTGTATCGAACAAGATAATTTTTAGGTATTGAGAAAGTTTAATAAGAACTGTAAGAGTTCACTGTTAAGATGATTGTTATGTTTGGAATATATTGTCAGATAAGTTTTGTTTAAAGATATTCATAAAATGTTTATTACTCATAGATATGTATATAACATATCCAAGCAATCCCAAATGAAAATTAAAAGGATATAATTATTCTTAAAAGTCCATTAAATGTAACATTGCCATATTAGTAGGCAAGAACCCTGCTTTAGTATTTATAATCAGGCATGTTTAAGAGTCTTGATCAATATTTTGCTGCATGAAATGTATAAGTAATCAGTAAAGGTGTTCCACCACATTCACCTAAGGCCATAATGTTACAGTATCTTAGCAACATTAACATTTATTTACATATCTTAAAATGAACAGCTTCAATTGTAATGCAAAGAAATGAAGACCATATTTTCAAAGTAAATGTCCTGTCATGCATCAAAAATATGTTAAAAAGATATGAGCTATGATAATACCAAGTGTCCTTTCAAAATTTTCACAGGTAACAATGCCCTATTTGTTTATTACACCGGACAATATTTAGGTTAAGTGCAAGCTAGTATAAGGAAGGAGGAAAATTGTAATTTCTTGTAACAGTATACAGTATTTTAAATGATATTTCCTTTATGCAGAGTAGAGAGGACCACCATTTCTAAACGAAATAATTTTTGTCTTGTTCAAAATTACTTTCATAATTGTTATTTCCAAACTTTGAGAAATCTTGTTCTGAAGTTGTACATAAGTATTTGTAATAGCTGACACATCATCAGCAGGTTTGTGAGGACAAATACTGCTAATTAAAGATAACATTGTAGTACTCTGGGTACCATGCATTTTAAATAACAGCACAAATTATTGATGAAATAATAATATTTGTGGGGCCAATATATATCCTTGAAGAATACAAATAATGCAAGGTAAACTGTCTAATAAATGTCCTTTCTAAAGCAGATAATTGTACATAGATGTTAATAATTACCCCTTAAACCATCTTCAGCAATTTTTTATAAGTACATCATGCCTTTAAGGTATCAAAAGTATTGGTAAAATCCATAAAGAATGAAATCTCCCTGTTTTATACTTTTATATTATTTAAGAATTGTGGAATAATAAGTTCAAATTCAACTTGCGATTCACTTATAATTTTATAATCATCTCTTGAAAACATAAAGTAATGGCTAAGAACAAGCATAAATCTGACAAGTAAAATTATAAAAGAAATTCTGTGAAATTATTTGTATTATGTCCACATTATGTCTTACATATAGAAGATATGACGGTCCTACCGCATGAAGGAGGAAAATTATTAGCGAAAAGTATTCCATTACAAAGATGGGTAAGCTATTGCACAATAAGATGCCTAGAAGTCAGTGGCAACAAAATCTGGTCCTGGATATTTATTACTTCTGCTTTGATCTATACATCCTCGATATCTCCAGGGTCTACGTTCCGAAAAGTCTCCACTATACCCTGGACGCATCTACGGGTCGGCCCGATAATTTTATTACCTGTCTTTGCTGACTCTGATTTCTCACAGAAGCCAATCAGAGTGGTCGCCGTTATAACCGAACTTGCCAGTGTCAACAAAGGTAGCAGTTGCAACTGCGAGGGTTTGCTCGTTGTGCGAATCAGAATTTGTGGAAATCATACATGCAACTTTATAGGTCCGAAATCTTTTTTAAAACACATGCAAGAAATCCATATAATACTTTCAGAGGACCTACGCATGGTTTGTTTGCCAAGTTTAATCGGTTAGAGAATTTAAAAAGCGAAAGTGAGTTGTGATTGGTTCGCTCAAATTCCCAGCGTAGACACATGATTGGATAAAAAGCCAGCCAAGGGAGGTAATAAATTTATCGGGCTGAGCCATAGATGCATCCAGGGTATAGTGGAGACTTTTCGGAACGTATACCCTGGAGATATCGAGGATGTGATCTATATAGTGCAGAACTTTTTAGACAGTTATATAATTATCAGGTTCAGCCCTTTAGTTTGCTGCCTCGATATAAAGATATTATGTTCTTTATTATTTGTGAGCTCTGAGGGCCTTGTATTTGTTATGCTTTTATTAGTTTAAATCAAACTTCTACCATGAGGGCTGCTTATTATTATAGCTTCTTATACGTACAGGTGGAATAATAGTTTTAGGATATGCCACTGCATTGTGGAGTAACTCAATAAGCAGAGATATAGAATCATAAAACATGTATCAAAATTATTATGATATCAAGTATTTATTGGTTATTCTAATATTCACAACAATATATTTTTGCAATTATTAGGTATAAGTGTTTTCATAATTCAGAAATACAATCGTTTAATGTTAATATATCATAATGTATATTGATTAAATAAAGCATTTTGGAGTATGAACTGATTTTTATTTTTGATGTTATAATTTTGTATAACTGTATCATCTGGTCAGAGGCATTGAATGGGTTGAGATAAATTATTATATGATTATTTCAAATGAATGTTGTTGTAAATCTATGTATTGTTTGGTTACATTTTCATATATGTTAATTGTTGTTACAAAACTGGAATATTTCTTTATTTTGTGTACAGCGAATTTGATTACTTTTTGCATGTGTATATTCTTCAAGAACATTTATTATTTTATGTAGTTACAGCATGTGAAATATGAAAAGGAATTAAGTAAGTTTAAATGTCAAAAGATTTTAAAGTATAGTGATTTGCTACTTTTAATTAATTAAAGGAAAGGTAATATAGAATGGATTTTTCATAATTTTATTATAGTACTGAATAGAGATTAATTGAAGTTATGTCAAAATTGTTTTGCATTTAGTTTGGCAATTTTTGTTAAATGTATGTAAAACATGCGTGTATGATTTTGTTTCACATGTTAGTGTGATATAATTTATTTGTGTATATTCTCCTGTTACATTTTTCTGTATTTCATTGTAACTTAACTCATACATAGGAACGTGGAAAGGAGTAGTTGTGTTTTCATAGTTCAATCCAAGGTTACTTTCTTTGAAATTACTGTGTTATAAATCTGCCTTGTATGATCATGATGTATATTGTTTCTGCAATTTCTATTGGTGTTTTGTGTCGGTTATTTGGTGCATTTCCAGCTTTTAGGTATGGTACTAAGAAAGTCTTGTCACTGCGAGCCAACTTCTGCTTCTGGAATAATTAAGCCTAGAGTAAAAGTAAAGAGTTTGTTGAGATAAAATTTCGTCATGATCAACAATCGTAAACAAAGAAGCAATAGTTGATGACCCTGTCTAAAGATCATTTGGAATGTGTTTTCACAAAGATGGGAAAATGGCTGATGCCCATGTGACCTGATAAGGAATTGTCATTCACCTACTTTCTAAAGTATATACATACCTTTGCATGTTGTGGCGCATACCGGCCTGGTGCTAAAGAAGAAGCCATGGTAACAGTGATCAACGACAGGAGTGTTTCAGTTCGAAGTAATTAAATGTATCAAGGCAGCATATTATAAACAGAGCAATCCAAGATTTCTTCGTGGCTGGATGGGTACCTTTGGCCAGCGATGCCTTGTTTTCGTGGACTTTCTATTTGTAGAACCAATCAAATGTGTGCTTTCACGTTCCGTAATGGAATATTTTTTTTTTACCCAATTAGATCGTTTTTCGAAGAGGACCTGGATGATATCCCAGAGTTCCTTAGGGGGTTGTATGCTAATGCGCTAGTGTCTTCCCGTATTTGGTTGTGGAAGGGTGTATTTTACGTAGAAGAAAGAATAGGTATATGTGTTGATATAGTTTGGCTATTGTAACACGAAATCAAAATATAAAAAGTTTTTCTTAATAATGCAATTTTTTTAAATGTTGTTTGAAATAATTGTTATTTTTGTAAGTGTAATGTAATATTTTAGTCGTGTTTTTTTAAAGTATTGATCAATTGCATAAATTGTATTAATGTACGTTTAATGTCTATATTAAAAATCACGTGTACTCAGGAAGGTGCAAATGCATTAAATCACTTATTGACATCGTTACAAAAGACACCCCATTGTTTTATCTGCTCATTTCAATCTTAGTTTACTTTTTTGTTAATAGTGTAATATTCTGAGCAGCAAACGTAATTTCAACCAATCAGAGCGGAGCGGCTTCGTGCCGTAATAGTAGGTATAGATATCGCGACAACTGTTCTGAAAAGTAAGAGTTATATGTTCTCACAATCTAATATTATTTAATTTGTGCCATGTTTTGTGTAGTTTCCGAGTTTGGACGGTTGTTTTTATATGAAATGAGAACTATATGCAATTTTTCATCATTTAATATTGTGTTATGCTTTGCCTAGTTTGCGAGTTACAACGATTGTTTTCATAAACGATTTTGTCAAAATCACTTCTTGTCGCTGAGCTGTACCTGTTAGGTGGTATAAACCTACACGTTATTTGTCATCCTTCAGTTAATGGTCAGTTAATGGAATTATTACAGGTATAATTAATGGCTACGCCACATAAATTACCCGACAAAGGCTCGCATTTGGCATTATTTGTGTTTGTATAGATCAAGGATTTACCGATAACACGCTGATTAATTGATTAGTTTTTTGTGTGTTTAAATGGTGTTTTGACAATGGTAGTATTTATGTATGTACATATTCTAATTTATAATGAATATACTCTGTCGTCTTGTGTCTATGGAAAAACACACCCTTCTTTTAAAGGTGTAACCACCAATACATGGATTGATTGATCATTACTGGCTAACTAAATTTCTTTTAAAATAATGACGCGCAGTATGATATTAGTTGCCAGATGTGCTATCTTGGGTAACCATATTAGTTTATACAACAATGTGAAAAACGCATAATAATACATCACGTTTTTGTATATTAGATTGTTAAAACTCATTTCATGTGAAAGGTGCCAATGCATTACTAGTATAATATCACTTGTTTTTGTGGATATTAATGAATGTATTCCTCCATTAAGGTATTAGTCTGTCAGTATTTAAAGAAAACCTTATGTATATACAAACGGAAACAAATAGTAGGTTCTTACTTGCAGGGGAAATAACTACGTTTATGCTGTAATGAAGTTGAGAACGTGTGCAAAACTCTGAACAACCGTTATTATCAGGGGTAAAATGATCTTGTTAATGCAAACATGAAATTTGGAAGTTATGGAATGATAAATAGTTACATGTAGGTTGTCATGTTTGAAATCCATTTCATTACAATGGGTACATTTATTATGTATTTGAAAGAGTTCGACACTGGCATGTTTTTGAAGGGCATTTAGAAGTTGAACATTCTTGCACCCATGGCTGGTTGTATGAATAACACGTCTTTGTATTCTTTACATGACGTTTGAGAGCTAAATTTTGCTCCATTTTTAACTCGTTCATGCCTAGCGATGGAAAGTAGGTGTAAAACAGTTAGGTGTAAAAGCTTTGTGTAAAGGTAATTGTTATGCATAAACATGGCTTCCAGAGGCAGAGATGGTAGTTGGATAATGGTATATGTTTATATATATTTTTTAATGATCATTATAACAAAAGTAAATATATTCACATCAAATGTACTTCAAATGGTATCTTTGATTATGAAATGTATTTGAATCATTGACGATAATGTAATATGTCTAGTATAATTTACTCGTACCAAAATGTTTCGTATTTAAATGATAATAAACACATAACTACTCTAAAATAGTTATGAATATAAGAAATTGTATTCACTCTTAAAATAATGAGTTGCTAGACTATCAAATAATAATAGCAAATACAAATGTTAGTATGCTTAAACGTTTATAGTATTAAAATAACAAATATATGCACCAAATGGTGATTTCTGGTTAGTTTACCTGCAAGTATCAATGTATAACTCAACTATGGAGGTCGAGTCTTTATTCACATTCATTTCTCTAATCCTAATGTTCTTTCGAACCACACGTTTGTGATAATTATTTTTGAAATTTCGTATTGAATTGTACACTTCGAAACAGTTTTGGTTCAATGCTGAGGTAATTTCTGATTATGCAGAAATGTGCCTGTTTTTCTGTAAGTTTAAATGTTGGCGAGTATCTTCTTCAGTCAGTGTTCAGCGATGTTTATTTCAAGGTTGATTTTTCGTTATTTCACGTTTGTGATATTGTTTGTAACATTGAAAACTGTATTCGTAAGTAAATAAAGATCATTGAATATTTCATTGTATATTTTGTACTGTTGGAACTTCGATTCTATAAAATCTATGACGATCTGTGACAATTCAGTTTCTATCCTATTTCTTCGGAATATCGTCAGTGTAAACAAGCAGTAGATAGTATACGTTATGTAACTGTCACATGCGGAAAGAGAATGTTTAGTTTATCGCAAGTTAAATTTGATGACTGTTGGTTACCTATGGGTTACAGAATCTTGGTTAAGAAGAATACTAGTATTTTATTGTCAATATAGGGTATTTGGTCCTATATATAGATTATGGCACAGTGCTGTAAACGTAGGTTTCGCGCACAGGTTCTATAACCACAACGACCGCCATAGATAGCAGGTAATGTGTGGTGGAGGATAAGTTTAAAATAATGCGGTACATACAATGTTTTTGAAGCTTTCCTTTATCTATGTTCAAGATCAGGTATTGTATATTTCAAATCTAATGAGTTTGGTATTTTTCCTGGTGAACTTAAGGCTATAATTAAAGATACGTTTTAGTCAGATCAAGACTGACAATAGTGGCGTCCACTTTACGAAGTTTTTGTCAGTCTGCTGTCGTTAGGCACAGGAGGATTCAGTATTAAGGGGAGAAATTGAGAGAGTTCGATCATGATTGCAAGTTCACAACTATTTTTGGGTACTTTGCATTTAAAAATTATAAGGCTAAGAGAGGTTATTATTTAATTGTAAAAACATCTTTAAACTTTTGCAACCATCGATATCTTTGTAAATCATATTATAGGTCAGATGATATTTGAAGTCACTATTTGGAGTTGATCTAGTGTTGTAAATGGTAAATTTTGCAGGAAAAGATAGCTGTATTTTAAAATTATAATTGCCATTTACATGAACAGTGTAAGGTATATAATTACATAGAAATTCATAGTTGAATTTGTTAACCAAAGCCTGGTGATACAATGTCTAATTTTACAAAGTATATGTGACAGTTCAAATTATTGCTGGGAAATTGTAATTTAGTGTATTGGTTCTGATATCAAACATCTAAATTGAGTGTACTCTTTAAATACTGTATACATTTGATCATTTGGAGTTACATAAATATCCTTTTCAGTATACAATTATTCCATTAATATCAACAAAAGGAACACAGTTACCAGTAATTGGTATTGGATTAAATGTTTTCAGTGTATAGTGAATGCTTCATAATGAGTACGCTTCCCATTTTAAGTATCAAAATATCAAACAATATGGATCGTTTATTAATAAGATGTGAGTTTATACATGTATTTACTCCTCAACATTGCTTTAATGTTCAAGTTCCTAAATCAACAGCTACATTGAAAGATGGGTACAATGCACTCTAAAATCAACAGTAATATTAGACATAAGTGATCTTCCTGTGATTTTTATTTGCACTTTATTCTGAACATATCATTGTGCTGCTTTTAGCAATATTATGACAGTAGACACCTGAAAAATGTTTCACACATTGAGCCATATTGGAAATGGAACATGTCTTTCATTTGATAAAACAATGTTGTAAGAACTAGAGTATGGTACGGCGTCAAACAGCTGAAAATTGTCAAAAGAAGAATTATATAAAGGTGATCATTTTGAATTCACACATGTAGGTATAATGTGATGAATAATCACATTTTCACAAGACACCCTCAAATCTTATAAAGGCAAATGTAGATCAGTACATTAAAGTAATCTGTCCATAGCTTTTCACTATAAATTGAAATAATGTTGTATATTTGAATCCAGCTGCACATGTAAATTGTTCATGTTTCAGAATGAGCAGCTTGTGAAATGCAAAGAAGTCAAAACCCATTGTAAAAGATAAAATCACTTGAAATTGAATGGGTATACTTTTATTCTGCACTAATTTTGTAAATAAGCACAAACTATTAAAGAGGCTGGTGTACCGATACATTTATTCAGCCATAAAATCATAATTTCATAAATTGACAGAAGAATTCATATTTTGATTTGAGTGAAAGAGTATTGATATTCTTTTTGCTATTATCTAAATATCAACCTTATCTGGCACCACATATTGTGTAGTGGTGGGATTCGTACATGAAGGTTTTGGCATAATGTCCGAACATCCAACTCAAACATATGAAGGCATGTGTAGAACAGTACATTGAAATTATGTGTCAATAATTATACACAACAATTAAAGTGAGTGAATATGGATATAGTATAATTTCAAGAATAATTATTTCAAGAATATTGCTGCACAGAAATGGACTTCACACATTGTACCCATGAAGGGAATTGCACTTGAGTCTTTGGTTTGTCACTACACATTTACATACACACTATAAACAAGAGTAAAAGTATATTGTGATTATGATTTGTGATATAAGTGAGAATTCCAGCAATATCTAGAGTGAGATACAAGGAAAAAATGCCTTCAAGTATTGTATCCCTGTGGAAAGTTGAACATAGGCATATGAGTAACATGAGTGAATTTAGAGTTGCTCTACATGTGAGAGAGTATGGTTTTGCCTTTTGTGTCAGTATTTCAGTAATATCATGGCAGTGGACTTCAGGAATAACTGCAATACATTATATATGCCATAAAGCTGCAATATTGGTATGTAAGGTATTATTCAATTCAAAGAAAACATATCAACTTTTTGATTTAAACACAAGTGGACATCCAGCTGTTACAGCTGCTAATAAAGACTCATTTGAGGGTGTAAAAGAGAACTGTTATTTGGACAACTCTATTATGTAAGTACAGCATGTTATTTGAATGTTTCTAGGAAATTTATTTTAGTATTTACTTACAAGTGCCACAATCCAGAAACTATCATTTTATGAACACAAGGCTATCAATGGTCTGGTTTGATCTTAATGTTCAGACTGCCATTCCAGATGGCTGAACTCATATAAATCTGATATTGAACTCAAAATCAAGTATCTCATGGCTGGGGCCTATCACAAGCCTAACATAACTCCAGTAAGGCTTTGTCATGATGCACTATTGAAGTAGATTGTTGTAGACAAATCCAACCATTGTATCAATTTGCTGGTTGAAATATTGCTGAGTGTAACATTAAAAACAACTAAAGGGAAATACCATGCTCTATTTCTAGATCTTTCATGCAACATTTGTTTTGTTCATTATTTCTTTACAAATTATCTGCTACGAGTAGATCTCTTACAGTTTGTTATTATATGGTTGCAATAATATTATATTTGTCATGGTACTCATAATCAAGTCTGACTGCTCCAGTTTTTATAAATGTTTTATCTATCACCCTAGAGATGGGATACTGCTGTATGTGAGGAACCATCTATGTATTTCAGCAATTGTGTAAATACAAAGTACACAGCTTTTATTTGGTGATTAACAGACTGTCATTATAGCTGAATTCAAATGATATAGTGGGTGCTATCAAAGAGCTGCAATAGTGCTGAAGGGAGCAATGGATTTGATATGGTGCAATTCTGAATCATTATTGGTTATTAGCTGCTATACATAGGTGTATTATTGCTGTGACAATAACGAACCATTAAGATTTTTATCAGTTGTTTCATAAAAATGAAGCAAATAAAATGCGTTGAGTCAAATTTTACTGGGTCTGTAGGGACTTGAGTATTTGTTAAGTTGCAGTTTTGCTCAATGATCTTTCAACAATAATGCCTCTTCAATCTTGTGCTAAATATGACTTGCTGAATTGTATTGTTGAGTGTGATTGTTTGCTTATTACATTCCTTATCTGTAATATTGCTGAGTGTAACATGAAATAACATAAAATAGCATGTCAAATCATCTATACCTGACATGCAACTGGTTGTGGATTATTCACAGTTATATTCAGTTCATTGTTCTAATGAGAGCTATTCATTAGTAGAATGTTAACTTTCTGTTGCAATAATTCCCAACTGATCCGAATATTCAGAAGTCTCACCTGTCACATAGCTGGTATATTATTGTAAACTTTATTATATGCTAGCCACCACTAAATCAGCGGTACTACTGTATGTGGCAGTTTACAATGATGACTGTCCTGCCCTGGTTGCAGGATTTTCTATGAGATGCCCCAATATAATATTTGCTGTTCAATAAAGATAAACAAACAATGTGTTGTGTCAATGTGTAATGTGGTGATTGTATGTAAATTTAATTTCAGACACACAAAATAACACAGGACAAATAAGCATTCTTACATTATGTTTATTAGTTATTGATCTATATACCTTCGACACATTCAACATACAAGTATAATTTAGAATACATGATTTGTAGTAAATGAAGTTTACATGTTCATGGCAAGTTAATACCTAGCTTCAATTTCCTCAAGCAGTGTGAAATGTCAAAGTAGTTTGCCACTGAAAAGACAAACTCATGTAACCTTTCTACCAAAGTCAAACTGAGGTCAAAATGATTTGAGCTTTGTTGAGATGTACAAGAACAGCATAACAATATAGTCATAAAATCCTGCTGTGTTTGTTTAAATTGTAAATGTGAGCATTCAACAAAATGTTTTATACCTCTTTACATACTTAAAGTCATATATACCTTTCATACATATACTTTTGTCCTCTGAAACATACTATATTCTGAAATGAAAAGTTTCAAATATTGAATTGCAGGAATATTCATTTGAAAGCAACATGCTGGTTTCTATAAAAAAAAGAAAAACAGTTGATTTTACATCTAGACATGTTTAATGAAGAACGTGTCTTGATTATTTGAGAATTTTAGGCAAAAGCAAAATTTTTTTGTCGATATATAAAGTTGATGTTAATTGTAAATTATATGTAAATTATGTTGAAATCTAATATCAGTACTGGTCACTATTTAATGCAGTACTGAACAGGGCTGATGACAGACAATGATACTGGCAATTTTTTTCCTTAGTTGAATCAATGACTGGAGTTGTAATAAGAATGCTATCTAATCTGAGAATGAAACAAGTTGTATTATTTATTGACTGTAATCATAATGAGCCATTATAACAAGAATGGTCGTTTCATGCTATTGCAGGCTAAAAGTGCAAATGAATCCAACCTTAACCAGGTTAAACTTCCTTTTAAAGAGTTTTTTTCCACTAACATATGCAGATTTTTCAAATGAATTTTAACTCAATAACCTTAGTTTCTTTGTATTTTAACAATTCCAAATGTTCAATGTAATAGTCATAGCCAATTAGGAATTACTGGACCATTTTGTTATATGAAATATTTGTCTTGCTTTTCTTTGTGATTTATGTGGAAATAAAGATTTGTATAAATCTCTAACTAAAAATATTCTGTGTTGTTGTCATTTAGGTATGTCAATGATCTAATATTCATTCAATGATATTATATGTCAGATGTTTAGATGATGTTTCCTGTGTAATAATAATGTAATAATTTTGATTTTGTAAAAGTATCTGAAAATATTATACAAGTCAAATTTCACTGAAACAGTAGAAGTGACCCCCAGATTTCTGCTTAGTGGAATCAATTCCATTAGCAAACACATATAGTTTTAATAAGGTCATCATTAATTTATATATTTATATATTTATTTTAATCCAGTCAATAATTAAACATTACATTAAACAAATCACACATATGTCTTTTTTTACTGCATACTACAGTTTGATGGTACTGTATTAAACAGTTATAAAATTACAGTGATTATAACTTATGTATAAATTGCAGTGCCAGTTAAAACGCTAAAATCTTTGCAAAACTCTTGTGTTTTATTACACACAAATTAATATTCGTTTAATCTTGTAATGTTAATGCCTGTCAAAATATTGACAATGAGACCTCAAACTAAATATTGCTAAAGATTCTGTGTTTACAAAGTCTGGGTAAACCCTGAAAGTACTAGAATCCAAGTGTACCAAAAACTTCATGTTTTGTTACAACGGTTTTTCCATGAGTCACCTCTTGATATAAGGTTAGTCATTGATTAGCTGTTTCCACTATGTCATATAAATGGGTTTTGTTGTGTTATGAACTTTCTGTTGTTTAGCAGTATGATATATTTAGTTTTAGCTTTATAATATAGGATTGGTCTGGATAAACATTAAAAGTTCTCTTTAGGTTAAGGGGTATAATTTAATTATGTATATATTTTGTTAATATATATGTGCAAGTTATTATGTCATGTAATTTGCTTAATGTGATTTGGTGTTTTCCTTAAAAATAAAAGATAAGTTTTAATTTATCTTTTGAATGAATATGAGTAATTTATTATTCTTATTGAAGTAAAAGTTTAAAATATGTAGTCATTATTTAGTGGAAATAATTTTTATCAATATATTGATGAGGTTACTTATGTACACATAAATTACAATTGATTCTTATCGAAAGGAAAGTTAGCATTATTCCAGGGGTATAGGTTTTAAGTTTATATTTTGGGTTTCAGAAAGACGCCCAAATGGAGGATTTCCCAAGGACTACTATTGCCACCGTGCATCCAGTGGGTATTATTGCCACCGTGCATCCAACCACCATTACTACTGCCTCCGTGCATTCAGCCACTGCTACTGCCTCCGTGCATACGATGAATTCTACTGCTTCTGTGCATCCAATATCTACTGCCTCAATGTGTTCAAAAACTGTTTCTGCCTCTGTGCACACTTCTATTGCCACCGTGCATCCAGTTACTACTACTACTACTACTACTACTGCTACTACTACTAGCACTTTTAGTACTACTACTACTACAAATTCAATCATTGATACTGCCACGCAGAAATCCAACTTCAGCATAAGAAAGAAACCAGTCACAACTAAAAGTGCACCTAATGCTGTTACAATTCATGCCACTGCAACTTCTAACTTTCATTCAAATCATTTTGGCACCTGTCATTCAATTCAAGGGTCTTTCCATCAAGGTCACCCCAGATTTGGCAATAACAGTGGAAAACAGTGTGTAGCAAACAGTGCATGTGCCATGTTGTTCAACCAAATTAAAGCCATTTCATCATGGAACATGTATGATCTTGACACTATTCTTTGTACAGGAAACGAACTATATGTATTGAGACAGATGTCCTCATCTACTTGTCATGCATACCTGTTGGTGTCGGATATTCCTGAAATTTGTTTGTGGTGATTCTCTGAGTGGGTTTGTTTTCAAAGATACAAATGAAAATGTACATAATCCTCTACAGATGTGTCTTAAAGCTGCACTGCAAACAGTTTTTTCACAACACAATGCTGCTTTCATGACATCTGGAGGGGCAACATTTGCCATCATAGAAAGAAATCAGAATTACTATGTGTTCGATGCTCATTCTCGCAATCCTGAAGGATTACAAGTGCCAGATGGTACAAGCATTTTAATACAATACACAAACCTTCTACATGTTCATGAAAATTGTTTAAAGCTTGCTCATTCTATGAATGTAAGTGTAGAAACACAATTTGAGTTGACAGGAATGGAAATTACCAATTGTGATCACGAAGGTAACATGTCTATTGTCAACAGAATGAATGACATTAATCGAAATGATGAAGTAGAGCATATTTGATAGACTTCACAGTAACTCTCAAAGAAGTGGTATGGAAATAGCTGACACTGACCAAACTGAAGTGATACATGAAATGAATGAGAATGAGCAATATCATTTGTATGTTGATGAACAGGATAATTCACAAGTCGGTGTCGAAATCATCATGACTGATCAAAGTACCAATATATTTTTACCTGTATCATTAGATGTATGTAAAGATCTGTGCCAAAAACTGAACATTGAACATCAAGCTGTATCAAAATGCCAAGATCATGAGTTTGGTGTTGCAATGGGTAAACCATGCAGAACAGTTCCTATTGAAGGTGATGGTAATTGTTTTTTTCAGAAGTCTCTCCTATGCAATTTCTGGCAAAGAAAACAATCACAGAAAAATCAGACTGGCTGTTGTTGCACATTTAAGAAAACATGCTAAAAGTTTCTATCAGTTCTTAAGACCAGGCTATGAGTCCATGGAACAATACATTTTGCAATCAAGAATGTGGTATGTTGGTACATGGGCAACAGAACTTGAAATACATGCAGCTGCAGATCTTTTAGGAGTTGATATTTGTACATTCACTGAAAACAGATGGCCGAGATTTAAAAGCAATCAAATTAACTCAAACACACCAAACACTGGAGCGGACATATATCTGAATCATGTTGGTGGATCACATTATGAAGTGGTTGTTTGTGTGAACACCTGTGATGCTTTAAGAAATTCATACACAGACAAATATTGTGACAAACATCTGAATATTAGTTCTCCTACAATGAGGAAGAGGAAAGCTGACCATCTACCTATAGATATGGTCAATAACAGACAATCAGTTTTTAGGAAGGAAAAATCTGAAAGCATGCTTAACTCTGATCACATAAAACTAATAAAGCCAAAGAGAAGGTATGAAAAGACAGTAGCTAAAAGAGAATACATCAGAGCAAAAAGAAAAGCAGAGAAAGATGTATCTGATTTTGGGTTGCAAAAGAAAGAAAGCTGGCTAAAGAGAAAGAAAAGTATCACACAGTACCTAAATATAGGAAACAAAAAATTGATGCCAGTTCCAAAAAGTACAAGAGTGATGAATTACACAGGGAGATTGTGACAGCAGAGAACGATACTCCAGAGATCTAAAGCACAGAGATAATCTGAAAAAACTTAGTAGAGAGAAATATGCCAATAACACAGTTTACAGGGATGCTATCAAAAAATACAGCATTGACAAATATCATAAAGATGTTAACCACAGGGTAGCTGTCAAAAGATACAGTACTGATAATTATGCTACAGATGCCAACCATAGGGAAAATGTAAAAAAATACAGCACTAACAAATATGGTAAAGATGCCAACCACAGGGAAAATGTTAAAACATACAGCACTGACAAATATGCCACAAATGCAAAACACAGAGAAGCTGTTAAATCTGACAGAATTGCAAAGTACAAAAACAGTAGTGAATACAGAGAGAACATGAAAAAGAAAAGGTCTGCCAGAACTATTAAAACAACCAAAGCGAGACAAAACATGGAAAATGTTACACAATCTTTTGTCAAGAGCATATCTGAAGGCCCGGAATTTGTTTGCTCTGTTTGTCAACGGAGACTCTTCAAAAAGCAAGTTATTCAGTGTAATAGAACTTTGTATTAAAAGAAAGGTGGCAATACAGCAGCTGTATCTGAGAAATGCATCACAGACACATACCTCCACAAGTGCACTAACAGTTGTGATGATCAATGTTCACTTATAAGTAGTCATGCAGGTACATTGTGGATCTGTTACACTTGCCACAGGAAACTTTTGTCTGGTAAAATGCCTGGAGAAGCTGTAGTTAACAATCTTGAACTGAGCCCTACTCCTCCACAGTTACAATGTCTGAATGAACTTGAGCAGCACTTGATTTCACTGAATATTCCTTTCATGAAAATGATGGCATTACCAAAAGGTGGTCAACATGGTATTCATGGACCTGTAGTCTGTGTTCCTTCAAACATTGACAAAAGTACAAGCATTTTACCAAGAAGTGATGTAGATGATCAGATGATCAGAGTGAAACTAAAGAGAAAGATTACTTACAAAGGCTATTATCAGTATCAGTTTGTCAATAATTCTCATGTTAAAAATGCTGTAGAATATTTAAAAAGTCACAACAAGTGGTACAGAGATCTCAATTTCAATACACAGTGGGTCAATCCATTGCCAAATGTTAATGAGGAAGATGAAATTAATGCTTCTGAATGTGACACATCTGATATTGATGACACATCAAACACAGTAAACACTGAGGTTGGAGAACCTGAGAAAAATGAAGGATTACTCATGAATAGCTGCCTTCAACCTATTGATATTGGCCAAGAAGTACTTGATCAACATTTTGAAAAGATAGCTTGTGTTGCACCAGCTGAAGAAAATAGTCCTGTTCAGTTATTGTCAGACAAAACAAATGAACCAAAATCCTTTCCAGTACTGTTCCCATCAGGTTCTCCCACATTCCATGATGATCGTGAGGAGAGGATAACCATTGCACGGTATCTTCTCACACGCCTTATGAATGCTGATCGTCGATTTGCTCAAAACACAGACTACATATTTTATGCTCAGTATCTGTCTGAAGTTAATCAAGTACTCTCAAATGTTTCAATTGCACTGCGAAAAGGATCACAGTCACATGGTAACAATATTATATCTGAAAATCTTACAGATTCTGATTCTCTCAGAGAGATATTAAAACATGATGATGGCTATAAGTTCTTAACACCAATAAGAGGAACTCCTTCATACTGGCAGTCCGCTCAGAAAGATTTGTTTGCAATGATAAGACAACTTGGAGTTACAACTTGGTTTTGCTCATTCTCATCAGCTGATATGAGATGGCCACAAATGATTGAAGCAATATTGAGGGAAGACGGCAATGAACGCAAAGCTAGTGAACTTGACTGGAATGAGAAATGTTCTGTACTGTGGAAAAATCCGGTAACAGCAGCCCAAATGTTTGATCAAAGATTTCATTGCTTCTTGAAAAAGGTTATCATGTCACCAGCTGAACCAATTGGAAAAATAAAAGATTACTTTTATCGTGTAGAATTTCAACACCGTGGTTCACCTCACACTCACTGCCTTTTTTGGGTTGAAGACGCACCAAAGACTGACAAAGACAGTGATGAAAGAGTAAAGTCCTTCATTGACAAATATGTCACATGTGTTATGCCATCAACTGAAAAGGATGAAGAACTATATAATATTGTCAACAGTGTACAGAAACATAGCAAAAGACATTCAAAGTCATGTAAGAAAAATGGTTCAACATGTAGACTTCCCTCGGCCACCAAGCAATGAAACTTTCATATCAAGACAAGATACTCAATCATCTGAACTAATGTCGGATATGCCAGAAACTGTGGAAGAACTCAACAAATATATAAATAATGTGAATACCATGTCAAAACCAGATGCTCAAGCAATCTTAAAACTTATTTGGCAAGCTCTATCTGATAATGAGCAAACATTTGATTCAGTTGATGCACTGTTCACTGAAATAGGTATTTCTCAAGATTTGTTTCAAAAAGCATATGATACTTTAGCAAAAAAGACATGCATTGTCATGAAACGCAATCCTAATGATGTATGGGTCAATCAATACAATCCAGATCTTCTGAGATGTTGGAATGCAAACATGGACATTCAGTATGTAGTTGATGCCTACTCCTGTGTTGTATACATCATTTCATACATCTCAAAGGCAGAAAGGGAAATGGGATTGCTTTTGAATCATACAACACTGATGCTAAATCTGCTCTAAAGAAACTTGGTGCTGTATATTTACACAATCGAGAAGTGAGTGCACAGGAAGCTGTCTTTCGAGTTTGTAATTTGAGATTGAAGGAAGGATCACGTAAAGTTCAGTTCATTCCTACTGTAGACCCTGTCAGAATGAGTTTGCCTCTTAAGACTTTGAAACAGAAACAGCTAAGTGGCAACCTTGATGAAGATGAAATGTGGATGACGAGCATTGTTGATAGATACAAGAGCAGACCTAAATTTGATGAGTTCAATAATATGTCTTGCAACATTTTGTTCAGAATACAGAGTGGTGCCAAAATCTGAAGTATCAAGAAGTTCTGAGGACAGACAGCAGAGTACATTAGTAACATTACAAAATGGTCTTGGTCATGTGAAAAAACGAACCCGATCTGATCCAGCTGTTATCAGATATGCCAGATTTTCACAAATAAAGGTACCAGAGAAATATTATCACAGTACATTGCAGCTATTTTTACCATACACGAATGATTCACAACTGAAACCACCCAGTTTCAATTCATATGAAGATTTTTATCGATCCGGTGCTGTTCAGATTGAAAATTGTCCTGTGGAAACTGTCAAAGAGATTGTTGATAAAAACAAAGCAATGTTTGAGAAAGATGATGATAAAATTGATGAAGCAGAAGAATTGTTTGAGAAATCTGGACAACTGGAAGATGCATGGGCTCAAATCTGTCCAGAAACTGAATCTCTAAGAATAGAATGCCAAAGTGAATACATGCACCCATCTGATGAGGATTCTGATAGTGAATCAGTAAGAAACATGCCAGACTTGTTAAACACTGATAATATACGAAAGAAAACAGAGGTGCGTCATAGTGCATTGTCAAAAGAAGAAGCAGATGCAATAATGAGGTCAATGAATGAAGAACAGGCTCATATTTTCTACAAGATAAGACAATGGTGTTTAGATAAAAGAAACGGCAACAAACCTGATGCATTTCACTTATTCCTCACTGGTGGAGCAGGCACTGGAAAGAGTCACTTAATCAAAGCAATTTGCTATGAATGTACACGGTTGTTAGCTCCCATACAAAATAACCCAGATGACATGTCTGTACTTTTGGCAGTTCCTGCAGGTATTGCAGCATTTAACATTAATGCACCCACAATACATAGTGCACTTTCAATTGGTATTGACTCAAAACTGCCATACCAGCCACTTGGTGAGGAAAAGATTAACAGTCTTCGAGCTTAACTGCAGAGCATGCATATTCTCATTATAGATGACATTTCAATGGTTGATCACAAGCTACTGACATACATACATGGCAGATTGAGGCAGATCAAACAAACTGCAGATTATTCACCTTTTGGCAATGTGTCTGTAATTGCTGTTGGAGATTTCTATCAGTTATCACCCGTGAAAGGAACACCCCTGTATGTTGGTCAAAATGGATATGACTTGTGGAATGATTATTTTGCTATAGCAGAATTGACCAAGATCATGAGACACAGAAGCTCGTCTTTTGCACAACTTCTAAATCGATTACGAACACAGAAAAAGTCAGAATGTCTGGAACAAAATGATACTGAAATGCTCAAACAACGAGAAACTGGTGTAGATGATCAAGACTGCATCCACATATTTGCAACAAATGCTCAAGTTGATGAATTTAATGTCACTGCCCTTCATTCTAAATGCTCTAATCCAATTTCTATTGACGCACAAGATTTCTCACGAAATTTCAAAACAGGCAAAATTGAAAAGACTCATGAGAAAGTTTATAACTCAGTGTTGCCAAAAAGTCGGTGCACGTGTGATCACAAAAAACATTGATACATCAGATGGCCTTGTGAATGGAGCCTTTGGAATTATTAGCCACATATCTCGGACTGATGCTGAAACATTTCCTTCTAAAATATACATTGTGTTTGACAATGACCATGTTGGCAAGAAGCTACGACAAATGAAGAGAATCCCATGTGAATTACCACCAAACAGTACTCCTATTGATCCAGAACAAGAGACTGTGTCAAACAGTGGCACTATTAGATGACAATTTCCATTGAAATTAGCTTGGGCTTGTACTGTACACAAAGTACAAGGTCTAACTGTGAACAAAGCTGTTGTGTCATTAAAAAAAATCTTTGCAGCAGGACAAGCATATGTGGCTCTAAGTCGAGTATCCACTCTTGAAGGGTTAATTGTTCAGCATTTTAAAGAGTCAGTGATATACAGCAATGAAAAGGTTGATGCTGCATTATCTAGCATGCCAAAGTTTATGACTTCAAATCAGGGCATCTGTGACAGTCTGCCTACCTGTACCTTAATTATGGTGAACATTGAGGGCCTTCAACAACATGTACAAGATTTGCAGAATGATGAGAGGTTCCTTGAGGCTGACTTCAATTGCTTGACAGAAACATGGTTACCTGATACCCAGGTAGTAGATACACTAAAACTCAATGGATTTATGCTCCATCATAAAACAAGATCACAGTCCTATGAATCATCTCACCCACTACTGATGGAACTAAAGAATCAAAGTCATGGTGGTGTGGGAGTCTATTCAAGAGATGCCCAACCCTATCAATATGTTCAGTTACCAATATCAAATTTAGAGTATGTCTGCTTTCATGTCATGGAGCAACAAACTAATGTTGTCATTATCTACAGACCAAGCTCATACACAGCTGATATCTTCAGGAAGCATTTAGTAGAACTTGTGCAAGAACTCAATGACTGTTCTGAGCCATCTATTATTATGGGAGATTTCAATGAAAATATCCTGATTTCATCTTCCATACAGACAATGCTGGAATCAAATGGCTATGTACAAATGGTTTCCGGACCTACTACAGAAGGAGGAACGCTTATTGATCATGTTTATGTTAGAGGACTTAAAAATGTTTCTGTTCAGATTATTCCGACATACTTTGGATATCATGAAGCAGTCAAGATCACTTTGTGAAAGCAGCTCTAAGTGATGAAAGCAAATATTTACCAAGTCATTATCTGAGAAAAATACCAAATGCAAATTTGCAAATTATGTCCATTAAGTTGGAAAGTATGTTGCAATACTAAAAGTTTTAATAAAATAACTGTACAACATATTGTCAGGTATCGTTTGTGACAATTTGTAAATACTATCATACATATGTACATGTATTATACAAACAAACTAGGATCAATTATACATATTTGTTCATCATTACATTACAAAGGCACAGACATATAGTATGTGTTCATACCTATTTACAGTCAATGTCTTTTGTGACAGTGCCAGCTTGTACATTTATATTTTCAATTAGTTGTAATAAAATCTAAAGCATATTTCACATATGCATTATGTATATCTACTGTATTATACAAACAAACTAGGATCAATTATACATATTTGTACATCATTACATTACAAAGGCACAGACATATAGTATGTGTTTATATCTATTTACAGTCAATGTCTTTTGTGACAGTGCCAGCTTGTACATTTATATTTTCAATTATTTGTAATAAAATCTAAAGCATATTTCACATATGCATTATGTATATCTACTTTGTATATCTTGAAAGTGCTCATGTAAAGCATTTGTATATCCTGACTTACCAAAGATACAAATGTTTATTGTGTACATATATTAATTTACAGTTAATGTCTTTGTCACTAAGGCAGCTTCTATATATACATATTTAATCATTTATAACTAAATATAGAACATATCATACATATGTATAATGTATATGTACTACCTACTGTAAATAGATCTGGAAAGTGCTCATGTCAAGTATGTGTATATTCTGTCTTTCCAAAGATACAGATTGTTATAGACTACTAACAACTAGAGTCTGAAACGGACATATATTACTGAAGGAAACATTCATAGTAATGAAATATGATATAAAGAAATGGACCCCTGAGATTCCCTTCATTCCAAGCAACGAAGATCTAGACTTTCTTGAATATATTTACTTCAGGGTGTGTATGATAGACTAAGATTATTGCATACCTATATCTATACAGTCAATGACTCTTGTCAGAAACCAGCTTTCATATTTATGTTTTTAAATATATTTCAACATTTCTATAGTACATATTACATATAACTCATTATACATTCTACCAGATGTGTACAGATCTGAGAAGTGCTCATATTAAACACTCCTATACTAGTATATGTTAAGTTTATCAAAGATACAGAACAAACCTCTTTACCTTTGTTGCAAACCTGCTTGTAGGAAATATGGATACATTGTACTTACATCATCTTTATTGTAAACATTAGGCCAATATTGACATATATCCCTAGTGTAAGTAAGTGCTGGATGTGTTACTTATGACCAAATTGTTCACTGGTGATGGTGTTAAATTGTGAATTACATAACAACAGCTTTGAGATATAAAATTGAAAGTGAGTGAATGAGTGATGAGAGAGTGAGTATATTGTAATGTATCGTATATATATATATTGTGTATTTTATTTAATTTTCTTTGCACACAATAACTGGTTACATAAGTCACCTTGTCCTTATGATATATGATTTATGTATACAATTGATCATGCACATGTGATTGATTCAACTCTCTTACATTTGCAATTTGATATGTTAAACTACTGCACATCTCTCTATTTTTTGTAAATATTAATGTGTTCATATTACATACATGCTGTACATAACTAAGAGAAGGAGAGAGTAAGTGAATGGGAATGGGATGTTTTGTGTTAATATTAATATGTGTTCATATGACATACAAGCTGTACAAAACTAAGTATGAAGTGAGTGGGTGGGTGAGTGGGTATAAGATGTTTTGTGTACATATTTCATACATGTTGTACTAAAACTAAGTAAGAAGTGAGTGAGTGAGTGAGTGGGTGGAAATGGAATGTTTTCTGTAAATATTAATATGAGTTCATATGACATACAAGCTGTACAAAACTAAGTGTGGAGTGAGTGAGTGAGTGAGTGGGTGAAAATGGGATGTTTTGTATAAATATTAATATGTCTACATATTACATATATGTCTCACAAGCTAAGTGAGGAGTGAGTGAGTGGGTGTGAATGGTATGTCACCAGATTGCTCCTTTGTAATGTTCTTATTGGACTAGGAAAGCAAGTGTGACTTTACCTGTTTGTGAGTTAGTTTATGTGTATATAAAAATTATGCATTTCACTGAATTGTGACTTTACCAGTTTGTGACTTAGTTAATACGTTCATATATATTATGCATTTCACTGTATCTTCTTCTATGTGGTGCAAGTTGACTATAAAATTATTTGCATCCAAGAATCAAAACTGATTATCACTAAAAATTGAAACATATTTGTAAAAGGAACTTATTTTAGAATAGAGATCATTATTGTGTGTTATACATTCCATAATGTCAGTTTGGTGAACAGTGGATTTTAGAAATGTGTGCTAAATGAAATTATATTCGAACATTAAAATTTCAGAGTATGTAGATATTTTATCATAGTATATGTTTATATGTCAGTGCATTGTAATACAACAGTGATCATTTATGCATCATATAATTATTTATGGTTCAAAGTAACTTAGTATGTAACACAAGTTCTGACTGGTTATTAATATAAATTTCCAATTGATAATCAGTATATATGGTCTAATATTTATTATTATCTGTATCATAATCAAATTACATGACATTTTCCTTGTAGTTTGAATGGCTTTGTCTTAGCAAAGTTTTACATGAGTTAAACAATGCATTTTAGAAATGATGATATGGTTGAATTAAAAAGTGATAACTGTGTTGGGAATTGGGGATACATACCAGTAGTTATCTGTCATTAATATCTCTAAATTGTGACTATATAACTAGTAGTATACATCCCAGCATGTCACACACATTACAAGTATTTACTAAGTGATGTTACATTGAACTAATGTATACATATTTCAGAACTCAAACGTGGATTCAAATTGTCCTAATTTCTGTTCCTTTATGTATACATTTTGTCTCAAAATATTATTCATATTTTGCAACAACTGGTTTCATGACTTTTTGAGCTAGAAGAATGTGCTCCAAGTGATATAACCTTACACTGAATACATGTAGCTGACGCAAGTGATAGTTTAAAGGAGAAATGGAGTGCTGTAAAAAGTCATTTCTCAGGATTATGGAATTCCTTTTGCCGAGGTTGTTTGTACTAAAGCTAGTATGTTTATACTAAAGCTAGTATCACCTCAGGTACTTTTCAGATTGAAATTTGGACGATGTTCCATAAGATGGTGTAGATGACAATAAATGACAATGATTTATATATCCTAGGAACCCTCTACACTGTAATTTCGACGGTAGTGTGAGTTCTTTAAAGGAATATGAATGACTGCAAATAACAGTGATAGGTATTGCCCCAGGAACCCTCTACACTGTAAAATCGATGGTAGTGTGAGTCCCATAAAGGGGTATAAAAGATTACAAATGACAATGACAGGTATTACCCAGGGAACCCTCTACACTGCAATTTCAACGGTAGAGTGAGTTCTATAATGGGTGTGAATAATTTACAAATGACATTAAAGAAGTAACATAGAAGCACACTACAGACTACACTGTCATTTTGACAATTGAGTAAGTTCCATAGTGAGGTATGAATGAATTCAAGTCAAATTTCCCGAAATGGAACTAGTATGAATTTGTTGTAATTAATTATCAACAAAAGGATTCCATAGCGATAAAAAATTATTTTGAAAGGCACTACATTTGCATTTTAAATGAAATCGGGTAAACTGCACTTTACTGGTCCCCGGAAGTGTACTTGTCAGACATGCGCAGAAGCCATATTTACATCGAAGCGAGCACTAACGCTGACGCCATTTTTTGTTCAATTCGTTGACTAACTATCGCTACTTTTTGGTATTGTTTTACCTTAAAATAATTAGAAAGGGGGGTTTTAGGGGGGCAACTGCCCCCCTAATTTATTTTTATCATGATACATATTATTTATCATTTATTTTCCATTCCTATTAAACAAAGAAGGTAAGTTTATCTCATTTAATATCAAAACGCTTCACTTACCTTATAAGAACAAATCTCCGCTTGAATTAAATTCATCGTCATTTTCTTTATTTTCAGTTTCAATAATTTTGAAATATTCATGGGGCTTTTGGGGGTCAAACACACGGCGGATAAACGTAAGAAATGTAAGAAAAGGATCATCAGAACAACGTAAATATTTCTTTCTCACGATGTACTCTACAAAATAGCTGTCATACAATCCTTTCGCTGTTCCATACCTGGGCAGGGACGCTTTCACCGCTCTCCATGTACTCTCAATTTTATTAGTGCACGCACCATTCTCCGCATTCACAAACTCCTTACTGTGATTCACCGTCACATGCTCATAACCCATTTCATTCAGTCTTGAATACGCCTTCCAACAATCGGAATGAATTACTGATCCCGGTCGCACCCACTTTCTAAGCACACTCAAAAGGGTATCTGCATCACGCTTCTCCACAACTTCCAAAAACATCCTATTACTTTCTTTCTCGATACCCCCAAACACCCACACACCATCCACTCGCCTTCCTCGGTGAAACTTGCGTTTCCCAAACTTACTCTCATCAATCTCCACTTCAATCCCTGGCCCTCCTATCATCTCATTCTCCTCCTCCATCACAAACAAACACACATCTCTGCAATAATTGAACCAATCAACCAAAGTGTGATCAGAACCCAAACGCAACTGAACTTTAACAAAATTCTCTCGCACTTGATAAACCCAATAAAATGTCAATTTCATGATTTCACTAACGGACAAATGAGACCTAAAAAACCAAGAATCACGCCTTGCTACAATTTTCTGGTTACATTTCTTATTAGAACAACGCCACACATAACCCTCACTCCGACTCGAATCCTTGCGTTTTCCCATACTCCCACTTTCACACTTCACACACTTCCCACTAAAATCTCCAATCAAACCAAACGCTTCCAACCAATCCATCAACTTTCTCTCATCCCTACACAACTCATACAAATCATCATACACCATTCTCCTAACAGCCATTGCTAAGCAAGTGAAATGAACAAAGTTTAAATCAAGCGACAAGCAATAATACAACTCACCAACCGTGCGCGTTAAAGTTGTGGCATTCGTAGTAACCCACTACCTTATTTGGAACATTCGACACGTGCGTCCAGATTTTAACCAATCAGAGAAAAGGAACGTCATGGGGATTTCCCTTCCATTACTAACGATTGCATTCATGTTTTGGAGCTTCACCAAAATTCGTGTTTAAAACTCTCGTCTTTTAGACGAAGTTTTAAACTAAACTTTTGCCAGTAAACACGAAAATGACCTTTAAAATCGTCTAAAATGCCTCCTAACGGAGATCAGCCCGCTGTCGCGTGCTTTTCTTGTATATTAGACGCGCTGCGCGCGTCGCTTACTGCCGAAGGCGCGAGCGTGCTCTATAGAATACATTTCTACTTCCGGGAGCCTGCCGAAGGCAGGGACCCGTAAACTGCAGGTGTCCCATGAAATCACAATGAAAAGGCCTTGGAACACATTTATCCTAGCTTAAGTAATCATTACACCAGCTGGTTAAAATATATACATAAATGATATTTGGATACAGAATAAAAAGTTAATCAACACATAAAGTTTTAGGACTTTGCATCCATTAATTAGTTCAGAAGTACAGCTACCCATATATGTACTGGCTCGAACCAGTTATCAAATGCTGTAAGAGTATTAATCCGCACTTGGATAAATAAATGCACAGAATTAATAATGATAGCAAAATATTATCCATATGCACTTATTAGTTTCATACAAAATATGTAAATTCTCGATTTACTATCAAATGTAATAAATTCAAGAACTGTACAGTGTTAATTAATTGGAATTTTACACTCTCGCATCATAAATGTATAGCTCTCATCACATTTATATCTAATTAATGATTTCCATTCACCAAAGTGTTCCAAAACTCAGACCTGGGACACATATTAAATAATTTTCAACGTACGTTTCCAAGGAGCATCTCGAAAATAGGAGACAAGTACATCCGATGGACATACATTTACATTATCCACATCACTACAGATTCAGATTTGAAATATACGTACCTTCAGCAGTTGTGTAACTTCAAAATCGCATTAAAGCTGTTCTAGACATTCATGGTCCGGAACTGTTGAATATTGTTTCTCCTCACAGCGACAGCGTAAACCAAACAGATTTTGACTGATTTAACGTAGCACTGCGTCGAGCACAAACGCTACCAGTCTAGAGCTCCTAACCCGTAACCGGCCAAGGGACGTAACCATTCCACGTTTTAGTTTTTACCTTAAGTCCTGCTTTTCCTTTTTTAAATACAGACATACTCTACAAAACACACAAAAGCCTTTCACCTTTTCGCATTTTGTCTTTGTGTACAAACACAACGAGTTCTAGACAAAGAAGTTTTTAAAAATGATATTTATCCGAGAAGTCTAAAATAGAGTTGCACATTTTGACACATTTTATCGTGTATTCCAGGGCCGTCGGTGATATAAAATAGTGCGCATTTCCGTAAATCTCAACAATCTTGAAGGTTTCAGTGCCAATATTCTTTACAATTACAGGTACACTTTTCCAAGCCTTTCTTCGTAATTCTTGACGTACGCAAAGCACATATGTAGACAAGTTTGTTTTGCACGCTTTCCTATCACTTGGGGCACGTCTCAAACACATTTTCATTCTTTTGGCTAAAATTTGTTGTCACAGTATTCACACGGTGCATTAACAACACGACTTCTCAGTTTAGAAACAAACTCTGGAAAGCTTGAAAGCCTTAGCTCTTGCAGTTTGAGTGCAGGAGATTTTGAGGGCAAACCAGTCGGGATCGCAACATAGCTCGTCTTTTCATATATGACCAAAAAGAGCAATTGTTCAACAACCATAGGCAAGTTCAAATCAAGCATTGAAAGTCTTGTATCTGCTATGTTTTCTTTGAAACGATTTTTTAAAAGAAGCCAGTGAAAGGTTTTGAAGACACATTTTGCCCAAAAGTAGTATCCAACATGGCGGCCATCGTATCTAGATATCCAGATTTGCCGATGCCTCTCGCCAGAGAAATGCCTAGCCACAAAGTCTGGAAAGTTTAAAGCCGTAGCTCTTGCAGTTTGAGTGCAGCAGATTTTGAGAGCAAAGCAGTCGTGATTTTGCTTGAAAAACAGCACCAAATACTTGCATCCAAAATAGCGGCCAAACGGTGTATTTTAGCGACTCGACCCGTCTAAGCGAAAGTCTAGACATTTTGATTGCGCATCTGCTCAAGAAATCTGGAACTCGTAGGATCAGTAGTTTTTGAGATATTTGAAGTTGAAATTGAAAAAAATAAATTGATTTTGATTTATCTCCCCTTTGCTATTGGGCCTACAGCCTTGAGATTTTAATGGGGAATATCTACACCTCGATGGGCATCTGCCTGATTTGTTTCAAGCGATTCTGTCCACTGGTGCTCTTTGTAGCTCTGGTACAAAATCCGGCGGAATAATAAAAAATAATAATAATAATAAAAACACGAACGATTACAATAGGCCTCCTGCTTAGCAGCAAGGAGCCCTAATAAATGGATATCACAGAATTAAAGGTTCAGTTACACAAGACTCTTAGAAGTGCAGTTATGAAAAACTTTTGGCATCTTCCAAACACAGTAACATATCAGCTTGTCTTACCATCTATGGGACAACTTGCATCAACTGACCACATGTTGTGAGGCACCAAAATACACCCTCCAAGGACCTAAAATATGTATGCCGTAATTAGCATGGAAATGCTATTTTCTCACCAGAACAGTAAACGTACAATCTGTTTGGACTCAAACATTAATCTGAATCAATTGGAAGTGAAATTATCAACACCAACTACTTTAACCTTGAGTCAAAATATACCTCCACCAAATGCATAAATTCAGTTACAATGAATACTCAATGAACCTTTGAACAACTGAACATATTTTTGTAGTTTATTCCTTTTCTGTAAAATCAAATATAACCAACCTGAAATCCACCAAAGTCAATTTCCTCTTCACATGACTTTCAAATCACCTTTCCCACTTGGGAGAAAGACAGCAAGTGAACAAACTTCACACTTTCCAAAAGCAACTAAATTCAACATCCAAGCAAGATGCTGCACATCTTCAGCCAATAGAAACCAGGGACAAGACAGCAGGCCTGACCTCATTAAAATTTGGCTAATTTGCATAGGAACTACTTTCGACCCATGACCCAGTGGTTACTTTGAATACATCATGGACTTGTAAAAATGTAAACCTTTTCACTGACAATTGTATTATTGTTTAAGGTGTTCTAAATTGATCCCAAACAGATAAACAAGACATGTTAAAATAGTTTATATTTCCAGCACACTTTTACAATTTGTGTATTTTGTACTTGTTATGTATTTTAACCTTGTTATGTATTTTGTACTTATTATGTATTTTGTACTTGTCATGTATTTTAACCTTATTATGTATTTTGTAATTGTTACATGTGGCCAATACGACATCGTCGCATGATGACCTCCTCAAATCTGGACTGACAATCCAAGTAGGCGTATCCAATATACGGTTTTATTTCATGTAATTTATTGATACCTACTTCACTGTCCCACTTCTTCTGCATCAGATCACGGATATACGTTCTAATGCAAGCTTTGTAATCTGAATATGGAAGAAGAAGTGGTGTCACAGATTTGTTGAGTGTTGCCTTGGCAGCAAGATCGGCCATCACATTCCCAGAAATACTTACGTGACTGGGTAACCAACAAAAGACGATGGCCAGTAGCAAGAGTATTATACAGTTCAATAATTTCAATTAAAAGTGGATGTTTACAAGAAATATTTTTAATAGCCTGAAGGCAAGAAAGAGCGTCTGAATATATTATATACTGTTTACGTTTCGGGTGTCTTTGAATATATTTAACAGCTGTTAATATGGCGTTAGCTTCTGCTGTAAAAATAGAACTATTGTCTGGTAATCTAGAAGATATTGTTCTGGATCCAATGACACTAGCACAAGCAACTGCGCTGCCGTCCTTGGACCCATCTGTAAATAACGATTTATAATTGTAACATGTATGTTTCAATTGATTATATTCTTGTTTACACTGTAATTCATTCGTTTCTGATTTTTTAAATGTAGTTAATGTTAGGTCAACCTGTGGCCTAACCAACTGCCAAGGGGGAGAGGAAAGAAGACGGAAGGGTCCTATATTTTCCAGCTCAATACCAGCAGCAGCAATAAACGGCTTTATTCTGAGAGCAAGAGGTGGAACAAGAGAAGACTTATTGCTATATAAATCCTCATAAAGAGGACTGGAGACACAGTTATATGCAGGGTTAGATTCGTTAGAGTATAGTTAAGTGATATATTGTAAAGATAATTTGATACGGCGTTGTGCAAGAGATGGTTCATCGGCCTCAACGTAAAGACTGTCAGTAGGAGAAGTTCTGAAGGACCCAAGACAAAGTCTTAGACCTTGGTGATGGACAGGATCAAGAAGTTTAAGGTTGCTTTTGCAGCCATAATCAAGTTTAGAACGAACGAGTGATCGATAGAGATGGAGAAGGGTAGCTTGATCCCCTCCCCATTTTGAATTTGAAACAACTTTCAATAAGTCAAGTGCTATCAGGCATTTAGTTTTAAGTGATTTAATATGTGGTAAAAACGTTAAATGTGAATCAAATGGGTGAGTGAGTCACAATTTAACGTCACATCGGCAATATTTCAGCCATATCGTGACGAGAACATTTCTATATTGAAATGAAATATGTATACATTATAAACACCTGTCGTCAAAGGACAGTAAAACAACTAGAATATCACAGTTACAATTAAAACTAGTGTTGAGAGTTAAAACAAATACCACCATTTGGACAATACAATATAAAATACGGGCTGTAGATCGCCAACAACCGAAGGTAGATCACCATACTAGGGACCATGGGGACTTACATTACTTTTGCTACCTGCATGGCCCCTAGCTGGATTTACACCATCCCCTCAGCCGTTGGTGATTGTAGGAAAATGTAGCCGAAATTTAAAATGACAAAAATACTACGATTAAAAAATTGGTCAGTTTAGATTTCACTTTGAAAGTTTTGGGACTTACGTATCCTCTCAGGGGGACAATAATTTTACGCTACTTTAACCCCCTTTGAGGGTACAGCCACTAACAATCGCAGGTGACAATTCTTACCACCATGGTTAAAATATCAGCTTTCTATTAACAAAACATATTATTCAAAATTTATGTAATAATTCTATTTCCTTTAAAAATTCAATGATTAAATGATAATTAACATTAAAAAGATCCTTCATTGTTTTGACATGAAAATATTTCTCCCTTGTGATGGCAAAATCAATACAGTCAAGCAAGATATGCTTGACCGTGATTCCTTCATCACAAGGGATACAAAACGGAGGATCCTCACCTTTAAGTATATATTCGTGAGTGTATCTAGTATGACCAATGCGACATCGTCGCATAACAACCTCCTCAAATCTGGACTGACAACCCAAGTAGGTGTAACCAATATAGGGTTTTATTTCATGTAATTTATTAACACCCACTTGGGTGTCCCACGTCTTCTGCATTAGATCACGGATATAAGATCTAATTGTAGCTTTATAGTCTGAGTATGGAATCAGAAGTGGTGTCACAGATTTGTTGAGTGCTGCCTTAGCAGCAAGATCGGCCATTTTGTTGCCAGAAATGCCAACGTGGCTTGGTAACCAACAAAATACGATGTCGCTTTGGCCAGTAGCAAGATCATTATATAACTCCATAATTTCTATTAAAAGTGGATGTGTACATGATAGGTTTTTAAGAGCCTGAAGGCATGAAAGAGAGTCGGAATAGATTATGTACTGTTTATGTCTAGGATGTCTGTGAATATATTTAAGAACCGTTAATATGGCGTTAGCTTCTGCAGTAAAAATTGAACTATTATCTGGTAATCTAGATGATATTGTTCTGGATCCAATGACAGTGGCACAAGCCACTGCGCCACCATCCTTGGACCCATCTGTAAATAAGGATTTATAATTGCTATATTTATGTTGTAATTGATTATATTCTTGTTTGTATTGTAATTCATTAGTTTCTGATTTTTTAAATGTCGTTAATGTTAGGTCGACTTGTGGCCTAACCAACTGCCAAGGAGGAGAAGAAAGAAGACGGGAGGGAGCTATATTTTCCAGCTCAATGCCGGCCGAAGAAAGAAAGGGTTTAATTCTGTGCCCGAGCGGTGGAACAAGAGAAGGCTTTTTGTTATACAAGTCATCGTAGAGAGGATTAAAAACACAGTTATATGCAGGGTTAGTTTCGTTAGAGAATAGCTTTGTTATATATTGTAAAGATAATTTTAGACGGCGGTGTGTAAGAGATGGTTCATCGGCTTCAATATATAGACTCTGAACAGGAGAGGTTCTAAAGGACCCAAGACAAAGTCTTAGACCTTGATGATGAACAGAATCTAATAATTTTAAGTTGCTTTTGCAGGCTCCACCATACACGATGGAGCCATAATCAAGTTTAGAACGGACAAGTGATCGATATAGATGGAGGAGGGTAGTCTGGTCACCTCCCCACTTTGAATTAGACACGACTTTTAATAAATCAAGTGCCTTCAGGCATTTAGTTTTCAGGGATTTGATATGCGGAAGAAAAGTGAAATGCGAGTCGAAAATCAGACCTAAGAACCTGGCCTCCTTGACTACTTTGATGGGAGTGCCATTTAAGAACAGTTCAGGGTCCTTATGTGGTTTGTATTTACGACAAAAATGTATGCAACTAGTTTTTGATTTAGAAAATTTAAAACCGTTTTCAAGACACCACTTATCTATTTTGTTTAAACATAACTGCAGTTGACGTTCAATGGTATGCATATTTTTCCCACGACAAGAAATGTTAAAATCATCCACAAAAAGTGATCCATCAATTGAATCATTTAAAACCTTTGATAAACTGTTGATTTTAATACTAAATAATGTGACAGACAAAATACTACCTTGTGGGACACCTTGATCCTGACTGTAATGATCAGACAGGGTAGAACCCACTCTAACTTGAAATTGCCTGTCATTTAAAAAGTTGGATATAAATTGCGGCAAACGGCCTCGTAATCCAAGGTCATGTAAATCTTTCAAAATCCCATGTTTCCATGTCGTGTCATACGCTTTTTCTAAATCAAAAAAGATTGACACTGCATGTTGCTTATTAATTATGGCATTCTTAACAAACGATTCCAAACGCACTAGATGATCAATAGTACTTCTGTTTTTACGGAAACCACATTGTATATCTGTTATGAGGCTATTGGTTTCCAAGTACCAAACAAGTCGATTATTTATCATGCGTTCCATGGTCTTGCAAACACAGCTAGTTAATGATATGGGCCTATAATTGGAAGGATCAGTATAATCACGCCCAGGTTTGGGGATGGGAACAACTATAGCATCACGCCATGACGAAGGGAAAGTTCCAGTTGTCCAAATGTCATCAAAAATATGTAAGAGTGTCTCCAAACATGATTCCGGTAAGTGTTTCAGGAGTTGATAATGGATGTTATCAGCTCCAGGAGCAGTGTCGTGAGCCTGATCAAAAGCAGTATGGAGCTCATCAATAGAAAATACCTCATTGTAATCTTCCCCATTATCTGAATTGAAATTAACAGATTTCTTTTCTTGCTGTTTTTGGTACTTTTGGAATTTAGGGTCATAATTGGACGAAGAAGAATGTTTTGCTAAAGTTTCACCAAGTTTATTTGCAATTTCGTTTCTACCAGTTAACAACTGGTTTCCGTCTTTAATATGATGAATGCTACATTTGGAGCCCTTCCCTTTGATTTTTTGGATCTTATTCCAGACCTTAGATATTGGCGTACGTGAATTAATGTTTGATACATAATTTTGCCAAGATTGGCGTTTACTTTGTTTGAAAGTACGCCGTGCTTTGGCATTTAAAATTTTAAATCTATTCAAATTATGCATGGGGTGTCTACGGAAATAGTGCTCTGCCTTTTTCCGTTCTCTTCTAGCTTGTTTGCATGTATCGTTAAACCATGGTTTTCGAATATGTGGAATTGAAGAGGACCTTGATATACACTCGTCAGCAATGAGAGTTACTTCATCAGAGAAACTTTTTATGGCATCAGGAACATTACAGAAATTTTCCGGTGTAAGTTTGTCAACACACAGTGTTTCGTATAAAGACCAGTTTGCCTTTTTGAAATTCCATCTCGATAACGGAGAGACATCAGATGGGGCTACAGGTGTCAGTAGTGTTGGGAAATGGTCACTACCACAGAGGTCATCATGGACTGACCATTCAAATTCGTTTAGTAAGTGTGAATCAGTAATTGACATGTCAAGGGCTGAATATGTTCCTGTGCCAGGATGTAAGTATGTATTGGAACCATCATTAAAAATGCATAAATCGTTATTTGAAATAAAATCCTCCAGCAATTTACCTTTGGCGTTTGTGGTTGAACCACCCCAGAGTGGGCTGTGGGCATTTAGGTCACCCATGATAATACAGGGTTTAGGAAGTTCATTGTAGAGGGCTTGTAAATCAGCTAGTTGAAGAGTTGAAGATGGTGGGATATACAGAGAGCATAATGTAAAAGCAACATGCAAAGTAAGTCGCACTGCAACAGCCTGAAGATTAGTTTTGAGCATAACATGGCTGTGAATAACATCCTGTTTAACAAGGATGGAAGATCCTCCATTTGCCCTCACTCCCGGTGGTGAAAAAGTGTGATATGCATTGAAATGACGCAAGTCCAAAATATCAATTTCTTTTAGGTAAGTCTCCTGTAAACATATAGCTGACGGTGTAAACTCTTGCACTAATAGCTGTAAATCAGTAAAATTGGTCCTCAGTCCCCTGCAATTCCACTGTATTAAGGCTGTATTAGTCATTTAAGGGGCAGTAACGGGTGACAATGCTCGTCCTTTCTTTTTGGGCGAGTGACCACTGGCATTGTCATTAATGTTCACATGGGGGGATACCTCTGTATCCATATCCTCGAGCAACCCATACTTGCTGTACTGTTGCACGGGATTTTTCAGTGCCTTTGACACTCGATCAGTTTGATTTTTCTTTTTAGAAGTTTCATTTTTATGTTTTTCGACGACTTTAGCAGAGGTTTCAGATGTTGAGGTAGATACTGATCTTGATTTTGGAACCGGAACTGTGTTTTCTGGATTAGAAACTGGTTTTGGTGTTTCACCATTTGTCCATGTAAGATCTGTTTGACACTCTACAGATGTCGTGCTGACAGTTCTTACGGTTTTAGTGACTGACGCATACGATTGCCCTGCTGTGTTGGCAGAAGTAACTGACTTTGCCTGTTTCATTGCGTCCACGTAACTGACTTTCTGCTCACATTTAATTTTTTGTACAAGGGACTGATATTTGAATTCAGTACAGTCAGTTGAGGAGGACATATGGTTTCCATCACAGTTAGAGCATTTTAAAGGACGGGTACACGTATTTCCGTCATGATCAATTTCACCACACCTGACACAAGTGATTCTACCTTTGCATGAATTCTGACCATGCCCGAATTTCTGACACTTAAAGCAACGAGTAGGTCGTGGGATGTAGAGGTCTACAGGCATGGAAAAGCAGCCAACTTTGATAGAACTGGGTAGAGTCGTGGTATCAAAAGTCAAGAGATAGGTATTGGATGGATACACACGACCATCTTTGCGGTATGTAAATCGTGTGGCGTCAATCACACCTTGACTTCGGAGTTCTGACACAATTTCTTCAATGGATTCATCAGCAAGACTGCGATCACGGTCTCTTATGATACCTTTGCTGAAGTTAAGTGTCTTGTGTGCCGAACAGGTTACGGGGATATCTGCTAACTTTGTTGAAGTCATCAAATTTATAGCTTGGGCTTTTCGAGCACATTCTATAAGAAGAGCTCCAGAACGCATTTTTTAAACATTTTTTAACTCACCAGCCTTCCCTTTAAGTCCTTTTTCTAAAAGAAATGGTGAATATGAAGCTAAAGGACGTTCACCTTTAGCTTCCATGACAAGGTATCGAGGCCAAGTATCTCTTTCAGAATAGAGAAGTTTTGTGACAATTTCATCGTCAGAAGAATCTAATTCAGAATCAGATTCTGAAAGTTGCCGTTTTGGTTTTTTTGGATTTTGTTTCCCCATATTGAAATGTTATATGGTTCAGCAAACCTGCTCCCCGCCCACCACGGGGCGCCAACAAGGGCGATGCCATACGTAAGCGGAAATCCAGCAAACTAACACCAAAGGGATACAGGTTTGTTATACTCCAGCGGATCTAGATCAACCAGATTGACCCATGAGCCACCGCCTTCTGGGTATATGCTCTAGGTAAGTATATAGTATCTGAAACTGTGTCAACAGAGACCATTCCACAAGTAAGGTTAAGAGCATAAAAAGTTAAACACAGGGCTCGACGTGACCAGCCGATTGATTGAATCGGGCCCATTCAACCACCCGTCTAGGTGAAGTAAGGGCCAAAGTGGTGTGTTGGGCAACAGGAACACGGTTGCAGGTTCCTATTGCCCTCAACCACCAGGATCCCCTCCTCCACCGACACAGGGCCGCAACCCACGGCCAACAGGCTGGTGGACCAAATATGCCCCCGGGTCCACTACGGGGGTGTCGGCGAGCTCTTGGCGTTACCCAGCACCCACCACGAGGAGGTGGCTCGCCACGGGTGCCAAATGTGAATCAAAGATTAAACGTAGGAACTTGGCTTCCTTCACAACTTTGATCGGCGTGCCATCTGGAGACAGTTCAGGGTTTTTATGTGGTTTGTATTTACGACAAATATGTATGCAGTTAGTTTTTGATTTAGAAAATTTAAAGCCGTTTTCAAGACACCATTTATTTATCTTGTTTAAACACACCTGCAATTGCCGTTCAATGGTATGCATATTTTTACCACGAACAGGAAATATTAAAATCATCCACAAATAACGATCCATCAATTGAATCGTTTAAAACTTTAGATAAACTGTTGATCTTGATGCTAAAAAGAGTGACAGACAAAATATTGCCTTGTGGAACGCCCTGATCCTGATTGTAATGATCAGACAGGGTAGAACCCACACGGACCTGGAATTGTCTGTCATTTAAAAGCTTGGCAATAAATTGAGGCAAACGACCTCGCAAACCGAAGTCATGTAACTCTCTTAAAATGCCATATTTCCAAGTAGTGTCATATGCCTTCGCAAGATAAAAAAAGATAGACACAGCATGTTGTTTATTAATCAGCGCGTTTTTCACAAATGATTCTAAACGCACTAAGTGGTCGACAGTACTTCTGTTTTTACGGAAACCACACTGTATATCTGTTATGAGATTATTTGTTTCCAAGTACCAAACAAGTCGATTATTTATCATACGCTCCATGGTCTTGCAAACACAGCTAGTTAATGAAATCGGACGATAATTGGATGGATCCGTATGATCACGTCCAGGCTTAGGTATTGGTACTACTATGGCATCACGCCATGAAGAAGGAACTTTCCCGGAAGTCCAAATATCATCAAAATTAATAAGAGCGTCTCTAAACAGGATTCTGGCAAGTGCTTCAGGAGTTGATAATGTATGTTATCAGCTCCTGTAGCAGTGTCATGAGCCTGATCAAGAGCAGTATGGAGTTCATGAATAGAATTTGTTTCATTATAATCTTCCCCATTATCAGAATTGAAGTTAATAGTTTTCTTTTCTTGTTGTTTTTGATATTGCTGAAATTTAGGTATATAATTAGTAGAGGAAGAATGTTCAGCGAGAGTCTCGCCCAGTTTATTCGCAATATCTGATTTATCCGTAAGTAATTGATCTCCATGTTTAAGATGATGGACTGTAGATTTAGTTCCCTTACCTTCAATTTACTGGACCATGTTCCATACCTTGGACATGGGTGTGCGAGAATTTATTTTGGATACATAATTTTGCCAAGATTGGCGTTTGTTCCCTTTAAAAGTACGCCACGCTTTAGCATTTAAAATTTTTAATTTATTTAAGTTATGCACCATAGGATGGCGACGGAAATAATTTTCTGCTTTTTTCCTTGCCTTCCTAGGTTGTTGGCATTCATCGCTGAACCATGGTTTTCGAATATGTGGAATTTGGTATACACCCATCAGCTATGGAATTCACTTCATCAGAAAAAACATTTCATAGCATCAGGAACGTCAATAAAACGTTCGGGTTTAAGTTTTTCAGCACACAGTGTTTCATATAAAACCCAGTTAGTCTTTTTAAAATTCCACCTTGATGATGGAGGAACATCAGATGGAGTTACAGCTTTTAATACAGTAGGAAAATGGTCACTTCCACAGAGGTCATCATGGACTGACCATTCGAATTCATAAAGTAGTTCTGAATTTGTGTGTGACAAGTCGAGAGCAGAATAGGTCCCTGTACCAGGGTGTAAATATGTGCTGGAACCATCATTATAAATACATAAATCATTGTCAGAACAAAAGTCCTCCAACAATTTACCTTTAGTGTTTGTAGTTACACTACCCCAGAGTGGGTTGTGCCCATTTAAATCTCCCATTACAATACAGGGCTTCGTGAGTTGGTCATATAGAGCTTGAAGATCAGTTTTGGCAAACTTCGAAGACGGTGAAATATAAAGAGAGCATAGGGGGTTTACTGACTATCAGCTGTCGATTGAGACTTTGAATGTGACTGAGATGATGATGATTTGTGATCAGAAGAAGACTTTGATGTACTAGGAAGTGAGTCCTCAGTCTGTGATGATATAACAGGGTACAAAAGCTGTGGAGAATCGCAATTTACCCAAGTCAAGGTAGTTTGGCAGCCTGTGGTTGATGTTGTTTTAGAGCTAGACCCCGATGATGTTTTTGCTACTGTAGCATAACTTTCTGAAAGTTCAGATCTCTTTACCAGTTTTTGTTTGGCCTCAGAAAAGGAGATATTTTGTGCAAATTCTATTTTATTGATCTCCATTTGCTCTTTCCAAATTGGACACTGTTTAGAAAATGAAGAATGGTCGCTTGAGCAGTTGGTGCATTTTTTAATAATCACTGTCACAATCTTCTGTTGAGTGTATCTTCTCACCACAGTGAGCACACACAACAGACAATGTGCAGGTATTTACACCGTGTCCATATATCTGACATTTAAAACACCTAAGTGGGTTGGGGATATAGGTATTAACTGGAATGTTACAATAGCCTGCCTTCACTGATTTGGGAGCATTAGGGCATGAAAAATAAAGAGATACGTGTGTTGAGCACTTAAACCCCGACAGGTCTTAAGTCCTGATTGAACATGAATAATTATTAGTGGGCGGAGCTTATGTGACCAGGTCGTACGTCTTTCTTACGCACAACTTCTCAGTTGAACACGGAAGAGCATTTAGTTTACTTCTGCTCAGTCGTGTAAAGTTGATAAGCGTGCAGTGAGAGTGTATTTCACCCTAACTACCATTTCATTACTACGGAAAATAAAGACGTCCCAATGTTTGTTAAGAAATCGATCGTAATTATGTAAGGTACCGTTGATAATTTACCGGTGGGGCCTGGTGATGATGTTTTTTATGACACCAAAGTAAGTCTACCAAGTGACCCCATGGGTTGGCATGGACAAAATGAATGAAAGCACTCCTTATACATGTTTGCCACTGTACATTCATTACACTGTATCAGTTATGTATCGTTGTATGAAAGAGTTTGACATGGAAATGGAGTGTTGCTGTTGTCAAGTCATAATTACAGTTTACTTTAATCAGCCAGTGATTCCAGTAAATTCATAAAACCAAAGACTATATAAAATACATACATTGTCTTCAGCACTGAGCCTGTTTTGTTTCCACTAAGCAGTATGGGTGAGCATATACCTGAAGGAAATTTGAGAGCATGAATTCTACTCCTTTAGCATGGGTGGTTATAAAGTGTTTGCTCATCATGAGACCCATGTCCAGTGTTCCCCATCGTGATATTGCTGGAATATTGCTAAAAGTGAAGTAAAACCATACACACTCTTTCAGCAGAGTGGTGGGTTGTTTGCAGACTTTCCCAGTGTTGGAACTGAATTTGGTGTTTGGTGATCAATGCGTGGGTTATGTGTCATGTTCTTTGATAATAAATTTGAAATATAGGTGTGCACACATACCTGTATGTCTGTCGAAAAGGATCCAACAAACAAGTAATGCCATTGGCTAAGCAACAATGAATGTGTCAGTATATTACAGTTACAATTCTATGACACTGAACATTATACCCTCTGTATTTGCAAGAGCGTAGCTGCCACTATAAGAAAACCCAGGGCTATAAAACAATCTGGTATTTTGTTATGAACTCATGATAGGAAGCACAAAAAGGCCAACAGAAACAAAATATGGAAAGATCTGGAGCAAATATAATTCACAAAGCTGAATGTTTTAAGAAGGGATGATTTTCTTTTTTCTAAAACTTACAGCATACTTATTAGATAGTAAGACATAGCATCACATGTCATATATATCAGACTTCTGCATATATCATGAATTTCATTGTTCACAACTTTCTTATTTCTGGCAAAGGGAAGCAGTTTAACATGTTTTCCTAGTACACGTGCAGACAACACATGGTTGCAGTTATGTGCAGCCTTAATTAAGAAGAAACTATCACAAAAGTCAGTTTTAATAAGAGTCAAGTTCATGAAATATGGTATACCTTTACTATTCCAATGTTTACCACATGCAGCATACACTAATAATAAAGCATCAGGGTCTCTCAAATCATAAATGTAGTCCATCAAAGTAACCATCATCACTTGCACTGTCATGTACAGTCATGCGGACGCCTGTTCCTAGATATTCGTCAACATTAGATTCTGTTCATTTGCTTTCTCGTTAACTTCTGCATTGCTGTTTTTTTCACATCCATCAGAATAAATGCAATTGATTCTTGCACCCCAACACCCGAACATACATCTGCGGCTGCCCGGAAGTACAAAAATAGTAGTATATACAATGGGGGTTCTAAAACACTTTCAAGAAAAGTCTCTACAAAGCCTTATTTAGTAAATAAGGCTTTGGTTGGGCCCTTAGCTCTTGCTACTATTACCCCTACTACTTAACGTGTGTTGGAGGTAACACTGTGCCGTACGGTACGATCAATAATTCTTCTCTTACAAACCCCCTACCCGGCCCATCCCTCAAGTAGTACAAGTTAGGTTCGTCGGCTTTCATATCCACTTTATCTATGTTGTAAGTTTTGACTGACCATATAGGATCGGTGGCCCGCTTACGGCTATCACCCTCGTGTTCCCCCGGCTGGTATAGATACCTCACTAGGGCCCTATCTGGTATCTGTTTCTCCTTCCCACGCAATGGAGCGGCCGACTCTGCAACTATTGATTTTAGTTTGATAGCGTCTGCCGGTTTCTTACCGGTGAGACGGGTGACTTCATGGTTGATTGCCGACACCACCTTGGGTAACCTCGTGACCCATTCAGTCGATCGTTTTCCAGGGGTGGCCATCTCCCTAGCATACTGATAGCCGAACAAGCGCTCAGCCAAAGTCCTATTAAATCTCTCAACTATGGCTTGGCTGCGATGGGCTCCAACCGTGCCACGCCTGACCTTTGTATCGTGTTTGGCTAGCAGTTGTGACACGGCACCCATGAACTCCCGTCCGGGGTCAACTTGCAGCTCTGTTGGCCACGTCAGCAGACTGCGTTTGTATATGCGTTCGAATCCTCTGGCTACCTGGGCCGAATCTTTCGTGGTCAAGGGTTCGGCTTCCTTGTAACGACTGGCTACGTCCACTACGGTTAAGGCATACTTATACCTCTTGTCGTGGGGTAGGAACAGTAGGTCTGCCTGGTGAACGCTATTAGGTATGTTAATACCGAACCTCCTTCTAGGCACGTAGATTGGTGCCGGCAAATAGATCTGCCACAGGGCTTGTTTTTCAAGCCACGCTTTGGCTTCCTCCGGGGGTACTCGCGCTATTTTAGCTAGCTTATCTACTGCGCTAGCTCCTTTCCAGTACCCACGCGGGCTGTAGTAAATAGCCTCAAATTTTTTCATGTCCATACGCGTATGTGTTTATCCCATCAATAGCTATCCAACGTTTAGTGTCCATAGGCGACAGGGACGTCTTGTTTATAGTCAGTCCGTATATCTTATGTCCATCACTTCTAAGTGTGTTCATTTTATGCCTAAAGGTACGGGTCTTGAACAGGGCTTCCTTGAATCTGGCGTGTTTGATGTGTTGTTTCACCACATACTTCTTAACCCCCTTAGCCTTCCGGATCTCACTATTGTCGGCTTTCAGTATGGAGTACATCTTAGGTCTCAAACCTATGTACTCGGCTATGGGCGTGCCAGCACACTCGTCCTTCATCTTACCTAGGACCTTTTTATTTACCGTACTGTGTATGGCATGGGTCTTAGGGTAGTCGCTGGTGTCGTATAAATCGAGGTGTTTTTTCATGTCCTCGTACACGTCCTCGGTTCGAATCTCCATCAGCAGGGAATCCGTGTCAGTGTACAGCACTTCACACCTGTCGGCGTACTGTTTCTTGAGCTCGTTGTAGTAAAAGTCGTACATCAGGTGTTTGGATAAATCGAGGATGCTCATCCCCACGTAAACAGGCCGGTTGAATTTTATGTGGCTTTTCTTCATGTGTAGGGCAACCAGGTTGTCTGTGAATATCTTACTACGGTTGAATGCCGGACTGGCTATCAATCTCCTGAGCTTGTCTTCCTCACTCGACCGAACCAGCTTTACGGTCACGCGTTTCCTCAGGTTCTCCATAGTCTTACCAAACACCGAGTTGTTCATGAGCTTGTAGAGATTTTTCTCAAAATCACTGGTGGCTTTTTTTCGTAGGTCTATGTTCATTCTGATGTAGGGCTCCATCCATGGGCTCTGGTCGAACATGAGCACCCTGTGTATTTTGGTCAGCCTCATACCCAACGACAGGTACAGCTGTAGGTTGGGATAGTGAACGATGTGCTTGGTCTTATTCATTAAGTTAGGCACGAGTTTTTCAACGTCTGTCACACGCCCACCTAACAAGTTATGTTGGTACTCAGACATCCAGTCTGGGTTAACCCTCATACGTTCGGGGGCCAGGGGGTAGCTGTTGTGTGATGTGTGTAATTCCTTGGTATACTCTAAGTCAACCTCGAGGATATACCCTTTGTTCGAATCTGGTGCAACCCCCATAACATCAACGTGGGGTACCCATTCGAATCCCCCTGTAGGTAGATACTGGCTCATGGCCCAGCCGTACAGGTTGTTTGCGTCGAGGTAGAGAATGTGATTGGTTGGCTTGTTAGGATCGTAACCTTTCACGTATTGATTATTTGCTTTCGCGTATCTTTTGGATGCCATTGAAATCCCACCTCGCAAGCCTTTCTCAATGAATAGGTGCATGTCGTAATCTGTGAGCAATTCCAAATTAACTCCGGTCTTTTTAAGCAAGGCGTCCCACGACAGACCTGGGCTGGTGTAATACCATGCGGGGTCGAGTTTATACTGCTTGAAACACGTCCGCCTAAACGTCTCAAACACGTCGGCTAACAGCAGTACATCTGTCCTCAAGTACAGGTCGTGATAATCACCCAGGTTCTTACAACCCAGTTTATTCCATACGTTAGTCGCGTGCGAGTAATCATCTCGTGAGACGGACGCCTCATTCAGCTTGCTATAAAAGCAGTCAATAGGGGGTAGTCTGGTCTCGGTGAACTTGACCCAACTATCCATGTACTCATAGGGGTACACACCCTTCCTCATAAGCAGGGGTCTAGTCTCGGCGTCTGTGTATCGATCGGTGATAGGGAAGGTATTGTTGGCCTTGACCAGACTGTCGAGTGACGACAGGAGGAACTGAAACGAGTCAATGAACCTAAGTCCGTTTAAGCTGAAGGAGATGTATCTCTCCATGTTGTTGGGGATGCACGTTATATTACCATCGATTTTCGCGATGGCCTGCATGATCAAGTGTGAGTCGTACCCTCTCAAGTTGTGAAAGACAACGGGGATGTTTATTGTCTTAGGGTTGATTTTAAGCTTGAGGTTGCACGCGCTGTGAGCGGCGCCTCTATACTTACCAGTTATGTGGCAGTGATCTCTCACCGAATCACCGTTAAGTGGTGAGTCACACACGTGACAGTTAGTGCTACTAGCGTGAGCTAGCCTGTCGACTCGGGTCATACGCATGGGAGCGATTCTATACAATGCATTCCTAATAATTTTTTCTTCCTCCTGCAAACACTTTAGAAACCTTTCAGACGCGTCAGGGCCCCTATACACTACCGGAGCTTTCGTTTCCCCGTCACAACGGACGACAATGTATCCAAACCCACAGGCTTTATGCTCTTGTGTTTTGTGGGTGAAGCTACCACTGGGAGCCTCGCCGGCGGCAGCCACCAAGGCTTCGAAGTCGGCGTATATGATATAAGGCACAGACATTTGGTTCTTGTGGTTACTGAATTTTAGGATATTATCACCTTCCTTAGGCATGTCGACTCGTATGGCCGTCTGCCCCACACCTTGACAATCATCCCGGTGGGATTCTAATAAATCAGCTCGTGTGAAGCCATGTAGGCATCGTTCACAGAAGTGGGTCTTTTCTCTGTGTGCCGATTGGTCATACAACAGCCTGCTAAAGTGTTTTATCCATGTGTAGTGATACTTGTCACCTCGCTGGATCATGAATATATTGATAACTTGGCGATCCTTCACCGGGCTGACCCTGTGTACTATTGTTGTGTTACCTTCGTGCCCAAAGACATTTATAGCCAGATTATTCTGTTTTTCTACTTTAGTGATCTGGTATATGGGGGTGGGTTCATCTATACCATCCCAGTTGAGCCCATCATCCTGAGGATAATTAGAAGGCCTGTTCGGATTAGTGTCAGCTGGAAATAAGGCTGACCTGATAGCTAACCTCAGGCAATCGTTTCCTCTATTCTTAACATTTACTATGGCATTTTTGGGGGGCAAGGCTAGGTATGACCCGCCTCTGAACGGCACGTAGTTAGCTATGTCTAGATAGACATTATCGATTTTATCTACACCCGGACCCCAAGTGTGTGTAGCGTTCTAGGTATTCTCGTATCTGCTGAAAACTGGTATCGATTGATGCGTCAATGGTCTCTGTATGTGTGACGACCTCTTGTTTACCTCGGAAGTAAGGCTGAACATACTCAGTGGTCCCTGTGGGCCCCCCAACCTGCTTATCGAGCGACATTTTCACTGTGATCTGAAACTTGATACTTCCTAGGTTATTTAGTTCCTGGTTGACCTTATCAGCTATCAGAGGCTTGATATCTGTAATGTCTATGTTTCTATCAACGTGCATGCGCCAACCTCTCAAATAGTTGCCTACAGCGCGCTCAGTGCGCACGAACTGTAGGTCAATAGCTCTATTCTGTCGTAATAATTCTACAAGCTGTGGTTTTCTCATATGGGAATACCCGCCTAAACCCAAATCGTGTGCCTCGGCTTTCAGTTGTTTTACAGTGGGAGGTTTTGCTACGGGGGCATGTGATAACAATGCGGTTAACCCGGCTCTCCCCAGGTTTGAATAACCCGTGTATCCAAGCTGTTTTGCTTGAGCTTTTAATTGTGTTACCGTAGGAGGGGCTTCTAAACCTAGTAATCTCAACAATGCTGACTTCCGCATTCGAGAATACCCGATCACACCTCTCTGTTTTGCGACCCGCTTCAGCTCGCGCACAGTAGTCATAGTGTTTACACCTAAGAGAACCAATGTCTAATTGGTTCACAGTAAAGGGAGGTAACCCTTAATAAAAATATGTGGCTGTTTCACGCACTGTTGGATATAGTGTTCCTTGTGTAAAACATTTAATTGGAGTCTATCTTGAGCAGTCGCCTACGTTCTTTTATGTAGCCCTTTTTATTCTCGTAGATGAGTTGATGTCTGACTACGTTCGCTCCGTGAGCTTTACATAGACAGTAGTGCCCTTTAACCCCGATACCACACACAGAACACGTGTAGTTAGGACTTCCCATATGGAAACAACAGAACCCCTGATTCCTGCATTTCCTACCACAGGCCTCGGTCTTCCCCATAAGTATGTATTCGCATCGGTATGGAGCGGGTCTCATGTTTACTTATATAGGTATTTAATTTAATTGCTTCGCAACCAACGCAGTAGCTGCTATACCCAACACTATGAAGCCCAGTTCACGATTCATTTGTCCCTTGGATGGTGTGTAGTACTGAGCGAGTGTGGGTTTATTGAGCGGTTCTAATCGTTTACCAGTTAGTAGGTAGTATTCTTTCATTGCTTCATCGACATCGTTGAATGTTTGAACGGCATGGTTTTCACGCGTGAGTTGTTCGTTAATAAAATCGATCCTCTGGAGGCGTTTTTTAGCGTACTCGGCCTGTGCCCTTTGTAATTTCTCAGTAGCGAGATCGTGCCGCTTCCTTTCTTCCTGTATTTCAGCCGCGTTGTCATTTCGTAGTTTCGAGAAGAGGAAATTACTCCCGGAAAATGCCAGGGCATTCACTAACGCCCCACCGGCCATCATAGCTATCGTGGCCATCCTATATTTATTTCATTATATTTTCAGGTATTATCCCTTGTTTTACTAGGATGTCTTTTGTGGCCATCGCCATACCAAGGTTCATTATGAGCATACCCATATCCTGCAGGTTGAAATCTAGCTTGATAGTTGGTTGTTTAAGCACCATTTTAGTCAACCGAGCGTACCCTACGGCTAGACTGGCGACCACTGTGGCGTGGTATGCGTCGTTGACGAACGTTTTCCCCTCAGACATTATGTATATGATATAAAATATTAAAATTATAACATGATATGCGGGTCAATAGTGGGGGTTACCTCACTGTTTGGGGGTACCTCACGGTGAGGGTTTCCCTCACTATATAACCACGAGATAGCCAAGGCAGCAGTTACGCCTACAGCCAACAACAGTCGGGTTGGGTTGGTCACTGTAATAATTTTATGTTGGTTACACCACCGTTTTTTACCGGCAGCTACTCTCTTAGGATTCTTCTGCCTGGTTACTGTTGGGGTCACTTCCCCCACTGTGGGGTGTACCCCCACTGGTTCCTGTGAAGGGGTCTCCACCGTCACCTCGGGAGGGGTTTCCCTCACTGTGGGGGGTACCCCCACTGGGGTTTCCTGTGCAGCATCCATCTATACTATTATTATTATTCTTTCTCTCAAATTGACAATGCTTTGCCGTGATAATCGCCGTCGTCACTGGAGCCAACAACATGCCATATTTGTGGTACAGCTCGCAGCTGATAGAGCTCACGGCGTGTTCGATAAAAGGGTCTTTCTCGAGGTCCTCCCACAGGTAAAGTCGGCGCTCTGGTGGAATGGGAAGGAAGTATGACACAATACCGGTGTATATCTGGGTCATAGCCGATCCTATTGTCTTTGTCATTTCTGCTCCGAGCCGGGACTCGTATCTAGCGTACAGCTTATCGATTTCTTCGGCTGACATTTTGTGAATTTTATCCGGAGTGTAGTCTCCAAAGTAATGTTTGGCTTTGCCGCCAACAGCCAACGCCACCAGTTTCTCTCGCTTGTCATCAGTGGGGGAGACCCCCACCGACAATTGTTCGAGCAATTCCTCACACTCCATCTTATAATATAACAAGTAAGATTTAGTTTTAACTATATAATACCCGATGCAGACAAAACACAGAGAAATGAAGATTAAGTTGCACACGACAAATACTTCAAATATCATAGCTATACTTAGCATTTGCTTCGCTTTAGCTTAGCTTTGCTTAGCTTTGCTTAGCTTTAGCTTAGCTTTGCTTAGCTTTGCTTAGCATACTATATATGCTACTGGTTGGTCGGTCTTGAGCACGAGCTTAGCGTGTTTAGTTTCAGCGAGCTGTTTCTTCACCCGTTCCCGTTCTAATTTACTCATCACATCATTCTCTCTCAAACACTCCTCGAACGAATCCCTGTCCTTGCAGTGAAATAAGGCCACCCATCGCGTCTGCTCCCTGAGGTCTTTCAACACCGAGTTGAACTTCTGCGTTAGCACCCAGACGCTGTGATTTGCATGGCGGCCGGAGAAGGCCAGGTACGATAGCATGTCTCTCTTTTTTGTTATCTCGCGATTAGCGCTGCAGTCGTCCAGTATGAACAGCGTCGGTTCCCCTTTAAATTTCTCGTGAAGAGCTTTCAACCAGTCCTGCAGGCGTGTTCCAGGGTCGATTTTGTGTACGTCCGGGTCCGTCATCAGCCAAGGTCGCGCGTACGTTTTATTCATGCTCAGAGTAGGGCACATGATAACGATGTTATCGAACACATCCTTGTAGTAACCCTCTAACATATCCAACACGAAAACGGTCTTCCCACAGCCAGTCTGCCCGCACACTTTGGCGCAGTGTGGGTCAGTGGGGAGGTCAATAGATGGCTTGCACGAATCTCCCATTGTCTATATACATACAGATATAATTTCAACTTACCAGCGGGTTGAGCCTTCTTAGTAATCTGGATGGTTATCCCTTCGCTGCCGTTATCTATACGGCGCCCGCTACCGTGCAGTTTATCATCATCCGTGGATCGCATGTCCAACCATAGGGCGTACTTGGTGGTCAGGTATTCACCGATCTGCACGGAGCCGAGGTCCAGGTCCTTTGTTATATAATGTGGGGTCCCCACTGGTAGCTTTTTTATCTCATCCCACTGCTGGTGTGGTCTCATACCATGACTGAACAGCTGGTTGGGCACGCCCTCGATGGTCACTTCCACCTTTTCAATCTCGGGGTTGAAAAACTTCTCGCTGTCCCTCCGGAATGGATCGTAATACTCCACGGGGACGACCAGGATACCTTTCATCAATCGCGCCGGCACGTTCAGGTTGATATTCCACACAGTGTCGCTCTTATCTCGCACGACTGATCTATGCCTCAGTACGCGATCGTACAGGATGGCCATCTTCCCAGAGTACTGGCTTCGAACCTGCCTTTCCAGCTCCGGGCTAGTGACCATGTCGAACTCCAGAGAGATGTTGTCTATGGCATAACTGGCCTCATCACCGTTCGGCGTACGCACTACTTTGCTATAGTCGTTAAACGTGAGCTCGTATTTGAGCCTATCACCCAGCGCGGCCTGGTAAAACGGCGCGTGTCCCGTGAGCAACTCGAAGTCGAGCGGCACGCAGAATCGATTCCCGTATGCTCGAGCGATGGCCTTTTCACCGTCCGATAGCTTGTCTTGCTGGTCTGGCGTGAAGGCATACCCTATGCGCAACCGGGTTGATTTGCTGATACCCTGGTACACATCATTGACTCGTTCTCCCTCGCTTTTCCAGAGATCCCCGTAGCAGTGAAACACGTCGCTGTCGTCGATGCTCAGCACCTCGTTACCGCTGATCTTGACGGTCGTTTTCTTGATGATGGCTCGCCCCACGTTCCGCACTAGCTCGCGTTTGTCGTTGTCGGAGGTCAACGTGATATTGAACGCCACTCGAACAGTTCCTGGTACAATGAGGTCATTCTCACCAAGGTTTGGAAATCTAACCAGCAGAGTTTGATTCTGGTCTATCTTGCTGGGATTGTTGGTGATGGTCACCGACTGGCGCACGGCTCTGGCTCCTAATGGCTCTCTCAATCTTCTGAAAGGATCTAATTTTCTGCCGTACATTGTTATATATAAACGAAATATATTTTTAATACTAAATAATGGCTGAAGACATACCTATGGAGGAGATGTGGGATGATACTATGGATGATACAGGGGCCGAGCAGGAGACCTCATTCAGTACTGGCCTACAGCCGGCTGTCGACGAAGTTGAAGATATAAACAACATCAAGCTCTCGCAAGATGGCTCACTCGTGAAGGGCGCCGTCGACAGATTTTATGATGGTTTAAAAAAGGATAAAAATTACGTAGAGCCGTTGGGGCGAGACTATACCAAGTTTTTTATTAATAGTGATGGCAAGCTGCGTTTGAATAAGCACCCGGAGATCGATCTCATGAAAAAACACACGAGAAAACCGCTTGCTTTATCAACACTGAGCGGTAAATATGGACCTGACTTTGTCCGCAAGGAACTAGGCTTCGAAGATTACGGTGGCGCGCGACCTAAGCTTCCCCCGAAGGCCCGTCAAGATCTGGAAGGCCTCAGGGACGCCACATCGGTTCAAAACATGACTTATGATATTGAAAAGGTGTTGGACGACTACAAGAACAAGCCCTTCCCAGGCCTCGAAATTACCTTTCGGGAACTGAAGGGGTTGGACCTGTTGATGCAAACCATTCGTGGTCAGCTCTGGAAAAGCACGGCCAAAATGAGTGAGATAGACGACCACATCGCCTATGAAAAGAAAAAACTCGGTGAAACTGAGGACGAGTCTATGAAAGCCACCATCGAGGAACGAATACGTAATTTGGAAGATGAAAGGCAGACCTGGTTGGAGACAGCGTCCGGCTACAAAGAAAAGCTTCGATCCCAGACCAACTGTGTGCGGGAAACCATCAATCAAGTCCTCTATCGAGACACCACGTTAGCAGACAGGATTCGGATATTGTTCCGGGAGCAAGGGATCACCATCGCCAGCATTCTGACTGCATTGGGTTTCATCATATCAACCTTGGTGGTGTCACTGACAGGGGGTACTGTGGGGGTTCCCCCCACACCCCCCACACCTGCCAGTGGCGGTGGTGTTAAAGACTGGATAAAAAAACTCGGGGAAGGCCTAGCTAAACTGGCTGGTAAAGCCGCCGAAGCCCTTCCCGGCATCCTGGGTAGCATCGTCTCGTGGTTGTTGGGCGCTCTGGCTAAAACTGCCACGTGGCTCAGTCAAAACCTGTGGGCAGCCATCGTCGCCGTGGCGGGTCTGGTGTACGTAGCGGCTAAGAAATCTTTAACCAAATAAGTCCCAAAGCTACTCCACCAACCACCAGGGCCGTTTTACTATCAATATGCTGCTGATAGGAGGCCTGAATATGGGGGTGTGTGGTGGGTACCCCCACATGAACTTTAGACTCCGGGGGTGGCGCCACTATACCTGTTTCACGTGGTGGGATGTGTGGGATATAGGGGGTGTTAATATCGGGGTTGATACCCAACTTTTGATCCGCCGTGGCTATGACTATTTTGTTGTTATAAACCACCACGTTTTTTACTCTCAGTTGCATATCACTCGGAGCCATGTACAGCCCCACGCCGAACACGTAATTGACTTTCGATCTGGCGTATTCTAACACGTTTTGGTAACGGTCGATGGCCCGCGGGAGATCAACTGGAGAATTGATAGCATCCTCAACGTTGGCAACGAACTGTTTCTGAGCGTCGAAAGCAGTTCCCTTACCGAGGATGTTGGAACGCGTCATCGACTGAGCACCCAACAGCGCCCACACGTACGTTCGAATCGAGTCGTTCAACCTGACTACCCCGGCACGAGTGAATCCTTTCGACGTATCCAGCATAAACATTTTCCACCCGTCTGCGGTTGACTGCTCCACTTTCTGGACTATGAAAGCAACACCACCTTCAAAGTCCATACGATCATCCCTCCATTCATTACTCGACAAAGCAAAGTCCTGCCTAAGTATACCTCGTTTCACTAAATCATCACTTGCATCTTTCACTGGTTTTGGTCCATATTTGGTAGGTTTAGGAACAATATCATCTAATGCATGGAAAAAATTCTCAGTACTAAACATTTTTCGTTTCATAAAGTTTGTTAGTAAATCTTTCTTAAATGCTTTTACTGAGAGCCCATCGCTGTAAGGAATACCCAACCCGTGGTTCAGCCCCGGCAAACGCCAATCCGTCTTCGGGCTTATTTCGAATTCATTGCAAATACGTTCGTAGACCCGTCTATCGTACGGGTTGTTTGTTGCGTCCCACGCTTTGTCCTGTGGGAGGGGGGCGCTGATCTCTTTAAGGATACGTCTGACCTGATAGTACACGTGGAACTTGAACACAGACTGACTCAGCGGTCCACGCCGAGTGTCGGTCAATGTCACACCACACCCCGTTGTAGCGCACCACACGGCAAAGTTTAATTGATTCTGCCAGAACTGCATAGGGTTGTTGAACCAAGCGTGGACTGCCTTGATGTTAGTCACCGAAAGCTTATACTTATCGAACACATCTAAAAGCTGGGCATTGAAATACAACCCAGGAGCAACCACGATCTTCATGGGGGAGAAATCTACGTCCAGTTTAGGGTAAAACAACATTTTAAAACTCTTATATAATGAGCATATATACTCTAACATGTACATAACACTTCCAGGAATAACGAGCGGTGAGGCCGTTCAGCTGACGCACGCGATCGATAACACGTCAGGCCAACTCGAAGTCGCACTCTGCGATATCACCTACCTACCGCAATGGACTAACATCAACGTCAGCAACAATAAGCTGTTTGTCAGTGGAACTCGCAGCCAGATAACTGACGGCTACTACAGCGTGTGCTCTCTAAACGACGAGGTCTTCAAACCCCTGGGAGCCGAACTCAAGATGAACGACTCAAACGGTACAGTGGTGTTAATCAACAACGGAAGAAACCCCTTGAGGCTCGGTCGACCATTAGTGAGGATACTCGGTATGTCTCCTGACGAGATAAAACCAACAACAACCGTCACAGGCACAAAGTTACTCGATCTAGTACCGTACCGAGAGCTGTACATTCATCTCGGTCAGGTGAGCACAACGTACAACATTCAAGGAGGTCACCCTTCCACTATACTGAGAGCAGTGCCGGTGAAAACTGAGAAATACAACGACGGTAGAACCGAGTCGTTTTCACCACGGCAGTATAAGAGATTAACCCAGGGCAACATACATGAGCTGACAATATCGGTGTTAGATATAAATCATAATCCTGTAAATATAGGATACCTCAGCTTAACGCTTCATGTAAAATCACCAGCGCACAAGGGCCCGGAGTGAAAAAATGCGTCAATATCGGGATCTCCGACCTCGGAGACACGCGCGGTTTCGACGCTCCCGGAGAAGATGGTACATCGTACGCCTTTCAACTGAAAAACAACATTTATAAACGCGTTGAAGTCCTAAGTGATATAATAGACACCACAACAGCAAAAGTCAACACTAAGTACGCCCTTGTCAACACCGGTAATAATAACTGGATAATATACCCATCGTTCGGGAGTAAACTGTTCGACTTAGACGATGTTGAGAGCACTACCGTCGCCCGAAACAAACCATATATGCTCGTCTTCACCGAAGATGACAAGTGGGTGTTGTTACCCGATAACGACGACTGGTTTCTCAATATTAGACTCGGCTCCCCCTACGTGTTCACGGATAACAAAGACAACCACCTAAACAAAATCGTGAACAATGGAACCCTGCTAGTGGCTTACGTCCCAACTCAGAGACGTAGCGTAGTCGTCAGCCCACTCAACACTATGGCAGCCCACATGCTATCGAGTAAACCGGCCATACAAAACGTGAAATTGCAGTTGGTGTCTGAATTCGAAGGCGTGGTCACTATACTAGAGAGTCTACCGGCAAACTCAACACTGGTCATCAAAGTCTACCTAGGGGAACCATCGGGGAATGATGTCGAGATCGTGAAGGGGATCAAACTCGGGTGGGTGAAACGACACCAGTATCAAGTTTGCAACGTTTACGTGCGGGTGGGTGTCGACTCCAACACCAGTCTGCAGGGGGTCAACGTGATCGTGGAAAACAAGATATCACTAACCAATATCTTCCTGCCTAACAACATACACTTCATGGGTATGAAGTTCACCCCTGAACTATTATCAAAAAACCAGTTGGAAATTATATCGTAAATAGTATAACAATGGCCAGTCATCGTCCCAACACTACGCTTAACGACCTAGGAGATACGGAGGGATTCGATCAGCCTGGTGAGGAAGACGCCTTATATATCCTGCACTTCAAAGACAACGTGTACAGACTGGTGTCGTTATCAGATTTAAAAGAGCCCAAATGGTTGATCAACTTAACACTCGCCTCACCTTATATCACAATAAACACAGATACGGGGTATATCTCTAAGATTAGGAACAACGGTATCTGGGCCGGGGATTTCATTCTGGATAGTATATTCATAGCAACTACTGATACCGAAAAAAATAGGTTAAAGACTGCAGTAAAAAATAAATTAGCATTTATCAATTATTCTTTTAACATATATCTTGATATATCCTCCCCTTTCACACTCATCATAGAAGTCTTCTTTAGTAATTTAGGCAATGAAAACACCTCAAGAGTACACCAAATTTTACCCGGGGTGTCAATACACTGGTTTGACGAACACCAAGGCCAATATTGTCGTATTATTATGCAACGGGATACCCACGGGGGTTCTATAAACCGCTTAATAAACCTCAGTGGGGTTTTTATTACAACAGGAAAGTCTATTAGATTATCACCTATTACCCTGAGTAGTAGTCTAGAACTTATAGACTTCAAATTAATTTATAGAATATTAACTGAAACCCAATTGAAATATCTTTCAAAATATATATTATAGATGGGTCTGTACCCAGTCGTAGAGGAAGTAGCGAAGACGCTGGAAACCGTAGATGGGTTCCGCTTGAGGCAGTTATGTGATGTGAAACGCCAACTAGAACAAGACCGTGACACGCGGAAAGCACTATATAAAAAGTACCATAGAGCTTTCAATATCTTGGACGGGGCTGACACTACCCTTATGACAACCAGCATGGGACTAGGGGCGGCAGGTGTTGGATTGTTAGCTACCATCGTGGCTACACCTATAGTGCTAGGTATTGAAATAACAGCTGGGGTGGCAGGGGTGTTAGGGTTGGCACTTAAGTTGATATCACGCAGACTGCATCGTAAGGCATTGAAACACGACGAGATCAGGGTTCTGGCTGAAGCAAAGCTCAACACAGTAAGTGGGCGTATTTCCACGGCACTCTCTGATAGTAAGATCTCAGAAGAGGAGTTTCGTTCAATCCTCTCTGAACTCACAAAATATAACGGAATGAAACAAGATATTCGGTCCAAGTCTCGTAAGTCTGCTATCAGCGAGGACGAGAAAAAAAAGTACATAGAACAGGGGATACAAAAAGCCCAGCAAGCCTTTATTACGAACACCAAAGAGATCATAGGCGGTTCACGTTAAACTGTTTCATCGAGGTAAACGTGACATAGGCCGGGTAAGAGAAGAATTATTGATCGTACCGTACGGCACAGTGTTACCTCCTACCAACACACGGTAATAGTAGCAAGGGTTCACGTTAAACTGTTTCATTGATATAAACGTGACATAGACACAGTAACTTTTTGTAGTAAGGGTAATAGTAGCAAGAGCTAAGGTCCCAACCAAAGCCTTATTTAGTAAATAAGGCTTTGTAGAGACTTTTCTTGAAAGTGTTTTAGAACCCCCATTGTATATACTACTAAAATATATGTATTATTGTTGTGATGTATAAAAACAATATGCACAGCAATCAGAGCTCACTTATGTATGTGACAATGGTAAAATATTGCAACAGAGCCAGGTTCCTGATAACACTTCCTCATACTCATCCTACAAAACATAGCTCTTTTGATTATTTTAAAAATAAATATATGCATGTAGAAACAGGACGCTTTTGGAAATATTGCATTACAAAACAAATGACCATGTATGAGTAAAAAAGAACAGAAAAAGGGAGTTTTCTTGACAGGGCAGAAAATACATCATGGCAAGTTACTGGCATGCATGGCATGTCCTGCTGGAACACCAGTTGACTTGAACTACCTTGTTGACTTGAACATTAGCCACCCAGTTACAGTTAAGTTATTAGAAAACATGTGACGAAGCACAGTCTAATCCTTTCTGGGATACCCAGAATATGGTAACATTCAGAAGTTCCTTGGTGATGCTGTACCTTTCTTTTTAACTGACTCTACATTATACATGAACCATTAGTCTCATGCACTTGGAATAAAGCATGCAAACCCTACAGTTTATGGAGTTTCAATATTTCCTTTGTAGAGATGATAGTAAATTGCACTTCAAACTTGTGGTCAATTTCTGAATGTACTGGGTCAAAAGTTCTTACTTTCCGAGGTTTTTAACGATTTCTATTTGTTATACACCCTTGACCAGAAATGGAATATTACCCTTAAAACCTACAGTTTTTGGAATTTTGAAGATGTTCTCTAAGCTCATTACAGTAAACAGCATTTCATACTTGTTAACAATTTGTGACTCTACCTAGTCAATAGTTCAGATTTTGAGAGATTATTAACAATTTAATTTGTCACATGACCTTAACAATATATTGAATTAACGCCTTTAAAATTTACGTTTATGGAATTTGGAGATGTTCTCTGGGCTGATGATACCAAATTGCATTTCAGCCTTGTGAGTACCTTCTGAATCTACGTGCTCAATAGTTCTAATTTTTAGAGATTTTTAACTTTTTTATTCGTCACATGACTGTCACCAAAAATGAAATGATGCCTTTAAAACCTACAGTTTAGGGAATTTGGACCTGTTCTCTGGGCTGATGATACCAAATTGCATTTCAAACTTCTGATTAACTTCCCAGTATACTTGCTCAAGACTTCTATTTTTTACAGATTTTTAACTTTTTCATTCGTCACATGACTGAGACCAAAAATGGAATAGGTTTTTAACTACATGCAATTTATGTCCCACACTGTTCCTGCCGAATAATAAGCTAGGTAACTAAGACTGATCACATGGTCACCACTTTGTATAGGAATTTATTCATGGGGATCTATTTTTACCTATAAATCCAGCACAGCTGCACGGCAATGGCAAGTGGGTGCATGAATTACCCTAACTAAACGCTAAATCTAGAAATTCAACAGTGCCGCTGCATTCAGTTCATAATGCTTCACTTGAGAGCAAGAGTAGACATCAACTGAATTCCAAGCTGTCTGCAAATTGTTGATCTGGACTAGGAGATCAACCCAACATGGGACGAATGGTGAACAACCTGTGAACATATGAAGTTAGTCATTAATAAAAACATTTGGTTTTAATGTCATGATAACCTGAAGGGAGCACAATATGAGAAAAATATAATGGAATTAAACATCAAACATAAAAATGTCTTACTGGACAATTACGGCTAAAATCTAACGTGTCAGAAACCTTTGAACTGTCAAATACATTTATTCACTGAATGGAAAAATGACAAATATGTCATTAGCCATGCCACTACAGAGCCGAGGAAATTGTCTAATTGTTACTATGGCATATAGTATTGGTACTAAGGGTTCACAGAAAGCTGAGCATATACTGCCTCACCAGTGGAAACTTGCAAGTCAAATACATCTATCTGTGTATCTGTCTCAGCAATAATTACATCAACAATAATTTCCTTTATATCATCTGTGACTAAAACTTTACATATGACCTTAAAAAATCACATGTGATATCTCATATCAGATCACGCATATTTTATTTGATATTTGTCAACTTCCTTTCCCTGAGATAGGGAATGTTGAGTTTGACTTATTGTTCCCACATCAAGGCATAACTGATTGTGATTACACTGCCATTTAGGAAGTGATCAAATGTAATGTATGTCATATTTGGGATTACACTTTCTTAGTAAAGTACAAATTCTATTACTTTTTTGGTTGAGTCCCATCTGGGACTTGAACCTGCACCCTAATCGCCAGCACACAAAGTCAGCTGTCTAGACGGATCAGCCACTGCGACTTCCTTACTTTTCTTTCTTGTAGGTTGTGCCTGAAATGTATCAATATCAATCATTAGGCTCAATTGTACTTCACATGTTTTTGTTTATTTTTTGTTGTTGTTATTAAATGCCACCCTCAACAATATCTAAGCTATATGGAGAGGTATAGTAATAAATAATGTTGTGTTTACCATTCTTTTTTATCTCACATTATGTCATTAATGTTAATAATGTTATAAAATTTACTGAAAATGAACAAGAGTAGACAAACATATTCAGTGCAAAAGCCACAGATACCAATCCATATTTATTGACATGTTCATGTAACATGTCTGGCTTAGCTATGGATGTGAAAAAATACATTTTAGGTACAAGGACATACTATTCAAAAACTGTCCATAATGGACTATTCCTTAATTGTATATTGTTCATTATATACTACTACAAAAAAAAAAAAAGAAAGTGGGAACATCACAAAATTTGATAGTCATATATATAAACTGAATCATGGTGAAGTCATTTATACTCTTAGATAAATGTAAGTTTTTGTGTGCTTAATGGGCCCTTTAAATAAAATTCAATATTCGTTGAGTTTGAGTGAAAAGAAACACTGTCAAAAACAGCAAAAAGCAAGGGTGTTGAAATACACCAGCACCAAGTTTGATTCAAACTCCCAAACACAACAGCCTAGTGCATGAAGAAGACAGACTTCCTTACGATGCACAGGTAATGGCAACAGGGCACTGGCAGTATATTTAGTGATAACAGTTTTCTATCTCAACCTATATAATGTGTTGACTAAAGAAGAAAGACTATTAATCATATGTCCATGACAGTCCTGGTTCAAAAATGTGTTCCAAATTAAACATGATTTGTACATTCCAAACCTTAGTATAAAAATACATGAACATGATGATTACTGTTGACTTCTGCACTGAAAATAATTTTAGAAAGCCTTAACTTACATAGCATGTGCATGTTGATGCTGCTGCACTACTTACAGTGTTGGACACTGACCAAAATGTGTCTATGATCCAATGCACCAGCCTACAGAAAACGTCTATTTGTCCAAGCTGAATTGCTGGATTCAAATATCATTGCTTCCAAAAAAAGAGGAATATAAAAATACTTTACATCTAACCTGTACACTTGTTCTACTTCCAAATTAATGATGTTTTATATCTTGGAAAAGTGGAAATCAGCATCATGTCACAACTACAATGAAACAAGGGTCATCAGAAGCTGACATATTCCACTTGCCCCCAAATATTTAAATTAATAGTTACAGGGGGTATGGTAGGTGAACTGGCTAAGGTGCCAGGCTAGTGACCCAGCGAGGTTGAGGTGTCAGGATCGAGCCCAACGGTGATCGGGTGTAAAAAACCTTGAAGTCAACTTTGTGTGCAGACTATTTCAGTGTTGCAGACCTCTAATGTACAGTGCACAACCCACAAATCCGTTGGCATATGACCAGATGGTGGCCACATGAATACTGGCAAACTCCAAACATGCAGTGAACATGGACTAAGTACTGTGACTATGTGTTCCAGTCCACCCAGCTGTGAATGGGTACCTCGTAAGGATGGGAGAATCACAATAAAACGTGGTGCACCTAGTGGTAGCATGAGTTGCATACTCCTCAGGGAGTTGAGATTGATAATACAATGTGCTGTTCAGATTGGCATCTAGTGCCTTGAACATGTACTAGTGCGTGGATATGTGTGCTATATAAATACCCTATGTCATGTCATGTCATGTCATGTCATGTATCATATATCATATCATATCATATCATATCATATCATATCATATCATATCATATCATATCATATCATATCATATCATGTCATATTTAAGGTTAAAGTCCAGCTTGTCTAATTCCAAATCATTTCCATGGAAATCATGAAAAGTATAAATGCCATATATCTGTAATCAGCAAAGTCACCATTTCATGATCTGTATCATATATCTGCCCAGATCTGTTGAAAGATATGAAATGGTTTTCGAGTTGTGCTCCGGGAACAAAGCCCATCCCTCTATTTTGAGACCAAGTCCAAGAAAACCAAGAAAAGAAGAAGTCACAAAAACCCGTAAATACCAAAAGGCACCACTTTGGGGTCTGCCACACATATCTACCAAGTTGTACTGACAGATATTTAGAAGACAAATCATCTGACAGTTACTTAATGTCTTTTTAGACTGGGTTTGAATTGTCTCCATGGAAGTCAAGAAAAATGTAAATGCCATATATCTGTAAACAGATAGGCACCACTTCAAGATCCTCCATTTTGAGACGAAGTCCGAATTGTTTCCCCGGCAATCAAGAGAATGATAAATCACACAAACCTGTAAATAGCGAAAGGCACCAGTTTAGGTTCTGACTGTTACATCTACCAAGTTTTGCAGAAAAATACTCAACGGTTTTTGAGTTCTGCTCCAGAAACGAGCCCACGGCACCATTTGACTAAGACCAAAACGTTTCATAGAAAAACAAAAAAATCAAAATCTGTGAATAGCAAAAGGCGGAACCATAGTTTGAGATTACTGTATCTATCAATTTTGGTCTAAAATTATGGAACGGTTTCTGAGTTATGCTCCGGAAACGAACTCCACCCTTCCCAAAGTCTGAATTGTTTCCACGAAAAAAAATGACAAAAATCTGTAAATAGCTACAGGCACCACCTCAGTGTCTGTTTGGTATATCTACCACTTTTACTGAATAATATTGAACAGTTTTTGAGTTATGGTCTGGGAAGAAAATCATTATGGACAACCAGACGGACAGACAGATGAGATGTCGACTATAAATGGGAATGGGATGAAACTTCAATACTTTCTCCAGTCCAACACATCCATAAAGAGAAGATTTTTTGCATTCAAATAGCTGTTAGAGACAAATTAGGCCTATTATAATCCTCAGGTAACACTATTTCAAAAATGCTTTGCAAAATGTATTTCTGCATTAATGAAGAATCTTTTATAATCATACAGATACCATGTGATTTTACTCATTTGTCATAAAAGAAGGGGGGTCATGTGATAGTTCCAAGCAAAGGCATATTTCGAATATCGAATAATGTTTAAACTTAAAAACTAGTAACTACACAACTTCCTGTTCATTAATGGTCAGTTGTTTGCCTTCCTCTACTGACACAGCAGAGTCTACTACATTAAAGGAATATGATTTTGATACTCATGACCTCGTGATTGAGATTTAAAATTGCTTCAACAACCCCTCATTTCATACATTAGTCAGTTTTTAAAAAAATGATGAAAATTTAATCCTGATAACTTAAGGAGTATATTGGTTACTCTTCTCAAAGTGAAAAAAACCCCTCAGAAATACAAATCTAATGAATAAGGGTAAGTGAGTCATTAAATTTGATAATGAGACACAGCCTGGACCAGAAGACTTACTAAACATGGTATGTACCTACATGTCCAGTTGTGACAGCATCTACAAGGTTGTAGAGGATATCAGTGCAAAAGGAGGGTGCTTGATTACATACTGCCAACATTAGACTAACTTGGATGTGAAGGCTTCTGATTATGCTGATTGTGCAAAGATACACCTCCCCAGTCACAACAAGTCTTTCTAAAAGTTGAAAATGGTGTCAATATCATGTTAAATGTTAAATAAGAAATTAACAGCCATGAGACTAAATACTTGTTTGAAAGCCATTAATGAAAAACGTGGGTTTTTTTAAAAAAGAAAACGATGTCTATTCATATGCAAAAAGGGTCAAACAGAAAGAATGAATCCTGTGTAACATTGTTTACTTCAATTAAAAGGGTTTGTGACATGTTGTGCCAACAACAGTGAACACATTTCATACTCACAATACTCACATCTTGTCACTTTACACTGAGAAGATTAACTCAGACACCCAAATTGTGGCAGAGGTGACTTTATCCTCATTTGTTGTCAAATTTATCGGTTCTATAAATTTAGAAACCAGGTAACAATGACTCGATGTGGGCTCTTGTCACTGATAGACCACAAAACAAAGCTCTGTTCAAATCTGGGCCACTAAACATTCCATTCCATTTATAGCTTCACACCCAGTACTATGAAATCTGTCCCTATTTGCCAACTGGTATCCATGGTAAAATATCAACAGGAAAGCAAAAAAGTATGAATTATTAAAGTGTGTACTTGCCTTTACAGGTTGCTTAAAACTGAAGTGTTTTCCCATTAACTTCCACAGCAACATTATGTTTCATTGAAAAATATCATTTCTTAACAGGCTGTTAACATGTTGCTGAAAAGTTATCAACATATTTTAGCAGTATTTACGAAAATATTCCGCGCAGTCAGAATTAGTTATGGTACTTACTGAGCTATTCACCAATATGGCCTGTCAGTTCACTGCTGCTGATCATGTTTTTATATAAGATGGCAGAAGAGAATCATGGCAGTACAAATAGGTGTTTCCTCACAATTTACTCTATCGCCATTTCAGAATTCCTTGTCTCATTTGTGAATTAATGTATGTTTGTATCATGATACAGTTACCTCTGATATTTGATTGTGTGACTAGTTGATTGATTTTTGCGGTAGACTGATGAATGGAGCAATTAATCACTTTTGTTAACATGAACTATTATGTATCATATAGATTGTTATTATATTGATTGTGTGATATTGCCCCGACTAAGGTCAAAACATTTATGCAGTTCATAAATGTTTCTTTAATTTTCCTCTTATGTTACATCCCATAAGATTCTTAAGCTGTCCTTTAGTGTTGTGAAAAAACATTGCAAACAAAACAGAAATTGTTAATTCAGTGCCCCGAACTGTGCACAGTGATACTGATGTATTGGCGATAACTGTTAGGTAGCAATAACTATTTGACAACCATATCGGCATGGAATGACCATCTCAATTTTGCCATACCCACTGTCAACAATGGTCACCAGAAGTTTCAATCTGAAACACACTAAACAACCTTGAACTTTTGCTCAAATCATGGGTGGGTGGGGTTAATACAATGTGCAGATTGTGGACCAAAGGGAATGTCAGTAAAGTTCAGTGTCTTTCATCTGATCTTTTATGAAAACTATCACAAGTCACCCTGAAGAAATTGAGCCCAGAGAGAACAGCCCATTTAAACAAAACACTGTATTCTCCTATTCCATTATATGACGGGTGGATAATAATGAATAATTTTTCTCTGATGATACATCTGTATATCCGAAATGGGATCCCAAACTCTAGAAAACCGTTAGTAAAACCCACATTTAAACCCATCAATTCGTTGAGCAAGTGACGTTAGTGAAACATCATGTTTTGCATGTGCAATCGTTCATGTGATCTTTGCATCGAAGGTTTCTTCATTTGCACATGTTTACATTGGCCTCAAGAACTGAAACAAGAGTCATCAGAAGATGACATATCCTCCGGTCCGCATATTGTTTGAAGGGACAAATAATATGAGAGTTACTCATTGTTTTTTTAAGACTAAGTTTGAATTGTTTCCATGGACATCATGAAAATTATAAATGCCATAGACCTGTAATCAGCAATGTCACAATTTCAAGACCTGTCTCATATATCTGCCAAACTCTGTTGAAAGATATAAAATGGTTTTCGAGTTGTGCTCTGGGAACAAAGCCCACCCCTCCATTTTGAGACCAAGAAAATAATACATCACAAAAACCTTTAAAAACCAAAAGCACCACCTTGGGGTCTGCCACACATATCTAGAAAGTTTTGCTAACTGATATTAAGAAGTTTGAGAGTTCTGCTCTGAAAATGAAACACACCTCTCACTTTTCAGGCTAGGTCCAAAACGTTTCCATGGAAACCGAAAAAATAATAAATCACACGATCCTATACATAGCAAAAGGAACCACTATAGGTTGTGATTGATATATCTACCAAGTTTTGCAGAAAAACATTGAATGGTTTTTCAGTTCTGCTCTGGAAACGAATCCCATCCCTCCATTTTGAGACTAAGTCTGAAACGTTTCCATGGAAACCGAGAAAATAATACATCACAAGATCCTGTACATAGCAAGAAGGCACCACTTCAGGTTCTGACTGATATATCTACCAAGTTTTGCAGAAAAATATTGCATGGTTTTTGAGTTCTGCTCCAGAAACGAAGCCCACCCCACAATAAATCTAACACCAAAATGTTCCATGGAAAAACAAAAAAAATATAAATGCCAAAAATCTGTAAATAGCAAAAGGCACAACCATAGGATGAGATTACTATATCTATACTATCTATACTATACTATAAGTTTGGTCTAAAAATATTGAATGGTTTCTGAGTTATGCTCCGGAAACAAAATGATTACGGACGGACGGACGGACGGACAGACGAGGCATCGACTATATAAAAACACATCTTTAAACCACAGTTCTAACGATACTTTAAATGGCACGACTGTCAAATGTGCAACGTAAATGTGCCGTTGGCATGTGAAAAGCAGGAAGATCATTCATTGACGTCGCAAGAGCAATGGGATGCAGATATCATACTGTGTATGACTTGTGAGGTCATCTACAAAAAAACTGGCACCACTTCTGATTGCAAAAGGTCGAGTTGTCCATGTGTGACGATACGAGCAGAAGACTGTCAAATCATCCTACATCACCTACCTGACAGATTTCTACTGGCTACACGAACCAGGGCTGAGATGTTATGAGGTCGACTGTCCTCATGGACCATTTGAAATCATTTGCAGGCTGCCAGTCTCCATTCTCAACATCCATATTGTGACTTGACATTCTGTATACCCATGTTTTTGGAAAGGAGGTGTAGCCTAATGGAACTGACTGTGGCACTGTCAGTGTATCGAGTACATCACTCAGTTCTCAGCAATGAAATAATAACAATTTAACCATCTTACCATCTCTTGTTCTTTTATAGTGCCCTAAAGAAAGAATATTTCTTTTTTGACTCAGCATACTTAAAAACTTGTCTGCACACATTCTGCAGAAGTCATCAGACTAGAAAAGAAGCAACTAAATATTAGAAATTAGTTTTAATTACTGCATGGATACAAAATTCTTACACAAAATCATCAAATTACAGCAGATGATTCAGTCAGCACTGAAGGCTGTACACAATGCATTTCAAAAATAGGCCGAGCACAAAGAAGATGCGTTTCATTTCCTACCAGTCCCAGAGTTAGGGCTGTATGAAGCTCTCCTGGGGTACACCCTGACTGTCTGCCTGACATGCCAAGGAAGTGGCCAAAGTGGGCTGGGATGAGAGAGAAAATGAATGAAATGTTGAGTCAAGAGGGGATTGTACATCTCTCTGCACAAAACAAAGCAACAAAGAGGGTGCAGAGAGGGTCCTAAAGCACCGAGAGTGCGGAAAGTGGTGACTGAAATGGGAGAGAGAGTGAATGAAATATTTGGTCTACAGAAGTCTGTACAGGTTCCAAGTGATCAGGGGCAGCCTCTGCACCAGCCACAATCAACCATGAGGGGCCAGGTAGGGGGCAAGACTTCAACCGGCACTTAAGACCTTGTCGGAGTTTAAGGGCTGCTATAGCTGTTCTTAAAGTCCAACAGGGTCTTAAGTTCCGAATGGTCCTTTTCAGAAGTTCCCCTGAACAGCTGCCAAAACCTGTGATCTGCCTACTGACTGTTCGCCGTGAAGCGCTGAGAATGCAGATATTGGTGACTGAAATGGGAGAGAGAGTGAATGAAATATTTGGTCTACAGAAGGCTGTATAGGCTCCAAGTGATCATGGATCACAGAGATTGTCAAGAAGGGATAAAAATAATTCCATAAATACTACCAAATTGTTGATATTTGAGTGATGAAGGAAATATAATTGACTTTTAAGAGTCAATAAATGTACTGTCTTCAACAACAACCTTTACACAATGGTATTCCAGAGAGAACAGGCCTGCTACAGACATATTAGCTGGTGAAGGTTTTGGCATAGTGGTTATTTTTTTATGCTTTATATTTATATTGGCTTCATACCAGAAACTATTAAATTTACACTTTAAAAGAATTTATCTACTTCAGATACAAGACCAAAAATGTAGAAAAATGAGTTGTCATTCTAGAAAAAATTGGGGACATATATATTTCTTTTTTTTTCAAAATGTGAACTAGCTGATAGCGTGACTAGCATTGCTTCAGTCTGGGTAACCTGTCTTACATCAGTGCACTATCAGAGTTGACCCACTTGACATGCGCGGAAATAGTCTAATTAGGTGTGACAATATGCATCGCATAAGTATTACGCCGGCTGACAATATATTTAGCTGTGTATGGAAGGATTGCAATGAATGTTCTCAAGATGGCTTTCGAAATTGCTTCAGCTCCGCCAATGCTACCTGTAGGAAGCTGCGTCTAAAAAATTCAAAAACACAACATATTGAATAAACGGCACATATACTAAATACTTACACATACCTCGTATGCATCTCATGGTTGAGACATTGCATAATGCAAAGAGGTCTGTCAATGAGACATGTATTCTATCCTTAGTTCAACGGAAACCATTGTTGCCCATATGTGACGTAACACATAAGTCCCGCCCACTGATGATTATTCATGTTCAATCGGGACTTAACACCTGTCGGGGTTTAAGGGCCGCACATACGTGTTCGTTTTGATGGTTTCATTGTTTCTCCGACTTGAAAAGCGCTTGACGTAGAGTACACCTTGATCCTTCATTTCAGATCCTATATGAAGTTCAGACATATCATCAAACAATCGGTCTCGATCTCCAACGGTACTATTGCTTGAGTTCAAGGTTTTGTGTGCAGAGACCATGACCAGAATGGCCACAAAAGATTTGATGTTCAGCGAATTAGTTGTTTGTTGCTTTTTCCCGCACTCTACTAGTAGGCCACCTGAACGTGGTTACTGTAAAGCCATGGTTAGTGTAAATGGTTCATCATCCAAGCCCCCCGCCCACCACGGAGTATCACAAGGATAATGCTAAAGTAAGCAGGCCTCCAGCTTACAGCAACAAGGATACTCGGATGATATACTCCAGCAGAAGAATTAAAACATTAATAATTTTACCAGACTGGCACATGATCCACCGCCTTCTGGCATACGACTCTATGCAAAACCATGAATTAGTAAAATTTGAAATTCACAGAAGATAAACAAACCGGTCAAGACCTAATAATAAGCATATTACGATTCCCAAAATTTTGTGCAACATTACATACAGTAATGCTCAGGGCTTGGCCATTCAACCTCCCGTCTAGGTGAAGTCAGGGCCGAAGTGGTGTGTTGAGCAATAGGAACACTGGTCCTGCTCCCATTGCCCTCAGCCACCAGGATCCCCTCCTCCACCAACACAGGGCTGCAACCCGGCAAACGGGTTGGTGGACCAAATATCCCCCCGGGTCCACTACGGGGGTGTCTGCGAGCTCTTGGCGTTACCCAGCACCCACCACGAGGAGGTGGCTAGCCACGCCACTGGTGCCGTCACCGCCAAGCCCGACGACAATTTGCTCACCGGTATGGGCGTCAACCACGAGAATTGTGTTTTCTGTTTAGTCGAGGTACTGTGTGTCCTTTGTTGATGGACGAGAACGTGTTTACTGGCAACATGGTGAACGTTACGCCAACACATGTGTGCGACAGCGAGATCGATTCGGTGGTGGCAGTGTGATGATTTGGGGGGCAATAAACGCACGTTTCAGGAGTGATCTTCATGTGAGCCAGGGGAATCTCACAGCACAGCGCTATGTGGATGAAATTCTTAGGACGGGGGCTGAAGTCGTTCCTTTACTTCGCCGTCACCAACAACCCCAATGTCAGTTGATTTTCCAGCATGACAACACACGTCCCTAGAGTCACACAAGCTTTCATCCAACAAGCTGGGATCAATGTGATGGACTGGCCAGCATATTCACCAGATTTAAAACCCTATTGAACACCTCTGGGATGAACTGGGCAGACGAGTTTAGCGACGTCCGATACCGCCAACCAACGGTGCAGAACTGACCTTGGCCTTGCAGCAAGAATGGAGAAACATTCCAATGGCGTTTATCACTCATCTCTGTGACTAGCGTATCCATTCTTGTGCCCAGGCTGATGGTGGCCACACAAGATACTGACTGTTAATGTGAGGGTAGCTTACTTTGAATGACGTCATTCTAGTACTGTTGAAACTTCTGCATTGTTTTTTCTTTGTACTGAATTCAATTCAATGACCTTTTGAGAAATAATACCAATTGATATCATAGTCGTTTTCATTATTTTTTCCATATAAAAGTTTTCAAAGTTCTTCAGTATAGAACCATGAAACAAATGCCCAATAACTGACTCACAATGTTAATTTAATTGTGAGTCTGAACCGTTCGAAACATACATGTTCCTGTCAACACAAAGCCAGACATATTCTTGTGTTCTTTTGAAAATGTGAATGGACCTGTGAATAGTTGGTTCCCTTTGGATTGCCTTTCATTTATATGTTCTCGAAACATTTTTAAACCATTTGTGCACAATGTATAGTGTTCGAGAGTATATTTTCTGTAATTTGTATTATAATTGATAAATTGATAGCTATGCTGAGTCCCAATGTTTAGAGTTCTGAGGGATCTTTATTATGGGTCACGTTTCGTATCGGTAATAATGTTGTGTTTTAGAATGTTTTAGTGTACCATAGTTCGCTGGAATGCTCACGTGGCTAGGCAAGCGTGCTTTTGTACATTACATTGGAGGCACCTGTGGCGAGCCACCTCCTCGCCGACACCCCCGTTGTGGACCCGGGGGGATATTTGGTCCACCAACCTGTTTGCCGTGGGTTGCGGCCCTGTGTCGGTGGAGGACGGGAGTGTGGGGGTTGAGGGCACCGGGCGACTGTGACCGCGATCCCTTTGCTCAACACACCCCTTCGACCCTTACTTCACCTAGACGGGAGTTTGAATGGGTCCGGTTCAACCAATCGACTGGTCATGCCGAGCCCTGTGCATGGAATATGCATATATATATCATTGCACAAGTATGATTTGAAATTGATGTAATTTTGGTCTTGGTTTTATTGTCAAAAACATGTTTGATTTGAACTATGACGTTTAGGACTTTGCCTAGGGTCTCATGCCCAGAAGGCGATGGCTCATGGGCCAATCTGGTGGATCAATTATTTCATAATTCTTCTACTGGAGTATAATCATCCAGGTATCCTTGGTGCTGCAAGCTGGAGGCCCGCTTGCTTTAGCATTGTCCTTGTGACACGCCGTGGTGGGTGGGGAGCTCGGATGATGAACCATATGACACCAACCATGGCTTATAAAGTACCCAACAAAAAAACCCAAAACGTCCACTTGAAAGTGATCCTGTTGATACTGACCACAGACCATCTCTATCGATTGGCCACGTTTTCTTGTTATTGAGAGTCCGGACAAGACACCATTAAAGCTGAACCCTTTTGCAGTATCTAAGGGTAGTCAAGGTATTGCTTGGGATGTTAAGACAAGACTCCGGACAAGACACCATTAAAGCTGAACCCTTTTGCAATATCTAAGGGTATTCAAGGTATTGCTGGGGACGTTAAGAACATTAGACGCTTACTTTCAGGTGCGCTACTAGTTGAGTGCGGCAAGAAACAACAAGCATCCAATCTGATGAGTATTGAATCTTTTGTGGGCATTCCGGTCACGGTCTCTGCTCACAAGACCGTGAACACAAGTAAAGGTATCATCAGAGATCGTCATTGATTGTTTGCTGATATGTCCGAAATTGACATAGCATCAGAAATGAAAGGTCAAGGTGTGCTGTATGTAAAGCGCTTTTCAACCCGAAAACACAATGAAACATACATTCCAAACAAATACGTATCTGTTCACCTTTTCATGTCCAAATGCTCCTAAATCAGTGAAGGCAGGCTATTGTAACATACAAGTTGATACCTACATCCCCAACCCGCTCAGGTGTTTTCAATGGCAGAAATATGGACACGTTGTAAATACTTGCACATTGTCTGTTGTGTATGTTCACTGTGATGAGAAAACACAGACAACAGAAGAATGTGACAGTGATTTAAACAAATGCACCAACTGCTCAGGCGACCATTCCTCATTTTCTAAACAGTGTCCAATTTGGAAAGAGCAAATGGAGATAAACATTTGAGTTTACTCAAAATATCACCTTTTCTGAGACAAAAAAAATGGTAAAGAGGTCCGATCTTCCAGAAAGTTATGCTACAGTAACAAAAACATCATCGGAGTCTACCTCTGAAATAGCAAAATCATCCACAGGCTGCCAGACTACCTTGACTTGAGTAAATTGCGATTCTCCACAGCTTTTGTACCCTGTTATATCATCACAGACTGAGGACTCACTTCCTAGTACATCAAAGTCTTCTTCTGATCACAAATCATCATCATCTTAGTCACACTCAAAGTCTCAATCGACAGCTGATAGTCAGTAAACTGTGAAAAGTAAGCCTAAGCCTAAGCCTGATGCTTCAAAACAACAAAGTGGCAGAGCTCCAAAAGGGTCACAAAATAAAATTTAATTGTTTAATAAATATGGGTCTCTTGAAGACATGGGCTTGTCGCCATCCAAAAGAGTGCGGGGTAGATCCCCAATAAATCCCCCTAAAAGATAGTTTATTCCAATAATATTGTACAGTGGAACTGCAGAGGATTCAGGACTAATTTACATGAATTACAGCTATTAGTCCAAGATTTTAAACCTTCAGTGTTATGTCTCCAAGAGACATATCTAAAACAAACAGATACATTTGACCTTCGTCATTTTAATGCATATCATTGTTTTTCACCTCTGGGTGATAGGGCCACTGGTGGATCATCCATTCTAGTCAGACAAAACGTCATTCAAAGCCCTGTTCCACTTATAGCTAATATGCAGGCTGTTGCAGTGAGAGTTACTTTACATGTAGCGTTTACGCTATGCTCTCTTTATATTTCACTGTCTTCGAAGTTTACCAAAACTGATCTTCAAGCTCCATATGACCAACTCCCGAAGCCCTGTATTATGGATAGGAGATTTAAATGGGCACAACCCACTCCGGGGTAGTGAAAATATAAACACTAAAGGTAAATTGTTGGAGGACTTTTGTTCTGACAATGATTTATGTATTTATAATAATGGCCCCACACATATTTACACCCTGGTACACGGATTTATTCTTCTCTCGACTTGTCACTCACTGCAGAACTACTAAATGAATTCGAATGGTCAGTCCACGATGACCTCTGTGGAAGTGACCATTTTCCTACTATACTAAAAGCTGTAACTCCATCTGATGTTCCTTCATCACAAAGGCGAAATTTAAAACTTTATATGACTATATGAAACACTGTGTGTTGAAAAACGTAAACCTGAACGTTTTATTGATGTTCCTGATGCTATGAATGTTTTTCTGATGAAGTGAATTCCATAGCTGATGAGTGTATACCAAATTCCTCTGTAGTTCCACATATTCGAAAACCATTGTTCAGCGATGAATGCAAACAACCTATAAAGGCAAGGAAAAAAGCAGAACATTATTTCCGTTGCCATCCTATGGTGCATAAATTAAATAATTTTAAAATTTTAAATGCTAAAGCGCAGCGTACTTTTAAACAGAACAAACACCAATCTTAGCAAAATTATGTATTCAAAATAAATTCTCGGACACCCATGTCCAAAATGAAAGGTAAAGGTACTAAATCTAGTGTCCATCATCTTAAACAATTACTTAATGATAACGCACCCGTTGTGAGCCACCTCCTCGTGGTGGGTGCGCCAAGAGCTCGCCAACACCCCCGTTGTGGACCCGTGGAGATATTTGGTCCACCAACCCGTTTGCCGTGGGTTGCGGTCCTGTTTCGGTGGTGGAGGGGATCCTGGTGGTTGAGGATAAGTGTTGCTAATGCTCAGTACACCACTTTGGCCCCGACGTCAACTAGTCGGGTGGTTGAATGGGCCCGGTTCAACCAATCGGCTGATCATGCCAAGCCTTGTGCATGGATTATATGTAATTGCACAAAATGTGATTTGGAATTGTTTAAATGTTAGTCTTGGCGCCCTTTGCTCACAGAATATTATTTGACTTGAATTTTGTTTACATGAACTTTGCCTAGAGTGTTATGCCCAGAAGGCGGTGGCTCATGGGCCAATCTGGTGGAAGAATTAATCTTTTGGTTTTTCTGCTGGAGTATATCATCCGATTATCCTTGGTGCTGCAAGTCGGAGACCAGCTTGTGTTTAGCATTGTCCTTTGTGATACTCCGTGGTGGGTGGGGAGCTTGGATGATGAAACATATATATTACCAACCCCCCCCCCCCCCCCCCCCCCCCCAAAACGCAATAATCGTCAACTTGACAATGATGATGATGACCTGCGACCTTCCAGCTCCATCGACTGTTGGCCACGATTTTTAGTTATAGAAACTGTAGACAAGACACCACTCAAACTTAACCCTTTTGCCATTTCCAAGGGTATACATGGCATTGCAGGTGAGGTAAAAAAACATTAGACGCTTGCGTTCAGGCTCTCTGCTGGTTGAATGCAGCAGAAAACAGCAGGCAACGAACCTGATATCAACAGAAGTATTTGTTGGAATTCCCGTGTCTATCACTGCCCACTACATAATCAGAGACAGAGATGGATTGTTTACTGATATGTCAGAGTTAGATATTGTTTCTGAGATGAAAAACCAGGGAGTTTAAAGATTTGCTATCCGCAGAAACAATGAAACGTTCCAAACAACTACTTATCTGTTCTCCTTCTCATCGCTGAATCCTCCGAAGTCTGTTAAAGCAGGTTACTGTAGTATTTCAGCTGACGTGCACATCTGAAATACTTTGAGATGTTTTAGATGTCAAAGGTATTGGCACGGTGTTAACACTTGTACCAAGCCCATAACATGCACCCACTTTAGTGAGAATATTCATGTCACAGAAGGTTCTAACAGTGACCATAAGAAGTGAACAAATTGTTCGGGAAATCATTCGCCTTTCGCCAAAGAGTGTCCAGTCTGGAAAAAACAAATGGAAATCAATAAAATTAAATTCACTCAGAACATCAGCTTTTCTGACGCATCTGCAGCACACACTGAATCATTTGCATCAGTTGTCAGAACTCCTGAATATATGTCAAAAGTAACTACCTCGTCAATACATTGTCAGACAGATTTGACGTGGGTTAAAACAAATAATGTTCAGTTTGTTGCACCCGAACAGTCTACTCAAACCTTGACATCTTCTGTCAACACTCAGTTGGTATCTAAAGTCGCGTCACAGTCCTGTAGACAGACTTCATCTGTATCTGGAGAACAATCTTTGTCTCAGTCAACTCATAAACCACGATCAAATACAAACTCGAAGAATATTGTTCAAAGTAAAACTGACTCAAGAACTGAATCTTCAAAAAAGAGTGGCAGACCCAAGAAGGGTTCAGAAAATCCTGTAAAACTATTCAATAAATCTCTTGGGGATGTCTTGAGGCCATGGAAGTGTCAGAAAACTGCCAACTTCCAACCTCCAGAAAAAGGTGAGGGGTCAATCCCTTATTATCCCACCCAAAAGATTATTATTCCAAAAACATTGTGCAGTGGAACTGTAGAGGTCTATGGACTAACTTCAGTTAGGTACAGCTGTTAGTCCAGGATTTAACACCATCAGCATTCTGTTTGCAGGAAACGTATCTGAAACAGACGGACAGTTTTACATTACATCAGTTTTTCTCCCCCAGGTGATTGGGCCACTGGAGGATCTTCTATCCTTGTGCGACAGGATATTATACACAGCCCTGTTACACTCAAAACTAATCTTCAAGCTGTAGCAATACGGCTCACTCTTGGTATTGGGTTTACTTTATGCTCTCTGTATATTTCACCTTCGTCAGCACTTCAGCTGACTGATCTTCAGTCTCTCTATGATCAACTACCGAAGGCCTGTTTTATCATGGTTGACTTAAACAGCCACAACCCACTCTGGGCAGGTACACACACCAATGGCAAAGGTAAAATATTTGAGTTTATCTCTAACAACGACCTGTGCATATTTAATGATGAGTCAAGCACGTTCCTGCGTCCAGCCCTGGCACATATTCTTCTTTAGATCTGTCGGTTTCAGATTCTAACCTGTTTTATGAATTTGAATGGAAAGTTCACAATGATCTTTGCGGAAGTGACCACTTCCCAACAATACTTTCAGAAATAACTCCATCTGATTCTCCATCATTTACAAGATTTTTTTTTCGAAGGCTAATTGGTCCTTGTATCCCACTATGTGTAATTCGAAACTACGACCAGAATGTTTCAATGATGTATCTGATTCCATTCAGACATTTTCTGACATTCCAAATGAAAGTGCTGATAAGAGTATACCTAAGTCCTCTACGACTCCACATGTACGAAAACCATGGTTTAATAGACATTGTAGACAAGCCAGGAATGCGAGGGAAAAGGCTGAAAATTATTATCACCATCAAAGTGTCCACAGCTTGAATAAATTTAAAATATTAAATGCGAAGGCACGTCGTACCTTCAAACAAAATAAACGACTTTCTTGGGAGAACTATGTCTCCAAACGTAACTCACGCACGCCTATGTCCAAGGTGTGGAACATGGTTCAGAGAATAAAAGGCAAAGTTTCAAAATTAGCTGTTAACCATCTTAAAGATACAGATAATTCTGATAAAACTCAAATTGCAAATAAAATTGGCGAAACTCTTGCCAAAAATTCATCATCGGCGAATTATGTCCCAGAGTTTCAGAAATATTAATTTTGATTCCAATAATGGCGAAGATTATAATGAAATCTTTTTCATTACACGAGTTATATACAGCTCTCGAGCAAGCTCACGACACTGCAGCGGGTGATGACAATATTCATTATCAGCTCCTGAAACACTTGCCTGAACCATGTCTGATGACAATTTAGATATATTTGATAAAGTATGGACGTCTGGAAAATGTCCTCCTTTGTGGCGTAATGTCATTGTAGTCCCAATACCAAAGCCTGGCAGTCATCATACAGATCTGTCTAATTACAGACCAATATCTCCCACTAGTTGTGTCTGGAAAACCATGGAACGTATGGTGAATAATAGATTAGTTTGGTATCTTGAAACCAATAACCTTATCACAAATATTCAATGTGGTTTCAAGAAAAATAGTACTACCACTGATCATCTGGTACGACTAGAATCCTTTGTTAAAATGCCCCATTAAATAAACAACATGCAGTATCGATTTTCTTTGATCTCGAGAAAGTATACGATACAACCTGGAAACATGGCATTTTGAAGGATTTACATGACTTTGGTTTAAGGGGTCGTTTACCTCTTTTTATATCACAATTTTTAAAGGACAGGCAATTTCAAGTCCGAGTGGGTTCAACCCTGTCTGACCATTATAATCAGGATCAGGGTGTTCCACAAGGCAGTATTTTGTCTCTTACACTCTTTAGTATCAAGATAAACAGTTATTCATCAGTCGATGGATCACTTTTTGTGGATGATTGTAATATTTCTTGTCGTGGGAAAAATATGCATACTATTGAATAGCAACTGCAGTTGTGCTTAAAGAAAATAAACAAATGGTGTCTTGAAAACGGCTTCAAAATTTCTGAATCAAAATCCAATTGTATACATTTCTGTAGAAAATACAAACCGCATAAAGACCCAGAATTGTTTTTAAATAGCACTCCCATCAAAGTCGTTAAGGAGGCAAAGTTCTTGGGTCTGATTTTCGAGTCACATTTAACTTTTCTCCCCCATATCAAGTCCCTAAAAAATAATGCCCGAAGGCGCTGGATTTATTAAAAGTCGTTTGAATTCAAAATGGGGAGGGGATCAAGCTACCCTCCTCCGCTTATATCACTTGTCCGCTCAAAACTTGACTATGTTTCCATCGTCTATGGTGGAGCCTCCAAAAGCAACCTGAAACTATTAGATTCTGTCCATCACCAAAGTCAAAGACTTTGTCTTGGGTCCTTAAGAACCTCACCTGTTGACAGTCTCTACGTTGAGGCTGATGAATCATCTCTTACACAACGCCGTATAAAATTGTCTTTACAATATATTACTGACTTATGCTCTAATGAATCTAACCCTGCCTATAACGGTGTCTTCAATCCACTTTATGAGGAGTGTACGACACCTCTAGGGCACAGAATTAAACCCTTTCTTTCTTCGGCCGGCATTGAGGTGGAAAACGTAGCTCCCCACCGGCGTTTTTCTTCTCCTTGACTGTGTAGAATTCTCCATCACTAGGGATAAGTATTTTACAGTTAAAACAATTAAAGATCTTTTTACCAGCGTTAATTTACATTTAATTATTGTTTTTTGTTTTTTTTAAAAAAATTGATCTCTTGGTTGAATTTTGAATATTATGTTGTGTAAATAGATGTATTTTAATGATTGGTAGTTTGGATTAGTAACTTGAATTGTTGGTGGCTGTACCCTCAAAGGGCGTTGAAGTATTGTAAAATTATTGTCCTCCTGCGAGGACTAACTTTTCGTACAATCGCCAGTAGCTGAAGGGATGGTGTAAATCCAACTGGGGTCCATGTAGATAGCAAAGGAACTCAAAGTCCCCTTGGTTCCTAGTGTGTCGATCTACCTTCTGTTGTTGGACATCTGTTTTTATATTGTATTGTCTAAAAAGTGATATTAGTTTTAACTTTCCATGCTAGTTTTAATTGAAATTGTGATATTCTAGTTGCTTTACTGTCCTTCGTTGACAGATATTACCACATGCATATATTTCATTTAAATGTTCTCGTCACGATATGCCTGAGATATTGCCGATGTGACGTTAAATTTTAACTTACTCACTCACTCTGACATTGAATGGGTGTGGCCTTAACTTGCGAAGTGGAGTGAGTATAGTTTCACGCCTCTTTTACTTGGGTGAGTAAGTGAGTTAAGATTTAACGTCACATCGGCAATGTTGCAGCCATATCGTGACGAGAACATACGTGACATAAAAAATATGTGTGCATATTATGTAGAACCTGTCGACGAAGGACAGTAAAACCACTAGACTATCACAGTTAATAGTAAAACTAGTGTGGAAACTTATAAAAATATAACAGTATCATTATTTGGACAATACAATATAAAAACAGGCTATAGATCGCCAACAACAGAGGGTAGATCACCATACTAGGGACCATGGGGACTTACAATACCTCTGCTACCTGCATGGTCCCTAGCTGGATTTACACCATCCCCTCAGCTGCTAGCGATTGTATGCAAGATTAGCCACAAATTAAAATGACACATATTCTACGGCTAAAAAAAGTGGAATTATAAATCTTACTTCAACAGTTTTTGGACTTACGTACCCTCTCAGGAGGACAATATTTTTACGGTACTTCAACCCCCTTCGAGGATACAGCCACTAACAATCGTAGTTCCTGATTCGACTTCCAATCTTAAAATATTTATCTATTTACAAGTCATGTAATAAATCTAATTCTTTTAAAAACGCAATGATTAAATGATTACTAACGTTACTAAAAAGATCCTTCATAGTTCCCGATTTAAAATAGTTATCCCTTGTGATGGAATATTCAACACAGTCAAGCAAAACGTGCTTGACTGTGATTCTTTCATCACAAGGGATACAGAACGGAGGATCTTCACCTTTAAGCAAATATTCATGCGTATATCTTGTGTGGCCAATGCGACATCGTCGCATGATGACCTCTTCAAATCTGGACTGACAACCCAAGTAGGTGTAACCAATGTAGGGTTATATTTCATATAATTTGTTGATACCGACTTGAGTGTCCCACCTTTTCTGCATCAGATCACGAATGTAGGACCTAATGGTAGCTTTATAATCAGTGCGTGGAATGAGAATTGGTGTCACAGATTTGTTGAGTGCTGCTTTAGCAGCAAGGTCAGCGAGTGTGTTCCCAGAAATGCCAACGTGGCTGGGTAACCAACAAAAGACGATGTCGTATTGGCCGGTAGCAAGATCGTTATACAATTCAATGATTTCTATTAAAAGTGGATGTTTACAAGAAATATTTTAATAGCCTGAAGGCAAGAAAGAGAGTCAGAAAAGATTATATATTGTTTACGTTTGGGGTGTCTTTGAATATATTTAAGAGCTGTTAATATTGCATTTGCTTCGGCAGTAAAAATGGAGCTCTTATCTGGAATTCTAGAAGATATTGTTCTGGATCCAGTGACAGTGGCACAAGCAACTGCGCCACCGTCCTTGGAACCATCTGTAAATAAGGGTTTGTATTTGCTATATGTACTTTCTAATTGATTATATTCTTGTTTATATTGTAAATCATTAGTTTCTGATTTTTTAAATGAAGTTAATGTTAGGTCGACTTGGGGCCTAACCAACTGCCAAGGAGGAGAAGAAAGAAGACAGAAAGGAGCTATGTTTTCCAGCTCAATGCCGGCAGAAGAAAGAAAGGGTTTAATTCTGACCCCTAGAGGTGGAACCAGAGAAGACTTCTTGCCGTACAAATCCTCATGAAGGGGATTGAACACACAATTATAGGCAGGGTTAGATTTATTAGAGTATAATTTAGTAATGTATTGTAAAGACAATTTTATACGACGTTGTGTAAGAGATGGTTCATCGGCCTCAACATAAAGACTGTCAATAGGTGAAGTTCAAAAAGATCCAAGACAAAGTCTTAAACCTTGATGGTGGACAGAATCAAGAAGTTTAAGGTTGCTTTTGCAGGCTCCACCATATACGATGGTGCCATAATCAAGTTTTGAGCGGATGAGTGATCTGTATAAGTGAAGGAGAGTAGTCTGATCCCCTCCCCACTTTGAGTTGGAAACAACTTTCAACAAATCAAGTGCCTTCAGGCATTTAGCATTTACCGCGACAAGAAATATTAAAATCATCCACAAAAAGTGATCCATCAATGGAATCGTTTAAAACCTTGGATAAACTGTTTATCTTAATACTAAATAATGTGACAGACAAAATACTGTCTTGTGGAACACCCTGATCCTGATTATAATGGTCAGACAGGGTTGAACCCACTCGGACTTGAAACTGTCTGTCTTTTAAAAACTGTGATATAAAATGAGGTAAACGACCTCTCAACCCAAAATCATGTAAATCCTTTAAAATGCCATGCTTCCAGGTTGTATCGTATACTTTCTCGAGATCAAAGAATATCGATGCAGCATGTTGTTTATTTACTATAGCATTTGTGACAAAGGATTCTAAACGTACCAAATGATCAATGGTACTTCTATTCTTCCGAAAACCACACTGAATATTTGTAATGAGGTTATTGGTTTCCAGATACCAAATTAATCTGTTATTTACCATTCGTTCCATGGTTTTGCAGACACAGCTGGTTAAAGAGATCGGTGTGTAATTGGAAGGATCAGTATGATCCTTACCAGGTTTGGGTATAGGGATTACAATGGCATTACGCCAAGAAGGAGGAAAGTTTCCAGATGTCCATATTTTGTCAAAGATATCTAAAAGTGTGACCAGACATGGTTCAGGCAAATGTTTCAGCAGCTGATAGTGAATATTGTCATCACCCGCTGCTGTGTCATGAGCTTGTTCAAGAGCAGTATATAGCTCATGTAATGAAAACATTTCATTATAGTCTTCACCGTTATCCGATTCAAAATGAATGCTAGTCTTCTCCTGTTGTTTCTGATATCTCTGAAACTCAGGGACATAATTTGCTGATGAAGAATGTTTGGCAAGAGTTTCGCCAATTTTATTTGCAATTTGACACTTGTCAGTAATTAAATTATCACCATCTTTGAGATGGCGTACGGCAGATTTTGAACCTTTACCTTTAATTCTTTGAACCATGTTCCATACTTTGGACACTGGCGTGCGTGAATTAAGTTTGGAGACATAATTTCTCCACGATTGTCGTTTGTTTTGTTTAAAAGTACGACGCGCCTTTGCATTCAGTATTTTGAATTTGTCTAGGTTATGGACAGTTGGATGACGGCGAAAATAATGTTCTGCCTTTTTCCTCGCTTTTCTGGCCTGTCTACAATCTGCATTGAACCACGGTTTTCGTACATGTGGAGTCGTAGAGGACTTTGGTATACACTCATCAGCTATTTTATTTAGAATGTCAGCAAAAGTGTGAATTGGATCAGTTACATCACTGAAACATTCAGGTCGCAGTTTTGATTGACACATAGTTTGATATAAAGACCAGTTAGCCTTCGAAAAGTTCCATCTTGTAAACGATGGAGAATCGGATGGAGTAATTTCTGAGAGGATAGTTGGGAAGTGGTCACTTCCACAAAGGTCATTATGAACTGACCAATCAAATTCATTGAGGAGGTTAGAATCAGCAAGAGATAAATCCAGAGAAGAATAAGTGCCAGTTGCAGGATGCAGATAGGTGTTTGAATCATCATTAAATATGCACAGGTCATTATTTGAAATGAAGTCTTCAATTATTTTGCCTTTAGTGTTAGTGTTAGTACTGCCCCAGAGTGGGTTGTGACTGTTTAAGTCACCCATTATAACACATGGTTTTGGGAGTTGGTCATAGAGTGATTGAAGGTCAGTATGTTGAAGTGTTGAAGAAGGCGGAATATACAGAGAACATAGTGTAAATGCTACACCCAAAGTCAGTCGCACTGCAACAGCTTGGAGATTAGTGTTTAGTATAACAGGGCTATGAATAACATCTTGCCCTATAAGAATAGTAGAACCTCCAGTGGCCCTATCACCCGAAGGGGAAAGAGAATGATAGGCGTTAAACTGGCGTAAGTTAAAATTATCTGTCTGTTTCAGATGTGTTTCATTCAGACAGAATGCGGATGGTGTGAGATCCTGGACTAAAAGCTGTAGTTCATTGAAATTAGTTCTTAGTCCTCTACAATTCCACTGTACGATATTAGTTAAATGACCTATCTTTTAGGTGGATGGATAGGGGATCTACCCCTTGCTTTTTTTGAGGGCGACAAGCTATGTGCCCTGGGATGGATGTTTTCTGACACATCCATGTCCTCCAATGAACCATATTTGTTAAATAATTGAAGATGGTTCTCCGAACCCTTTGAAGCTCTGACACCTTTTTTCACTGTTTCTGCCCTAGTCTTGACTGTATTTTTAACTGTTTTCTTTGAACTTGTTTCTGGACGAGTCTTCTGAGTGGACTGAGGCAATGACTGTGATTCATCCTGAACTTGGATCTGACTGTTTATACATGGTTCCGAAGTCTGAGTAGACTGTTCAACAGGTATAAGAAGGTGAGGGGTGTCAGCTGTTACCCAAGTCAAATCTGTTTGACACTCTATGGAAAAACTAGTGACTGCCGAATTTACTCTTGACAAACTTTCAGACGGTGACTGATGCATATGAAACATTGGGTACTGTTGACTCAACAATCTTTTTAGCATCAGCGAAGCTAATATTTTGAGTAAATTTAACTTTGTTGATTTCCATTTGTTTTTTCCATACTGTACAGTCTTTGGAAAAGGATGAATGATTACCGGAACAGTTTGTGCATTTTTTTAACGTACTTTCACAATCTTCAGTTACGTGTGAAGTCTCGCTACAGTGAGCACATGTTATTGGCTTTGTGCACGTGTTGACACCATGACCATATTTTTGGCATCTGAAACATCGCAAAGGATTTGGAATGTAAACATCAACTGACATAGTGCAGTAACCAACCTTGACACACTTAGGAGGATTTGGTGAAGAGAAGGAAAAGAGGTACGTATTTGTTGGAACGACATCATTATTTTTCCGGGTGGTGAATCGCTTGACATATGTGACTCCCTGATCCTTCATTTCAGAAACGATGTCCAGTTCTGACATTTCGGCCAACAAACGATCCCTGTCTCTAATGATACCTTTGCTGCTGTTCAGTGTTCAGTAACTGAAACCTAGATTCCAGCAAACGTTTCTGTATTCATCAAGTTAGTGGCTTGTTGTTTCCTGCTGCATTCAGTCAGAAAAGATCCTGAACGTATACGTTTTATATTCTTCACCTCACCTGCAATGCCATATATGCCCTTAGAGATTACAAAAGGGTTTAGTTTAAGTGGTATCTTGTCTACAGTACTGAGAACCAGGAAACGTGGCCAATTGTCTGTTGAGTTGGATGACCTCTGTTCATTATCATTGTCGAGCTGACGTTTGGTTTTTTTTGTAGGGGTTTGGTAGTCCATGGTAAGATTATTTTGATTCATCATCCGGGCTCCCCACCCACCACGGAGTATCACAAGGACAATGCTAATTGCAAGTGGGTTTCCTACTTGCAGCACCAAGGATACCCGGATGATATACTCCAGCAGAAAAATTAATAATTAATAGTTCTACCAGATTGGCCCATGAGCCACCGCCTTCTGACACTGGCATCTAGGCAAATTTTCTCAATTTAAAAACAAAACAAAAAAACACATGTATCATAGCATATGTATATATGTATATTTAAATATTGTGTTGAAATTAATACCAAGCCAAACAATGATCGAGCAATGAAATTTAGTGCTCAGGGCTCGGCATGACCAGCCGATTGGTTGAACCGGGCCCATTCAACCACCCGTCTAGGCGAAGTCGACAAGGACAAGCTTTAGAATGGGCAGAATCATGCATCTGTGTGTTATGAGTTTCTACTGTTCACACTGTGTTTATCTCGTAGGAGTGACCTTCCATTCGCACAGGTTATATACACCTCATCAAAAGTAACGCACCACCCACATTTTAAGAAAGTTGTGGTACATACAAATGACTGTGCGAAAGAAAATTGTATTCATAGACCATTGAATGGGATATATGTGATCTTTAGGTATCTTTCTCAGTTCTCATTGGCAAATCACCTGTGAAAAACGGTAATACATGAGTTTGAGGCAACAATACCAGCCAAAACAAGACCCTGAAAAGTATTGCCACCCACAGTTATTAAATGAACACAAGACATCGAATGTGCATAGAAACTGAACCTTATATGGGACAGTTTCACACAGAGAAATGGCTTCAATATCTTGTGTATCCACCTCTGGCAATAATGGTCACTCTGCTCCTCTTGACCTCCAGACTCGCGCACGGCCGTCTGTAGGAGGAACCGCCTTTCGTCGGACCAGTGTTCCACCCTTGCCTTGCTGTGTACCAATTCAGACGATCCTGTTTGTGCCTGGGTGTCAGTAGTGGTCTTTTGACTGGACGTTTTGCTCTCAGACCTGCATCATGAAGACGTCTCTGGATAGTGCCGGTGGACAGTCTTTGGAAGTGGCGCCATAGGTTCAGTAGCTGCACTGTTGAGGAGTGGATTACGCTTAACCATTCGAACAAAAGCTATGTCCTCCCTGGCATCTGTTTTCCGTGGCCCCCAGTCCTGGATCGGTCCTTAACCGCTCCTGTGGCACCATTTTTGGCAATTAACCTGCTAATCGTCGTGTGGCTTAGATTCAATTCTCGGCCAATAACACGGCATGACATCCCGGTCCTGTGCATACCATCTTTATTCTATGGACACCCTGGGTGAAAAAGGCAGCATAATTTATCTGAGGGTAGACATGCATGTTCGTGTTGAGATGGTGGCCTGTTACCCGTGCGTTTCACGTGCACGTGAATTTCCCCAAAGTGCATGCTTTAGGCAAAAAGTATGCACAGAACAACGTTTTCTCATAGAGACCTATCATAAAAAATTGTTAAGTTAGGGTAATTAATATTGGGTAGTGCGTTACTTTTGATGAGGTGTATATAAACATTTCAAGTGTCATTTTCAGCAATTCACAATAACAGAACATTAGTGCTTGTTTACCAACCCAGGTCACATTCTGTGAAAAACATACTTGAAACAGCATGGTGGCGTCAAACACACCTCTCAGTATTATTGATGGGGGTTTTAAATCACGCTCAATATAAGCCTTATACTTATCAATAACATAGATCTAGACCACCACCCCTCCCATCCCCCCACCCCACCCCCTAAATGTGAATCGATCGATACCGGCTAGAGCTGGGTCCCACAGTTCAGACGGCCTCGATAATACCGCTCTGTGGTGGTTCACCAAGGACGACTTGCATGGCCAGCGTGGTACTATGCACGTGTCTTTCTAGGACGGTAGTCACACCATTGAATTCAGACGACAACTGTTTCCTCAGGGTTTACAGGACAGCACAAAGACTGGTCTATTCGCGATTGCTGTGATGATCACACTGCGTCTTTCTGATGGGACGGAAGCCACGTGCACGATTTCATTGTTTACGACTTTGTTTAGGTAGTGGTCTTTGTTTTCTATGAAAATGTATGGAGAAAATAGTGTTATGTTGAGAAGCCAGTTGATTTGAGCTGGTAAGAACAACCACTTAGTGTCACTATTGAGTACTATATGTTGGGGTTTATTCCTCTCAACAGCTATTGTCAATTCAAAGTCTTCTAAATCGCGCAGTTTACAACCGAACGATGGGTGTTGTCTCCATTCATCTGCGTCGTTGCGAACTATATCGTATCGTGTGCTGCTGTCAGATCCTAATGTATCTAGGTTAAAAGTACTACCAGATCCACCGGCTGCGGGAACTTCAACCCGTTTGTAAATGCAGTTCATAAGCTTAAAAGCGTGTATTTTACCATCTATTCCTGTGTCATCAAACCCTCTAGTATCACCTAGGTCGGATAAACTTGTATTAACACATTTACAGACATTCCTGGCCCTTGATTACTAGCCATTTTGTATATGCAGTGTTACGCTTAGGTATCCTATATTTACAATGTTGTTTTTTGTATCTAAAATTGATACGTTTGATTCAGAAATATCACCATTTGTTATTTTTTTTATACTGACGGCGATCAAAATGGCTCGGTGCGACCCTCATTGCATTTTTCTGTTTTAACTGGGACAGCCCTCAACAACGTGGAAGGACGTACGTTCTCTTTGTATATCCCTATCCCTAATATCTTCGCCAACGGCTGACTGAGTGACAGTGTATTTTTTATATTATTATTGTCTAACACCACTGTTCCGTTTGAGTCATTTATTTTAAGTTCAGCTCCTAAGGGTTTGAAAATGTCATCGTTGACGGTTACGTTCTTGATTCCATTGACGAACATCTTGTTATTATTTTTGTTGATATTTGTCCATCGATCAATAACATAGATCTAGTGATATCGCATAGTGTTATTTCGAGTTGGCCAGACGTGTTATCAATGGCGTGTGTAAGTTGAACGGTCTCACCGTTCGTTATATCAGGAAGAGTACTGTACATATAATATACATTATATATATAATAATAATATACATAAACCAGAAGTATGTTACCCCAAAAATGACAACATAAACATGACTTCACACACATGAAAATCTTGGTTGATGTGGGTGGTTCGTATTCCAGAGCCCGATTCATGAATGTGTTTGAACATTATGGGTTTTCTGTCACTAGCGTGAAAACGGTACATGCATGGTTTAACAACTGGCAGAATCAATTTCGCTGTGTGGTGTGTGACGACTGGATGTGACTTGACGTTGACAGACACTAGACGTGATGAACTGAGTAAATCTGTGTGTACTACCATATCAGGTGTGTTCTCAAAGAAATGAGTGCACCAATACCCCAGGATAAGGCGTGGAATGCAGTAAACAACCCGTACGATAGAAGTGCATACGAACGAGTTTGTAATGAATGCGGTGTTGATCCGACGACGGACTGGCGTTTACCTGAGCCAAATCATGGATTAGGAATTCTTATCGTTCACAATCAGTCTCTCGCGGAAGCCAGCTACGACGTGGTTCAAAAAGAATGGGGTTACAAGTCGGATCCCTACTTCAAAACAAACGAGTGGGACGACAGGTACTTGGCTTTTGACGACAGCAAGGATTACCGCGTTTGGAGGTTTAAGCAAGGGCCAGGTGATGATTGGAAAAAATTCATACTGGATACATCCAAAGGATACACGCTGGTGTTATCCGTTTAAACGATTCAATTAGAACGTACGTGTGGGCTATACTCAAGGCTCTATCTCAGGTAAGGGAACAGCTTACGACGCGCAGAAGCAGTTCGTGGCTAACATCAAGAATGCTATCGCATCACCTGTAGATCTACCTAGAGTTATAAAACGACATCAGGACACGTTGCAATATGCCAGGTCAAAGGTCGACTATGTGTTCGGTGTTAGATTGTACACGGCACCGAACGACATGCGCCTGAAAATCAATAAAATAACTACAGCCGATCACAAATTGGGTGTTAATTGGGTGTTAATGGGGACAAACGGGTGTAGTCGCGCCACCACCAGAGCCAAGGATTAAACCAAGGAGTCCTACGGACAGCCGACTGCCACTCACCCTCACGTCTAATGACCAGCATATCGGTCGTAAAACAGCGCTGGTTGTCGGAGGTGTCGCGGTCGGCTTGTGCCTTATTTGTATATATTGCTGCTTGTAAAAAAAAAAATAAACAAAATTATGATGATTGAAGCTGTGTATTGCATATTGTCGTTAGCAGACAGGCAGGCAGACACATAGGTGTTAACAGACTTGACATTGTGCTTTCTCTGTGACAGAGGCTGCTTACTACAATCAACAAGGTTTATTTTTATGTAACTAGTAGATTATTTACTTGTGTACACAAGGAAGATGAGTCTACTGCGCACGACACGATACTCCGGGCATGCATACTGTTTCAAGGTCCGCGAACCTATTCACTGCGCATGCGTCATGGGAGCAGCAAAGCACAGCTGTTGAAACCACTTTTTACCCCAACGCTGGGGGAAATTAGTGAAACGTTTGAACTCCGATTTCGCGGGCTTTTTTTCATGGCGTTTGTTTTTCAACTTAATAGGTTGAATTAGCATTTTTGATGATTTGTTTCGGTAAGTGCATACAGAAAGGTATCAGAATCTGCAAAGTTGTATTTTTTCGTTGCATGTGACCTTCAAATATTTAATCAGCCAAACACAAACTCTGACACTGAAGTGCAGCCAGGTGTTACTGACGTGAAGCGCATGTGATATAAAGCCAAAGTTGATTGCCAAAGGCAGATGACAATAAGGCCGAGCCGGACGACATAGGAATTCCTAACTTGACACACAGAAGGGAGCAAGCCACAAAGACATATTTTATGTCATTGGAAAGATCCCGAGGATATGTCTTTGTAGCTTGCTCCCTTCTGTGTGTCTAGTTAGGACTCGCTGGCCATTCCTGAGTTGTCCCGCCCGACCTTCAATAATTTGATGACATGAAAATATGGACCTGTACCTAAAAACCAGTCATTAATAGCAGCCATTCATCCAGGATGGTATGGCAACGAACTATCGAGGCAGCCGGTTTCTTTCAAACAGTGTATTTATAGTGCATTTTATATGGCACAACTTGTCAAGCACAGCGACTTGCACATATGCAAATTGTCTTTGTTAAGAATAATTCGTATACTACATAAACATGTGTCAAGAAATATACTGAGGTAAACAATTGATGGAACTCTGCTTGATGGCTGTGTTCCTTTATTTATCCTGAGATTTCCTCCCACAGCGATATTCAAAGATGGTGATGAAAACTGGGCAATGGAACAAATATATTAAATACACCGTTGAATTTTCCTCTGTTCATGTATTTGTTTTATCAGTATCTATTCAAGGCTAAGTCCCTGTACTGTGATATTCTAGAACTTTCACTGTCCATCGTCGACAGGTTTTTATAATGAACATATACTCCATTTCAGTGTTAAATGTTCTCGTCACGACATGGCTGAAATATTGCCGATGTGACGTGAAATATTAACTCACTCACTCACTAACTTCCTGTAGTCAAATTCCCAAAGCTACTTCTGGCTGTACCTCTTGCTCACCACGCACAGCATAAAGGCTGTCTAAAATGAAATATGCTTCAGCAACCTTTATCCGTCAGATTAAGTCTTTTTACATAAAGACTGAAAACACAACGAGTTTTCAACGGCGTTGTATCGAACTCAAATGGATATCGGATTCCAATCAATATCAGAAAAAACAAATTATCAAGATTATGTTTGCTTCAGACCACACAGTGAAGTATAACACACACATGTCAAGGTGTGGGTATGTTTGTGAATAATTACTACCCAGATAATAAACGAACTCATTTACCTGAATGGCCACCATCGCACCTCCAGCCACCACGGTGGACATGCTAACAATACTGTTTTATCAGTATGGTTGTATCGAGAAATGATAGAAACGTCATGTGTTACTTAAGGTCAATTCGGGTCCGTCATTGTGTATACAAGTGAACTTCTTTGAGTGCCATTTTGAAAGTTAGGAAGCACAACACTGATAAATTTATGGAAAACGAAATTATTATATTTTGTGAGCGCGGAGTTTTGCTATAGAGTATTGTACTGCTGTCTCGCGGAACAAATACCATTTACAAAACCATATTTTTAACAAATATTACTTGTATGTACGACGTAAAAATGCCCTGTCCTTTTAGCGTCACATTATGATAATAAACACGTTTTCATGCACCTAAATAATGCGGGCTACAGCAGCATATATATTATCGAATAATGTTTATTTTTTCTAAGCTCGTAAATAAATAGAAATGTATACATGCGCGCACACACGCACACACGCACACACACACACACACACAACACACACACACCAACACACACACACACACACACACCAACACACACACACACACACACACACACATACATACATACATACATACATACATACATACATACATACATACATACATACATACATACATACATACATACATACATACATACATTTTCAATTTATGCTCATGTCATGTTGAGCGCTCTGCCATGTCTCCCGGCACAAGTAACCAAGGCAGAACCACGGATTATAACGGCTTTTCGTTTGAGAAAATAACTGGATTCGTACCCGAGGCTTCAATTCGGACGATGGGAGGTACATTGAATAGATGACCTGCTGATCTGTGTTCATTAAATGTTGTCTTAACAACATCTTGACTGTATTCATGTAGTCTTCAGTATAATTGTGCAACACTTGAGGAGTTCCCAGAAACATGGCTCCACCTACCCATGCCTGGTTTCCTTTGATTATGCCTTCTGTTGTTTCTTTATCGTTAAAACCATACACACTGCTATAGGCGACTTTCCGTTTGTCCCACTGGTTGGGTATTTGAAGCTTGAACGTCGAGGTATCGTCAACAAGGCCGCGGAAGAGTACAATGTCCAACCAACAAAAATATTTGGTAGGAAACAGTTCTTCTAAGACATATGTGATAATCTAGTGTTTTACTGCCATCGTTGACAGATTTTACTCTCAATAATGGTTCCTTTTTCGTATGAATTGTTTTCGTCACAATGTGGCTGAGATATTGCCGATGTCACGTTAAATATTAACTCACGCACTCACTCCTGGTTGGGACAACAAATGATTATCATCATTATGCATAATATTTCATAACGTCGTGCGTGTATTTGACAGTGGATGAGTGGTGGCCTTAACTTGCGAAATTAGTGAGAGTGAGTGAGTGAGTGAGCGAGTACAGTTTCACGCCTCTTTCAGTTGAGGTGACGTAATTACTACAAAATGTATTCTCACGAAGTTTTACTCATTGACTGTCAAAAGTTCCATTTGTTGCACTGCATTTGATCCTAACATGTTACGTGCATTGATGTTTAGGATCACTCAATAATTTTCAAACTGCCACCATTTAGCTGGAATATTGCTGAGTGTGGTGTTAAACACCAAACACGCCAAACTAACTGGATCATCAGTGAGGTAAACATCTGGTGTCATGGAACTAGAGAGCTGTTTGAAAATGATGTGTCAACTGTGGAGACAAGGACAGAGATCGAGAATAGGTAGAATCATGTGTCTGTGTGTTATGAGTTTCTACTGTTCACACTGTGTTTATCTTGTAGGAGTGATCTTCCATGCGCACAGGCTATATACATTTTCAAGTGTCATTTCCAGCAATGCAGAATCACAGAACATTAGTGCTTGTTTACTAATCCAGAAAGCGATAGCACGACGCTAGAAAGCGATATGATTGGGCGAGAAAGTTATAGAGCCATAAAGCGATATGTGAAGGCGAGAAAACGATGGAGTGAGTAAGCGATATTTCCCCAATTCTGCATGACGTCTTGTCTGCGCATGACTTAAACCAAAAGGAGGCTTTGTCGCCATTTGCAAAATGGAAGACATCCTGAAAGATCTGAACTTAAGTTATTTGACAACAAACTTTATTGGCAACAAGGTGGGATTTAAAAAGTCATTACTATTTGTTGAGTGTATGTATTTGCACCTGTGGTGATCCGCTTTAGAATTTCTCTTGAGATACCCATGCTTGTTATGAAACACCATTCACGGAATCGGGTGATCAGGTACACTCACTTGGTTGACACGTGTCATCGTGTACCCAAATGCGAACATCGATGCTCAGGCTGTTCATTACTGGGTTGTCTGGTCCAGACTGCCGCAATATAGCTGTAATTCTGCTGAGTGCGGCCTCAAACATCAACCAACCAACGGATGCGTTCGAGTTATATATAGAAACGAATAATACATACTTTCAGAATTCAGTGATATTTTTGTCATTAACGTATTAACTTGTCCAATCAATAACTCAACTACAACTGCAGGTACGAAGTGTGACTGTTTTGAGATATCTGTTATCAGTATGTTACGTTAGTGTTACATGAGGAAATACCTTTAAGTATTTTCTGGATCAAGTTTTTGTGTAACTATAGGGAAGCACGACCATAAGGAAATGAGATTTTACCCCAGCAGCTCAAACAGTCAGCATGTCCATTACTCCCCTTGTCCCATCTTTCAAGTTCACACTATGCCTGTTTCCCCTACGGCGCAGATATATTTTTTTAAAGAACATGAGTGCGTGAGTTTAGTTTTACGCCGCACTCAGCAATATTCCAGCTATATGGCGGTGGTCTGTAATTAATCGAGTCTGGACCCGACAATCCAGTGATCAACAACATGAGCATCGATCTGCGCAATTGGCAACCGATGACATGTGTTAACCAAGTCAGTGAGCCTGACCACCCGATCCCGTTAGTCGCCTCATACGACAAGCATAGTCGCCTTTTATAGCAAGTATAGGTTGCTGAAGGCCTGTTCTACCCCTGCCCTTCACGGGTCACCTTCTTTTTTTAAAAAAGGCCTGAATAACATTATTGATATGGGAATAAGGAAAAAGAACCTAAATCACCAGCAACACGCGAAACGTTCCTGTTGATAGGTATGTGTTTAACGAGGACGTGGAAGGCGGTCCGCGGAGAAATAAACTAGCCCAAGTTTGCGTATAAATTGAACATGGCAAATTGTGTACAGTATATTGGGGGTTTAAAATCACAAACAGTTCACCTCTTGCTGATAAAAAATAAGAAGGTTAACAAATAAAAAAAACAGGTTTAACTCAAGGCTAAGTCTCTACTATATTCATGGTGTGGCTGTGAAACGTGCGGTTAGTGGCAGTCGTGAGCTAGACTGGGTGGTCTGGAGTTTACACAGTGATATGTAGCTCTAGTGATTTTTTTCAACGCTCTAACGTCAAATATGACGCCCGCGCACAGAATTTGGATCCATATCTGAAATAAAAAGTGAAGAAGTTTGTAAAATTAACGTAGTGTTAATTTATGTGTATACGTTTCTCAATATGTGCAGTTTCTCAATATGTTCAGTTTCTCAATATGTGTATAACTGATGAAAACAAATACTTCAACTTTAGGCACCCGTGGTGGGTGCTGGGTAACGCCAAGAGCTCGTCAACACCCCCTTTGTGGACACGGGGGCATATTTGGTCCACCAACCCGTTTGCCGTGGGTTGCGGCCCTGTGTCGGTGGAGGAAGGGATCCTGGTGGTTGAGGGCATAGGAGCAGAACCAGTATTCCTATTGCTCAGTACACCACTTTGGCCCTGACTTCACCTAGACAGGTGTTTGAAGAGGGCCCGGTTCAACCAATCGGCTGGTCATGCAAAGCCCTGTGCATGGATTATATGTAATTGCACAAAATTTGATTTGGAATTGTTTAAATGTTAGTCTTGGCGCCCTTTGTTCATAGAATATTATTTGACTTGTATTTTGTTTACATGAACTTTGCCTAGAGTCTTATGCCAAGACATGTGTGTGTTATACTTCACTGTGTGGTCTGAAGCAAACATAATCTTGATAATTTGTTTTTCTGATATCGATTGGAATCCGATATCCATTTGAGTTCGATACAACGCCGTTGAAAACTCGTTGTGTGTTTTCAGTCTTTGCATGCCCGGAGTATGGTGTCGTACACAAGTAAATAATCTACTCGTTACATAAAAAAAACCTTCTTGATTTTAGTAAGCAGCCTCTGTCACAGATAAAGCACAATGTCAAGTCTGTTAACACCTATGTGTCTGCCTGCCTGTCTGCTAACGACAATATGCAATACACAGCTTCAATCATCATAATTTTGTTCATTTATTTTTTTACAAGCAGCAATGTATACAAATAAGGCACAAGCCGACCGCGACACCTCCGACAACCAGCGCTGTGTCACGACCGATATGTTGGTCATTAGACGTGAGGGTGAGTAGCAGTCGGCTGTCCACAGGACTCCTTGGTTTAATCCTTGGCTCTGGTGGTGGCGCGACTACACCCGTTTGTCCCCTGGGGGTGTGGGGGAACCCCCCCTTCCCCACATTAACACCCAATTAACACCCAATTTGTGATCGGCTGTGGTTATTTTATTGATTCTCAGGCGCATGTCGTTCGGTGCCGTGTACAATCTAACACCGAACACGTAGTCGACCTTTGACCTGGCATATTGCAACGTGTCCTGATGTCGTTTTATAACGCTAGGTAGATCTACAGGTGATGCGATAGCATCCTTGATGTTTGCCACGAACTGCTTCTGCGCGTCGTAAAGCTGTTCCCTTACCTGAGATTGAGCCCTGAGTATAGCCTACACGTACGTTCTAATTGAATCGTTTAAACGGATAACACCAGCGTGTATCCTTTGGATGTATCAAGTATGAATTTTTTCCAATCATCACCTGCCCCTTGCTTAAACCGACGTGATCCGACTTGTAACCCCATTTTTTTTAACCACGTCGTAGCTGGCTTCCGCGAGAGACTGATTGTGAACGATAAGAATTCCTAATCCATGACTTGGCCAAGGTAAACGCCAGTCCGTCGTCGGATCAACACCGAATTCATTACAAACTCGTTCGTATGCACTTCTATCGTACGGGTTGTTTACTGCATTCCACGCCTTATCCTGGGGTATTGGTGCACTTATTTCTTTGAGAATACACCTGATATGGTAGTACACGCGAAATAAAAACACAGATTTACTCAGTTCATCACGTCTAGTGTCTTTCAGCGTCAAGTCACATCCAGTCGTCACACACCACACAGCGAAATTGATTCTGCCAGTTGTTAAACCATGCATGTACCGTTTTCACGCTTGTGACAGAAAACCCATAATGTTCAAACACATCCATGAATCAGGCTCTGGAATACGAACCACCCACATCAACCAAGATTTTCATGTGTGTGAAGTCGGAGACGTTTATGTTGTCGTTTTTGGGGTAACATATACTTCTGGTTTATGTATATTATTATTATATATAATGTATATTATATGTACAGTACTCTTCCTGATATAACGAACGGTGAGACCGTTCAACTTACACACGCCATTGATAACACGTCTGGCCAACTCGAAATAGCACTATGCGATATCACCTGCTACCCGGGATGGACAAATATCAACAAAAATAATAATAAGATGTTCGTCAATGGAATCAAGAACGTAACCGTCAACGATGAAATTTTCAAACCCTTGGGAGCTGAACTTAAAATAAATGACTCAAACGGAACAGTGGTGTTAGACATGTAACATGTAAAAAATACACTGAGACTCAGTCAACCGTTGGCGAAGATGTTAGGGATGCCAATAAGCGATATAAATCTCTAGTCTGTCTTCACTGGTACAAAAGTACCAGATCTAATTCCATACCACGAGTTATGCGTTCATCTCGACCAGCTCAGCACAACAGATAATATACAAAGAGAACGTACGTCCTTCCACGTTGTTGAGGGCTGTCCCAGTTAAAACAGAAAAATGCAATGAGGGTCGCACCGAGCCATTTTGATCGCCGTCACTATAAAAATTAACAAATGGTAATATTTCTGAATTAAACGTATCAATTTTAGATACAAAAAACAACATTGTAAATATAGGATACCTAAGCGTAACACTGCATATACAAAATGGCTAGTAATCAAGGGCCAGGAATGTGTGTTAATGTGTTAATACAAGTTTATCCGACCTAGGTGATACTAGAGGATTTGATGACACAGGAATAGATGGTAAAATATACGCTTTTAAGCTTATGAACTGCATTTACAAACGGGTTGAAGTTACATTAGTTAGTTACCTAGATACATTAGGATCTGACAGCAGCACACGATACGATATAGTTCGCAACGACGCAGATGAATGGAGAATACACCCATCGTTCGGTTGTAAACTGCGCGATTTATACATATGGAAATTAATTAAGCAACACCAAATTCAAAGACACATAAAAACTTAACAAAGTTTAACGAAGTAATTTTGATGATTGATTATTCAATTTTGATGTATTGACATACAGCATGAGCTTTTCATGGGTTGATATGACGCGCGTGAAGCTTGCACAGCGCACGTGCATTGCTTTAACCTCAACTTTCGAAAAATGCACTTTTTCTCTGGGGTGTTTACAAGCGCAGGTTGTCGATTGCATTCGGTTTTTCATTCATTTCAATGTCATGGCACGTAGGAAATTATCAGAGGCCACTCGTTGGCAAATAATCGGCATGAGGAATGCTGGTATGTCTCTAAGACAAATCGGGACTCAAATCGGACGACATCATTCCATAATTTCAAAACTTTTGAAAAAATACCGGGCCACTAATGAAGTTAAAGACCTGCCTAGACCAGGAAGACCCAGGAAGACCACAGTCCGGGAGGACAGAGCTTTACTGAGACTTGTACGGCGCAGGTCCTTCGACTCGAGCTCTCGGTTGAGACAGGAGTGGCTTCCAGGGAGACCCATCTCGAACAGGACTGTTCGGAATCGTCTGAAAGCTGCAGGATACCGGGCAAGGAGGCCAATCAAGCGACCCAGACTGTCTCCAGCCCATAAGGCAGCCCGACTGGCCTGGTGTAATGACCGTTTGCACTGGAACATTGCCTCTTGGAGGAAGGTCCATTTCTCAGATGAGAGCCGGTTCTTGCTGCACATGGTGGACGGTCGTACTCGGGTCTGGAGGCAGAGGAACACAGCAATGGCTCCACGGAACATCCAGGAGACTGTGGCCTTTGCGGGAGGTTCCGTTATGGTATGGGGGTGCATTTCCATGAACTGCAAGTTGGATATCATTACCATCCGTGGCAACCTTAACGGTGTTCGTTACCAACAGGAGGTTCTTGACAGGGCTGTGGTACCTCATTTTGAGAACCATCCTCTGGCAACGAGACCCATATTTATGGATTATAATTACAGGGCGCATGCTGTAAATGATTTTTTGCGGCAAAATGCAATTGACAGAATTCCATGGCCTGCCATGAGCCCTGACCTCAACCCCATTGAACATTTGTGGGACTTTATTGGCCGTCGTGTGAGGCAGAGAGACCCACCAGTCCATAATCTCAACGAATTGACGGCTGCCCTGCATGAGGAGTGGAACAGGATCCCCCAGAATCAGATCCGGAGACTCATCCAAGGAATGAGGAGGCGTCTGGAATCGGTGGTGCGTGCGCAGGGAGGACACACTAGATATTGATGAAAGTCGGTGTGCAGACTCTCAGATGACTGTTCTTTCTTTCCATGTGACATTTGTGTTAATACACCTGACAACAACGTCTGTGGATGAATAGTAAATTGTGTCCATTTTTTCATGAATTTAAGACAGTTTTAAGAATTTGGATTTCGTTGCAATAAAGCAAAGTCTTGATACTTTTTCCCTTTAAGTTGTTTGTCAGAGATCGTCTGTTGAATAAAAAAGTGTCAAACTATATCAACCCGGCATATTTTGATTGTCAGAACACTTCAAAGTTGCTCCAATAGAAAAAATTGGGGTGTTGCTTGATTAATTTCCAGGTGTATAGAAGACTTTGAATTGACAATATCTGTTGAGAGGAATAAACCCCAACATATAGTACTCAATAATGACACTAAGTGGTTGTTCTTACCAGCTCAAATCAACTGGCTTCTCAACATAACACTATTTTCTCCATACGTTTTCATAGAAAACAAAGATCACTACCTAAACAAAGTCGTAAACAATGGAATCGTGCACGTGGCTTCCGTCCCATCAGAACGCATTGTGATCATCACAGTAATCGCGAATAGACCAGTCTTTGTGCTGTCCTGTAAACCCTGAGGGAACGCGGTATTACAGTTGGTGTCTGAATTCGATGGTGTGACTACCCTCCTAGAAAGACTCGTGGATAGTACCACGCTGGCCATGCAAGTACTGAGAGGTGCAATACTGAGAGGTGTGTTTGACGCTGATTCTGAATGAACATGTGGTGCCTCATTTTGACAAGCACAATCTTGCAAGCCGACTTGTCTTCATGGCCGAGAATGCTAGACCTCATCGAGCCCATGCTGTTCACCAGTTTCCCAGGAACAGTGCCATAGACACGATACCATGGCCAACTCGAAGCCCTGACCTCAACCCCCTGGAGCATCTGTGGGACATTCTGGGCTGCCAGGTCAAGCAGAGAGAACCTCCAGTCAATTCTCTGAAGGAACTGTCCCAGGCTTTGGTAGAGGTGTAGACAGGATACCATTGAGGAGGATCCGGAGGCTCATTGAGAGCATGAGACGCCGTGCCAGAGTGACCATTATTGCCAGAGGTGGATACACAAGATATTGAAGCCATTTCTCTGTGTGAAACTGTCCCATATAAGGTTCAGTTTCTATGCACATTCGATGTCTTGTGTTCATTTAATAACTGTGGGTGGCAATACTTTTCAGGGTCTTGTTTTGGCTGGTATTGTTGCCTCAAACTCATGTATTACCGTTTTTTACAGGTGATTTGCCAATGAGAACTGAGAAAGATACCTAAAGATCACATATATCCCATTCAATGGTCTTTGAATACAATTTTCTTTCGCAGTCATTTTTATGTACCACGACTTTCTTAAAATGTGGGTGGTGCGTTACTTTTGATGAGGTGTATATAACCTGTGCGAATGGAAGGTCACTCCTACGAGATAAACACAGTGTGAACAGTAGAAACTCATAACACACAGATACATGATTCTGCCCATTCTAAAGCTTGTCCTTGTCTCCATAGTTGACACATCATTTTCAAACAGCTCTCTAGTTCCATGACACCAGATGTTTACCCCACTGATGATCCAGTTAGTTTGGCGTGTTTGGTGTTTAACGCCACACTCAGCAATATTCCAGCTAAATGGTGGCAGTTTGAAAATTATTGAGTGATCATAAACATCAATGCATGCAACATGTTAGGATCAAATGCAATGCAACAAATGGAACGTTTGAGAGTAAATGAGTAAAACGTTGTGAGAATACATTTTGCAGTAATTACGTCACCCCAAGTAAAAGAGGCCCTTCAGCTGCTGGCGATTGTACGAAAAGTTAGTCCTCGCAGGAGGACAATAATTTTACAATACTTCAACGCCCTTTGAGGGTACAGCCAACAACAATTCAAGTTACTAATCCAAACTACCAATCATTAAAATACATCTATTTACACAACATAATATTCAAAATTCAACCAAGAGATCAATTTTTAAAAAAAACAACCCCCAAAACAATAATTAAATGAAAATTAACGCTGGTAAAAAGATCCTTACTTGTTTTAACTGTAAAATACTTATCCCTAGTGATGGAGAATTCTACACAGTCAAGGAGATGAAAACGGCCGGGAGGGAGCTACGTTTTCCACCTGAATGCCGGCCGAAGAAAGAAAGGGTTTAATTCTGTGCCCTAGAGGTGTCGTACACTCCTCATAAAGTGGATTGAAGACACCGTTATAGGCAGGGTTAGATTCATTAGAGCATAATTTAGTAATATATTGTAAAGACAATTTTATACGGCGTTGTGTAAGAGATGATTCATCAGCCTCAACGTAGAGACTGTCAACAGGTGAGGTTCTTAAGGACCCAAGACAAAGTCTTAGACTTTGGTGATGGACAGAATCTAATAGTTTCAGGTTGCTTATGGAGGCTCCACCATAGACGATGGAAACATAGTCAAGTTTTGAGCGCACAAGTGATCTATATAAGTGGAGGAGGGTAGCTTGATCCCCTCCCCATTTTGAATTAGAAACGACTTTTAATAAATCCAGCGCCTTCGGGCATTTATTTTTTAGGGACTTGATATGGGGAGAAAAGTTAAATGTGACTCGAAAATCAGACCCAAGAACTTTGCCTCCTTAACGACTTTGTTGGGAGTGCTATTTAAAAACAATTCTGGGTCTTTATGCGGTTTGTATTTTCTACAGAAATGTATACAATTGGTTTTTGATTCAGAAATTTTGAAGCCGTTTTGAAGGCACCATTTGTTTATTTTGTTTAAGCACAACTGCAGTTGCTGTTCAATAGTATGCATATTTTTCCCACGACAAGAAATATTACAATTATCCACAAAAAGTGATCAATCGACTGATGAATAAACTGTTTATCTTGATACTAAAGAGTGTAAGAGACAAAATACTGCCTTGTGGAACACCCTGATCCTGATTATAATGGTCAGACAGGGTTGAACCCACTCGGACTTGAAATTGCCTGTCCTTTAAAAATTGTGATATAAAAAGAGGTAAACGACCCCTTAAACCAAAGTCATGTAAATCCTTCAAAATGCCATGTTTCCATGTGGTATCGTATGCTTTCTCGAGATCAAAGAAAATCGATACTGCATGTTGTTTATTTAATGGGGCATTTTAACAAAGGATTCTAGTCGTACCAGATGATCAGTGGTAGTACTGTTTTTCCTGAAACCACATTGAATATTTGTGATAAGGTTATTGGATTCAAGATACCAAACTAATCTATTATTCACCATACGTTCCATGGTTTTCCAGACACAACTAGTGGGAGATATTGGTCTGTAATTAGACAGATCTATGATGACTGCCAGGCTTTGGTATTGGGACTACAATGACATTACGCCACAAAGGAGGACATTTTCCAGACGTCCATACTTTATCAAATATATCTAAATTGTCATCAGACATGGTTCAGGCAAGTGGTTCAGGAGCTGATAATGAATATTGTCATCACCCGCTGCAGTGTCGTGAGCTTGCTCGAGAGCTGTATATAACTTGTATAATGAAAAGACTTCATTACAATCTTCACCATTATTGGAATCAAAATTAAGTCTTTTCTTTTCCTCTTGTTTCTGATATTTCTGAAACTCTGGGACATAATTCGCCGATGATGAATTTTTGGCAAGAGTTTCGCCGATTTTATTTTGCAATTTGAGTTTTATCAGAATTATCTGTATCTTTAAGATGGTGAACAGCTAATTTTGAACCTTTGCTTTTTATTCTCTGAACCATGTTCCACACCTTGGACATAAGCGTGCGTGAGTTAAGTTTGGAGACATAGTTCTCCCAAGAAAGTCGTTTATTTTGTTTGAAGGTACGACGTGCCTTCGCATTTAATATTTTAAATTTATTCAAGTTGTGGACAGTTTGATGGTGTCTATTAAACCATGGTTTTCGTACATGTGGAGTCGTAGAGGACTTAGGTATACTCTCATCAGCACTTTCATTTGGAATGTCAGAAAATGTCTGAATGGAATCAGATACATCATTGAAAGATTCTGGTCGTAGTTTCGAATTACACATAGTGGGATACAAGGACCAATTAGCCTTCGAAAAAATATATCTTGTAAATGATGGAGAATCAAATGGAGTTGTTTCTGAAAGTATTGTTGGGAAGTGGTCACTTCCGCAAAGATCATTGTGAACTTTCCATTCAAATTCATAAAACAGGTTAGAATCTGAAACCGACAGATCTAAAGAAGAATATGTGCCAGTGGCTGGACGCAGGCACGTACTTGAATCGTCATTAAATATGCACAGGTCGTTGTTAGAGATAAACGCAAATATTTTACCTTTGCCATTGGTGTGTGTACCTCCCCAGAGTGGGTTGTGGCTGTTTAAGTCAACCATAATAAAACAGGCCTTCGGTAGTTGATCATAGAGAGACTGAAGATCAGTCAGCTGAAGTGCTGACGAAGGTGAAATATACAGAGAGCATAATGTAAACGCAATACCAAGAGTGAGCCGTATTGCTACAGCTTGAAGATTAGTTTTGAGTGTAACAGTTCTGTGTATAATATCCTGTCGCACAAGGATAGAAGATCCTCCAGTGGCCCAATCACCTGGGGGAGAAAAAAAATGAGAGCCTTTGAATTGACGTAATGTAAAACTGTCCGTCTGTTTCAGATACGTTTCCTGCAAACAGAATGCTGATGGTGTTAAATACTGGACTAACAGCTGTACCTCACTGTTTTTGGAAATAAATCATCTTTTGGGTGGGATAAATGGGGATCGACCCCTCACCTTTTTCTGGAGGTTGGAGGTTGGAAGTTGGCAGTTTTCTGACACTTCCATGGCCTCAAGAGATCCCCAAGAGAGTTTTTAAATAGTTTTACAGCATTTTCTGAACCCTTCTGGGGTCTGCCACTGTTTTTTGAAGATTCTGCTCTGGAGTCAGTTTTACTTTGAACAATATTCTTCGAGTTTGTTTTTGATCGTGGTTTATGAGTTGACTGAGACAAATATTGTTCTCCAGATACAGATGAAGTCTGTCTACAGGAGTAGTATATACAATGGGGGTTTTAAAACACTTTCAAGAAAAGTCTCTACAAAGCCTTATTTACTAAATAAGGCTTTGGTTGGGCCCTTAGCTCTTGCTACTATTACCCCTACTACTTAACGTGTGTTGGAGGTAACACTGTGCCGTACGGTACGATCAATAATTCTTCTCTTACAAACCCCCTACCCGGCCCATCCCTCAAGTAGTACAAGTTAGGTTCGTCGGCTTTTATATCCACTTTATCTATGTTGTAAGTTTTGACTGACCATATAGGATCGGTGGCCCGCTTACGGCTATCACCCTTGTGTTCCCCTGGCTGGTATAGATACCTCACTAGGGCCCTATCTGGTATCTGTTTCTCCTTCCCACGCAATGGAGCGGCCGACTCTGCAACTATTGATTTTAGTTTGATAGCGTCTGCCGGTTTCTTACCGGTGAGACGGGTGACTTCATGGTTGATTGCCGACACCACCTTGGGTAACCTCGTGACCCATTCAGTCGATCGTTTTCCAGGGGTGACCATCTCCCTAACATACTGATGGCCGAACAAGCGCTCAGCCAAAGTCCTATTAAATCTCTCAACTATGGCTTGGCTGCGATGGGCTCCGGCCGTGCCACGCCTGACCTTTGTATCGTGTTTGGCTAGCAGTTGTGACACGGCACCCATGAACTCCCGTCCGGGGTCAACTTGCAGCTCTGTTGGCCACGTCAGCGGACTGCGTTTGTATATGCGTTCGAATCCTCTGGCTACCTGGGCCGAATCTTTCGTGGTCAAGGGTTCGGCTTCCTTGTAACGACTGGCTACGTCCACGGTTAAGGCATACTTGTACCTCTTGTCGTGGGGTAGGAACAGTAGGTCTGCCTGGTGAACGCTATTAGGTATGTTAATACCGAACCTCCTTCTAGGCACGTAGCGTGGTGCCGGCAAATAGATCTGCCACAGGGCTTGTTTTTCAAGCCACGCTTTGGCTTCCTCCGTGGGTACTCGCGCTATTTTAGCTAGCTTATCTACTGCGCTAGCTCCTTTCCAGTACCCACGCGGGCTGTAGTAAATAGCCTCAAATTTTTTCATGTCCATACGCGTATGTGTTTATCCCATCAATAGCTATCCAACGTTTCGTGTCCATAGGCGACAGGGACGTCTTGTTTATAGTCAGTCCGTATATCTTATGTCCATCAGTTCTAAGTGTGTTCATTTTATGCCTAAAGGTACGGGTCTTGAACGGGGCTTCCTTGAATCTGGCGTGTTTGATGTGTTGTTTCACCACATATTTCTTAACCCCCTTAGCCTTCCGGATCTCACTATTGTCGGCTTTCAGTATGGAGTACATCTTAGGTCTCAAACCTATGTACTCGGCTATGGGCGTGCCAGCACACTCGTCCTTCATCTTACCGAATCACCGTTAAGTGGTGAGTCACACACGTGACAGTTAGTGCTACTAGCGTGAGCTAGCCTGTCGACTCGGGTCATACACATGGGAGCGATTCTATACAATGCATTCCTAATAATTTTTTCTTCCTCCTGCAAACACTTTAGAAACCTTTCAGCCGCGTCAGGGCCCCTATACACTACCGGAGCTTTCGTTTCCCCGTCACAACGGACGACAATGTATCCAAACCCACAGGCTTTATGATGTTGTGTTTTGTGGGTGATGGGAACCTCGCCGGCGGCACCACTGGGGGTATCCCCCACCACCACCAAGGCTTCGAAGTCGGCGTATATGATATAAGGCACAGACATTTGGTTCTTGTGGTTACTGAATTTTAGGATATTATCACCTTCCTTAGGCATGTCGACTCGTATGGCCGTCTGCCCCACACCTTGACAATCATCCCGGTGGGATTCTAATAAATCAGCTCGGGTGAAGCCATGTAGGCATCGTTCACAGAAGTGGGTCTTTTCTCTGTGTGCCGATTGGTCATACAACAGCCTGCTAAAGTGTTTTATCCATGTGTAGTGATACTTGTCACCTCGCTGGATCATGAATATATTGATAACTTGGCGATCCTTCACCGGGCTGACCCTGTGTACTATTGTTGTGTTACCTTCGTGCCCAAAGACATTTATAGCCAGATTATTCTGTTTTTCTACTTTAGTGATCTGGGATATGGGGGTGGGTTCATCTATACCATCCCAGTTGAGCCCATCTTCCTGAGGATAATTAGAAGACCTGTTCGGATTAGTGTCAGCTGGAAATAAGGCTGACCTGATAGCTAACCTCAGGCAATCGTTTCCTCTATTCTTAACGTTTACTATGGCATGTTTGTTCCTATAGTAGGGGGGCAAGGCTAGGTATGATCCGCCTCTGAACGGCACGTAGTTAGCTATGTCTAGATAGACATTATCGATTTTATCTACAGCCCACCCGGACCCCAAGTGTGTGTAGCGTTCTAGGTATTCTCGTATCTGCTGAAAACTGGTATCGATTGATGTGTCAATGGTCTCTGTATGTGTGACGACCTCTTGTTTACCTCGGAAGTAAGGCTGAACATACTCAGTGGCCCCTGTGGGGCCCCCAACCTGCTTATCGAGCGACATTTTCACTGTGATCTGAAACTTGATACTTCCTAGGTTATTTAGTTCCTGGTTGACCTTATCGGCTATCAGAGGCTTGATATCTGTAATGTCTATGTTTCTATCAACGTGCATGCGCCAACCTCTCAAATAGTTGCCTACAGCGCGCTCAGTGCGCACGAACTGTAGGTCAATAGCTCTATTCTGTCGTAATAATTCTACAAGCTGTGGTTTTCTCATACGGGAATACCCGCCTAAACCCAAATCGTGTGCCTCGGCTTTCAGTTGTTTTACAGTGGGAACGGGGGTATGTGATAACAATTCGACTAACCCGGCTCTCCCCAGGTTTGAATAACCCGTGTATCCAAGCTGTTTTGCTTGAGCTTTTAATTGTTTTACCGTAGGAGGGGCTTCTAAACCTAGTAATCTCAACAATGCTGACTTCCGCATTCGAGAATACCCGATCACACCTCTCTGTTTTGCGACCCGCTTAAGCTCGCGTACAGTAGTCATAGTGTTTACACCTAACATAACCAATGTCTAATTGGGTCACAGTAAAGGGAGGTAACCCTTGATAAAAAATATGTGGCTGTTTCCTTGTGCATGAGTAAAACATTTATTTGGAGTCTATCTTGAGCAGTCGCCTACGTTCTTTTATGTAGTCCTTTTTATTCTCGTAGATGAGTTGATGCCTGACTACGTTCGCTCCGTGAGCTTTACATAGACAGTAGTGTCCTTTAACCCCGATACCACACACAGAACACGTGTAGTTAGGACTTCCCATATGGAAACAACAGAACCCCTGATTCCTGCATTTCCTACCACAGGCCTCGGTCTTCCCCATAAGTATGTATTCGCATCGGTATGGAGCGGGTCTCATGTTTACTTATATAGGTATTTAATTTAATTGCTTCGCAACCAACGCAGTAGCTGCTATACCCAACACTATGAAGCCCAGTTCACGATTCATTTGTCCCTTGGATGGTGTGTAGTACTGAGCGAGTGTGGGTTTATTGAGCGGTTCCAATCGTTTACCAGTTAGTAGGTAGTATTCTTTCATTGCTTCATCGACATCGTTGAATGTTTGAACGGCATGGTTTTCACGCTGGAGTTGTTCGTTAATAAAATCGATCCTCTGGAGGCGTTTTTAAGCGTACTCGGCCTGTGCCTTTTGCAAGTTCTCAGTAGCGAGATCGTGCCGCTTCCTTTCTTCCTGTATTTCAGCCGCGTGGTCATCTCGTAGTTTCGAGAAGAGGAAATTACTCCCGGAAAATGCCAGGGCATTCACTAACGCCCCACCGACCATCATAACTATCGTGTCCATCCTATATTTATTTCATTATATTATCAGGTATTATCCCTTGTTTTACTAGGATGTCTTTTGTGGCCATCGCCATACCAAGGTTCATTATCAGCATACCCATATCCTGCAGGTTGAAATCTAGCTTGATAGTTGGTTGCTTAAGCACCATTTTAGTCAACCGAGCGTACCCTACGGCTAGACTGGCGACCACTGTGGCGTGGTATGCGTCGTTGACGAACGTTTTCCCCTCAGACATTATGTATATATAAAAATATTTAAATTATAACATGATATGCGGGTCGACAGTGGGGGTTACCACCTCACTGTTGGGGGGTACCACCTCACTGTGGGAGGGTACTCCCACGTATAACCATGTTATAACCACGGCAGCACCTACAGCCAACAACAGTCGGGGTTGATAATTTTATGTTGGTTACACCACCGTTTTTTACCGGCAGCTACTCTCTTAGGATTCTTCTGCCTGGTTACTGTTTCCCTGGTCTCCACCGTCACCTCGGGAGGGGTTTCCCTCACTGGTTCCTGTGTCACTTCCGTCACCTCGGGAGCAGCATCCATCTATACTATTATTATTATTTTTTCTCTCAAATTGACAATGCTTTGCCGTGATAATCGCCGCCGTCACTGGAGCCAACAACATACCATATTTGTGGTACAGCCCGCAGCTGATAGAACTCATGGCGTGTTCGATAAAAGGGTCTTTCTCGAGGTCCTCCCACAGGTAAAGTCGGCGCTCTGGTGGAATGGGAAGGAAGTATGATACAATACCGGTGTATATCTGGGTCATAGCCGATCCTATTGTCTTTGTCATTTCTGCTCCGAGCCGGGACTCGTATCTAGCGTACAGCTTATCGATTTCTTCGGCTGACATTTTGTGAATTTTATCCGGAGTGTAGTCTCCAAAGTAATGTTTGGCTTTGCCGCCAACAGCCAACGCCACCAGTTTCTCTCGCTTATCATCAGTGGGGGAACCCTCCACCAACAATTCTTCGAGCAATTCCTCACACTCCATCTTATAATATAACAAGTAAGATTTAGTTTTAACTATATAATACCCAATGCAGACAAAACACAGAGAAATGAAGGTTAAGATGCACACGACAAACACTTCAAATATCATAGCTATACTTAGCATTTGCTTAGCTTTTGCTTAGCTTTGCTTAGCTTTGCTTAGCTTTGCTTAGCTTTAGCACACCCTATATGCTACTGGTTGGTCGGTCTTGAGCACGAGCTTAGCGTGTTTAGTTTCAGCGAGCTGTTTCTTCACCCGTTCCCGTTCTAATTTGCTCATCACATCGTTCTCTCTCAAACACTCCTCGAACGAATCCCTGTCCTTGCAGTGAAATAAGGCCACCCATCGCGTCTGCTCCCTGAGGTCTTTCAACACCGAGTAGAACTTCTGCGTTAGCACCCAGACGCTGTGATTTGCATGCCGGCCGGAGAAGGCCAGGTACGATAGCATGTCTCTCTTTTTTGTTATCTCGCGATTAGCGCTGCAGTCGTCCAGTATGAACAGCGTCGGTTCCCCTTTAAATTTCTCGTGAAGAGCTTTCAACCAGTCCTGCAGGCAGGTGTACGTCTGGGTCCGTCATCACCCAAGGTCGCGCGTACGTTTTATTCATGCTCAGAGTAGGGCACATGATAACGATGTTATCGAACACATCCTTGTAGTAACCCTCCAACATATCCAACACGAAAACGGTCTTCCCACGGCCAGTCTGCCCGCACACTATGGCGCAGTGTGGGTCAGTGGGGAGGTCAATAGATGGCTTGCACGAATCTCCCATTGTCTATATTAAGTTGCGCGTCCATAATAACGTACAGATATAATTTCAACTTACCAGCGGGTTGAGCCTTCTTAGTAATCTGGATGGTTATCCCTTCGCTGCCGTTATCTATACGGCGCCCGCTACCGTGCAGTTTATCATCATCCGTGGATCGCATGTCCAACCATAGGGCGTACTTGGTGGTCAGGTATTCACCGATCTGCACGGAGCCGAGGTCCAGGTCCTTTGTTATGTAATCCCCCACTGGTAGCTTTTTTATCTCATCCCACTGCTGGTGTGGTCTCATACCATGACTGAACAGCTGGTTGGGCACGCCCTCGATGGTCACTTCCACCTTTTCAATCTCGGGGTTGAAAAACTTCTCGCTGTCCCTCCGGAATGGCTCGTAATCCTCCACGGGGACGACCAGGATACCTTTCATCAATCGCGCCGGCACGTTCAGGTTGATATTCCACACAGTGTCGCTCTTATCTCGCACGACTGATCTATGCCTCAGTACGCGATCGTACAGGATAGCCATCTTCCCAGAGTACTGGCTTCGAACCTGCCTTTCCAGCTCCGGGCTAGTGACCATGTCGAACTCCAGAGAGATGTTGTTTATAGCATAACTGGCCTCATCACCGTTCGGCGTACGCACTACTTTGCTATAGTCGTTAAACGTGAGCTCGTATTCGAGCCTATCACCCAGTGCGGCCTGGTAAAACGGCGCGTGTCCCGTGAGCAACTCGAAGTCGAGCGGCACGCAGAATCGATTCCCGTATGCTCGAGCGATGGCCTTTTCACCGTCCGATAGCTTGTCTAGCTGGTCTGGCGTGAAGGCATACCCTATGCGCGACCGGGTTGATTTGCTGATGCCCTGGTACACATCATTGACTCGTTCTCCCTCGCTTTTCCAGAGATCCCCGTAGCAGTGAAACACGTCGCTGTCGTCGATACTCAGCACCTCGTTACCGCTGATCTTGACGGTCGTTTTCTTGATGATAGCTCGACCCACGTTCCGCACTAGCTCGCGTTTGTCGTTGTCGGAGGTCAACGTAATATTGAACGCCAGTCGAACAGTGCCTGGTACAATGAGGTCATTCTCACCAAGGTTTGGAAATCTAACCAGCAGAGTTTGATTCTGGTCTATCTTGCTGGGATTGTTGGTGATGGTCACCGACTGGCGCACGGCTCTGGCTCCTAATGGCTCTCTCAATCTTCTGAAAGGATCTAATTTTCTGCCGTACATTGTTATATATAAATGAAATATATTTTTAATACTAAATAATGGATGAAGACATACCTATGGATGATATGTGGGACGATAGTGCCCAGGGATTCAATGATGACCAGGAGACCTCATTCTCGCAAGGTGACTCACTCATGGAGGGCGCCGTCGACGATTATTACAACGCAGTTGAAAATAAATCCAAACTCAAGCCGTTGGGAAGGAACTATTCCAGGTTTACCCTCGATAGCAATGGCACGCTGCGTTTGAAGGCTCACCCGGAGATCGATCTAGTGCATAAACGCACGAGAGAACCGCTTGCTTTATCAACACTGAGCAGTCGACATGGGAGTAACTTTGTCCGCGATGAACTAGGCTTCATAGATTACGGTGGCGCGCGACCTAAGCAGTATCCTCCGAACTTAGTTCAAAGTCTGGAAGGCATCAGGGACGCCACATCGGATCAAAACATGACTTATGATATTGAAAAGGTGTTGGCCGACTACAAGAACAAGCCCTTCCCGGGTCTCGAAATTACCTTTCGGGAACTGAAGGGGTTGGACCTGTTGATGCAAACCATTCGTGGTCAGCTCTGGAAAAGCACGGCCAAAATGAGAGAGATAGACGACCACATCGCCTATGAAAAGGAAAAACTCGGTGAAACTGAGGACGAGTCTATGAAAGCCACCATCGAGGAACGAATACGTAATTTGGAAGATGAAAGGCAGACCTGGTTGGAGACAGCGTCCGGCTACAAAGAAAAGCTTAGATCCCAGACCAACCATGTGCGGGAAACCATCAATCAAGTCCTCCACGGAGACACCACGTTAGCAGACAGGATTCGGATATTGTTCCGGGAGCAAGGGATCACCATCGCCAGCATTCTGACTGCATTGGGTTTCATCATATCAACCCTGGTGGTGTCACTGACAGGGCCTGCCGGCGGCGGGGTACTCCCACACCTGCCGGCGGCGGTGGGGTTAAAGACTGGATAAAAAAACTCGGGGAACACTTAGCTAAACTGGCTGGTAAAGCCGCCGAAGCCCTTCCCGGCATCCTGGGTAGCATCGTCTCGTGGTTGTTGGGCGCTCTGGCTAAAACTGCCATGTCGCTCAGTCAAAACATGTGGGCAGCCATCGTCGCCGTGGCGGGTCTGGTGTACGTAGCGGCTAAGAAATTTTTAACCAAATAAGTCCCAAAGCTACCCCACCAACCACCAGGGCCGTTTTATTATCAATATGATTGGAGGCCTGAATATAGGGGTGTGTGGGGGGTACCCCCACATGAACTTTAGACTCAAGGGGTGGCGCCACTATACCCGTTTCACGTGGTGGGATGTGTGGGATATAGGGGGTGTTAATATCGGGGTTGATACCCAACTTTTGATCCGCCGTGGCTATGACTATTTTGTTGTTATAACCCACCACTTTTTTTACTCTCAGTTGCATATCACTCGGAGCCATGTACAGCCCCACGCCGAACACGTAATTGACTTTCGATCTGGCGTATTCTAACACGTTTTGGTAACGGTCGATGGCCCGCGGGAGATCAACTGGAGAATTGATAGCATCCTCAACGTTGGAAACGAACTGTTTCTGAGCCTCGTAAGCAGTTCCCTTACCGAGGATGTTGGAACGCGTCATCGACTGCGCACCCAACAGCGCCCACACGTACGTTCGAATCGAGTCGTTCAAGCGTATTGTACCAGCACGAGTGAATTCTTTCGATGTTTTTGAGATCATTTTAGTCCAGGCTGTGGCTGCATCAGGATTGGTTTGCTTTATACAGCTGACATGGATCTTTTCATTCGTATGGGGCCTGTAAATGTATGACGGTTTGGGTTGTATGAACCATCTTTAGAACCGGCCTGATATGTTCCGGACCTGTAGAAGTACACGAGAACTATACCGAGACCATGGTTCACACCAGGAAGGCGAAAGTCTTTATTCGTTGGAATCTCAAACTCCCCACAAACACGTTCATAAGCGCGTTTATCATAGGGGTTATTCGTCATACTCCACGCTTTATCTTGGGGAAGAGGAGCACTTATTTCCTTCAATATTCGTCTCGTTTGATAATAAATATGAAACAAAATGACTGCCTTACTCAGTTCGTCTATACCGTAGTCTAGTGTCACACCCGACCCTGTCGTCGCACACCACACAGCAAAGTTGAGTTGGTTCTGTCAAAACTGCATTGGGTTTTGATTCCAGTTTACCACCGCCTGCGCGTTATTAACGGTCATGATATAGTTTTCAAAGATATTAATAAAGGTTGCTTTAAACCCCGTACTACCTACCACCACGATTTTCAAGTGTGCTAAGTCCATATTATAATATATAAATTATATATTATAATATGTACATAACACTTCCAGGAATAACGAGCGGTGAGGCCGTTCAGCTGACGCACGCGATCGATAATACGTCAGGCCAACTCGATGTCACACTCTGCGATATCACCTACCTACCGCAATGGACTAACATCAACGCCAGCAACAATAAGCTGTTCGTCAGTGGAACTCGCAGTCAGATAACTGACGGCTACTACAGCGTGTGCTCTCTAAACGACGAGGTCTTCAAACCCCTGGGAGCCGAACTCAAGATGAACGACTCAAACGGCACAGTGGTGTTAATCAACAACGGTCGAACCTCCTTGAGGCTCGGCCGACCATTAGCGAGGATACTTGGTATGTCTCCTGACGAGATAAAACCAACAACAACCGTCACAGGCACGAAGTTACCCGACCTAGTATCGTACCGAGAGCTGTACATTCATCTCGGTCAGGTGAGCACAACGTACAACATTCAAGGAGGTCACCCTTCCACTATACTGAGAGCAGTGCCGGTGAAAACTGAGAAATACAACGACGGTAGAACCGAGTCGTTTTCACCACGGCAGTATAAGAGATTAACCCAGGGCAACATACCTGAGCTGATAATATCGGTGTTAGATATAAATCATAATCCTGTAAATATAGGATACCTCAGCTTAACGCTTCATGTAAAATGACCAGCGCACAAGGGCCCGGAGTGAAAAAATGCGTTAATATCGGGATCTCCGACCTCGGAGACACGCGCGGTGTCGACGCTCCCGGAGTAGATGGTAAATCGTACGCCTTGCAACTGAAAAACAACATTTACAAACGCGTTGAAGTCCCCTCCGGTGGAACCCTAAGTGATATAGTAGATACCACAAGAGCAAAAATCAACACTAAGTACGCCCTTGTCAACACCGGTAATAACTGGATAATATACCCATTCGGGGGTAAACTGTTCGACTTGTTGAGAGCACTACCGTCGCCCGAAACAAGCCATATATGCTCGTCTTCACCGAAGATGACAAGTGGGTGTTGTTACCCGATAACGACTGGTTTCTCAATATTAGGCTCGGCTCCCCCTACGTGTTCACGGATAACAAAGACAACCACCTAAACAAAGTCGTGAACAATGGAACCCTGCTCGTGGCTTACGTCCCAACTCAGAGACGTAGCGTAGTCGTCAGCCCACTCAACACTATGGCAGCCCACATGCTATCGAGTAAACCGGCCATACCAAACGTGACATTACAGTTGGTGTCTGAATTCGAAGGCGTGGTCAGTATACTAGAGAGTCTACCGGCAAACTCAACACTGATCATCAAAGTCTACCTAGGGGAACCATCGGGGAATGATGTCGAGATCGTGAAGGGGATCAAACTCGGGTGGGGGAAACGACACCAGTATCAAGTTTGCAACGTTTACGTGCGGGGGGGTGTCGGCTCCAACACCAGTCTGCAGGGGGTCAACGTGATCGTGGAAAACAAGATATCACTAACCAAGATCTTCCTGCCTGACAACATACACTTCATGGGTATGAAGTTCACCCCTGAATTATTATCAGAAAACCAGTTGGAAATTATATCGTAATAGTATAATAATGACCAGTCATCGTCCCAACACTACACTTAACGACCTAGGAGATACGGAGGGATTCGATCAGCCTGGTGAGGAAGATGAATTATATATCCTGCACTTCAAAGACAACGTGTACAGACGGGTGTCGTTATCAGATTTTAAAGAGCCCAAATGGCTGATCAACTTAACACTCACCTCACCTTATATCACATTAGGCGCAGATATATGGATCACTAAGATTAGGAACAACGGTATCTGGATCGGGGATTTCATTCCGGAGAGTGAATTACGCATAATAACTATTGGTATCGAAAAACATAGGTTAAAGTCTATAAAAAAAAATAAATTAACATTTAGCAATAATCCTTTTAGCATATATCTTGATAGAATATTAGTCCCTTTCACACTCATCATAGAAGTCTTCTTTGGTTTAGACAATGAAAACACCTCAAGAGTACACCAATTTTTACCCCGGGTGTCAATACACTGGTTTGACGAACACCAAGACCAATATTGTCGTATTGTTATACAACAAGATACCCCCGCGGGTCCTATAAACCGCTTAATAAGCTTCAGTGGGGTTTTTATTACAACAGGAAATTCTATTAGACTCTCACCTATTACCCTGACTAATAATCTAGATCTTGTAGACTTCAAATTCATTAATAGACTTTTAACTGAAACCTAATTAAAATATCTTTCAAAATATATATTATAGGATGGGTCTGTACCCAGTCGTAGAGGAAGTAGCGAAGACGCTGGAAACCGTAGATGGGTTCCGCTTGAGGCAGTTATGTGATGTGAAACGCCAACTAGAACAAGACCGTGACACGCAGAAAGCACTATGTAAAAAGTACCATAGAGCTTTCAATATCGTGGACGGGGCTGACACTACCCTTATGGTAACCAGCATGGGACTAGGGGCGGCAGGCGTTGGGTTGTTAGCTACCATCGTGGCCGCACCTATAGTGCTAGGTATTGAAATAACAGCTGGGGTGGCAGGGTTGGCAGGGTTGGCGCTTAAGTTAGTATCACGCAGACTGCATCGTAAGGCATTGAAACACGACGAGATCAGGGTTCTGGCCGAAGCAAAGCTCAACACAGTGAGTGAGCGTATTTCCACGGCACTCTCTGATAGTAAGATCTCAGAAGAGGAGTTTCGTTCAATCCTCTCTGAACTCACAAAATATAACGGAATGAAACAAGATATTCGGTCCAAGTCTCGTAAGTCTGCTATCAGTGAGGACGAGAAAAAAAAGTACATAGAACAGGGGATACAAAAAGCCCAGCAAGCCTTTATTACGAACACCAAAGTGATCGTAGGCGGTTCACGTTAAACTGTTTCATCGATATAAACGTGACATAGGCACAGTGTTACCTTCAACACACGTTAAGTAGTAGGGGTAATAGTAGCAAGAGCTAAGGGCCCAACCAAAGCCTTATTTAGTAAATAAGGCTTTGTAGAGACTTTTCTTGAAAGTGTTTTAAAACCCCCATTGTATATACTACTACAGGACTGTGACGCGACTTTAGATACCTGATACTGATACTGAGTGTTGACAGAAGATGTCAAGGTTTGAGTAGACTGTTCGGGTGCAACAAACTGAACATTATTTGTTTTAACCCACGTCAAATCTGTTCGACAATGTATCGACAAGGTAGTCACTTTTGACATATATTCAGGAGTTCTGACAACTGATGCATATGATTCAGTGTGTGCTGCAGATGCGTCAGAAAAGCTGATGTTCTGAGTGAATTTAATTTTATTGATTTCCATTTGTTTTTTCCAGACTGGACACTCTTTGGCGAAAGGCGAATGATTTCCCGAACAATTTGTACACTTTTTATGGTCACTGTTAGAGCCTTCTGTGACATGAATAGTCTCACTATAGTGGGCGCATGTTATGGGCTTGGTACAAGTGTTAACACCATGCCCATACCTTTGACATCTAAAACATCTCAAAGTATTTCAGATGTGCACGTCAGCTGAAATACTACAGTAACCTGCTTTAACAGACTTCGGATGAATCGGCGATGAGAAGGAGAACAGGTAAGTAGTTGTTTGGACCGTTTCATTGTTTCTGGGGATAGCGAATCTTTAAACATAAATCACTCCCTGGTTTTTCATCTCAGAAACAATATCTAACTCTGACATATCAGCAAACAATCCATCTCTGTCTCTGATTATGCCTTTACTTGTATTCAGAGTCCTGTGGGCAGTGATAGACACGGGAATTCCAACAAATACTTCTGTTGACATCAGGTTCTTTGCCTGCTGTTTTCTGCTGCATTCAACCAGCAGAGAGCCTGAACGCAATGTTGTTTTTTTTTATCTCACCTGCAATGCCATGTATACCCTTGGAAATAGCAAAAGGGTTAAGTTTGAGTGGTGTCTTGTCTACAGTTTCTATAACTAAAAATCGTGGCCAACAGTCGATGGAGCTGGAAGGTCGCAGGTCGTCATTATCGTTGTCAAGTTGACGTTTACTGCGTTTTTGTTTTTTTTTGGGGGGGCGGGGGGGATTGGTAATCCATAGGTAGTATATATGTTTCATCATCCGAGCTCCCCACCCACCACGGAGTATCACAAAGGAGAAAGCTAAACACAAGCTGGTCTCCGACTTGCAGCACCAAGGGTACTCGGATGATATACTCCAGCAGAAAAACCAAAAGATTAATTCTTCCACCAGATTGGCCCATGAGCCACCGCCTTCTGGGCATAAGACTTTAGGCAAAGTTCATGTAAACAAAATTCAAGTCAAATAACATTCTATGAACAAAGGGCGCCAAGACTAACATTTAAACAATTTAAACATGATCTGCTGACTGGTTGAACCGGGCCCATTCAACCACCCGTCTAGGTGACGTCGGGGCCAAAGTGGTGTACTGAGCATAAGGAACACTGGTTCCTCCACCGAAACAGGGCCGCATCCCACGACAAACGGGTCGGTGGACCAAATATCTCCCCGGGTCCACAACGGGAGTGTTGGCGAGCTCTTGGCGTTACCCAGCACCCACCACGAAGAGGTGGCTCGCCACGGATGCGTTATCAATAAGTAATTGTTTAAGATGATGGACACTAGATTTAGTACCTTTACCTTTCATTTTGGACATCGGTGTCCGAGAATTTATTTTGAATACATAATTTTGCCATGATTGGCGTTTGTTCTGTTTAAAAGCACGCCGCGCTTTAGCATTTAAAATTTTAAAATTATTTGATTTATGCACCATAGGATGGCGACGGAAATAATGTTCTGCTTTTTTCCTTGCCTTCCTAGGTTGTTTGCATTCATCACTGAACCATGGTTTTCGAATATGTGGAACTGCAGAGGAATTTGGTATACACTCATCAGCTATGGAATTCACTTCATCAGAAAAAACATTTCATAGCATCAGGGACGTCAATAAAACGTTCAGGTTTACGTTTTTCAACACACAGTGTTTCATATAAAGTCATATAAAGTTAGCGTTTTTAAAATTTCGCCTTGGTGATGAAGGAACATCTGATGGAGTTACAGCTTTTAGTATAGTAGGAAAATGGTCACTTCCACAGAGGTCATCGTGGACTGACCATTCGAATTCATTTAGTAGCTCTGAATTTGTGAGTGACAAGTCGAGAGCAGAATATATCCGTATACCAGGGTGTAAATATGTGCTGGAGCCATTATTATAAATACATAAATCATTGTCAGAATAAAAGTCCTCCAACAGTTTACCTTTAGTGTTTATATTTTCACTACCCCGGAGTGGGTTGTGCCCATTTAAATCTCCCATCCATAATACAGGGCTTCGTGAGTTGGTCATATAGAGCTTGAAGATCAGTTTTGGCAAACGTCGAAGAAGGGGAAATATAGAGAGAGCTACATGTAAAGTAATTATCACTGCAACAGCTTGCATATTAGTAATAAGTGGAACAGGGCTTTGAATGACGTTTTGTCTGACTAGAATGGATGATCCACCAGTGGCCCTATCACCCGGAGGTGAAAAACGATGATATGCATTAAAATGACGAAGGTCAAATGCATCTGTTTGTTTTGAATAAGTCTCTTGGAGACATAACGCTGCAGGTGTAAAATCTTGGACTACTACCTGTAATTCATGTACATTAGTCCTGAATCCTCTGCAGTTCCACTGTACAATATTATTGGAATAAACTTATAGTCTATCTTTTGGGGAGATTTATTGGGGTTCTACCCCGCACTCTTTTGGATGGCGACAAGCCCATGTCTTCAAGAGACCCATATTTATTAAAGAATTGAATTTTACTTTGTGACCCTTTGAGCCCCGCCACTTTGTTGTTTTGAAGCATCAGGCTTAGGCTTAGGCTTACTTTTCACAGTTTGCTGACTATCGGCTTTCGATTGAGACTTTGAGTGTGACTGAGATGATGATGATCAGAAGACGAATTTGAGGTACTAGGAAGTGAGTCCTCGGTCTGAGATGATATAGCAGGGTACAAAAGCTGTGGAGAATCGCAATTTACCCAAGTCAAGGTAGTCTGGCAGCCTGTGGATGATTTTGTTATTTCAGAGGTAGACTCCGATGATGTTTTTGTTACTGTAGCATAACTTTCTGTAAGATCGGACCTCTTTACCATTTTTTTTGTCTCAGAAAAGGTGATATTTTGAGTAAACTTTCTCCTGTTTATCTCCATTTGCTCTTTCCAAATTGGACACTGTTTAGAAAATGAGGAATGGTCGCCTGAGCAGTTGGTGCATTTGTTTAAATCACTGTCACAATCTTCTGTTGTCTGTGTTTTCTCACCACAGTGAGCACGCACAACAGACAATGTGCAAGTATTTACAACGTGTCCATATTTCTGCCATTGAAAACACCTGAGCGGGTTGGGGATGTAGGTATCAACTTGTATGTTACAATAGCCTGCCTTCACTGATTTAGGAGCATTTGGACATGAAAAGGTAAACAGATACGTATTTGTTTGGAATGCATGTTTCATTGTGTTTTCGGGTTGAAAAGCGCTTTACATACAGCACACCTTGATCTTTCATTTCTGATGCTATGTCAATTTCGGACATTTCAGCAAACAATCAATCACGATCTCTGATGATACCTTTACTTGTGTTCACGATCTTGTGAGCAGAGACCGTGACCGGAATGCCCACAAAAGATTCAATACTCATCAGATTGGATGCTTGTTGTTTCTTGTCGCACTCAACTAGTAGCGCACCCGAACGTAAGCGTCTAATGTTCTTAACGTGCCCAGCAATACCTTGAATACCCTTAGATATTGCAAAAGGGTTCAGCTTTAATGGTGTCTTGTCCGGAGTCTTGTCTTAACATCCCCAGCAATACCTTGACTACCCTTAGATACTGCAAAAGGGTTCAGCTTTAATGGTGTCTTGTCCGGACTCTCAATAACAAGGAAACGTGGCCAATACTCAATCGATAGAGACGGTCTGTGGTCAGTATCAACAGGATCACTTTCCAGTGGATGTTTTGTTTTTTTCTGTTGGGTACTTCATAAGCCATGGTTGGTGTCACATGGTTCATCATCCGAGCTCCCCACCCACCACGGAGTGTCACAAGCACAATGCTAAAGCAAGCGGGCCTCCAGCTTGCAGCACCAAGGATACCCGGATGATTATACTCCAGTAGAAGTATGAAATAATTGACCCACCAGATTGGCCCATGAGCCATCGCCTTCTGGGCATGAGACCCTAGGCAAAGTCCCCAAGGACCAAAATTACATCAATTTCAAATCATACTTGTGCAATGATAGATATATATCACCAGTCGATCGGTTGAACCGTACACATTCAACCTCCAGTCTAGGTGAAGTAAGGGTCGAAGGGGTGTGTTGAGCAAAGGGATCACGGTCACAGTCCCCCTGTGCCCTCAACCACCAGACTCCCGTCCTCCACTGACACAGGGCCGCAACCTACGGCAAACAGGTTGGTGGACCAAATATCCCCCCGGGTCCACAACGGGGGTGTTGGCGAGTTCTTAGCGTTACCCAGCACCCACCACGAGGAGGTGACTCACCACAGGTGCCTCCAATGTCACACCAAACCCATGCCACCATACAAATGTACAAAAACACGCTTGCCTAGCCACGTGAGTATTCCAGCGAACTATGGTACACTAAAACATGCTAAAACACAACATTATTACCGATACGAAACGTGACCCATAATAAAGATCCCGCAGAACTCTAAACATTGTGACTCAGCATAGCTATCAATTTATCAATTATAATACAAATTACATAAAATATACTCTCGTAACACTATACATTGTGCACAAATGGTTTAAAAATGTTTCGAGAACATATAAATGCATGGGATGAATTTCTCCCATGTTTGACAACAGCTATTAGTGTCAGTATTCAACTTGCACACTATGCTACTGGTTTACAAGTATCAAATAAAGACATGTGGAAATGTCTTGTCATGTGGGGTATGGCTCTATATAAGGTAATAACGCTGTCTGCCTGCCTGATGTGACCAGTTCGAATATTTCTCAAAGCAATTTGTTAAGTTTTTTATATCTCTTTTTAGATTAATCAAATGACAACTACTTGCGTCCCGTAATATCTATTGATCGAATGCCAGTATCACCAGAACAACGATCGTTACTACTTATAAACCACACAACAAAACCATGCAATAGCGTTACATCGGCACATTTGACTGACACACAAGGACTAACTGCGACGCGGTGAGTGCAATACAACGGTAAGCTCCGAGCTATATCATTACGGGAGGATGCAAGTAATTTCAGGATTGACGCTCTCATTGGTACAACGTGAGCATATATATATATATGATATATGCTTAAGACCCTGGCTTGACTCCTCTCATTAGTATAATCTGAAAAGTCTTTGTCTGATGATAGTGCTATTATATACACAGGGATATTACATGCTTCAGACCCTGGTTTGACTTCTGAAATAGTTACAATGTGAAAAGTCTCTATCTGGTGATAGTGATGGAATATTGTATCCTTCAGACCCTGGTTTGACTTCCCAAAGGGTTACAGTGTAAAAAGTCTTTATCTGGTGATAATGTTGGAATATTGTATCCTTAAGGCCCGAGTTTGACTCCCCTCACTGGTACAGTGCGAAAAGTCGTTATCTGGTGATAGTGATGGAATACTGTATCCTTAAGGCCTTGGTTTGATTTCCCTCATTGGTACAGTATGAAAAGTCTTTATCTGGTGATATTGTTGAAGTATTACATGCTTCAGACGCTGGTTTGACTTCCCAAATGTTTACAGTGTGAAAAGTCTTTGTCTGGTGATAGTGTTGGAAGATTGTATCCTTCAGACCCTGGTTTGACTCCCCTCACTGGTACAGTGTGGAAAGGCATTATCTGGTGATAGTGATGGAATATTGTATCCTTAAAGCCCTGGTTTGCCTCCTCACATGAGTACAAGTTTTCATCTAATGACAGTGTTGGAATGATGAATGCTTAAGACACGGGTTTGACCCCACATATTGGTACAATCTGAAAAGTCTATATCTGGTGAGAATGTTGGAGTATTACATGCTTAATACTAGGGTTTGACTCCCCACACTGATACAATGTAAGCTATTTACCTGGAGATACTTCTCAAATATTGCACGCTGAGCATCCAGGTTTGATTCATCACATAGGTACAGTGTGTGAGGTATATATTCCATGCTTGTGTGTGAGGTATATATTCCATGCTTGTGTGTGAGGTAAATATTCCATGCTTGTGTGTGAGGTATATATTCCATGCTTGTGTGTGAGGTATATATTCCATGCTTGTGTGTGAGGTAAATATTCCATGCTTGTGTGTGAGGTATATATTCCATGCTTGTGTGTGAGGTATATATTCCATGCTTGTGTGTGAGGTATATATTCCATGCTTGTGTGTGAGGTATATATTCCATGCTTGTGTGTGAGGTATATATTCCATGCTTGTGTGTGAGGTATATATTCCATGCTTGTGTGTGAGGTATATATTCCATGCTTGTATGTGAGGTATATATTCCATGCTTGTGTGTGAGGTATATATTCCATGCTTGCGTGAGTGGCACATTTAGAAGCTAGAAGTCAAATAGAATAAGTGTATATGGATGATGACTTCTTTTAACACTAGAACACGACGGTTCATTTACACTTGAAAACGATACAATAACCTGTATCGTGTCCTAGGATTAAAAGAAGTTGTCATCCATATACACTTATTCTATATTCAATGCTGCTGAAATATTGCATGATTGCAATATTGCAAAACCCAGGATTGATTTTCCGCCGGGGAATAATGTGTGAAGTATTTATGTACATTGTTGCTGCAGAATTAATTAGCGAATTTTACCGACCATCAATTACTCGTCTCGTCACATTTTAAAAATCATTACCATTATTTTATAGAAATGTCTTCATGGAGTAAAACCCGTCTGTCACTGGTGTTTATCTTTGGAACTGTCGTCTTCTGTAAGTAACTGTTTATGTTGAAGCATTCTGTTTAACATTTACTGAACCTGTTTGATGTCATAAGTGTTAATAACTGGATTGTACACCGCCTATTTACAGTGTGTACTTATGCAATAACCCCTATATTCCCTAGATTCAGTGCGGGAAAAGAATGACTACTGGTTTAAAAGATACACTTACATTTTATTTTAGTTTCCATTACTCACCAGTCTTGCAGGCTCAGAAAACAATTCCGACCACTCAATATTGTGATGAGCATTCTCACAAGGCAACGTGGGTAACTTATGATATATTGAGTATTGTATGAAGTATTAAACAATTTTGACACGTTATAAACAATTGTTTGAAATAACAGAAATGACAGGCACTTTCTGTTCACTTCCCAATTTAGCCATATTTCAATACCCCGTAAGGATTACCTAGGCGTTTCAGAAAACTATTTACAGTGCAACCCAGAGAAGCCACCTACTGCCGAGAGACGATTCCTGAGTATGTCTAAAATGAATAAGTCCTATCATCAATGTGTCCACAAAGCAGTGTATGCATGAGTAATCTAAACATGGATGATTATATACATCAATATATCTATATATACTAACGGAAAAAGGTAACTGTGCACAAGATAGAATTGCAAAAAATAACTTTGAAAACTGATAAAAAGGTACCCTTAAATAAGCATGCAACAAAGTACTTTGATGTCCCGTATCGCCATTGGCATGTGCACAATGAACGTATTCATTTATTGCATATATATATATTAGTAAAGATTATATCGTTGTTCAGTATACATGAAAATATTGTCGAGAAACATGTAACTTACTTGTATATAGAGATATAAAATATTAATCGACCTTCTAGTCTGTTTTTGAACGTTTTAAGGGAACAATGTTATTCATCAAACTCATTGTGCATGGATCGAATCAATTGCAGCTGCTCCAGGAGATACGGCAACTTGGATTTCGAATATAGCAACTGTTGCAGGAGGAAAGAGCGCCAGTTTTCATGCTTTGACCTTGTATATGTAACAATATGGGCGGTTTAAGTGAATACTGTTATAGTTCCTAAATGCATGGATCTTGGCTTCAATAGCGGGCGGGAAACACCTTCAAGTAAACAAACTGAGAAGAATATGAATACCGATATCTCGAAAATATCTCGAAGGTGTTCCACCTCCATCTTTGTTTATTCTGCCTGTTCTTTTCTTAAACTGATCAGTTGAACTTAGACTCATGTAGTCTTTCCCTTTATTGGTAGCCGATGTAAATCACTCGACTCTGTCCAGCTAGAATCGCTTAGGGGAGAATATGTGTCTCTGTTGCGTTTACAAGATTCTGACCTCAATCATAAGGTTCTTGAAACATCCATGAGAACCACGTGATCACCATTTGTTCCTTGAGTGAGTTAAACGTGGTAAGGTTAACATTCTTTCGTCAATTTTTCAGCTATTCAAGACGCTTATTTCACTAAGATAAACAATAGAATAACGGGTTTCTTTTGCATTAATGCTTGATACTACGACAAATCAGCTGATGAAAGTCACAGAATACACGGCGAATGGCAATCTGCTGCAAGTACAATCGATCATGGCATTGGCATTTTTGATGAATTCAGGTTTTTGAAACCTTGAACAAGTCATGTTACCCATTCATATCAATACTTCTCATTATTTAAGTTATATCAAACATGATGTCTTTTTTTTCGTTAATTTTGAGCGATCAACATCGGGATCCTTGGCGTTATTCCATCATTATTGCTTCCATCACTGGCGGCAATATTAGCTGTGACCTGATTGAAGAAAATTAGATGTGACCGGCATGGAAATGCATCTTGAATATCCATTATAAAATTTATTTTTACTTGAACAGTAATTTTCACAGTTTGGAGTGATATGACAAATGTAGTAAATACGTCTTGATAAATATGATATTTTCTCTAAAGTTCACTGAAAGTGTTTCTGAAAAAAAACCCAAAATCTCTCGTAATTCTAATGGGATGGTCCAAACTTTATATCAGGATTTGTTGCACGTCATTTGTGCATTTTTTACATACTTATCAGGTAAGAAAGCCAACAATGCCCACGTGAGTGGCGCTTACTCAATTTCTCTCATAACACAGTCTACAAAAAGTAGAGATGCGAGGTCAACATACGGGCGGTAGGTCACCCAGGTCACGAGATGACCTGGACACGTCATTCCCTTACTAGAGACGAGCGAGTCAAGACGTGTTGCTTGGCCGCTCTACTGGATTCTAGTTAAGTGTGTGCTTTGTTTATTGCATTTTTCTATATCTCTCTCTCTCTCTCTCTACTATCATCGTTCTAGTCGCTTTTAGGTGTTTTTCGTTATCTGCGACTAGCTGATTTTTTCTTTCTTGCCAGCAGTTTGTGGGTCGTCGGCCGTCGTCCCACTTGCACGTGCTTCACGGGTGTCCCGATTGTGTCTCGGTTCACGCTTGTGTGGCTCGTGCACTCGGACCCTTGTCGGGCTTCCGCGTTACTCGCTGGCGGATAGGCGGGTTGGCGGATAGGCGGACCTTCCGCCTTGACGGAGAGGCAGAGGACAGGCGAACCCTTCGCCCCAGCGGACCTTTCGTTAGGGGTTCCTTAACAATCGTTCACCTGCGCCTTTGTGCGCAGTAGCGGAGGTCAGGCGGACCCTCCACCTAGGCGGACCCTTCGCTAGGAGATTCTTCTGTCGTTCCCCTCAACCCTTGTGTGGCGTAGAGGAGCATTGGCGGACCTTTCGCCTTGACGGAGAGGCGGAGGACAGGCGAACCTTCCGCCTGGTCGGACCATTCGCTTGTGACGTACCCTGTCGTGCGTTCCACCATGGTATTCGCCTCCTTCTGCACGCAGTGCGGCACTAGGAGGTCGGCTAAGTGGGATCCTCACACATTGTGTAGGCTTTGCAAGAGTCCCTGCGCTGCGGATAACTCTTGTGCAGAGTGTGAGGTCCTCTCTGAGCGGGACTTTCGTCAGTACCTGGCAGTACTTAGGAAGAGCGAGAGGGAGTCTCATCGGAAGAAGGCAGCGCCTTCCACAGGTTCGCCAGTGTCTTCGGCGTCATCTAGACGATCGGTGCCTTGCTCTCCCATCCGCCCTCCTTCTCCCTCCGCATCAGAGGAGTTAGTTATTCACGAGGAGGCGGAGGAGTTCGACTCTCAGTCAGGAATGGAGTCGGACCCCATCAGGACTATGCCAGAGGGGAGCGCTACTCGCTCCCGTTCCATCTCTCCCTCTCGGCCCCTCCTGAGGGAGGACGTAGCCGTATCACCGGAGGGGAGGAAGGAGAAGAAGAGAAGGAAGGAGAAAAAAGCGAAGAAGTCTCGTGACAGGGAGCAGGTTCGATCAGAGAGGCTTCTCCTTTCCGTTAAAGGGTTAGTGGAGTCCATCCTTGATCAACGCCTTGGTCCGCCCACATCGGCACGTTCCGCGGAACCCTCCTCTCCGCTCCGCCTCCGGAGGCGGACGCCTGTTCACTCCCCGAGGCGCTCTCCTTCTCCCAGGTCCTCCCCCTCTAGGGAGTTCATTAACACAAGAGACCCTCCACTTATTCCTATCCTCCCGGAGGAGGTGGGGGATGACAGCGACCCTGTCCTTCCAGAGCCTAACCCTCCAGTCTCTGACTCTGCGTCTAGACTGGAGGCAATTGCGGAATACACCGGTGTGGTGTTGGCGGAGGTGGACGATCAACCTTCTGCCGCTTCTAGGGCGAGAGGCGAGTCTTTCTGCCCTGAAGACTGTGTTCTCTCCCCTCGGAAAGTCCTCCCTCCGCACCGCTTCCTTGAAGCAGCCGCTAAGGAACTGAAGGAGGCTGTTGCCACCGCCGGACCAGGTCGCCTTACCCCTCAGCTCCTCCTCTCAGACAAACAGAGGATCAGGCTTCCAGTGGCGAACTCGCCCATTCTTTAGATCCTCCCTCCTTGGATCCCGATATCTCTCATGTTGCTTCTGCTGGGGTACCCCACAAGGTGTCGGACAATCACCTTATCCATTTGGACAAGGAGGCCAGATCCATTGTGGGGCTGAGCAACTATGTTGCTCACGCCCGCCAAGCTATGGCCACTTTCGCCAAGGAGGCAGGGATGGAACAGGGTGAGGAACCTCTGTATAGGGCATTTGGAGCGGTAGCTGGCGGAGTGGCACAAGTCACCCTGTCGGCTGCTAGGATTTCAGCTGCCATTACCAACCTCAGACGGGAAGGCTTCCTGGGGCGCACTAATCTCCCTCCGGAGATTAGGGACTCCCTCCGTCACGCCTCAGTGTTGGCAGACACCTTGTTCGCGGGGGAAATCCCAGAAGCTCTCTGCCCTCGCCATGAGATCCAGCAGCAGGACCTAACCAATCGGATCATGACGAGTGGCGGACCCTCAGCCGGCTCCACCCCCCGCAAGCGTCAGGGAGGTCCTCCAGCAGACCAATCCACTCCTAGGAAGCGGACAGGGAAGGTGGACTTTCGGTTCGGAGGTCGTGGCCGAGGACCCACGAACCAGTCCAACCAGCCCAGCCAGGCTAACCAGGGATTCCAAACCCCCAGCAAGGGCACTCCGCGGAAGCGGAACAAGGGCAAGTGGACGTCCAAGAAGAAGTGACTCTTGGTGCCCGCCAATCCTTCCGCCACCTATCATTCCTCCATTCGACGGACCTGTTGGCGGCCGCTTGAGCCTCTTTGTCCCAAACTGGCGTCAGCTAGGACTAGACCCATTCGTGTGTCGGATCCTGGAGCGTGGCTTCCGCATCCCGATCTCCTCTCCACCCCCTCTAACCTGCTCTCCGGTGGAACGTCCGATGGACTCGGTCAGGTTCCAACTCACCTTAGAGCAGGTGGAGTCTCTAGTCTCCAAGGGGGCAGTTCAGGAAATCCCCCTCCAGGATCTGACTCCCGGGTTCTATTCCCCCGTTTTTGTCAGGCCCAAACGCAACTCGGGGAAATGGCGGCTGATTCACGACTTGAAGGAGTTCAACTCCTCCTACCTCGAACAGCCGCCATATTTTCGACTCTTGACTGTTCCATCAGTCATGCGGTTACTGGAGCCCTCGGACTACATGGTGTCCCTCGACCTCCAGGATGCGTACCTGCACATCCCCATTCACTTGGCGGATTGCAGGTACCTCCGTTTCGTCCTGGGGGGCAGGCACTTTCAGTGGAATGTCCTCCCGTTCGGGATTTCCTCTGCCCCATGGCTGTTCACTCGTGTGACCCAACCCATCGTCCAGTTCCTCCACGAACTCCAGGTCCAATTCCTTATGTACCTGGACGATGGATTCGCTCACAACCCTTCGCCCTCCATTCTCGAGGCGCAACGGGACCTCGTCATCCACCTCCTTCGACGCCTAGGGTGGCTAGTGAACCTGGAGAAGTCGGACCTGGTACCAACCACCTCTCTCCAATACCTAGGTGCCATACTGGATACAGTAGCCTTCAAGGCTTTTGTACCCAAGGAGCGGATGACCAGGCTAGCGCCCCTGATGACTCGGGCACTATCAGAGCCCCTGTCCCTCAGGCAGTGGCAGCGGATATTGGGCCTCCTGACGTCAGCCCAGGACCTAACCATAGGGGGAGGCTGATGCTCCGACCTCTTCAGGTGTTCCTCAACGAGCACGTCAGGGAGACCCACTGTCTTCATCCAATAAGTCTCCCACCTCACCTCAGACACTTCCTCACCTGGTGGCAAGTGGACGACAACGTCCTCAAAGGAGTTCCCCTAAGGACACCTCTCCCGACCAGTCACCTTTTCGTGGACGCCTCCACCCAAGGATGGGGCGCTCACTTGGGGTCGGACCAGACGGCAGGTACCTGGTCGGCAGCCCAGCAGGACCGGCACATCAATGTGCTGGAGTTGGACGCCGTACGACTTGCCATCCTCCATTGGTCCATTCCCCTCAGGAACCAGACCTTACTGGTCCACACGGACAGCTCAGTCGCAGCCTGGATGATCAACCGTCAAGGCTCCACCAGAGCCACTCCTCTCCTAGGCCTGACCCTCTGCCTGTTCGAACTGGTAGACAGGCTCTGCCTGAGCATCCGTGCAGTTCACATTCCAGGAGCCAAGAACGTCCTGGCAGATGTTCTCTCCCGGCCGGACGCGCCTCCTTCGACAGAGTGGCAACTGAACCCGCGGCCGTTTCAGTCCCTCTGTCTCCAGTTCGGCAGGCCCATGTTGGATCTGTTTGCCACCAGGCTGAACTGCCAGCTCCCGATCTATGTATCCCCCGTGCCGGACCCAGCGGCCTGGGCCGTCGATGCACTGTCGTTAGAGTGGGAAGGGATGGACGCTTATGCCTTCCCTCCCCCAGCGGTTCTAGCACAGGTAGTGTTCAAGCTTCAGACCACCAAGTCCATCAGACTGCTTCTGGTGGCTCCCATGTGGCCTGCCCGGCCCTGGTTCGTTCCCCTTTGCAGACTCTGTCTGCAGGATCCCGTTCAGATCCCTCACCGGAGGGACCTTCTCATAAGCAAGCCAAGCGGCTGTGTTCACGAAAACCCTCAGGTATTCGATCTGCACGTTTGGCTTGTATTCAAAGGGGGCTCAGGAACAGTGGATACTCCAAGCGAGTAGCCTCGGCCTTGGCTTCCTCACAGAGGAAAACCACGCAGAAGCTCTACGACTTCCAGTGGGGTTCCTTTTCCTCCTTCTGTGAAGACAACGGCATGGAGACCGGTTCTGCCACTCTTCCCCAGATAGCTGATTATCTGGTTCACTTGCGCAACGTTCGAGGGCTCAAGGCCTCCTCCATTAACACCAAACTGGCGGCCATCATGTCCGTTATAAGGAAGAGGTCGCCAGGACTGGACATTTCTGTACTGAGGGAGCTCATCAAGTCTTTCCGACAGGCGGAGGGTCGGCGCAAGCCGAGGGCTCCTGAGTGGGATCTGGCAGTGGTCCTTGACCACCTCAAGTCAGATTTTTATGAGCCTCTGGAAGAGGTTCCCCTCCTCCGCGTCACGGTGAAGACCACCTTTCTAGTGGCCATGGCCTTGGCGGCCCGAATATCGGAGCTTCACGCTCTTCAGGCGGATCTCCTGAGATTTGAGGCCACGGATGGAGGATCTGCGTCCTTGGGCCTCGCCCCCGACTTCGTTTGCAAGAACCAACAGGCAGACGAACTGGGACGTACCTTCCACATCCCTTCCTTAGGGCCGTTGGTAGACCCGACGGAGGAGGGAGCACTCTCTCTCTGCCCTGTCAGGGCTCTCCGAGTGTATACCGACCGTACCCGCTCCCTTAGGCGGGGGCAGCGGAGGCTCTTCCTCCCTCATTCCCAGAGGAGCAAAAGGGAGATTGATCGGAGAGCTCTTGGGGTATACCTTCGGTCGGCCATCATAGAGGCCTACAAAGGCCAGGACAGACCTCTTCCGACTCGAACCAACCCACACGAGATCAGGGCCGTCTCGGCCACCATGGCTTATCACTGCAACATTGCGGTGGCGGACATCATGGCGGGCTGCTTCTGGAAGTCTGGCTTGGTGTTCGCCAACCACTATTTACGAACCCTCTCCAACGAGGATCTGGCGGGCATTTCAAGGCTAGGGCCCCAGGTATTTGCCCAGCAAAGAACGGGGGGTCCTTACCCTTTAATTCGGCGCGGGGCTGCTCCTCTTTAGGCGGCCTACACTCCCCCGCCTCTCGTATGGTGCCAAGCTGGGGCCTCAAATAAACTTTTCTGTTGCTTCTCTCCACTCCTTCAGTGTTGAGTTGTCTTTTCTCGTGTTGGGTTTCCCTTCCGGGGTTGTCGGCCGATCCCTCCTCCTTATCGGAGATGTCCGGACAGCGGTTGGTGTCCTACCCGCCCTCTAGTGCGGAGGCGGATGCCGGTGGATCGCTCTCCTCAGGGTTTCTTGGTTCCTCTTCACGTAGAGACGCACGGGCGAGGTCTCGCGTCCACGCTCTCAGCCCTCCGCCTCTGTGCCATTCTGGGCATTGTTGGCTTTCTTACCTGATAAGTATGTAAAAAATATAACATTTTTGATTAAATGTCATTTTTTATACTTACCTGGTAGAAAGCCAACAGTCGGGAGTTCCCGCCCAGCCTCCCCTCCTGAGGGTTTTGTTGTCTGCCTCGCTGGGTAAGGGAATGACGTGTCCAGGTCATCTCGTGACCTGGGTGACCTACCGCCCGTATGTTGACCTCGCATCTCTACTTTTTGTAGACTGTGTTATGAGAGAAATTGAGTAAGCGCCACTCACGTGGGCATTGTTGGCTTTCTACCAGGTAAGTATAAAAAATGACATTTAATCAAAAATGTTATATTTTGTGAGATAAAACAACACTATTTGTCTTTCAACAAGGAAAAGGAACTAATACAGTACATTAATTCCATAAAGGAATATGTTTTTGCTATTAATTTAGAACTAAATAGAACAAATCTGAAAACAAAATTTATGAAAAGAATAAAAATGAACCAAATTAATATCTGCAGAATTTCAAGTTGAACCTTGATTGCCGTAACAGATATCATAAAATTTGATGTACCACTTCTTGAGGTATAGCACAAACCAGTTGTTTGGACGCACAGGCAGGCTGATGGAGAGTGATTTTTTATATCCCCGTCGCGTGGGATATAAAGGTCAAAAGGTAAAACCTCCTTGAATAGGACATAATGAATATAACTCATGTGACCATTTATGTAAAACACCATGAAGAATATAATGATTTCCTTGGATATTGTCAAATATATACTACTCACACTTTGATAAGGATCACAACAATTCACAACTTTACTTGTACGTAGCCATGGATGGTGGTGCAGTTTCTCGTGCTACTTTCATTGGATCCAGAACATCATCTTGATTTCCTGACAACACTATTCTCACAGCAGAAGCTAACGCCATAATAACAACATTAAAATACATTAACCGACACCCTAAATATAAATAATATATCGCAGACTCTCTTCCTTCCCTTCAGGGTATAAATATTCTTTTTCTTTTAACCATCCATTTTTAATTGAATTTATTGAATTATGTAATGATTTTGCTACTGTCCAATGCGACATCGTCTTTTGTTGGGTACCCAGCCACGTTGGCATTTCTGGAAATGCAATGGCCAATCATGCTTACCAAGGCCGCACTCAACAAATTTGTGACACCACTTATTCCATACACTGATGTTAAAGCTACTACTAAATCTTATATTCGTGATCTGATGCAAAAGAAGTGGGAGACACAAGTGGGTATCAATAAATTACATGTAATCAAACCCTATACTGATTACACCTCCTTGGGTTGCCAGTCCAGATTTGTAGAAGTCATTATGCGACGATTTCGCATTGCCCACACAAGATATACTCATGTATATTCACTGATAGGTGAGGATCCTCCGTTTTGCATTCCCTGAGATGAAAGGATCACAGGCAAATATTTGTTACTTGACTGTGTTGTATATTCCATCACAAATATTTTAGTGAGTGAGTGAGTGAGTTTAGTTTTACGTCGCACTTAGCAATATTCCAGCCATATGGCGACGGTCTGTAAATAATCGAGTCTGGACCAGACAATCCAGTGATCAACAACATGAGCATCGATCTGCGCAATGGGGAACCGATGACATGTGTCAACCAAGTCAGCTAGTCTGACCACCCGATCCCGTTAGTCGCCTCTTACGACAAGCATAGTCACCTTTAATGGCAAGCATGGGTTGCTGAAGGCCTATTCTACCCCGGGACCTTCACGGGTCCAAATATTTTAATCCACGCACTATGAAGGATCTTTCTTAAGAATTTTAGTTCTCATTTCATTATTGCATTTTAATTAAAAAGATTCAGATTTCCAAAATGATTTATAAATAGTTAAATATTTTATGCTGGGCAGTTTGAATTAGTAACTTTTAGATCGTTATTGGCCGTATCCTCGATGGGGGTTCAAGTATCGTAAATTTATTGTACCCTAAGAAGACACGTAGGTCCCCAAACTTAAATTTGAGCTTGTCAGAGTTTAAAAGTAGTATTTTTGTTCTTTTAATATTCTGCTAAATCGTTCCCACAATTTCCAGCGGCTGAGGGATTGATGTAACGGTTACGGGAGGGCTAAAATCGTGACGCTTCTCGGTACTTCCAATGCAATGTTATGGCTGAATGAACACGGCGCGCCCCACTCGGAGGCTCTGACAAATTACAAAGAAAACAGAATTAACGTGGACGCTCTTTAATTTGGGCACATATGAAAATGGCAAATAAGGAGATTATATGTACTTATATCTTTTAAATTTTAAAAAATCCGATTTTAGGTCCAGAGATGAGACGTAAATAAACATTTCATTGATTCATATAAAATATAAATAAAGTTATTTACACGTCGTCATTATCCGTGGTGTCACATTCACTGTCTTTGAGTTTAAGACAATTTGAAAAGTTCGGACACGTGGTCAGTGTAGGCGATGTCTGATCAATGTTGTCCATCAGGGTTTGGAGTCCGGAATCAATGTTCATGTAACGCCTTGCAACTGTTGTACCTTCTTCCTCTTCCTTCCTCCTAGAGTTGACTCACTGAAGTGAATTTTAACTGTGCATCAGCCATCATAAATATGTGCATGACAGTTCGGCTTCGGTTTGTAACTTACATATAATAGCATTGATTAATCTTCCTATAATGTTTTTTCTTCTTATTATTTCTAATTAAATACATTTAAAATGCGAAGAAGATATGACAATGTTTGGAAAATAGATCTCTGTACTCATGAGACTTTTTTCAAAACGACCAAAGAAGCCACGTATAGGACTCATGCAGGTAGCAAAGGCAATGTAAGTCCCCATGGTCCCTAGTATGGTGATCTAACTTCAGTTGTTAGCGATCTATAGCCTGTTTGTTTATATTGTAACATCCTTTATAGTGAACTTATTTTAGATTTCATTGCTACTTTTAATATATATATATATATATATATATATAAAATATTATATATCAGCCATTTTGCAAATCATGGAACGAGTCATTGACAAACAAACAAAAGATGTCAATAACAGGTAAGGAATCCACAAGATGTAATGACAATGTCATACTGAAACCTGCTCACAATATGCTCAGATACTTAAACCAAATTTGATCCCATATGATAGTTTTCAGTTATATTACGATATTAAGTAACATATATATTTCAATAGCTTTTCTGCAACAATATTTTGGAGAACAATAATGCAAAGTGTCTAAAAAGTCAATTTCATTTACCAAAGCTTATGCGTTTTGCGTTAAGTTTTTAGATCTTCAGGCCTTCGTCAACCCATGATTGCAATAAAAGACGATTATGCAAAGAGCCGGTTGACGGGACTGTGTGGTCAGACTCGGTGACCTGGTTGACACATGTCATCGGTTCCCAATTGTGCAGACTGATGCTCGTGTTGTTGGTCACTGGATTGTCTAGTCCAGACTCGATCATTTACCGACCGCCGCCATATAGCTGGAATACTGCTGGGTGCGGCGTAAACCTAAACTCACTCACTCATATCGAGGTTGTACACTCCTGTCACTGTGTGTGGCTAGTGAGACTAACTAATAATCTGAGGTACCCTTGTCCCTTTACATGCAGAAAGTGAATGGGACTTCTCCCAGGACGTCATTACTACTCGATTGTACAGAGACTATGTAGACTCCCCTGATACTGTCGAGCTCCCTATTACCCAGAGTGTCAGAAGTGTTGTATTCTCGACTGAAACTCCAAACCAAATGTTAGCAATATTTATGGTGAAATATCAGTTTTATAGTCAATATGAAACATCTGTTCAATTGTGTAATATATGCCTCCATAACTAGCCAACTAAAAATGACGTGCGTGCGATATTGTGTATTATATGATATTTTGTACTAATGTATGCTTGTAACATGGTGATAGTGGTAATGCTGGCTAATGGTTGTATTTCATTATATTGTTGATGAAGTTGTTGATGAGATAATAGTGATGATAATACACCTTTCACAAAGTATGGGATATTGGATTTACCAGATTGAGTGAGTGAGTGAGTTAATATTTAACGTCACATCGGCTATATTGCAGCCATATCGTGACGAGAACATACGTGACAAAAATAATATATACATGTATGTATATTATGAAGACCCTGTCGACGAAGGACAGTAAAACCACTAGACTATCACAGTTGGTATTAAAACTAGCGTGGAAACTTAAAAAATGATAGTATCAATATGTGGACGGTACAATATAAAAACAGGCCATAGATCGCCAACAACAGAGGGTAGATCACCATACCAGGGACCATGGGGACTTACAGTACCTCTGCTACCTGCATGATCCCTGGCTGGATTTACACCATCCCCTCAGCTGCTGGCGACTGTATGCAAGATTAGCCACAGATTAAAATTACACATATGCTACGATTAAATAAGTGGAAGATCAAATCTGACTTAAACCGTTTTGGGACTTACGTACCCTCTCAGGAGGACAATAATTTTACGGTACTTCAACCCCCTTCGAGGATACAGCCAGTAACAATCTTAGTTGCTAATTCAACTTCCATTCATAAAATATTAATCTATTTACAAGTCATGTAACAAGTCTAATTCTTTTAAAAACGCAATGATTAAATGAACACTGACATTACTAAAAAGATCCTTCATAGTTCTTGATTTATAACACTGATCCCTTGTGATGGAATATTCCACACAGTCAAGCAGGACATGCTTGACTGTGATTCTTTCATCACAAGGGATACAAAACGGAGGATCTTCACCTTTAAACAAATATTCATGTGTATATCTTGTGTGGCCAATACGACATCGTCGCATGATGACCTCTTCAAATCTGGACTGACAACCCAAGTAAGTGTAACCAATGTAGGGTTTTATTTCATGTAGTTTGTTGATACCTACTTGAGTGTCCCACCTCTTCTGCATCAGATCACGGATGTAAGACCTAATAATAGCTTTATAATCAGTGTAGGGAATATGAAGTGGTGTCACAGATTGTTTGAGTGCTGCCTTAGCAGCAAGATCAGCCAGTGTATTCCCAGAAATGCCCACGTGGCTGGGTAACCAACAAAAGACGATGTCGTATTGGCCAGTAGCAAGATCATTATACAATTCAATAATTTCTATTAAAAGTGGATGTTTGCAAGAAATATTTTTAATAGCCTGAAGGCAAGAAAGAGAGTCTGAATAGATTATATATTGTTTACGTTTAGGGTGTTTTTGAATATATTTAAGAGCCGCTAGTATGGCGTTTGCTTCAGCTGTAAAAATAGAACTGTTGTCTGGCAATCTAGAAGACATTGTTCGGGGTCCAATGACAGTGGCACAAGCAACTGCGCCACCGTCCTTCGAACCATCTGTAAATAAGGGTTTGTAATTGCTATATTTAGTTTTTAATTGGTTATATTCTTGTTTATAATGCAATTCATTAGTTTCTGATTTTTTAAATGAAGTTAATGTTAGGTCGACTTGAGGCCTAACCAACTGCCAAGGAGGAGAAGAAAGAAGACGAGAGGGAGCTATGTTTTTCAGCTCAATGCCGGCCGAAGAAAGAAAGGGTTTAATTCTGTGTAGAGGTGGAATGAGTGAGTGAGTGAGTTAATATTTATCGTCACATCGGCAATCTTGCAGCCATATCGTGACGAGAACAAGTAATACTGACATTGTAGAATGAATGAATATAAGAAAATAAAACCCTGTTGACAACGAACAGTAAAAACACTAGTAAATAGCACAGATATACATTTAAGACTAGTGATTAGATCTAAAACAGTTTAACTATAGTGAACAAGACAATATAAAAATGGGCTATGGATTGCTAACAACTGAAGGTAGATCACCATACAAGGGACCATTGGGACTTACATTACTTTTGCTACCTGCATGGACCCCAGCTGGATTTACACCATCCCCTCAGTCGCTAGCAATTTAGGCACATATAGCCATAGATTTAAAAGAACACATATACTACGATTAAAAGAGCGGAGTGTTTGAATTTACTTTGAATGTTTGTGGACTTACGTACCCTCTCAGAAGGACAATAATTTTACGGTACTTTAACCCCCATCGAGGATACAGTCACGAACAATCTTAGTTACTAATTCAAAATTCCAATAATAAAATATTTATATATTTACAATTCATTTAACAAATCTAATTCTTTTAAAAAAGCAATAATTAAATGACCACTGTTACTGTTAAAAAGATCCTTCATAGTTCGGGATTTAAAATAGTTATCCCTTGTGATGGAATATTCAACACAGTCAAGCAAAACATGCTTGACCGTGATTATTTCATCACAAGGGATGCACAACGGAGGATCCTCACCTTTCAATAAGTATTCATGAGTATATCTCGTATGGCCAATACGACATCGCCGCATGATGACCTCTTCAAATCTGGACTGACAACCCAATTAGGTATAACCAACAGAAGGTTTTATTGCATGTAATTTATTTATGCCCACCTGGGTGTCCCACTTCTTCTGCATCAGATCACGGATATACGATCTAATGGTAGCTTTATAATCAGTGTAAGGAATAAGAAGTGGTGTCACAGATTTGTTGAGTGCTGCCTTAGCAGCAAGATCAGCCATCGTGTTACCAGAAATGCCAACGTGGCTGGGTAACCAACAAAAGACGATGTCGTATTGGCCAGTAGCAAGTTCATTATGCAATTCAATAATTTCTATTAAAAGTGGATGTTTGCAAGAAGTGTTTTTAATTGCCTGAAGGCAAGAAAGAGAGTCGGAATAGATTATATACCGGTTATGTTTTGGATGTCCTTGAATATATTTAAGAGCCGTTAATATAGCGTTAGCTTCAGCTGTGAAAATAGAGCTGTTGTCGGGCAATCTAGAAGATATTGTTCTGGATCCAATGACAGTGGCACAAGCCACTGCGCCACCGTCCTTGGACCCATCTGTAAATAAGGATTTATAAGTGCTATATTTATGTTTTAATTGATTATATTCTTGTTTGTATTGTAATTCATTAGTGTCTGATTTTTTAAATGTAGTTAATGTTAGGTCAACTTGTGGCCTAACCAACTGCCAAGGAGGAGAAGAAAGAAGACAGGAAGGAGCTATATTTTCCAGCTCAATGCCAGCAGCAAAAATAAGTAGTTTTATTCTTAAACCAAGAGGCGGAACAAGAGAAGATTTCTTATTGTATAAATCCTCATACAGAGGATTGAAGACACAGTTATATGCAGGATTTGACTTATTCGAATGCAGTTTTGTTATATACTGTAAAGCTAATTTTATACGTCGCTGTTCAAGAGATGGTTCATCAGCCTCGACATACAGGCTGTCAACAGGTGAAGTTCGAAAGGAGCCAAGACAGAATCTTAGACCTTGATGATGGACTGAATCTAATATTTTTAGGTTGCTTTTGCATGCTCCACCATACACAATGGAGCCGTAATCAAGTTTCGAGCGAACCAGTGATCGATACAGGTGTAGGAGGGTAGATTGATCCCCTCCCCACTTGGAACTGGAAACAACTTTTAATAGATCTAGTGCCTTCAAGCATTTATTTTTTAGGTATTTAATGTGTGGAAGAAAAGTTAAATGGGAGTCAAAAAGTATACCCAAGAACTTTGCCTCCTTTACAACTTTGATGGGAGTGTCATTTAAAAATATTTCAGGGTCTTTATGTGGTTTGTATTTGCGGCAAAAATGTATACAATTAGTTTTGGATTTAGAAAATTTAAAGCCGTTTTCGAGACACCATTTATCTATTTTATTTAAACATAACTGCAGTTGTCGTTCAATAGTATGCATATTTTTTCCACGACAAGAAATATTAAAATCATCCACAAAGAGTGATCCATCAATTGAATCACTTAAAACCTTTGATAGACTGTTAATTTTAATGCTAAAGTGTGTGACAGACAAAATACTGCCTTGTGGGACGCCCTGGTCCTGAGTATAATGATCAGACAGGGTAGAACCCACGCGTACCTGAAATTGTCTGTCAGTTAAAAACTCGGATATAAATTGAGGCAAACGACCCCGTAAACCAAAATCATGTAAATCTTTTAAAATGCCATGCTTCCATGTCGTATCATAAGCTTTTTCTAAATCGAAAAAGATTGACACTGCATGCTGTTTGTTAATGATGGCGTTCTTAACGAATGATTCCAATCGAATTAAATGATCTATGGTACTGCGGTTTTTACGAAAACCACATTGTATATTTGTGATTAAATTATCTGACTGTAAGTACCAAGTTAGTCGGTTATTGACCATACGTTCCATGGTTTTGCAAACGCAGCTAGTCAAGGAAATAGGCCTATAATTAGAGGGATCTGTATGGTCACGGCCAGGTTTAGGTATGGGTACAATAATGGCATTACGCCAGGATGGAGGAAATTTACGAGATGTCCAAGTATAATCAAAAATATTCAACAGTGTCTCTAAACAGGATTCAGGTAAGTGTTTCAGGAGTTGATAATGAATGTTATCAGCTCCTGTAGCAGTATCGTGAGATTGTTCAAGAGCAGTATGAAGCTCATGAATAGAAAATATTTCATTATAATCTTCCCCATTATCTGAATGAAAATTGATTTTGTTCTTTTCCTGCTGTTTTTGATATTTTTGAAATTTTGGAACATAATTAGACGAGTGTTGGGCAAGAGTTTCTCACAGTTTGTTTGCAATGTCAGATTTATCTGTTAACAACTGATCCCCAGTTTAGAGATGATGTATGGTTGATTTGGTACCTTTACCTTTTATTCTCTGGATCATGTTCCATACCTTGGACATTGGCGTTCGGGAATTTATTTTCGTAACATATTTTTGTTTTGCTTAAATGTGCGCCTTGCTTTAGCATTTAACACTTTATATTTATTTAAATTATGCACCATTGGGTGGCGGCGGAAATAATGTTCAGCTTTTTTCCGTTTTTTCCTAGCTTGTTTACATTCATTAGTAAACCATGGTTTACGTATGTGTGGATTTATAGAGGACTTAGGAATACATTCATCGGCTATTTTGTTGAGCTCATCAGAGAATAATTGGACTGAATCAGGAACATCAATAAAACGATCAGGAATTAATTTGTCCTTGCAAAGTAGTTTGAACAAAGGCCAGTTCGCTTTACTGAAGTTCCATTTTGACGATGGGGGGATATCACCTCGAGCTATTGCCTGAAGAATGGTCGGAAAATGATCACTGCCACACAGATCATTGTGAACTGACCATTCGAATTCATTTAAGAGATCTGCATCAGTGAGTGACAAATCAAGAGAAGAATATGTACCTGTACCAGGATGTAAGTACGTTTTCGAATTATTGTTGAATAGACATAGTTCATTGTTTGAAAGAAAATCATCTAATATCCTCCCATTTCTGTTTGTATCAGAACTACCCCAAAGTGGATTATGGCCGTTAAAGTCACCCATAATGATACATGGCTTAGGGATCTGGTCATAAAGAGCCTGAATATCTGTTTGTTGTAGAGTAAAAGACGGTGATACATAAATTGAGCACAACGTGAAAACAATATTCAAAGTCAGCCTGACAGCAACAGCTTGAAGTGGTGTATTCAGGGGGACAGGGCTATGTATAACACCCTGCCTCACCAAAATTGAAGAACCCCCTGTAGCTCTAGGTCCTGGAGGAGAAAAATAATTATAAGAATCATATTGCCTTATATCCATAAGGTCAGTGTCTCTTAAATAGGTTTCTTGCAAGCAAAATGCCGATGGTTTGAAGTCCTGTATCAGTAACTGTAAATCATTTAAATTGTTCTTTAGTCCTCTACAATTCCACTGGATGATGTTAGTTGAGCGGTTCATGGAGGTTCAATTGGAGTTCGTGATTTTGAGTGGGGTCTAACTCCACTAACTGGGAGTGACGGATTGACCTCCATCTCTAAAGGTTCAAATTGGTTGTGAACCGTGATAGGGGAAGACTCTGAGGAAGGCACCTCCAAATGCTGGATGGTTCTGGTCCTTTTGGATTGTTTCTTTTCCTTTTTGCCATTTTGTGAAGATTTACTCCGACTCTGTGATCTCTCCTCTGCGATACATTGCGCTGCTGAAGATAAATCTACCGACGGCAGTGATGCTACATCCTCTGTCTGAGAAGTTGATGTAGATACATCAATCAGAACCTGAGAAGTCTGAGTAGTGTCACTGATTATGACTTGTTGATTGACCCAAGATAAGGATGTTTGACATGATTTTGATGTCATAGAAGGTCTGGAAACAAGAGCTCGAGAAGAGACTGCATTTGAGTATAAATTTGATGAAGTGGTAAAAAGGGGTACCAACTTTCTTGCAGAAGAATACGAGATATTGTTAGTGTGTTTGATATGTTGAATTTTTGTCTCGCGTTCATAAAAAGGACAGGATTTAGATGAGGCTAAGTGGTCTCCATCACAGTTAGCACACTTAATGCCATTCGCACACTCAGAAAGTTCGTGTGCACTACCACAACGGGAACATACCGAGCTGTTGCGGCAGAACTTTGCCCCATGACCAAATTTTTGACATTTGAAACATCGGAGTGGAGACGGTACATACACCTCCACCCCAATGTTGAAATATCCCGCTTTTACAGATTTTGGAAGGACGGAATGTGAAAACGTGAACAAATACCTATTGAGCTTGATTGTTGTGCCATCGTCTTTCTTTTTGGAAAATCGCTTTACAGCGATGACCCCTTGATTGTGAAGCTCAGTAACAATGTCCTCCTCAGTCATGTCAGAAAGACAATGAGCCCTATCTCTGACAATGCCTCTACATGAATTCAAAGTTCTGTGTACAGAGGCAACAACGGGTGTATTCACAAACTGTTTTAATTTCAACAGATTGTCCGATTGTTGCTTACGCGCACATTCCACCAACAGAGAGCCATTTCGAAGTCGCGTTACATCCTTAACTTCTCCACAGACACCGTGAATGCCCTTGGAAATAGCAAAGGGGTTCAATTTGAGAGGGTTTTCATCAGCAGATGAGATGACAATAAATCTCGGCCACGAGTCAACTAAGTCAGATGAGCCTTCATCAGATGACGAAGATTCAACATACCGGCGTTTATTCTTCGATGAACCAGAAGGAATGGAGGTAGCCATTATGTAGGAAAAGTGTTCGACAACCCTGCTCCCCACCCACCATGGAGTGTCAACAAGGACGGTGTTACAGCGGAAACCAGTCTGTTACACCAGGGCTACAGGGATGTTATACTCCAGCCAATAAAAACTTGAAAAGCTGTTGAATCAAACAGAACAAATGTCAGGCTGGTTCGCCCTCGACACATTCCTGAAGAAACACAGAATTCAGAGGTTAATATTGCCAGATTGGCCCATGAGCCACCGCCTTCTGGCATGGGACTCTAGGCAAATTAGTACACATAAAATTGTACATTGAAAGCCAAAAAAGCCAAGATCATATAATCAAAGTACTACGTGCAAAAGTATTCACCATGCACAGGGCTTTGCGTGACCAGCCGATTGATTGAATTGGGCCTATTCAACCTCCCGTCTAGGTGAAGTAAGGGCCAAAGTGGCGTGTTGAGCAACAGGAACACGGTTGCAGGCCCCTGTTACCCTCAACCACCAGGATCCCCTCCTCCACCGACACAGGGCCGCAACCCACGGCTAACGGATTGGTGGACCAAATATGCCCCCGGGTCCACAACGGGGGGTTGGCGAGCACTTAGCGTTACCCAGCACCCACCACGAGGAGGTGGCTCGCCACGGGTGCCCCTAGAGGTGGAACCAGAGAAGACTTCTTGTCATACAAATCCCCATGAAGTGGATTGAACACACAGTTATATGCAGGGTTAGATTCATTAGAGTATAATTTAGTAATGTATTGTAAGGATAATTTTATACGACGTAGTGTAAGAGATGGTTCATCAGCCTCAACGTAAGGACTGTCAATAGGTGAAGTTCTGATAGACCCAAGACAAAGTCTTAGACCTTGGTGGTGGACAGAATCAGGAAGTTTAAGGTTGCTTTTACAGGCCCCACCATATACGATGGAGCCATAATCGAGTTTTGAACGGATCAGTGATCGATATAGGTGTAGGAGGGTAGCTTGATCCCCTCCCCACTTTGAGTTGGAAACAACTTTCAACAGATCGAGTGCTTTCAGGCATTTGGCTTTGAGGGATTTAATATGCGGCAAAAAGTTAAATGGGAGTCGAAAACTAGGCCCAGAAACTTGGCCTCCTTTACAACTTTAATGGAGGTGCTATTTAAATATAGTTCAGGGTCTTTATGCGATTTATATTTCCTACAAAGGTGTAGACAGTTAGTTTTCGACTTTGAGAACTTAAAACCATTTTCAAGACACCATTTATTTATTTTATTTAAACATAACTGCAGTTGCCGTTCAATAGTATGCATATTTTTACCACGACAGGAAATATTAAAATCATCCACAAAAAGTGATCCATCAATTGAATCGTTTAAAACCTTGGATAAACTATTAATCTTAATGCTAAATAAGGTCACCGACAAAATACTGCCCTGGGGAACACCCTGATCCTGTTTATAATGATCAGACAGGGTTGAACCCACACAGACTTGAAATTGCCTGTCTTTTAAAAATTGTGATATAAAAAGAGGCAAACGGCCTCTCAAACCAAATCCATTTAGAACCTTCAAAATGCCATGTTTCCATGTGGTACCGTAAGCCTTTTCAAGATCAAAGAAAATTGATACAGCATGTTGTTTATTGACTATAGCATTTTTAACACAGGATTCTAAACGTACCAAATGATCAATGGTACTATGATGTTTCCTGAAACCACACTGAATATTTGTGATAAGGTTATTGGTTTCAAGATACCAAACTAATCTATTATTCACCATACGCTCCATGGTTTTGCAGACACAGCTAGTTAACGATATTGGTCTATAATTCGACGGATCTGTATGATCCTTACCAGGTTTTGGTATTCGAACTACAATGGCATTTCGCCATGAAGAAGGAAATTTGCCAGACGTCCATATTTAGTCAAATATATCCAAAAGTGTCATCAAACATGATTCAGGTAAGTGTTTCAGTAGCTGGTACTGTATATTGTCGTGAGCTTGGTCAAGAGTCGTATGGAGCTCATGTAAAGAAAACACTTCCTTGTAATCTTCCCCGTTATTTGAATCGAAATTAAGTTTTTTCTTTTCCTGTTGTTTCTGATATCTCTGAAACTCAGGGACATAATTCGCCGATGATGAATTTTCGGCAAGAGTTTCGCCAATTTTATTTGCAATTTCAGATGTGTCAGTAATTAAATTATCCCCATCTTTAAGATGGTGAACACCAGCTTTTGAACCTTTACCTTTAATTCTTTGAACCATGTTCCATACTTTGGATATTGGCGTACGTGAATAAATTTTGGAGACATAGTTTCTCCAGGATTGCCGTTTGTTTTGTTTGAAGGTACGACGTGCTTTCGCGTTGAGTATTTTAAATTTATTTAAGTTGTGGACAGTTGGGTGATGGCGGAAATATTTTTCTGCTTTTATTGTCGCTTTCCTGGCTTGTCTACAATCTGTATTAAACCATGGTTTCCGTACATGTGGATTCGTAGAGGACTTGGGTATACACTCATCAGCAATTTCATTTAAAACGTCAGAAAAACACTGAATGGGATCAGCTATGTCACTAAAAACTTCGGGCCGTATTTTAGATGTGCATAAAGCAAGAAATAAAGACCAGTCTGCTTTGGAAAAATTCCATCTCGAATATGATGGAGAGTCAGACGGATTAATTTCTGATAAGATAGTTGGAAAATGGTCACTTCCACAGAGGTCATTGTGGACCGACCATTCAAATTCATTAAGTAGCCTAGAATCTGAAAGAGAAAGTCTAAAGAAGAGTAAGTGCCAGTTGCAGGGTGCAGGTAAGTGCTAGAATCATCATTGTAAATACACAAATCATTATTGGAGATAAAATCTTCCAGTATTTGACCCTTTGAGTTAGTGTTTGAGCCACCCCATATCGGGTTATGGCCATTGAGATCACCCATTACAATACAAGGTTTAGGAAGTTGGTCATAGAGAGCTTGCAGATCTGACAGTTGGAGTGCTGAAGAAGGCGGAATATACAAAGAGCATAGTGTAAAGGTAACATGAAGAGTTAGTCTAACTGCAACGGCTTGGAGGTTAGTTGCGAGTGGTACAGGACTATGTATAACATCCTGTTTAACAAGGATTGAAGATCCCCCAATGGCTCTGTCACCCGGAGGTGAAAAGTAATGATATGCATCAAAATGCCGTAAATCAAAAGCATCTGTCTGCTTCAAATAAGTTTCCTGCAGACAGAAAGCCGATGGTGCAAAATCTTGGACTAAAAGCTGTAACTCATTAAAATTGGACCGTAAGCCTCTATAATTCCACTGTACTAGTTTTTTAGAATGAACTATCTTTTAGGAGGGTTGATTGGGGATCTGCCCCGCACTTTCTTTGAGGGCGATAAACTATGTGCCCTTTGATGGATGCTATCAGAAACATCCATATCCTCTAGTGATCCAAATTTGTTAGATATTTTTATCTTATCTGACCCTTTAGATGCCCGATTTGTTTTTGAAGTGTCTATCCGTGATTTGATTTTGGACCTTCCAGGTTGGTTCTCATTTCTGTCAGGTTGAGAACAAGTTTGTGGAAGAGACGATTGTTCCTGCAAGTGGTTCAGCTGTGAAAGTGATTTTGCTGTCTGAGTGAACTGATCAGGAGACAATCGTGTAGGAGTGTCAGAGTTTACCCATGTCAAGTCTGTTTGGCATGAGTGCGAGGAGGTATTTTTAATTGTGACTGAAGGACTTTCCTTATGGGTTGTTTCGGTTGATGAACTGGCGATAGAGGCATAGGTTTCACTGTGTTCTCTAGACTGAACAAGCTTTTTTGCTTTAGCAAAGCTGACATTCCTTGTATATTTAACCCGATTTATTTCCATCTGTTGTTTCCAAACAGGACAGTCTTTAGAAAAGGATGAGTAACTTCCGTGGCAATTGGTGCATTTTTTATAACTATTGTCACAATCTTCTGTTATATGTGTATTCTCAGCACAGTGAGCACAAGTAACAGACAATGTACAATTATTCACTCCATGTCCGTACTTTTGACATTTAAAGCACCGCAGAGGACTAGGGATGTACACATCAACGTTCACATTACAGTAACCTGCCTTGATTGATTTAGGAGGGTTTGGCGCTGAAAACGAGAAGAGATAAGTGTTTGTTGGAACTGATTCATTATTTTTGCGGGTTGTAAATCTCCTGACAAATAACACTCCTTGGTCTTTCATCTCAGAAGCGATATCAATCTCTGTCATGTCAGCAAAGAGGCGATCTCTGTCTCTTACAATCCCTTTGCTAGCATTCAAAGTTCCATGAGCAGAGATCTTAACGGGAACACCAACAAACATATCTGTTGATAGCAGGTTCATTGCTTGCTGTTTCCTGTTACATTCGACTAACAGGGATCCTGAACGCAACCTCTGAACATTCTTCACTTCTCCTGCTATGCCATAAACTCCTTTTGAAATCGCGAAAGGATTTAGTTTCAAGGTAAGGGAGTCTTATCCAAAGTCTCAATAATCAGGAAACGTGGCCAGTAATCAAGTACTGTGGAGGGTCGTTGTTCGTCATCAGTGTCATGGGGACGTTTTGTTTTCTTAGAGGGTGTTTCGTAGTCCATGGTAAGTGTATAGTCGTTCATTATCCGAGCTCCCCACCCACCACGGAGTATCACAAGGACAATGCTAAGCACAAGCGGATCTCCGACTTGCAGCACCAAGGATACTCAGATGATATACTCCAGCGGAAAAATTAAAAAAGTTCAATAATTCCACCAGATTGGCCCATGAGCCACTGCCTTCTGGACATAGGACTCTAGGCAAGTTACAAAGTTGGATATCGAAATCACAATCAAAAGAAAATTATATCATCATGAAGCTAGAACAAAATTTGTAAATAGTGTCTCAAATTTGTGCAGCCAAATTTGCATGTACAGGGCTTAGCATGACCAGCGATTGGTTGAACCGGGCCCATTCAACCACCCGTCTAGGTGAAGTAAGGGTCGAAGGGGTGTGTTGAGCAAAGGAAACACGGTTACAGGCTCCCATTGCCCTCAACCCCCAGACTCCCGTCCTCCACCGACACAGGGCCGCAACCCATGGCAAACGGGTTGGTGGACCAAATATCCCCCCGGGTCCACAACGGGGGTGTCGGCGAGCTCTTCGCGTTACCCAGCACCCACCACGAGGAGGTGGCTCGCCACGGGTGCCTTTACCAGATTGATAAAATGAAAATGAAATTGTGCCAATTTATTCCACAGCTTTGAAAATATTACACGTGTTTGGATATATACTGCTATATCTTGATATGCCCGAAAACTGGAATATCTTCTACTTTTGTTGAATGGCAATATATGTAGTAATATTTGAATGAATGATGTCACAGTGTCAGCTTTATGGGTAGCCTTTTCACAGGGGCCATACTACACAGGGTGCAACTTGCCCTGCACGCTTATTCATTCATTCCTCTAATCCAGGTAACCCCCTGATGGCTGCGTGCAAACTAGGGGTAGATCTTTCAGTGGTGGAGTCCGCATGTGTATCATGCCTATCCTGAATCTTGACATATTGCGACACATAAATCAATTAAACGGTATTATCGAAAAGGACAAGATCAGCTTGCTTAACAGGAGTTTGTTTTAGGATGTATATAGGCCTATTCCAAGGGAGTTTAAAACTGTCCTTACCATGACCATATCGCTAAAGATATTGTCAAGGAAGGCCTTTAACTTACAAGGTGTTCTAGAGTCAGACAAGACAAGACACGACTTGTATTGTGTTCAAAGCCTCTGGTCCACATATAGTGTACAACTTTACACACAATCATACGTCAGTATTTTTTTTAAAGTCAGTTGATTGTACCTAATTTTTCAGCAGTTCATCCCCTAACATATATATACTGGCATGTTATATAAAAAAGGACCACTTTCTGATGTTTTGTTCATTGCAGGAACATACTGATGATTTCGGGGCTGCATTACCGTGAAGGTCCGGGACAGAATAGGCCTTCAGCAACCCACGCTTGCCACAAAAGGCGACTATGCTTGTCGTAAGAGGCGACTAACGGACTCGAGTGGTCAGGCTCGCTGATTTGGTTGACACATGTCATCGGTTCCCAATTGCGCAGATCGATGCTCATGCCGTTGATCACTGAATTTTCTGGTCCAGACTCGATTATTTACAAACCGCCGCCATATGGCTGGTATATTGTTGAGAGCGGCGTAATACGAAACTCACTCACTCACTAGTTTGGTCTCACGTGTCGCCTATATCGTATAAAAATCTGACACTGTTTTGTAATGTTTCAGACCAATAGTATTTCACACCAACAAATTCTCCCATCCGGGATGCAAGTGACATTCAACATAGACACGGACACTAATAAGGTGAGCTGGTTCACCTGAATGCAATAATGTCTTAAGATACATATACATCGACTTAATGTTTGCATTTCACATTTAGTTCATTTCCCATTGTTAATATACTCATGCCAATAATGGTTGTCACCCCCCAGCAAAAAGTCGAAAACTGCTCAGGAGATGGTACACATTGTTCCAATTTTTTTTCACATGCATGTAAGCTCAAACATTCACTCAAATACAACTTGTCAACTCAGTAGCATGTAAAGCTTTTTATACAGCGATACACACGAACCGCACCGAAAATGAACTATGCTGTTGTCAGACCATAAATCCTCTGCCTGTGCCTTTTGGTGTTGAAACTTTATGTCCTTAAAATGCCGAGGCCAACGTCCAATGACATACGGAATCAAATCATTGGAATGAGTCGAGTAGATGCTACAAATCGTATGATCAGTCTTCAACTTAACGAAAGCAAAAGAACTGTTCAGAGAATAAAGAAACTTCATCGAACACAACAGTCAGTAACTCCAAGGAAATCCACAGGTCGCCCCCGGAAAACTACGCAACGTGATGACCGTGTACTCTTCCGTTTGGTACATCGCAACCGCCGTTTGTCTTCAACGTCACTGAGGGACAGATGGGGTCACCTTATTAACGTCCGAATTAGCCGTCAAACTGTGAACAACAGACTGCTTGAAAGAGGCTACAGAGCTAGAAGACCTCTGCGTCGACCATTCCTGACTGCAGAACACAAGCGGTTACGTGTTCAATGGGCCAGGCAGCACAGGAACATCAGACTGCAGCATTGGCGTCACGTCATCTTTACGGACGAATCACGTTTCTTGCTAAACAGGATCGACGGACGGGTGCGAGTACGTCGACTAAAAGGAGAAAGGTTCAGGGATGACTGTGTTGAGGGTTTCATTCAGGGTGGAGGTGGATCTGTACTTGTGTGGGGTGGCATTCACTATAATGGTAAAACTGAGTTAGTGGTTCTCCAGGAGAACGTCAATCAGCGAACCTACCGACATGTCCTTGAACACACTTGCCTGCCCCATGCTCGCCGTGTTTATGGCAATAACTTTTTGCTACAAGACGATAATGCTCGTCCTCATCGTGCTCGAGCAATTGATGATTTCCTGGCGACGGAAGGTGTGAACAGACTACCCTGGCCTGCCAAAAGCCCAGACATGAATCCCATCGAGCACATGTGGGACCGTATGGACCGTCAGGTAAGGAAAATGAACCCTCCTCCGTCAAATATAGACGATTTGGAAACATCATTGGTTAGAATTTGGAACGATGTGGCCCTACAAGATGTCAACAAACTCATTAACAGCATGCCAACCCGGATTATCGCCCTTATTGACGCACAAGGGGGAGCAACACGTTACTGATATTACACAAATGTTTTTGAATGATCAGACTCTCTTTCCATCAGTGTCTTGACAGTACACGTTTCATTTTGTAAAGCCCACATTTCCCCAAACGGTTGACATTACGTCTTGGTAATTAGCTACTCTATACGTATTCTTCATTTAACGTAAAAATAAATTCCTGGTAGAGGCACATGATTGACTTGTGTTGCATGGCCATGTATTTATGATGATGAGAATTTTTAGTGCGAGTATTAAATCTTTGCTTTTCTACCATTTCTTCTGTTTGTTTTTGTACATTTTCCAGTCCTATAAATAAACTTAAAGGGGATGACAACCTTTATTGGCATGAGTATATGTTGAGGTTTAAACAAGTACTCTCAATTTACGTACTCCGTAAGTTATGCCTGAAATCCAGACCTTCAGAAAGGAAACGTAACGTGCAGCTCTAAGGAGATAATGGGATGTTACTTTTGCCTTTCAGAAATGATTTAATTTAAGGCTGCATTGCGTGGGAGCCTGTTGAATTGCATTATATTAATATGGTTGTGGGTATAGTTTAGTTATTCGCTGGAGCGTTTTTCTGAAAAACCTTTGTGTGGATCGATTGTCATCAAATCAGCTCATGATACATCATCATGGACAATTAGTAATTTATATTTGTTAATATTACAGATAATGTTGGTTATGGCAAAGGTAATTTTGAAACAGGAATACACTTAACTTGAAAAAATATTGTTATCTAGATCAGCGATATTATTTGAGTGAGTAAATTGTTGGTCTATGAATATAAAATGGAAATGAGAGAGTGTTATCCGAAATATACTAGTAACATGAATAAATTCCAGGAATATCAGTATTACTAACATCACTCATGAAAAAACTTAAATGTATTACTCGAAATGATCAAATTGTACAAGTGATCAAACACATGTAGTACACTTTCATCTTGTTTGGACAGTATAATTACAAGATAGTGAAATAAAGAAAGACAGTGAATATAACCATGGACTAACAAATGTATTTTCAGGGCGAGGTCAGCCATTTGATTTCAGATATAGTCAACACATTCCTCATATCTCATGCTCTCGGGAACTGTAACGCTACGTTCTGAAAAGTAATTGGGCATTCCCTCTTGACACGCTGAGGTGATGTCAACGTCACTGGAACGTGTCTCCTTTAGCAACATTTGCCTGTACATTGATTTTTATATGCACATATATAAATGAGTGAGTTTAGTTTTACGCCGCACTCAGCAATATTCCAGCTATATGGCGGCGGTTGCACTAATATATAAAAAGGCCTCTATGTGCATTAAGATGTAAATATACTGCATGTCGTTGATTGTAACCCACATCATGAGTAATGTATCAAATGTATTATCGAATTCTATCACACGTAACCATTTTTTTCAGACTCTGTCACAAAGTATTGAAGACCCATCCCTTCTTAAACCAGAAATCACTGTCATTACGGCATATTTTAATATCGGCTCCTTCGCCAAAGGCACCAAGTCTAACGTGTACACACCAAGCCGTTATATGAACTGGATGAAGGTGTTTGGCCGAATCAGGAACAACCTTGTAGCATATACGGATTCCAAAGATGTCTTTGATTTACTGACGAGCCTCAGACGTAGGTTCCCGAGCAACATGACAAAGGTATTCCTCATAAGGAGGGCCGATCTGTGGTCCTTCTCTTTGTCGAAAGAAATTCGAAATATTTACAGGCAGCCTAACTATCCACAACACTATCCAAACACAGTAAATGAGAACTACTCCTGCGCAATGCATGCAAAGTTTGAGCTAGTTAACAGAGTCTTAGTTGAAGAACTGTTTCCTACCGAATATTTTTGTTGGTTGGACATTGGACTCTTTCGTGCTCTTGTTGATGATAACTCGATGTTCAAGCTTCAAATACCAAACCAGTGGGACAAACGGAAAGTCGCCTATAGCAAAGTGTATGGTTTTAACGATAAAGCAACAACAGAAAGTGTAATGAAAGGAAATCAGGTGTGGGTAGGTGGTGCCATGTTTCTGGGAACTCCTCAAGTGTTGCACAATTATACTGAAGACTACATGAATACAGTGAAGATGTTGTTAAGACGACATTTAATGAACACCGATCAGCAGGTCATATATTCAATGTACCTTCCATCGTCCGAATTGAAGCCTCGGGTACAAATCCAGCTATTTTCCCAAACGAAAAGCCGTTATAATCCGTGGTTCTACCTTGGTTACTTGTGCCGGGAGACATGGCAGAGAGCTCAAAATGATGCACGCAAGAATAGTTAATCGACTTCCGGAACTGGAGAATAAATTAGAAAATTAGGTTCCAAGGTCAAATTACTACGCCACGTCTTGAGTGAGTGAATTATAATTTTACATCGCATCGGCAACATTACAACCATACAGCGATGAAAACAAGGTAATCAATCTAAAATATCAGCCGACAAAGGGCAGTAAAACTAACTAGATTATCACAGATATATTGATGTTAAAACTAGTCATGAAATCTAAAATATTTTAACTAGAGAGGACAATACAGTGTATAAAAACTGGCTATAGATCGCCTGTCACGACTCTGCGACACGCAACATCGCCATTGCAAGAATGCATGCTGGAGATTACCAATCTTCTGTTGCCAAGCGTGGGTATGTATGAGCAAAGTATCATGGCTTTCAAACTAAACTGGCTGGCAAAAGAAAGTATAGGTTTTTAATAATATTACATTTTGTACATTTGTGACAACATGTGATGAGAGTTTGTATAATAATGACTGCCTAAGTTCCCATTTATGGTTTCCATTGCCAAAACGCAACTTTTGGTCGTTATTCTGGAAATATTCAAGAAAATGGTAAAACACGTACAGAAGTCCAATTTCATGAAATGCTCGTGCAGGAGTTCAGTATAAATTGACTTCTCCGATGCTGCAATATCACAGCAACTGATAAACACAAAAAGGATGCCACATTTGACCCAGGAAGAAAGAGAGCGAGCGGTTGGAATGGCACAGATGGGAGCAACACATGTGCAAATTGCGAGGACTTTCCATTGCTCACCCCATGACAGTGTCCAGGCTTCTACAACGTCACCGGCAGACTGGTACAACTCGAGACAGGCCCCGTAGTGGCAGACCACGTATAACAACGCCCCAAGAAGATCGCTATATTCGGACAATTCATCTCAGAAACAGATTTGTAACAGCAACAGCAGAAACAGCACTTGGTCACCGCATTAGTCGACGCACAGTGTCAAGGAGATTGCGTGAAGCAGGAATTCGTGCTTACCGGCCCTTCCGTGGCATGACATTAACCCCTCAACATCGGCGTAACAGGCTTCAGTGGGCACGACGAGTATACAGATGGCAAGTCCGTAACTGGAGAAGGGTTCTGTTCACAGATGAAAGTAGTTTCAGCTTGTATCGCAACGATGGTAGAGAACGTGTATACAGACGTCGTGGTGAGCGGCTAGCACGTCCATGCATCCGGGAAGTTCATCCTTACGGTGGTGGTGGTGTCATGGTATGGGGTGACATTTGTGGGGAGATCAAAACACCTTTGGTCATAATAAATGGAAACCTGAATGCTCATCGGTATATTCAAGAAGTTCTTCAGCCCGTTGTACTGCCATTTTTACAAACTCAACCACAGGGCATTATTTTCCAACATGATAATGCGAGACCTCACACTGCAAGAGTAACACACAACTTTCTGCAGCAAAATAACGTTCATGTTTTACCCTGGCCTGCCTGCTCACCGGATATGAATCATATTGAACACTTGTGGGACCACTTGGACAGACAAATTAGACTTCGGAGACCTGTTCCACATGATCGTCAAGAGTTGCAACGCGCACTTACAGAAGAATGGCAACGGATACCTAATGACGTCATCAGACGATTGACTACGTCAATGAGGAGACGTATCCGAGCCTGTATTGACGTGGCAGGAGGTCATACACATTACTGACAGTGACCATGCTTCATTGTAGTGTGCTACTGACATTTGGTGCAACGAGAGATTTGGTGCAACGAGAGATTTTAACAAAATGTGCTAATTCAACCCTTGTGTGTTTACTGGGCCATTATGGTATAAATGCAAACATAAAAGTTTTCTGTTTTATGTTGAGAATATCATTAATCATCACTGAATCCGATAAAATAATATAAACTGAACTATTTTCGTTTGTCTTTGTTTTATGGGTTGTGAAAGTGTACCTATACTTTCTTTTGCCCGCCAGTTTATCACATATCTCTGAAATTCTACTTCTATCAGAACAATACAATATACAAACGGACTATAGATTAGCTATCTAATAGATGTAAGGCAAAGGCCAGATTTGTGGGTGCCACCTTCTTTTTTGTGAATAACACAAAGTTTCGGAGTACTCTCGTGTGTTCCCTTATTTGTTTCCATGAGTATATATAGACTAACAATAACAAATGATAGATTACACAATCCTGTCAACGGTAAAATAACTAGAATATCGGTGATCAGTAAAATAACTAGAAAATCACAGATATACATTAAAAACTAGTTATTAAATCTAAAACATCTTAGCTATAAGGGACAACAAAATATGAAAACAGGCTATAGATCGCCAACAACAGAAGGTGGATCACCATACTAGGGGACTTACAGTACCTTTGCTACCTGCATGGACCACAGTTGGATGTACTCTATCCCTTCAGCTGTAGGCGATTGTAGGAAAAGTCAGCCAAAAATAAAACAAGTAAAGAAAAAAAAATAAAGCCTGGTAAGTTTACGAGGACTTAAAAGTTTTGGGACTAACGTACACTCACAGGATGACAATAACTTTACAATACTCTAAGCCTCTTTAAGGGTACAGCCACTAACAACTCTAGTTAGTTATACATCTACCTACAAATCATATTACTTCAGATTTCAGCAATGAAATCAATTTCCTTTCAAAGACAAATACTTTAATGAGCACTGTGTTAAAAATATCCTTAACTGATTTTACAGTAAAATACTTATTCCTTATGATGGAGAATTTAACACAATCACGCAGGATATGCCTGACCGTGACTCAGTCATCACTAGGGATACAAAACGGAGGATCCTTATCTTTTAAGAGGTATGCATGAGTATATATTGCATGGCCAATACGACATCGTCGTAAAATGACCTCTCAGCTTGTTGACATAAAACAACTTAATGACTGTAGTAACAACAGCTCGGAAAGGGGCCATCCTTTTAGTTAGAAGGCCTACTAGTCAGAAGACCCGCTAATGAGAAAGCCCGTTAGTCAGAAGACCCGCTTGTGAGAAAGCCCGTTCGTCAGAAAGCCGGTTAGTCAGAAGACCCGCCAATGAGAAAGCCCGTTAGTCAGAAGACCCGCTAGTGAGAAAGCCGGTTAGTCAGAAGACCCGCTAGTGAAAAAGCCCGCTAGTGAGAAGACCCGCTGGTGAGAAAGCCCGTTAGTTAGTAAACATGTTTATGATTTTGAGAGAGACGAATGGAAGGTAAGTTTCAAGTATGATGCTTAAACATGTGTTTCACAAACAGAGCAACTGATTTAATAACATGTGGATCTTTAGACTGTAGTACGTGTGTCATGCTTTGTTCACATTGAGGCATGGCATTCAGCTACGGCAGGTACTTTTGGCGAATTTCATTATATATTATACACTGCATAAAACATGGTGTGCATCTTCAATCGCTCCAAACTAACAATTTATACAGATACAACTAGTTATACCATTGATCTTATTTCTCCGGAACGAAACAGGTTTAAAATTATGTAAGGATATTCTGAATTTACAAGCAACACTTGGAGGAGACTTATTCAGCTGCAAAATACAACATTCAGGCTCCTACACTGCTTTCAGCTTACAGCAGTGCCTTAAATAATACAAGTTACAAATCTTATTATGCCATGTTTGTTTGTACATGTCAGTTAATCTTTCTCTAAACTTCCGTGTAAACATAAGTGCATCATGAACTGTTTGTGTTATCCACACAAATGAAAAACCCGTTGTAAACGATATAGGTCTAATGTTGTACACCTGATTACGTTTTAATTAATTGTATAAGTAGTACATGGCATTGGTATGTAGATTCCTCGCACACGTGGACAACGATTGGGTGAGTGAGAAATTAAAACGTCGTTCAAGAAGAACAGTAAAACCAATAGTATATCACAGAAATCCATTTACGACTAGTAACTAGATCTAAAACAGTTTAACTAACAGGACAATACATTATAAAAGCCGGCCATAGATTGTCAACAACAGAAGGCAGATCACCATACTGAGGACCATGGGGACTTACAGTACATTTAATCTTCCTGCAAGGGCCCAAGCTGGATTTACTCCATCTCTTTACCTACTGGCACTTTAGACACATCTAGCTATACATTAAAATACACAAATGCTACGTTTTAAAACAGTGGAAAGTTTAAATTTACTTCCAATGTTTTGAAACTTACGTACCCTCGCAGGAGGACAATAATTTTACAGTGTTTTACCCACTTGAGCATCCAACCACTAGCACTCGGAGCTACTAATTCAAACTTCCCATAATAAAATATTTAACTATTTACAAATTAGATGGCAAACCTAATTCTTTTATAAATGCAATGATTATATGACCAACAATAGTGTTAAAAGTATCCTACTTAGTGAGTTAAAATGCTTCATCACAAAGGATACAAAACGGGGGAATTTTCGCCTTTCAATAAATATGGCCAATGCGACACCGCTGCTAGACCTCTTCATATCTTTACTGGTTACCCAAGAATGTGTAACCAATATGGGATTTTATTGCATGTAATTTACTGATACCTACCTGGGTGTCCCACTTCTTTTGCATAAGATCGCGGATGTAAGTTCTAATTTTTGGCTTTGTAATCTGAGTATGGAAAATGAGGTGGTGTTACAAATTTCTTGAGTGCTGCCATGGCAGCAAGATCGGCCACTGCATTAACAGCCAGGCCTACGCAGCTGGGTAACCAACAAAATATGATGTCGTATTGGCCAATAGCAAAATCATTATACAAGTCAATAATATCAATTAAAAGTGGATGTTTACATGATACGTTTTTAACCACCAGAAAGTAAAACAGAGTGTCTGAATAGATTAACACAGCTGCAGTTATCGTTCAATAGTATACATATTTTTACCACGACAAGAGATATTAAAATCACACACAAATAACGATCAATCAATTGAATCATTTAAAACTGTTTTAAAACTATTTATCTGTATACTAAAAGGGGTGACAGACAAAATACTGCCTTGCGGATCACCCTGATCCTGACTATAATGATCAGACAGGGTAGAACCCACGTGGACTTGAAACTGTCGTTTAAAAAAATGACTATAAATTGAGGCAAAGGGCCTCGCAATCCGAAGCCATCTAAATCTTTCAAAATGCCATATATATTTCCAGGTTGTGTCATATGCTTTTTGAAGATAAAAAATGATAATTACAGCGTTCTTAACAAATGATTATAAACGCAAATGATCTGCTTTTACGGAAACCACACAGTATGTCTGTTATAAAAGTTATGTTTTTCAAAGTCGATTATTCATCATGCGTTCCATGGTTGTGCACAGTTAGTTAGTGAAATCGGTCGATAGTTGGACGGATCCGTATGATCACGTCCAGGTTTGGGTATTGAAGCAACGAAAAAGGAAATTTATCTGACGTCGAAACATCATCAAAGGTGAGCGTCTCTTAACAGGGTTCTGGTAAGGGCTTCGGGACTTGATAATGCATGTTATAAGCTCCTGTAGCAGTATCATAAGCTGGATCAAGAGCAGTATGGAGTTCATGAATAGACAACGTTTCATTATAATCTTCCCCATTATCAGAATTGAAATTAATAGTTTTCTTTTCTTGTTTTTTATATTGCTGGAATTTTGGTACATAATTTGAGGAGGAAGAGTGTTTAGCAAGGGTTTCACCCAGTTTATAAGCAATATCTGATTTATCAGTAAGCAATTGATCTCCATGTTTAAGATGATGATGGACAGGAGATTTAGTACCTTTACCTTTGATTTTCTGGACCATGTTCCATACTTTTGACATAGGTGTCCGAGAATTTATTTTGGATACATAATTTTGCCAAGATTGGCGTTTGTTCTGTTTAAAAGTACGCCGTGCTTTAGCATTTAAAATCTTAAATTTATTTAAATTATGCACCATAGGATGGCGACGGAAATAATGTTCTGCTTTTTTCCTTGCCTTCCTAGCTTGTTTGCACTCATCGTTGAACCATGGTTTTCTTATGTATGGAACTACAGACGACTTTAGTATACACTCATCAGCTCATCAGAAAAACATTTAACAGCATCAGAAACGTCAATAAAACGTTCGGGTGTAAGTTTTTCAGCACACAGTGTTTCATATAAAGCCCAGTTAGCCTTTTTAAAATTTCGTCTTGATGATGGAGGAACATCGGATGGAGTTACAGCTTTTAATACAGTAGGAAAATGGTCACTTCCACATAGGTCATCGTGGACTGACCATTCGAATTCATTTAGTAGTTCTGAATTTGTCAATGACAAGTCAAGAGCAGATTAGGTCCCTGTACCAGGGTGTAAATATATGTTGGAAGCATCATTATAAATACATAAATCATTGTCAGAACAAAAGTCCTCCAACAATTTACCTTTAGTGTTTGTATTTACACTACCCCAGAGTGGGTTGTGCCCATTTAAATCTCCCATTATAATACAGGGCTTCGGGAGCTGATCTTATAGAGCTTGAAGGTCGGTTTTGGCAAACGCCGAAGACGGTGAAATATAAAGAGAGCTTAGCGTAAACGCTACATGTAAAGTAATTCTCACTGCAACAGCTTGCATATTAGTATTAAGTGAAACAGGGCTTTGAATAACGTTTTGTCTGACTAGAATGGATGATCCGCCAGTGGCTCTATCACCCGGAGGTGAAAAACAATATGCATTAAAATGACGAAGGTCAAATGTATGTTTGTTTTGAATATGTCTCTTGGAGACATAACGCTGAAGGTGTGAAATCTTGGACTAATAGCTGTAATTCATGTAAATTAGTCCTGAATCCTCTGCAGTTCCACTGTGCAATATTATTGGAATAAACTATCTTTTAGGGGGATTTATTGGGGATCTACCCCGCACTCTTTTAGCGGGCGACAAGCTATGTGCCCTAGAATGGACGTTTTCAGAAACGTCCATTTCTTCAAGAGACCCATATGTATTAAACAATTGAATTTTATTTTGTGACCCCTTAGGAGCTCTGTCACTTTGTTGTTTTGAAGCATCAGGCTTTGGCTTCGGTTTACTTTTCTCCGTTTGTTGACTATCAGCTGTTGATTAAGACTTTGAATGTGACTGAGATGATGGTGATTTGTGATCAGAAGAAGACTTTGAGGTACTAGGAAGTGATTCCTCAATCTGTGCTGATAAAGCTGGGTACAGAAGCTGTGGAGAATCGCAATTTACCCAAGTCAAGGTAGTTTGGCAGCCTGTGGATGATTTTGTTATTTTAGAGCGTGACTCCGATGTTGATTTTGTTACTGCAGCATAACTTTCTAGAAGATCAGATCTTTTTACCAGATTTTTGGCCTCAGAAAGAGATATTTTGAGTGAATTTGATTTTGTTTATTTCCATTTGCTCTTTCCAAACAGGACAGTGTTTAGAAAATGAGGAACGGTCGCCTGAGCAGTTGGTGCATTTTTGAAAGTCACTAGTACATATCTGCAGCATAACTTTCTAGAAGATCAGATCTTTTTACCAGATTTTTGGCCTCAGAAAAAGAGATATTTTGAGTGAATTTGAAATTGTTTATTTCCATTTGCTCTTTCCAAACAGGACAGTGTTTAGAAAATGAGGAATGGTCGCCTGAGCAGTTGGTGCATTTTTTAAAGTCACTAGTACAATCTTCTGTTGTGTGTATTTACACCATGGCCGTACATCTGATATTTAAAACATCTCAGCGGATTCGGAATGTACAGGTCAACCTTGATGTTGCAGTAACCAGCCTTCAGTGATTTTGTAGCTGTCGGAGATGAAAATGAGAACAGATAGGTATTGGTTGGAACACTTTCATTGTTTTTACGGATTGAAAAGCGTTTGATATCGAGCACACCTTGATCTTTCATTTCAGTCATGATGTCAAGTTCTGTCATGTCAGAAAAACAACCGATCACGGTCTCTGATGATCCCTTTGCTCGTGTTTAACGTCTTGTTAGCAGATACAGTAACCGGAATTCCAACAAACGATTCTACGCTCATCAAATTGACTGACTGTTGCCGTTTCCCGCACTCAATCTGCAGTGCACCTGAACGTAACCGTTTAATGTTCTTAACTTCCCCCTCAATACCTTTGGGAACTGCGAACGGATTCAATTTTAGAGGTGTTTTATCAACCGATTCAATCACAAGAAAGCGTGGCCCAAACTCATTTGTTCTGATCGTCATCTACATCATTTTCAAGAGGACGTTTGTGTGGGGATTTCATAAGCCATATTTACGGTTGAGATTTCATCATCCGAGCTCCCCACCCACCATCCACGGAGTATCACAAGGACAATGCTAAAAACAAGCGTATCTCCAGCTTGCAGCACCAAGGATACCCGGATGATATACTCCAGCAGAAAAATTAGAAGATTAATAATTCCGCCAGATTGGCCCATGAGCCACCGCCTTCAGGCATACGACTCTAGGTAAAAACAAACAACATTTCTAAGATCAAAACATTCGCCAAGTCTTTAGACATGTTATAATTTCGTAATTTTCTTACAACAGTAAACAAATGTAGCACAGGGCTTGGCGTGACCAGCCAATTGGTCGAACCGGGCCTATTCGACCACCCGTCTAGGCGAAGTCAGGGATAAAGTGGTGTATTGAGCAATAGGAACACGATTGCAGGCCCCTATTGCCCTCAACCACCAGGATCCCCTCCTCCGCCGACACAGGCCGCAACCCACGGCAAACGGGTTGGTGGACCAAATATCCCCCCGGGTCCACTACAGGGGTGTCGGCGAACTCTTGGCGTTACCCAGCACCCACCACGAGGAGGTGGCTCGCCACGGGTGCCTTAAAATTTGGAGGCGAGAAAGCGATATCACAAGATGAGAAGGCAATAACGCAAGACGAGAAAGCGATAGCGTGAGACGAGAAAGCGATAAAGCAGTAAAGTGATAAAACGGTGCGCGAAAGCAATCGAGCAAGAAAGTGATACAGCCAGTCGAGAAATTGATAAAGCGATGGAGTTATAAAGAAATAAAGCTAATGCACGGTAAAGCCATATTTATCTTAATTCTGTCCTGTCAGCGCATGTCGTCTTGCCTGCGTATGACTTAATCCAACAGGAAGCTGAATCACTATTTGTTTTAGTCGTATAGAATAGAATGGATATGCCTTAAAATTCTATGGCAATTTTGTAATTATTCTTTTAACTTGTCTAGCCAATAATCCAACAATAACTCCAGAAACCGAGAGTGTTTTTGTTGAAATAAATGAATGTTTTGAAAACCTGTGAAAAGTTTAGCAAGGCCTGGATTAATTCCTGGCTTGCATTTCTCTATTGTCATTTCCCTTGCTAAATGCCCCCATTGTTATCTCATCACTCATGCTTGGATGAACAATCCCTGGCTACCATTGGCCCGTCCACCCTACCAGTTTGGCGCTAATTAACTATCGGCTTCCCTTGTTATCTTATCACGGTTGTTTCAAATGTTCGTATAGTTTCTTCATGCACCTGATGGCGTAACATCGTGTTCCACAAATACAGTTTGAAGTATTCCTCTTTAGTTTATGCTTACTCGATTTTTTTATTCCCTGGGCTAAGTCAGGCTGGCTGACACATGTCATCGTAACCCCATCACACAGATTGATGCTCATGATGTTAATCACTGGATTGTCGCATCCAGACTCGATTATTTACAGACCGCCGCTAACCAGTGAATGTCATCTATTGCTGTAATTAGATTCGAATACTTTTGACATAAACTGACCAAATTATAAATACTACGATAATACAGGTAGATCATTACATATATTGAACGAGCTTCAAGTCCTCGCATGACGACGAAAATGTTGCAGACTTTAAAAAAGTTAATTGGATACACGCGTCACCAATCAGCTTATCAAAAGCTACGCGACCACGAGCAGCAGTACCCTTTGAGATATATACATGCAGGGGTTCAAATTTTTTTTTAAAAGCCACTTGCCACAGGGCAAGTGACTTCAAGAAAGTAACTTGCCCTGACTAATTTTCCACTTGCCCTGATTTTTATGACATAATTGTGATGATATTGTGAAAGAATAAATCAACATGGTATTTGATGTTATAGTTTACTGTTTGGACGTCTTTTTTCTCTCTTTACAGGTAATAATTGGCACTGTTTTTATACAGAACAGTCTCTGACTCTCATATTGTTGAAACGTAATTTAAATCAACACCAGTATGATTACTCTAAGGCTTTATGTATCTCTGGACTGGTGGCGGACTTGAAACAGTGTGGATATGGCAAAGATATGCCTGCTTGCTCGTGAAGACCATGCCCCTTGACATGTCTTGTACCTTTACAGCCTGTCGTCCACTCTTTGATTTCTGACCTGGGGTCGAAGTCTTTGAGGGACTTGGGCCCATGTGTCATAATTGTCAGGATATTGTTAAGGTTATCTTGACTGAGAACTGATCTGTGAGAGGATTTGACAAGATTCATAGATGAGAACAGCCTCTCACAAATTGCGGTGCAGGGGCTGATTGTAAACATAAGTTCAACAATTTTCAAGAAAACCTTGAAACACAGGGGTCTACTAAACAGCAGGTTTGAGTAGCAATCATACACTGTTTTTTTACAGTTCTTTAAGTATCCTTTAAGAGTGGTGAACTCTTCTTTGATTCTTGTCTTCTCCTCATCTGTGAATAGTGGATGGTAATGTTCAAGTAAGGCATCTATCTCCTCACACCCATACACTGAAAGACTGCACCTATCAGTGGGCCACTCTGTGTAGTCTAGTACTTTGAAGTATTTCAGTGGAGCTTGACTGAAACATTCAAACCTTTTGTCAATATATCTCACAATTCCATCAATGAGTGAATTGAAGAACATGTCCTGTTTGAAGTTTACATGTTTTGATTGTCCAATCAGTTGAATCACACCATCAAAAGTACCATCTTGGGGTGAGTAGAGATCCATGAAGGCTTTCAGGTTTTCTCCTGTTTCTGGCTGTACCTTTAGTTGGGTAAGTTTCAACATAACACCTTCAATTTCCTGGGACACTGTAGTGACAAGAAGGTCCTCCTTTTGGAACACAAGAGATACTTCAGTGAGTAAAGGGAGCACATCCAACAGAATAAACAAAGTCTTAATGAAAGTCACAGTTTTTATTTTTGCAAGCCAGCCCTTTGCTTTAGAGCTCTGTTCAGTTCGCCCAGTAGCAACAGTTTCAAAGTGTTGTATCACTGAATGAAGACTTGTCCTCAGAGCCCTTACAGCTCTCTCTTTGCTAGCCAACCATCTCACATTTTTCACATCACTCAAATGAACCAAATCTGTTTCAAAGATCTGAGAAATAGTTTTAAGTTCTCTTCTCATTTTGGGGCTATTATGGTAGAATTTAAATATCTGTTTCAATACCTCTTCTAAATTTTTCAATGGCAACAGGCCCTTTACTGCATCCAACACTGACAATTCCAGCTTGTGTGCTACACAATGAACAGGTACAACGTAAGGAGCTTCTCGTGTGATCTTTCCTGCAACTCCAGAACGGTTACCCATCATAACAGATGCACCATCAAAGTTTGCAGACACTAGTTTGGGCCCCTCACAGTCATGTGATACAAGCTTTACTAATATCATTCATTTCAAGAGCAGTTTTTATTCCATCCAACACCCCATCAGCAGTAGCATGATCTAGAGTTACAACTGCAGCATGGAATGAAACTGGAACACCATGGCTTACATAACGAATAAACACAGTTTCCTGTTCAAGAATTGCCGAGTCAGTACTCCCATTACTAAGAATGGATGCATAGTTTGCTTCATTAATATCTGATTGGAAGTCTTTTTTCAAACTATGTGAAATTGCTTGAATAAACTTGCTCGCACCATCAATGTTTCTGTAATTACGCCCTATGTCCACACCAACCCTGTCAAGCAAGTCTAAGTGCATTGCAAAATCACTTAGTGGTTTTCCTTTGCTGGCAATGAGAAATGCTGTCACAAACAGTTTCTCAATTTGATCGTAATTCTTCTTGTCCATTTTTTAAAAACACTTCAAAAGTTTCCCGTCTCTCTCTACTTTATCGCAGCTTGCCCCAACCTACAAATCACCGGTTTCACCGCTATGAATATAATATGACAAACACTCGGCATGAACGGCTGAACTGTCATGGATTTTCAGATATTCTACTCTGAATTTTGAACACCCACTGACAAAAGTGTTCTTTACCCCATGTCTCGTGGATACAGACGGAAATCGCGCACAATATTCACAAGTCATAATGTCTTTTTCTTCGTTGTAAAGTAACCACGGCCATTTTGAACACCAAGACTTCTGAAACTGTCTACACCGTTTCTCGTTGTCGTACTTTTTATCTTTAGATTGTTTGGTGCAAACCTCGGCTTCGGTGTCATCACCCAAGGCCTTCCTTTTCACCCCTGTGTCCGATTGTAAAAAACTGTCCATCAGTTCCTGTGACATGTTTTTTTTTCCCCATAAAACATGAAGAGGCAGTCGTCTGCTATTCAGCCGCGGTCTGACAGTTCACTCAAACGTGCCTGCCGGCTCTCTTGTCAGTTATTTATAAAAATGCTCGCTTCGGTTTCCAATAGCTTTACTGCGATCGGGGAGGGATAAATAGCAAAGAAAGATAACTCTAGTTTATTATCATTGCGAAAGTTCCCTCATTTTGCTCTCGTATCGTCTCACATTTACCTGTTGGAACCGTAAGCATTGCAGTAATTATCAGGTAGCCCACAGGCAAGTAAGATATCATTATTTATACGCCCGAAATGAAATCTGCCTTGTCCCGGGCGTCGGGCGATGGGATTTTTGAACCCCTGTACATGTATACAGAAATAGGTAAAACAGTGTATTTATAAGTTAGGACGCTGTCAGATATGGCAAACGGAATGTTTTACACATCAACTTTCGACATATAAACACCATTCAAACTGTCTCAATAATATATTCATAACGTACTGTAAGTGGTGATATGTATGATATCAGATAACCGTGATACAGAGCGAAGTTAATGGTTCCACTTTGTTGGATTATTGATATGAGCGACATAAATCGATCGAATCTCACTCACTTAAGCGTTTCCTGCAGTATTGTACAGGACGTGCTTGACAACAGTGTCTACACCAAAACGTTGCTTATATTATAACAAAGAAGCTGCATATCAATAGAACTGTCCCCACTGTTCAGCACACCAGCTGCAAAATGCCTCTCGAAGTTCGCTATGGTTAGTTACACCGGCGTTTAACAGCGTAGGGTATACTGTACATTTTCAGCTTTGACGTTGGACTGCATCCTTTTGCCTAGGTTAGACCACTGATTGTGGAATGGCTCTGTTTCTACAGTTAGGTACCAATTTAAGGTGCTTTACTGTGAAGAGCGCCTCTTCGTTCATTGGGTAGGGGCGATTTGGGTTCATAAAGGTGAACATCACCAGTTAATACATTTTATCCTCTTGAAGAAATCAAAGAAAGTACAGCTGTAATTTTTGATAGCCATGAAAAACATAAATGGTTCCAGCATATTTTATTGTTGCTAAGAACGACGTAAATCGCATCTCACGCCCTTAAAGGGGGGTGTTGCAATGATTTTATTTTAGGATGAATGTTTGGATGTGGTTGAATACACCGTTTCAGGTTGCACTTGTGCTATCACAAAGTCTTATTTGTCATTACCCCTCTCCCCACTTACAATAATTGGCTGATGTAATTATGTTGGTTAAGACAATTCCAGTTCAGTGATGGCATAAAACATGTAATTCCTTCAGTCACTTCACAAAACGAATATTTCCGGTGTTTCATATTCAAATAGTATGCCAAAGGAAAGTCTACATATATCTTAAATTTATCTAAACGTCAAGTCAAACAATGCCACAAAAACATTACTAAGAATAAAGATTTTATGGATATCAACTTATTTATTATTAGAACACAACGTTTCGGAGTTAATGCTTACTCCTTCATCATGTACAGGCAAAACAATAACAAAGTAGCAAGTGGAATGAATTAACGAAAGCTGGAAGCCAGTATAAAAAAGCACTGATAGGAAGCCGACAGTTATGATAACAATGATGGAAGCCAATGGTAATGCATTACAGATGATAGGATATGCATACATAACACAGATAGGGGGTAAGGACGATTTACGTGATTGGGGAAAAGGATGGAAGCCAATGGTGATACATTACGCATGATTGGATGGTGTTTACATAACACATGATTGGGGATTAAGGATGATGTACATGATTTACATGAGGGTTCATGATGTACAAACACAAGTTGATAAGGATGTACACGGGTAGATTGGCTATACATGAATTACTGAATTGTGGGTAATATCGCTTTCTCGCACAATGATATTGCTTTATCGCTTCCAAAATTTAAGGCGAAAAAGCGATGGCCCAAATCAGCCATAGGATCCCGTCCTCCACTGACACAGGGGCGCAACCCACGGCCAACAGGTAACTCAATGTGGTCGCCTCTTACAATCAGCACTGGGGCGCTGTCGGGTTCACACGGGAGAAGAGCACTTAGCTTTATCCAGTGCCCACGACGAGGAGGTGGCACTTCACCCGTGCCGAAACGATTAGGGTGTGACTTTGTTTGCCACAAATGGAATTTTGGAGAGGCTCCAGCGCTGTTCTGACGGTACACAGACATTACTTTCAGAACATGTCCCAGACCTTACATGCAGTACTTCACCATACATGGCATGCACAGAAAAAGGGTCCTTTCCTTGGCTACAGCCCTCTTGACGGGGAAACACTGGGTCACTATCGGCAAGTGCTGAAGAGAGAGATACGCCCAATATCAGGTCACAGATGGAACAGGAACAAGGCGGTGTGTGACTTTGAGCTGACCGTAATCACTGCTGTGGAAACCGAGCTGCCAAGGACCCAAATTGCTGAATTGCTGGCTGTTTCTTCCATTTCTGTCAGTCTTTGTGAAGGCGTTTGAGCAAATTAAGGCTGGCTGTACCTTATCAGACAGATGAACGCATTCGAAAGTGCATCCGAAGATAACTCTCTTTCGGACACTTGCCTGTAGCCACTATGTGACATAACTTTCATCGGGTTTGTGCAACGAGTCCCATTCGTTCTGTATCTGAAAATGAACTGTTTTGATAGCCAGTTCCTTCCACTGGAGAGACAGTGACACTCGGATCACACGCATTTGACGTTCACGCTCATTTTAATTTCATTTAGGTCTCCATGCTGGGTGGAATCGGAGAGTTGCAGTGAAGCAACCATCGTCGTGGACATTTCTTTGCCACTAGAAAGACCCTCGGGCGAACGTAGAGGTTGCAGTGGAAGCTGCTGACAGAGGGGGCCGAGATCCTCCACGCAAGCGTAAATGACGTCATCTTGAGTCCCGGATTCAACGACTAAAGGGGGACTACCGACCTGAAGCAAATCTGACCAGGGTCCGGTTGTTTAACGTACCGTTAAACACTAACGACCCGTTATATAGCTAATGGAAATTTAGTTAATAGTATATCAAAATTGGGTTGCTGGAAGGTCTTTTTAACAGGCCGTTAACTAATGGTTTGTGTTACTGATGTGTTACTGCAGGGTCCCTTATAATGAGTGAGTGAGTTAAAAGTCACTCTGGCAATATTTCAGTCATATCGACTGAAACAGTATAGAATCATATTTTTATTTCATGAAATCTGTCGCCAAGGGAACTGAAAACTATCATGTGGCATTTAGAGATAAAAAGCTATTACGTAGCTTAAAATTATATGACAACATAAAATGGGTTATAGATCGACAACAGCTGAAACTAGGTCACTATGAACTTTCAGTACTTCTGCAACCTGCATGGACTCAAGCTGGTGTAGACAATAGCAAATTCAATGACTCTCCGCTCGACAACGCAATCGTGCGACATGCCGAATTGGGAAAGAACAACACCAGCTGCTGGATTGGCAATACGTACGGACAATGGCGGCTTACTCACTGTTTTAATAATTAAGTTGCTGAGTTATCAACAGTAGTTGCTAAAATCACATAAACAAATTTGAAAACGATTCATGTAGTATCGACATTTCTGTAATGCTTTGTTTAACAACAGAACAGGTTGGAAATCGAAAATGAGTCAGCCACTAACGTCAATATCTATACAAACGTATGAGCTTACGCGTTCGGCTTGAAATGAAATTTAAAAACTATCAATTCAGTCTAACATTCGTCTAACTACGTTTACCTCCTAAACTGTTTTGAAAATATCTGTATTCTATCTAAAATATCAATAATATTTGAAATATAACTGTAAATAATTTTAAAACAAATTAGAAACTTGAATTACTGATAGCTAAAAATGTTATAGAGATGTCAGGAACATATTGCGTGATATGTCTAAATGTTTTAAGATATCTGTAAAACAGCTACAGTGTATATAAACGTATTAGAAGTTAATTCCAGATATCTTAAAATCGACCCAAGACAGCTTCAACGCGATTTGAGATATCGTTTATTTCAATACATATATACCTTCAAGTCTTGCTATTATTGATGTATCAAATAAAATTATAGATAGCTTTAATACGTTTGAAGAGTTCTTGAAATCATTTGTTCATATTTATAAAGCAATTAGAAAGAGAATGGCAAACGAAATATTCCTCAAAACGCAGAAAAGATTTACAGGTTTCTTTACGTACATCCGGAAACATATCCATAAATACGTCCGATTTGGACAATGGCGGGTGACATAAATCATTTTCAGATTCTGACCCGTGAAGGTGAGTGAGTGAGTTAAAATTTTACATCGCATCGGCAATATTACAGCCATATAGCGATGAAAACAAGGTAATCAATCTAAAACATCCCTCGACAAAGGACAGTAAAACTACCTAGATTATCACAGATATATTGACGTTAAAACTAGTCATGAAATCTAAAATATTTTAACTAGAGAGGACGATACAATGTATAAAACAGGCTATAGTTCGCCAACAACTGAAGGTAGATCACCATACTAGGGACCATGGGGACTTTTGCTACCTGCATGGATCCTAGCTGGATTTATATCATCAGCTGCAGGCAATGAAGTGAATTTTAGCCAAAATTAAAATGACTGGGATACTACAATTAAAATAGACGGTAAAATGAAATTATCTTTGAATGCCTTGGGACTTATGTACCTTCTCAGGAGGACAATAATTTTACACTACTTCAACCCCCTTGAAGGTACAGTCACTACCAATCTCAGTTACTAATCCAAATTACCACTCATAAAATATTTATCTATTTACAAATCTGACAACAAATTCAATTCTTTCAAAAATGCGATAATTAAACGATAACTAACATTACTAAAAAGATCCTTCATAGTTCGTGTTTGAAAATAATTGTCCCTTGTGATGGAATATTCAACACAGTCAAGCAGGACATGCTTGACCGTGATTATTTCATCACAAGGGATACAGAACGGAGGATCCTCACCTTTCAATAGGTATTCATGGGTATACCTTGTATGGCCAATGCGACATCGTCGCATGATTACCTCTTCAAATCTGGACTGACAACCCAAGTGGGTATAACCAACATAAGGTTTTATTTCATGTAATTTATTGATACCTACTTGGGTGTCCCACTTCCTTTGCATCAGATGACGGACATACGATCTAATCATAGCTCTATAATTAGTGTATGGAATATGAAGTGGTGTCACGGATTTGTTTAATGCTGCCTTAGCAGCAAGATCGGCCATGGTTTTACTAGAAATGCCAACGTGGCTGGGCAACCAACAAAAGACGATGTCGTATTGGCCAGTAGCAAGATCATTATGTAACTCAATAATTTCTATTAAAAGTGGATGTTTACATGATAAATTTTTAATTGCCTGAAGACATGAAAGAGAGTCAGAAAATATTATATATTGTTTATGCTTAGGATGTCTTTGAATATATTTAAGGGCTGAGAGTATTGCGTTTGTTTCTGCTGTAAATATAGAACTATTATCCGGTAATCTAGAAGATATTGTTCTGGATCCAATGACAGTGGCACAAGCCACTGCGCCACCATCCTTGGATCCATCAGTAAATAATGATTTGTATGCATTGTATTTATTTTTTAATTGATTGTATTCTTGTTTACATTGTAATTCATTAGTTTGCGAGTTGTCAGTGTTAAGTCAACTTGTGGCCTTACTAGTTGCCAAGGAGGAGAAGAAAGAAGGCGGAAAAGAGCTATATTTTCCACTTCAATGCCGGCAGCAGAAATGAGTGATTGAATTCTGAGCCCCAGAGGTGGAGCAAGAGAAGACTTTTTGTTATACAGATCGTCATAAAGAGGAGTAAACACACAATTATAAGCAGGGCTGGACTCATTGGAATATAGTTTTGTGACATATTGTAATGATAATTTGATACGGCGCTGTTTTAGGGATGGCTCATCAGCCTCGACATAAAGACTGTCAACAGAAGTACGGAAAGATCCAAGACACAATCTCGGACCCTGATGGTGAATAGAATCAAGTACTTGGAGTAGTGCTCTGTATAATTGGAGGAGGGTCTTCTGAACCCCTCCCCATTTAGAACTGGCAACAACTTTGAGTAAATTTAGAGCCTTCAGGCATTTATTTTTCAAGTACTTTATGTGAGGTAAAAACGTCAGGTGATGATAAAAAAATTATACCTAAGAACTTAGCTTCTTTAACAACTTTTATAGGAGTGCCATCTAGAACTAAATCTGGATCCTTGTGAGGCTTTTATTTCCTACAGAAGCGTATACATTTTGTTTTAATCTTCGAAAATTTAAATCCGCTTTCTAACGACCACTTATGAATTCTATTTAAACATAATTGTAACTGTCTTTCGATAGTATTCATATTTTTTCCACGACATGAAATGTTAAAATCATCCACAAAAAGAGATCCATCAATGGAATCATTTAAAACCTTAGAAAGACTATTGATTTTTACACTGAACAATGTGACAGATAAAATGCTGCCTTGTGGGACACCCTGATCCTGATTATAATGATCAGACAGGGTAGATCCCACTCGGACTTGAAACTGTGTGTCATTTAAAAACCTGGATATGAACTGAGGCAAACGGCCACGTAATCCAAAATCATGTAAATCTTTTAAAATTCCGAGTTTCCATCTAGTGTATGCCTTTTCTAAGTCAAAGAATATGAATACTGCATGTTGATTTTGAATCATTGCATTTTTTACGAATCATTCTATTCGAACTAAATGGTCAATAGTACTTCGATTTTTCCGAAATCCACACTGAATATTTGTGATTAAATTATTAGATTCTAAGTACCATGTCAGTCTATTGTTGACCATGCGTTCCATGGTTTTGCAAACGCAGCTGGTTAATGAAATAGGTCTATAATTTGAGAGTCAGTATGGTCACGTCCAGGTTTAGGTATGGGCACAACTATTGCTTCACGCCATGAGGAGTTACCAGGCGTCCAGATTTCATCAAAGATTGCAAGAAGAGTTTCCAAACATGCTTCTGGTAAGTGTTTCAGGAGTTGATAATGGATATTATCCGCTCCCATAGCAGTATCATGAGCTTGACCAAGTGCAGTATGAAGTTCGTGGATGGAAAACAACTCATTGTAATCTTCTCCATTATCTGAAGTAAAGCTGATATTTTTCTTTTCTTGTTCTTTTTGATACCTTATAAATTTAGGATCGTAATTAGATGTGGAAGAATGTGTAGCTAGAGTTTCCCCAAGTTTATTTGCAATATCGTATGTATCTGTTAAAAGGTGATCCCCATCTTTAAGGTGCTGGACACTAGATTTAGACCCTTTGCCCTTTATCTTCTGAATCATATTCCAGACTTTGGATATAGGCGTTCGTGAATTTATTCTGGAGACAAACTTGCGCCATGATTGGCGTTTGTGTTGTTTTAATGTACGCCTTGCATTTAAAATTTTAAAGGTATTAAAATTATGTACCATAGGATGGCGACGGAAATAACGCTCGGCCTTTTTCCTTGCTTGTTTGCAATCATTGTCAAACCATGGTTTACGAATGTGAGGGTTTGCAGAGGACCTAGGAATACATGCATCAGATATGTCATGTAGTACATCAGAGAAACGTTTTATCGGATCGGAAACATTACGTAGAAGAGCATGCGTTAATTTGGTTTTTTTTATGTTTCTTTTTCAAGCAAGGACCAGTTCGCCTTTGAAAAATCCCATCGTGTTGAAGGACGGTTATCAGCTGGTACAACAGAGCGTAATACAGTCACTGCCACAGAGGTCATCATGGACTGACCATTCGAATTCAGAAAGTAGAGTGGAATCAGAAACAGATAGGTCAAGAGACGAATAGGTTCCTGTCCCTGGTTGCAAATAGGTTTTAGAATTGTCATTGAAAATGCATAAATCATTCTGTGAAATGAATTCTTCCAATGTCTTCCCTTTATTGTTTGTATTAGCACTGCCCCAGAGCGGGTTATGTCCATTAAGGTCGCCCATAATGATACACGGCTTAGGAAGTTGATCATACAGAGCCTGAAGATCGGTTTGATGGAGATTAGAAGATGGTGGAATATAAAGAGGACACAAAGTAAAGACAATGTGTAATGTTATACGCACAGCAACAGCTTGCAGTGGAGTATTTAGTGGAACTCGGCTCTGGATGACACCTTGTTTCACGAAGACTGATGAGCCTCCAGTTGTTTTAACACCTGGAGGCGAAAAGAAATGATATGAATTATACTGCCGAACATCCAAGTGATCGGTATTCTTCAGATACGTTTCTTGGAGACAAAATGCTGATGGATTTATGTCTTGTATTAATAACTGTAAGTCATTTAGAATATTCCTAAGTCCTCTACAGTTCCATTGAATAATGTTACAGGAGCTATTCATGGTGGCTCGATTGGTGATCTAGACCGGGGTGGGGGTCAACTCCCATGCACTTGAGGTGAAGGGAGAGCCTCCATATCAAGAAGCCCATATGAGTTATGGACCTCAACTGGGGATGAGGAAGAAGGAACCTTCAAATTTTGTAGGCCCCTGGAACGTCTCATCTGTTTCTTCTCCTTTTGTGTTAATTGGACATTATCCTGAATAAGTTCACTTTCAATTTCTGGTTTTATGTCAGATTGAGTCATCTTGGTCTGTGAAGCTGAAGTAAGACAATGTGAAGCATAGTGACTGTGAGTAGTATCACCAAATGTAAGCTGCTCGTCTTTCACCCATGATATGGTTGTTTGACATCATCAGACGAAACACAATCTACATGTCTCCTTTTGTAGTTTTTTGATGAACCAGATTGTGCGTGTTTTGCCATGATGGTAGAATAGGATTCAATACCCATGCTCCCCACCCGTCATCGAGTGTCAGCAAGGACGGTGATGCAGGGGAAGCCAGCCTGCAACGCCAGGGTTACAAAGGTGTCATACTCCAGAATACATAGACATGAAAAGCCATGATATCTTAAAGACAAAGTGTCAGACTGGTTCAATCCATGACACAGTTCTTAAGAACACGTAATTCAGAGGTCTATATAACCAGATTGGCCCACGAGCCACCGCCTTCTGGCATAGGACTCTAGGCAACGAGACAATGATAATTTGTGTATTGAAATTTTCATATAACCAAGAACAAATAGTATAAAAGGTGCAATTATGACAATCACTAAGCACAGGGCTTGTCGTGACCAGCCGATTGATTGAATCGGGCCCATTCAACCTCCCGTCTAGGTGAAGTCAGGGCCAACGTGGTGTGTGAGGCAACAGGAACACGATTACAGGCTCCTATTGCCCTCAACCACCAGGATCCCTTCCTCCACCGACACAGGGCCGCAACCCACGGCAAACGGGTTGGTGGACCAAATATCCCCCCGGTCCACAACGGGGGTGTCGGCGAGCTCTTAGAGTTACCCAGCAACCACCACGAGGATTGCCGACCCGTGAAGGCTTGGGGTAGAATAGGACGTCAGCAACCCATTCTTGGCATAATGGCGACTATGCCTGTCGTAAAGGGGTCGGGTGGTCAGGCTAGCTGACTTGCTTGCCGCATGTCATCGGTTCACAACTGCGCAGATTGAAGCCCATGCTGTTGATCACTGGATTGTCTGGTCTAGACGCAATTATTTACAGACCGCCGCCATATAGTTGGAATAATGCTGTTTGCGACGTAAAACTAAACTCACTCGCTCAATTTTCAGATTCTCGTGGCCTATTACCATTCGTATTTTCTTGAGAGATTGAGAAACATTTGACAAGCGTTTTTCTTCTGAAAAATTTATATCGATGCTTTCCCAGAGAAGCCCCTGTACATAAATGTAGCTGTCATATACATGTATAATGACAATATAGTTAGATAATTATTACATGCCGGAAACCTCTTCAGTTCTTGTATTAACGACTCGTGAAAGTCTAGGCGTAGAGTAGGCCTTCAGCAACCCATGCTTGCCATAAAAGGCGACTATGCTTATCGTAAGAGGCGACTAAGGGGATCGGGTGGTTGACACATGTCATCGGTTCTCCATTGCACAGATCGATGCTCGTAATCAGATGATCAGACTTCGTAACTGCAAAGTTACTACATTTAATGAATGAATTTGCGTAACAAGCTATATTTTGCATAAAATAGAGAGCAGATATCAAAGTCGTAGGGTTAAATTAACACAGAAAACACATGTATTGTACTGAAGACAAGTAAAACCTTGACATCAATATTTCTGCAGAATATAGTGACCAAGTAACATTCTACTATGACTCAAGAAAATACTGGATTCTGGTTATTTAGGAAAGTCAGACGGCATTAATTCTGGATTGACGCTATCTGATTTTAGGCCGTTTCACCACGCATTAACAAGTCTTATTGTGAGAACTACTTCCGTTTGACCACAATGATGGCGGGTCATAACAACAACTCCATGGCTTTGACGCTGATTCGGGAATTACAAAATACACAGCACTTAACATAAACAACATCTAACACATAAATTAGAGTGCCTCGCCAAAATACACCCCTATCTATACAAACCTGTGCAGCAACACGTTAGCAAACATTTACCTACCTTGAATATGGTATATTTGTTTCCATTTAGAATGCGAAATTCGCAAGATAACCGTCTGGTGAAACACCGAATTTATTCTACTCATACTGCATCAAGTCACATTGATATATGTGTAAAAAACTGAACCACCACCAGTTCTGTTCAGCTATCCTCCCAGCAAAGCAGTCACTGTTATCTGTTATGTTCGTACACTCTGAGAAAAGCTTGGCCTCAATCCATCCCCAAATGATGAAACAAAGTTTCAAGGAATCCCAAGTTAGTCGGATGTACATACATTTTGACAAAACGGCACTGTCACTCTTTTGCCGCATGCCGGGGTGGAGGCAAGTACATGAATAAGCACAATTGACACTCGCCGAGCGTAAAAATCAAGTTTTTGAAGAGTTACAGGTCGTAGCTCTATCAGAAAAGGATCTTTTCTTCGATTATGGGGTGTGCTGATTCGACATCCAGTCAAGTATTTTCCACTTTCACGTCAAATTCGAACTTTCGCAAAATGTAAACATTGTCATTTCAAACCGTTGTGAAACTCTACTTCCACGAAAATATGTAGGTCAGACGATTCCATTATTGTTTGACCAAGGGGGTAGAGTATCACGGCAAACAAAACAATAGGCTGGTGTCAGTCGTGTAGAGTTGGGATTTTAAAAGCAAGCTCTTAGGCATTACGTTATGACATTGGATAAACAGTTGTTCGTTTACTATAGACAGAATATTTTGTATGTTGAATTGTTTAAAAAATACGAAAGGCACCAACCACTCCATTCACAGACGAGTTTAACTCGCCGCTCATCCCTTTCCGGATCACACAGTGTCTTCCGCAGAGCGAGGAAGTTCGATTTTAAATGGGCCATGGTAGAAAGGAGATAAACCTACTGTGTTTGAAAATAAGAGACACGCTGTACTGAATTGACGGCGAGTAAATATTACACCTGAAACCTCATGCTGCGCGTTCGGTTCCAACTGGAATTTAGTCGCCATCAATACTGTACAGCATGTCTCTGAACTATATTGTCCCATCTATTTTACCTAAATATTAAGGTAGTAGCTTACTTTGTGCAAGCGTTTCTAATATTCTCGTGAGATAAGTGAAAATGAGTAAATATCATGGTTTTTTCCATGAATGTAATTTTAGTCACACCTCTTTACTAATTATTTTAAAGAATATTTGTACACAAAAATCATTTCTACTACTTTTATTACATATTAACATTTTATGTGCCTGCAATATATTAGCATATCATAACAATTACTTCATTGTTCCCTCTTAATGTCATTCCCTTCGAAACTTTATGTCTCTAGCAAGTATCATTAATTTTTCTAAATGTTTACTAACCCATGGTTAAAAAAAACACAAAATTCCATTTACTGAAATTTTGCAGAGATCAACTGACCGAAAAAACGTCTCTAAAAGTTATGGGGAAGATGATTCCATTAGGTCCAGGTACGAGCTGAAATGGGGTTTAACATCACACTAAAAATATTTTGCTCTTAGGACAACATACATGTGTGTTGCATGGCAGTTTGTACTAGTCCATACTTGCCATGCAGCAGGTAAGCATGAATACACATTATACTCCAAGCTGACCAGTCCTTGTTGCACTCTGTTCGGCAACCACTTTTCATGAGATTATCATTATTATTTTATGCATCAGTGAATTTAAAATTTAACAAATTTTCTTTACTAATGATGTCATATGGAGGCCGCTAACCAGGGTACCACACCCTAAGTGTTCAGCCGTCACATGGGCATCCAAGGTTAATCACAGTATTACGTAAATGAGTTCTCATCAGCCAACCAATTTTAACCTGGGTCAGGCCTTGGTCAACACAGATTCACCAGTATAACATGCTTAAAGTCATTTTCCTCACCCCTCAGGGTCTCTCAGCAATGTTACACAAAATTGAATTCATCTACCCATTTTTTTGCTTTTATGCTGGGGTATACGGTCTAACCCTCATCTCTCCATGTACCCCATCTGTATGTAACCATTTTACTTCCAGAGCATAACTTGAAAACCATTCAATACTTTTCCAGTAAACTTGATACATATATCAAACACACCTTCTAGAGGTGTCTTTTGCTATTTATATATTTTTCTGAATTGGAGGCATATGTTATCTTCTTATTTTTATCTATTTTAACTGACTTTCAGTATACACTGACACCACTAAGACATTAGGAGTACCTGCTCATCCAGGGTAAAGGTCTGTCTCCATGCGGCCAACGTCGCACTGAATTTGCCCTGCTAGACTTTGACCAGATATTTAATAAATTGAAAGTTGTTCAGTTATATAATATTACATCTCACCATTGTCAAATCCATCGAGCCATGCAAAAGCTCACGTATAAGATTTTTTTCCGAATTTATTGTACATTACTACTAAAGATTTACTGAATATTTTCTTCATATCCACATCAGCTAGCGCGCCATGGCCCTGTAATTCTCCCCATATTAATGGTGCAATAACGTTTTGTGTAATTTTACTTATATCTCTTTCTTTCCCACCCTTTGAACACGTTGCCCTAAATAATCTATGTTACATAACATTTCACATCAAACTAGAGAACAGTCCTTAAATGTACATATATTCCCCCCAAATACCTTAAATTTCATTCGTTTTTTGATATATCTGTATTGTTAATGTATGTTTCATTTCTCATTAAACTTTTACAAATATTCTTTTTTGTATTTAGGATGTTTAATTACATTGTTCGGCGACGCAACGTTGCGTGTTGTGATGGCAATACCTGGGTGTATGCTTGCCAGTGTCGAAAGGCAAGGGAAACACTGGTGTTTGCCATTAAACAACCGTATAATGGCTTAGTCCAAGAAATCTAAGGTTTGTTAAAATAATTTGTAAAATATATCTACTGGTCCTTTTTCACATTCATATGTTCACATGTGCCTAAGTATCAGTTTAAAATAAGTCACACGCTCATTATTGTCCCGTGCTTCCACTTGTTATTATGTCTAATCACGTACCAAAAATAACTGTTCTACAATTACAGATGTGCTATTTCTTGTTACCTTTAGCATTCATTGTAGAATTTTGTACAAATGCTTTGCTTTGATATTTGCAGGGTTTGTTTTTAGTTTTCCTCTGATTGCTATTGCAGATTTATACCAGCATGCCAATCACGGTAAAGGCATTCACATCAAGGCACGCAGAGAACTTTTTATAAGCACCATCACATCTGAGGAGTACAATGCACATCCATTTAGTGGTATTTGAACTAACCAATAATAAGTTTCTTCTAATTAAAATTAATGACAATTCTATCCATATTAGCTGTAAGTACCTAATAGTTCTTGTGTATACTATATATTGGGCATACATATTTTGAATCATGCAAAACTACTGTTTCACTGCATACAATATTAACAATTTTATTCTAGACGTGTCAGACCACCAGTACTGCAAGCAGAATGATCATGTGAGTTCACATTTTTGGCTCAGGTTTTCAGTTGCGTTTAAGTGTAAATGAAAACATGATACTTGTTGAATATTTTGTTTAGAAAATTATTCCTTTTGTGACTATACGTAAGCATGCATTTAATTTATTTCATAATACTGTATTGTATTTTTTTAAATGACTGTTCATCAATGCTTTGCTGTGGCTATTCTAATCTCAAGCTGTTCAGACCATGTTTTTTATGCCTTTATGCCTTAATGCCTATAAATGTATGAGGCCTGTATTGTTATCCCACAGGTGGAGTTGTGTCTCATTTTGTCGATAGACAATGCTGTGTGTGTCCATGGTCAGCCTAAACTTTCAAGGTGAGCACTCATTAGCATGTTCTGTCTGCAAAAAGACCCCATGCACACACAGATGCTATCACGTGTTCAAGGCACGCATCAGCTAATGTACTGAAAGAGCTGCTGTCATCCAAGCCATCTTTCAGGGCACGATAAGTCCCTCATCCAATTTTTGAAAACGCCAATAGATTTTAGCATGTCTACCTTTGAAGTGACATATGACAACATTTTTGCCCCGGACACTTCTGGCATGTGTGTGTGGATTTCTGTCGGATGAGCTCATGGAAGGCGTGGGAACCATGCTGTTCACCACAACCACGTCATCGAATGTTAGAGGTATGAATAGATTTCATTTAAATTCCAGTTTGAAAGAACAAAACAAAAACAGTATGTATAAATTGAAAAAAGAAACTACAAATGAGCTTCATGTAAGTGGTGTGAATTTTATTTTGATGAAAAAGAAGAGCATTGTACCTGGTCATTTGGCTGATCAATGTCTATTTTTGTATATTAACAAATTCACGCAAAATTTCAAATTATTTCTTTATCTTGTCACTTGTTAAACAGATAGAGTAAGAGGTGTAAGTGCTATAGATGTTACTAATATTAATTAATGAATTTCCTTATGTTTACATATGAATTTCTTTGAGATCTTTGGTGCTCTTTCAGCTCTAGAAGCCTATGGTCCTTAGTTGAATATTCTACTCGAAATCCAGCCTGACACTCAGATAAAACTTCACGAGTCGGATATCCAAGACTTAATATCTAATGATTATCTAATACAGTGGTAAATATTTTGTTTAGTATGTTTAGTAATGCAGGACCTTTATAATTGTTTGTATGGCCCTGATTACTTATATAGCTATGAACATGTTCACCAAAGGAATTGTCAATGCTATTCGTATCTCCAGCGAGGAGACTTTTGAAATAGTTAAAGTACTCATCAACTGATACATTATCCGAGATATTTTCGGTGCAATAAGAATATTTGTTTATAGATTTCCAGAAATGACGACAGTCTTGTTTCTTTGCAGCAAAAAAAATGGTTTAAAATGTTTTCTTTTTCATACTCTCCTTTCTTCCAATCACAAAAGTGTTTTAAAACCCTTCTCTTCCCTTAGATAGTGTTTACAGCGCAGCGAGTTGTTTTTTCTGAGTCTATTTAGTAAAACATACTAATGTCGTTTTGCCTGTTGGCATTCACAATGCCTTCATTATTCATATATACTCTTTAAAAAAAGGTAGGGGAACCTGAACTGTGAAGTCTGATAGAAAGAAAACCCATTGAGGAACGTTACAATGACATTCATCATGTATGCAGCATCATTTCACGTTATTACCACACGCAAACACAATGCATGGGAGGCGCGAGCAAGGGGTGTCAGTATGAATCTTGATGTTTTACAGGCAGGTCGATAAATCACTGTAGACCATTTTTCTTCCAGGTGTTTCAGGGTCAAAACACACACTACTGGCTGAAAATTGTAAACCTGAAATTTTCAGGTCATACTATAGTCAGCTAACAAAGGGGATAACTGAACGAACAGATTTGCTTTGAATGAAATCCATGTGGTGAATCATTTTCAAACCATCCATTATTATTGTATCAACAATCTATCAATCCCCTATATCTCCCAATTTTGACAAGGGTACATTGAAAGTACAGTTCCCTACTATTTTCGAAGAGGGCTTCCAGTGCCCGTGTTGTTGGAAGTCACCAGCGGTGGTCATTATGGACGGTGCATTGAAAAAAAACAAAAAACACCCATATGGACTGGAAGATGCCACAGTTAGAACAGCAGAATCTGGATGGAAGATAAGTAACACAACAGTTTCATTATTATAAACTAATCAGGATTATTAGACAAAATATAAATATATATACTTTCTCAACAAATGCTTAATGTCCAAAATGTGTTTATACTTCTTTCAGCTCTAGGGTGTTTGTGAAGAATAGGAGAAAACTGTTGAGGCAGTTTACTATCAGCAGCATCACGCAACAGGAAATGGCGGAGCTCCAGACACTAATGACGACATATGCACCCTTTTTGGAGCCTTTATTTTCGGAAATTACATCAAATTTTCATACTGGAAAGTGCCCCGAAATCTTCAGTTCTATCATTTCTACATTAAGTTCGGATTATCCTTTGTTGGCGTTAAATAAAACTGAAGATGAAATTGTTTTAGATATTCTCATGGAGGAGTCTAAAGGGGCAAATTTTAGACATAACATCTGTCACATGGCCATTTTGGAAGATAATGTCCCTACACTCTTTTCACTTCTCTCATTTTTCAGAAACCCCTGCTTATGTTCCCTTGTTCCTTGCTTTTATAGACAATGTTGGTCAGATTATGAAGGTTGATGAACATCATTTAGAGCCATGTATACCAATTTCAGTCCTCAATTTGAATTGTTCAGTGGTCGTTACTTATTGATTGATGTTATTGTAATATTTTCATGCAGTTTGGCTAAAGTTATTTGCACCTGAAAACCTTTTTTCTATATCCATTGTACAAGATTCACAACATTTTCTTAATGAGGAATGCGTGAATCATTAAGCAGCGTTCAACCAGCTATAATTACTTCCAAGATGAAAACTCAATAGAATTATATCCATTCTGCCATGATGTGTGCACCATGAATAAAACGTGTATTAAATATGCACTTATTACCCTTGTGTAGTGTTTAGGTCGCACTGCGGATAAAAGCCTTCTAAATGGTTTCGCCCATACTCGGGGTGATTCAGGAAAAGAAACAATTTACAAGTGTCAAATGTTTTATTTATTTCCAAAAGGAAGTCTTTGAATACATTGCAAGCTGCGATATCTTTATTGACATTCTAATTCATATTTTGTGGACAACTTTAATGTAATGCCTTTCAGTTGTTACGGTTAAGAATTTACCGTGACAAATTATTCAAGAAATCCCCTTGTAAACCAGAAAAACAGAACAAAGACAAGTTGTTTACCTTCAAATTCTATATATTGTTATGTAACGAGAGCAAGATGTACAGAGTCACAAGTCAATATAACAATGCTGATTACAAATACGTTTCAAGAGAGACAAAATCTAAGTCAGTGGGTCCCAAAAATACAATCTATCAAACTCACCAAAGTCTTGATGTGAGAGGAAACAGCTATGGCAAAATGTAAACAGCGATCGGTGCGGCAGCAGATAATGTAGACAGGATTTCAAGTTTTGGCAGTATTCCAGCAAATATGAATGACTGTCAGTTTGAATGTCGCCCTCAACACGGCAAACAGCCCTATTTATATGTTTATACAGTCATTTCCCGAAAGTTCGGGGCACAAACGACTATCGTCAACACTGTAGAATGGTCTCGAAACAGCATCCCCGAAGTGAAACATCGAAAACTAGGAACAGATAAATTCCGGAATGCCAGAATGCTGAAAGTGTTGACCAGATATTAAAACGAAATGTGACCCATAATATTTACTATTCAAAACAATAAACATTGTGTCCCAATAATAATTATGACTGAATTAGTAACAATATACATGGAAAATACATACTCGTAATACGGGATACCCCCTAACTTCAAAAATAGATTCGTCTGGTTTGACCTGACGTCATAGGTCATTTTGGCGCGTGCCAATTTCGAAACGTGGCTGTTCTCGGTATATGTCAGTGCTTTGCCTAGTTCTGAAAGTGGTTATTAATGACAACCTGGCTGTTGTCAATTTTGAAGAGACCAGGCATCAAGGAAGAAGTGATTGTATTATTCGACATAGATTTTGAATCTACCACGTTTTGAAACTGGCCGCCTTGCAAACTTGCAAATACTGGCGCTGTTTGAGCGCTAGACGGATCTCGGCTATACGATGACAAGCTATGCTCATTCTTGTGACCCGTTATATTGGTGATTTCTCGACCTTAGACACCGGCATGTGACAAAAGGGTAACTGTTGTCGCCAGTACACAGTGATAAATGTAGATTTTACTGAGACCACAATCATGGGAATTCACCTTCATAATGTTTTCCAAGGTGTTGATGTGAACCACGTGGGATCAGATTCGCAAGCGTTTTTACGGGGTTGCTGAAAAAAATGTCTTATTTCGATTGAGTTTTGACATGTACTTTCGAAAGGATAATACCGGACAGGAAGCAGTTCCAGTCGCATAAATTCCGGGTTTCCCATGATCATGGTCCCCTATACCTCCACGATATTTCGTGGTCTATCTATACGCCATTGTGATAAATTCACACCCAGCATCGTCTTTACCAACAACGAAGGACATGCTCGTCAAATCACGTTGGTTCTCGCATCCGCGGCAACCAAAACCTAACGTCAGATCAAACTAGACCCTTCTTATCCCCCTGGATGCCGATGTTTTTTTTCAGGCGCACATCTTCTTTAAACCGGTTTGAAAAGTGAACGTTGTGCGAGATTTGCGAGATTTTTTAAATATGCACTCATTACCCTTGTGTAGTGTTTAAGTCGCACTGCGGATAAAAACCTTTTAAATGGTTTCGCCCATACTCGGGGTGATACAGGAAAAGAAACAATTTACAAGTGTCAAATGTTTTATTTTATTTCCAAAACGAAGTCTTCTTTGAATACATTGCAAGCTGCTTTATTGACATTCTAATTCTTATTTTGTGGACAATTTTAATGTAATGCCTTTCAATTGTTACGGTTAAGAATTTACCGTGACAAACTATTTAAGAAATCCCCTTGTAAACCAGAAAAACAGAACAAAGACAAGTTGTTTACCTTCAAATTCTATATATTGTTATGTAACGAGAGCGAGATATACAGAGTCACAAGTCAATATAACAATGCTGATTACAAATACATTTCAAGAGAGACAAAATCTGAGTCAATGGGTCCCAAAAATACAATATATCAAACTCACCAAAGTCTTGATTTGAGAGGAAACAGCTATGGCAAAATGTAAACAGCGATCGGTGCGACAGCAGATAATATAGACAGGATTTCAAGTGTTGTCAGTAATCCAGCAAATATGAATGAATGTCCGTGTGAATGTAGCCCTCAACACGGCAACCGGCCCTATTTATGTTAAAAGTGAACGTTGTGCGAGATTTGCGCTCGCGTAGTGCTGGACCTGCGTACGGCTGTAAAATTACACATAAATGTACAATATTTAAGTTGCCGGAATAAACGTCAAAAATCGATTTTCTCCTGTGACGTCAAACGGCGACAGAGAGGTCATGCACGTACATGTATAAAGATAAGGGGGCATATGCTTTACATTAGGTCCGTGTAACTCAGATCACATGGAGGGAAGTTGCTGTGAATGCGGACAGTATAATTTCGTCATGTTTTCTGTACAGTGAGCCAAAACATTCCAATACAAAGTTCCCCAATGTGAGCGGATACCTTTTGCTACTTGCACAATTTGTAGGAAAAGATGTTAATGTACTACATGATACAAAGCAGGTAATAGCGATTTGGATGGTCCTATTCGATACGTAATTTAGATTCCCATATTCTCCTGTTTGTGTAGAAGTATTTTGATTAATTTTGCATCATTATAAACGGAGTAACAGACACATCTTCAAATGTAATCAAATAACTGAAAATAATGCGACATTCTAGTTGGCCATTGTATTTACTCCTGTTTCACCGACCTTCACCTCAAAGAAATTGCCTAATATGCGCAACAATTTTGACGTGAGACATCACTACCGATGACCGATTTCTTTCCCAATGGCGGCTTAGCTGACAAGGGTACACAGGATTTTGCGAGGACTCTTTCCTTCATTCAGGGATCTTTTGTACATAAAATTGAGATGTACGTAATCAGAATTATTCTGACTATCTGAGTATTGTTATATGTTTTTATCGTTTGCATAGTAACTGACAGAAGAACCCAGAAATGCCGACAAGTACCGTACGTTGTCGTTCTGCGTGATATTGCGTCAGTCATGGCGTCACGCTGCACTAAAAATTGAGAGTTTCTTATGAATTATCAAATGACTGCATTGTACAGTATGGTTCAAAATTATTGAGAATAGCTAAAGCATTTCATATTATTAAACGAGAACAAATCAGATAAAATTGAATGTATTGTGAAAGTGAACTGACCTTTTCATGTTGTGTAGGTAACAATTTAATATTTTATCAAGTCTCCTTGAGCTTCACGGCACAGTCTAAGACGGGTAGGCATACTTCCTATCAGAGAGGTTAGTGTCTCGTGAGTTATGCTGTCCCAGTATCGGACCACTTCTCTCTTCATGTCTTCAATTTTTGTCAACCCCTTTTGATTCACACATTCATTCATCATCCTCCAAATGTTCTCAATGGGATTTAAGTCAGGACTATATGCAGGAAATGGTAATGCAGTCACATTTTTCTCCTGAAACCACTGCTTGGCATGTTTTGCGGTGTGTTTAGGATCATTATCTTGCTGCAAAATCCAGTCATTTCCATAAAACACATGTGCACTTGGAAGGAGAAAATTATCTAATATGTTAGTGTAGCGTTGACTTGTCAGATTTCCCTCAAACACACATAGCGGGGTCGTTCCTAATAAGGATATCCCTCCCCATACATGAAACTTTGGGCTGTATTTAGGTCGTCGATACAACGGTGCTGACGCAGACTTTGTCCATATTTTCACATTATTGGGATAAACCCATATTGAGCTTTCATCAGTAAAAATCACATTTTCCCAGTCAAAGTTTTCATGTGCCAAACACCACTCAACACGCCTGTCTTTATGTTCTTGTTTCATGAGAGGAGAAGGAATTCCAGTCTTTTTCTCCCATCCAAGATCAATCAAATTTCTTCTAACTGTAGATTCTGATACAACTGTTGATCCCCTTTCTATCATTTCATACCTGTTATTGGAGATGCTTGCCCTTTGCTTTTTAGACGCTAAAATTCCCAGCCGGACGCGATCTGAGAAGTCCAATTTTCTGGGTCTCCCTGCTCCTTTCTGGTGCCCAAAATCCTTTCCCTCTTTAAAATTCTTCCTAATCCTATACACAGTAGAAAGAGGAGTTCCTGTTCTCTCTGCCAATGTATGTACATCATCAATTCCTTGATTACACAACTCAAAAATCAACCTTCTTTTATCTTCAGCACACATTGTTGACAGTGCTGAGGAAAATGACGTCTGCTACAAATTCAGGGGAGGTAACTCTAATTGTACTATACTCAGTAGGCCAAGATGAGTTACCTCCCTTATACCATTACTTAGTTTTAAGTATCAGTGAATCAGTTGAGGTGTTAGGATAGCTCAAAGTAAGAAGAAAAATTCTCATTAATTATGAACCAGACTATATCTATTTTTAATTTGCTATTTCTTGCTACGATGTTCTTCCCCTGAATATTCTGAGCGTATTGAGTCATTGTATGCAATGGGTACACGGCTGAATGCTGGAAAATTTCCTAAGATGCTACGCAGTGTAAAATCGGAATGTTTCATTGTTTACGTGATTTTGCAAACACTATCCAATATGGCGGAAAGCGCACTTCGGCGTTCGTGTACGTGTATTTTCGAAAACATCCCAACCGATTCTGGGTTCATCGGCGACGTTTCAGAATTATCAGTCCTATTTAAATGGAAACTTGATATCAGTGATCATTAAGATGCTGTTTTTCAATACTCCCTGTAATTAAACGATTTTCACATTTCAAAACATACAACAAATAATAAATATATATTTAGAATGTTATTGGACTTCAAAGTGAGGGGTGAAGAGGAGGGACCCTGCATGCAGGGTCATGTCTTGACTGTATAGGACCGCATCGCGGCTCTCGGCTACGCTAGGAATAAATGTGGTTTCACGAAAAAAAAAAAAACAACAAAACATAGTCATACTTATCTGTTTGCTCTTTTCATTCAGCTCTTTCATTCCCTGGCATACTCACGTTATTCAACAACACCATTTCATCAGTGTGTAGTGAATCGTTTTTCTCCCTCTCTCAATGTCAGGGGGGTTCTGGTGTTGTCCACTGGACCCTGCTCCAATTGCTTTGCTAAAAAGGGACAAAACAGTTTCATTAGTAATTAGTACCAAAAAAAACGTTTTGTGTTGGATGTAGGGTGTACTCTTTAGCATTTTTTATTTCATATTTTACTAAGTGTCGTTTGTGTGTTTTTTAAAAAGAAGATTATCATGAAATGTCCATTACTGATTTAGCTGCAAAAATAATAACTAAATTATTTTGACAACTGATTTGCTCCCCTAGTCAACTCACTAACAAATATTATGGAAATTGCTATTTGATAATATCAGTTAAGATGGTTTACCTTCAATAGAGCCACTGCATATATCACAGTGAACACGCCACAGTCCCGCCCATTTGTCTGTTTAGGAACCTAAAAATATCATTGTTATTAATGTGATAACTGACATTTGAACATCAGCATGTAGTTTGAAGACTTTTTTTTAAAAATGAAATATTACTACCTTTTATCAAACATTTCAAATGTCATTGCGTTTTTAATATTTGTTTTTGAAACTGTTGCATTAATGATATTAATATGCTTGTGTAAAAACGATACCAATGTCAGCTTTGGAACAGAATTGAGAAAACGGACCTCTCATGGTTTTGAAGTGTTTGCTAACTTGCTGAGTAAGTTAATCTGTATGCTGGTGTGTTTATAAAAAATGTAAAATTGTCTTTGTTAACATTGCATATACTTACCAAAGACTTGTGTCAACGACATGGTCATAAAGTCATGCCTTACCCATAACAGCTTCCATCTCTGTAGCTGTTACAAACAGCTTCTCAGAAAGTATGACTCTGAAAAAATAGTTGCATATATTTATTACCCTTGAGGCATTTCTACTTGCTTCAAGTGTTCTCATATACTGCTATATTTACTGATTTTGTTTATGACCGGAATCGCCTCAACATAACTAGGGAAAAGGCAGCTTTGGAACAAATATCCATGTCTTTTGGGTGTAAGTTCTTTTATTCTTGCAAAATAATATCTTTCACTATTAAGCATTTTATGAATCAGTTTTTTGAATGACTTTCTGTCTGCACCTTTCGTTTCAAATCTGCAGCAGGAATAAAATACAGGTCGGGTTATCACCCTTTTAAATTTTTTAAGGTTTAGTTATGTCTAGCCATAATGGCTTTGTGAATAACTAGCTGGTACCTACCTTTTCGCCTCCTTCATCATCTGGGCATTTTCCGCAACAGGAGACGCCCTTGTAGAGTGAGTTAAGTATACAGGTGACTACAGTCAAAATATCTTGTTTGATATGTTAATGTATATCCGTTTACTGAAAAGTAGCGAAAGTTATATGCGGGAAGCATCTTACACAGTTATGAACACATAATTTTAATAGGTGTATAGCATAAATCGTGATAATTGTGTGGTTCAAACTCGAGTATGTACATACCACCATCTTAGAACTGAAATATTGCTCAGTGTGGCATTGAATAGCAAACATACAAACATTGTCAGTATGTAAATTTCCAGACTAGAATGTTGTTGATATACCATCATCAGTTAGGGTAATCAGATAGTAGCCCTCCCGCCTCTGTCCAAGTGGACGTACACCTCCTCGTCCTCACACGTTGGCAGACATGTGCTCGGTGGCGTAGACATTTTTGTATTGTCCGTGTGGACCACCGTAGGTCCTACCTCTTCAGCAAGGAGAATTATGGTTCCCATATCTAGTTGCAGAAGTTAGTTCAGTCAGTGGTTGTAACGCCCTGCTTACAAGGCATGCAAACAACTCCCAGACGGGAGAAACTTTATACAACGTGTAACGCTTTTAGATAGGTCCATAATCTGTCAGAACTAGTAAATGTGAGAGGACAGATACTATTGACATGTAAATGGAAAAAATAAACATAATTGTTTGAATACTTACTGGGCATGCTGGGACCAGCTAGGATGATTTGTGTTATTTCAGTTAACACATCCTTCACGGACCGATCAGTGGAGGGGCGGGTGCCGAAACGCTTCCCAAGGGACTCTCCAGTTTCGACCAACTGGATCAGCTGATAAATTATGTACATATACGTCATTGTGTACACATACTTTGGGCAGAACCATGTACAGCGGCAACTTGTATATCTTGTGGTAATCCACCTTAGTGGACAGGTTAAACTAGCGACTTACTAAACTCGACTTACAGAGCAGCGAATTGTATGTTGCTATGGGGAACGTCTAATTTACAAAGGAGTGTCGACGTTTTTTAAGTACTCACATGTTGTGCATTATGCTCCTTGTGCAGAATCCCATGGGCGAAGGTGGCCAGTACAAGGTTACAAGCACCCCTTCCCACAAGCTACCTTTCACTAAGGTACCTCCGCAAATTTCCTGTAGGAAAATATAATAAGGATTTTATTAATTTTAGTACTAATACTAATCAATGTCTAAACAGTAGAGTTAAAGTGTTCACTCTAACGGGACAATGATAGCCTTGTGTGGATACGGATCAATTGACAGTTGTAACCTTCTTGTATCATTGTATGTCATCGTATGCAGTGCACATACCTTATTATGTATAAAAATACCCATTTGATTAAGTTGTAAAAATGCTAGATTCTATATGAATACCAACTCGCTTTTTTATGATGATACCTTCTTGTGTTAGGCACACAGACTGGACAAAATCGAAATTGACAAAATCTCCAGCTTCGATTTCCTCCAAATGTTTCGAAGAGTAGAGGTCATCCAAAATTGCCGTAATCGCACCACTGGGATCATTCTTTATCCGAAAAAAAATACACGTGATTGGTTAAAATCTATACTATGTCTTGAGGCCCGGCGATTTCGACAGTACTATTCTAATATAGCAGTCGGAAGGTGTTCACTAACCAGACTTTCGTCAGAAAACGGGCTCTCTAGAAGCGATTGATGAAGTGCAATTATGAGAACCATGTCACGTTTCACGTTGTGCAAACAGTCTGCCTGTGTGGCGCTTAAGTCAGAAAACGGGCCCTCTACAGGTGTAAGCGCCACGTCATTGATGAAGTGTCAATGTAATTCCGGACCATACGGATATGGGATCGGCCCCCACCCTCTACGTGTTCCATTGATAGTGAAGGAGTTGGATTAGCAAATGTACCTTTCTGATGGCGTTTTCTATGCCGCATTTCTCTTCGGACGAAATGTCTGATTGCTGGTGGTCACTTTGAGCAGATGGATAAAAGTGGGATAACAAAAGTTTGACTTTCTTGTAACGCTACAGTCCTTCCTTGCTGTAATGCGACAGTCCTTACTGTAATATTAGTCCTTATTGTAAAGACAATTAATTTGTGGAATGGCCTGTATGCGTTACGGCCAACGCTCCACTTTGGATTTGAATGGTGAGCGGTCCACAGATATTCTCGAGGGACATTTACTCCCATTTGCTCATGTGTTCTATGGAAAGTTTTGATTTTCCAGCAGGACAACGTTCCAAAACAACATTCAACGCATTCACAGGTCTGGTGTCGGACAGAAAATATGGCATTATTACATTGGCCAAGTCATATCCTTGACCTTAATCTAATAGAAAATGTTTGGAGACCTATGAAGGAAAGTGTCAGTAAGAAAATTCTATACCTTAAATGAAAGATGAGGTGGTCCGATATTGGGAGAACAGGGATCACAACTTTCTAACATCTTTGATCAGTAGTATGCCCAGCCGTAATGAAGCCTGCATGCTGCCCATGGTGACTTGACAAAATACTAACTCTTCACTTGTCTTTGAATCTTGAGTTATGTTCTGCTGACGTTCACATTTAGTACATGAGTAATGAGTGAAACATATAAAAAGTTTACAATTCCTAGGACCCCTAACCCCAGTATGCTCACTAGAGCAAAACAGTGGACGGTGTGAATGCATCTTTATATGACTACAACGGAGATGTGTACAGTGTTAAATTTCCTAAATAATGTTTCAAATGTTGTCTGAAATTTTGTTAGGCGTTGATGAATAATAAATTTCTACGGCTCTGCCGTGCAATATATGGGCTATGTACATTAGTTCTTAGGTTATCGTAATCTCTTGACATCTTTTGTAGATGTACGTTGGCAATTATCGTGAACAGTTCAGGCCTTACCTTCAAATGTATGGATTTCCTGAATATACACCACTGTGTGTGAGTGAGGTAATGTTGAACGTCACATCGGCAGTATTGACGAGTACGATTAATTATAAAAATACAAATGAATTAATAGCACATACATTGTAAAATCCTGTCAACGCGGACAGTAAAACTAGAATATCACAGAGTAGAATGTTCCACTAGTGATTAGACCTAAAACAATGTATCTATGGTGGACAATACACTGTAAAAATGAGGTATATGTTGCCAACAACTGAAGCTAGATCACCCTACTAAGGAACATGGGAAATACACCACTGTAGTTGACCTGATTTCTTGTTCTATTACTTAACAACGCCGGGGAAACGCTTGTAGGTTGATAAGTATTTATCTCTAATCTCCGTTAAAGGTGTAAAGTTCTCGGTTAAAGAACAAAACGAGTATATTCACAATTAATATAAATATAAATAATATATTATATTAATATAAATATTGTCCAGCGAAATGTACTGTATATAAATATATCATACTGATACTATATCTAATAGATTGCTCATCATGAATTTAATTTTCTTGGATTTCTTTTCACAATCAGAAATGTAAATTTGGGGAATACTTAATATTTCCGACCAGGTGTTGAAAGTGGAGAAATCGTAAGTGTGTCGAGTTAGTGCCCCTTATGTATCCTGCGTAGTATGTTTATAAATTAGTAAATCTGCTTGATCTCATTGACACATCTCTTTGTAGAGATATGAATGGGATCCTTTTTATAAGGATAGGCTGATAATTATGAGAGATATTAACGTTATACATTCGGTGATGCACCTAGCGTGCGAGCGCTGGAAACGGGAGGCAACAGTGAGCAGCCAACGAAGAACTTCAAACACCTTCCAAATTGAACTGTGCGGATGCGCACAACATGTCAACTCGTTGCTGTTGACAAAGGCACTGTAAGTACCCATGGTCCCTAGTGTGCTGATCTACCTTCAGTTGTTGGCAATCTACAGCCTGATTTCATATTGTATTGTCCCAATAGTCATATCACGCTAGTTTTAATTCCAACTTGTGATATTCTAGTTGTTTTACTGTCCTTCTTTGACAGGTGTTTATACTATACATATATTTCATTTCAGTATTAAATGTTCTCGTCACGATATGGCTGAGGCATTGCCGATGTGACGTTAAATATTAACTCACTCGCTGCTGTTGATACCAGAACGGCTTTATCCTTCGATTTATTAATATATAAATTAATAGGGTACGTACATGTACGTAAATAAATACGGAAATTATCTGAAAATACATCATTCCGCCATAAGTAATCCTGTGACGTAATTTTAATATGGCTTTAAGTCGCGCCGTATTTTCGTTTCACTGCAAACACTGCGTCGTCTTATGCCATGCAATTTTGACAGTGCATGGTTGGTAAGTTGTGATGTCACTAGTCTGCTTCGTCGAAATCGCGAACGTAAACAACGTATCGGAACTCGAAGAAATTGTCATCGACTGTAAAAGAAAAGATCGTCACATTATTTGAAGAAGGGATAAAAAGATCTGAAATTGTGAGGATATTCGCAGTGCCCTTTTTTTAAAGTACCGTTTACATTTTTAGACAGATATTTGACACGGAAAATCGCCAAAGAATTGGAATGCCAGTTTTTGTTCAAGGCTCGAGATAACGACGACTTCATGGCGGACGAGCTACATTTTGCGAAAGTTTAAAATTTGTCGTGAAAGTGGAAAATACTTGACTGGCTGTCGAATCAGAAGCTTTTTTAGAGTCGAAGAATAGATCCTTTTTCTGATAGACGTACGACAAGTAAGCCACGAAAAACTGCTGAGTTACACGATCGGCGAGTGTCGACCGTGCTTTCGGGTGCTTGCTGCCGCTCCTGCATGTGACGACAGCACTGGTTTGTCAACATGTGTGAACATGCGACTAACATGGGATTACTTGAAACTTTGATTTCATCAATAGGGGACGGATTCAGACGAAGCTGTTTTAAAAGTGTACGAACATAACAGTGACTGCTTTGCGGGGAGGAGGGCAGAGCAGAACTAAATATTTTACTCACCGACATATTATTGTGAACGATGCACAACGGGACATGGTCGAGTAGGATAAATTTGGTGTTTCGTCAGACCGTCATCTTGCGAGTTTTCCATTCTGAACGGGAAAAATATTTACCATTTTCCACGCTGGTAAATGTTTGATAACGTTTTTCTACACAATTTTGTAAAGATAGGGGTGTATTTTTGGTAAAGCATTCTGATTTGTATGTAAATTCCACAGTTAGATATTCTTTATGCTCGGGACTGTGTATTGTAATTGAATATAGGGTGAAATAATAATCTGGGTGAAATTCCCAGATAACTGTGGAGGACAAATCATAATTTTTGTGTGTTGATCTCAGTCATTTTAGTGGTCAAGCTGAAGTAGTGAGGCAGGGTTGTACATACATGCGTAGTGAAACGCCGTGAAATCCGATGCATTTTCAATCAAAATCCATGGAACAGATGTCATATTTGGGATTTCACTTTCTTAGTAAGTACAAATTCTAGTATTTTTTGGGTTGAGTCCCATCCGGGATTCGAACCCGCACCTTCAGAGTCAGTCACCTAATCGCCAGCACACTAAGTCAGCCGCCTATCCCACTGGAAGTCTGATGTGGCAACAATACTGACTTGGTTCTTATATGTCATCGGTTTCCAATTTCGCTGATGCTGTTGATCACTGGTTTGTCTGACCCAAAGACCTCCGCCATGTAGGTGGAGTATTGCGGTGTAAAACTAAGCTCACTATACAGATCAAACCTTATGAATAGCAACTTTTACTCGTGAGAGTGACGTTTCGGTGCATATTCTTGTACCGCCATGATACGTCGATCACACGAATTAAAGTTGTTATCCGTGATGTTCCTCTCTATTGTACTTCCCAACTTCTAAAATGTCACTCAAAGAAGTTATCTGTCACCCGGCACCCGTGAACGGCCACCTCCTCGTGGTTGGTGCTGGGAGCCGTTCACCACCGTTGTTGATCCACCAACCCGTTTACCGTTGGTTGCGGGCCTCTTTCGGCGGAGGAAGGGATCCTGGTGGTTGAGGGCAATAGGGGCGTGTCACCGTGTTCCTGTTGCTCAACACACCACGTTGGCCCTGACTTTGCCTAGACGGGTGGTTGAATGGACCCGATTCAGTCAATCGGCTGGTCACGCCAAGCCCTGTCTGTGTACATTGTTTTTGCACATGTTTTATAACGCGTTATAAATTTTGTTAAAGGTCTTAACCAAATGTTACCTTTGAATTTTGAACGAACAGATACACTGTCATAGTTTGCCTAGAGTTGTATGCCCAGAAGGCGGTGGTTCATGGGCGAATCTTGTGGAATAATTACTTTTTGATTATTCTGCTTGAGCATATATCATTCAGGTATCCTTGGTGCTGCAAGTCGGAAACCCACTTGCAATTAGCATTGTCTTTGTGATACTCCGTGGTGGGTAGGGAGCCTGGATGATGAATGAAAACGAACTCAATATGGACTTCCAAACTCCCGCCAAAAAAAAAAACAAAGCAAACGTCAGCTCGACAACGATAGTGAACAAACACCGTCCAAAGTAACAGACAACTGGCCACGTTTCCTAGTTCTCGACACCGTAGATGAGACACCATTGAAGCTCAACCCTGTTGTAATTTCTAAGGGTATATATGGCATCGCAGGCGAAGTGAAGGACATAACACGCTTGCGTGCAGGATCTTTGTTGATCGAATGCAGTAGGAAGCAACAAGCCACCGACGTGTTGAATACAGAAAGTTTAGCTGGTATCAATGTTTCAGTTACAGCGCACTGAACACCAGCAAATGTATTATAAGGGATAGAGATCGTTTGTTGGTGGAAATGTCAGAATTTGACATCGCTTCCGAAATGAAAGATCAGGGTGTCGCATATGTAAAGAGATTTACCAAGGACATCATTTCAACAAACACTTACCTCTTTTCGTTCTCTTCACCAGCTCTTCCGAAATCTGTCAAGGTTGGTTATTGTAATATTTCAGTCAATGTCAATGTTCAGTCAAATCCCTTGCGATGTTTCAGATACCAGAAATATGGTCACGGTGTCAACACCTGCACACAGCCAATAACGTGTGCTCACTGTAGCGAGACATCACATGTATCTGAGGTTTGCGAAAGTACCGTTAAAAAATTGCACAAATTGTTCAGGTAATATTTCATCCTTTTCTACAATTTGGAAAAAACAAATGGAAATAAACAAAATCAAATTTACTCTAAATATTAGCTTCGCTGATGCTAAAAAGCTTGTTGAATCTACAGCACGAAATGATTCCTATGCATCAGTTGTCAGGACACCCTCTGAAAGCTTGTTGAATCTACAGTACGAAATGATTCCTATGCATGAGTCGTCAGGACACCCTCCGAAAGCTTGTCAAAAGTAAATTTAGCAATATCCCGTTGTTCCACTGAATGTCAAACAGATTTGACATGGGTTACAAACATCATATACCAGAAGAACAGTCTACTCAGACTTCAGAGTCATGTGTAAACAGTCAGATGTTAGTCAAAGTTCAGGATGAAGTGCAATCGTTGTCACAGTCCACTAAGACGACTGTTCAGAAACAGTTTCAAAGACAGTAGCTAAAAATACAGCCAAACCAAGGACGGAGAATGTGCAAAAAGGTGGCAGAACCTTAGATCTAAGGGTTCAGAAAATCAAATACAGCTATCGAACAAATATGGTTCACTCGAGGATATGGGTGTGTCTGAAAACATCAATCCCATGGCACATAGCTTGTCGCCCTCGAAGAATGTGAGGGGCAGATCCCCTGTCAAACCACCTAAAAGATAGGTCATTTTAGTAATATCGTGCAGTGGAATTGTAGAGGTCTCAGAACCAATTATTATGAATTACAGCTATTGGTCCAGGATCTAACACCATTGGCATTCTGTCTGCAAGAAACATATCTAAAACAGACAGATAATTTCAATTTACGTCAGTTTGAAATGTGTCACTATTTTGCCCTTCCAGGTGATAGGGTTACTGGAGGTTCTACTATCCTTATACGACGGGATGTTATTCACAGCCCTGTTACACTTAACACCAATCTCCAAGCTGTTGCAGTGCGAGTAGCATTTACATTATGCTCTCTGTATCTTACACCTTCTTTAACACTTTAGCAGCCTGATCTCCATCACTCTATGACCAACTCCCGATGCCATGTGTTATTATGGTTGACCTAAACGGTCACAACCCACTCTGGGGCAGTACTAACACTAATACTAAAGGCAAAATACTTGAAGATTTCATTTCAAATAATGATCTGTGCATATTTTAATGATGATTCAAACACATATCTGCATCCTGCAACTGGCACTTACTCTTCTCTAGATTTGTCTCTTGCAGATTCTAACCACCTCAATGAATTTGATTGGACTGTTCATAATGACCTTTGTGGAAGTGACCACTTCCCAACTATCTTCTCAGAAATTACTCCATCTGATTCTCCATCGTTTACAAGATGGAACTTTTCGGTCTTTATATCAAACTATGTGCGAATCAAAACTGCGACCTGAATATTTCAGTGATCCCATTCAAACTTTTGCTGACATTTTAAATGAAATACCTGATGAGTGTATACCAAAGTCCTCTACGTCTCCACATGTACGTAAACCATGGTGGTTCAATCCAAAACTGCCGTGCACTATCTCTAAGATGGGGATAATTTAATTACTGATAAGTCTAAAATTGCAAATCAAATCGGCGAAACCCTAAAATTCATCATCGACAAATTATGTTCCTCAGTTTCAGAGGTATCAGAGCAACAGGAAAAGACAAATCTTATTTTCGAATCATGTAACGGTGAAGACTACAATGAAGTGTTTTCATTACATGAGCTACATACTGCTCTTGTGCAAGCTCATGACACTGCACCTGGTGATGATAGTATCCATTCCCAGCATCTGAAACACTTTCCAGAACCATGTCTGATGACACTTCTAGATATATTTGATCAAATATGGACGTCTTGGGAATTTCCTCCTTTTTGGCGTAATGCCATTGTAGTACCAATACCAAAACCTAGCCGGGATCATACAGATCCGTCTAACCTTGGTATCTTGAAGCCAATAACCTGATCACAAATATTCAGTGCGGTTTCAGGAAAACCCGTAGTACCATTGATCATTTGGTACATTTAGAATCCTTTGTTAAAAATGCTATCGTAAATAAACAACATGCTGTGTCAATTTTCTTTGATCTTGAAAAAGCTTATGATACAACCTGGAAGCATGGTATTTTGAAGGATATGCATGATTTTGGTTTGAGAGGTCGTTTGCCTCTTTTTATATCACAGTTTTTAAAAGACAGACAATTTCAAGCCCGCGTGGGTTCTACCCTGTCTGATCATTACAATCAGGATCAGGGTGTTCCACAAGGCAGCATTTTGTCTGTGACACTTTTTAGTATCAAGATCAAGATCCACAATCTATCGAAGTTTTTAAGTGACTCAACTGATGAATCACTTTTTGTTGATGATTTTAATATTTCCTGTCGAGGTAAAAATATGCATACTATTGAACGGCAACTGCATCTGCAACTGCATTTAAATAAATGGTGTCCTTATCCCCAATCATGTACATCGTCCTTATCTCCTATCTGTGTTGTGTAAACATATTCTGTCATCTGTCATATTTTATCATTGGCTTCCATCATTGTTATCATAACTGTCGGCTTTCTATCAGTGCTTGTTTATACTGGCCTCCAGCTTTCGTTAATTCACTTTCCACTTGTTACTTTGTTATTGTTTTACCTGTACATATAAATATAGCTCTGTACCCCATTCTCAATCACCTAATGAAGGAGTAAGCATTAACTCCGAAACGTTGTGTTCTCATATAAAGAAGTTGATATCCATAAAAATCTTCATTCTTGCTGTATAGCAGTCTTGACTGAGACTCATGGCTGTTAAATGAATTAAACTGCACAATATACTTTGAAACTGGAAAGTGAATAAACTTGCAGCAACCGGAACTAGATCCAGATAATGCAAACAACGTATTCCGGAAGTCACGTGATCCGGAATGAATGACACGGAGGCCACACCTCCAACAGCTGATTCGAGTATGAATAAGGCTAAATCCCACTTATATCTTGCATTGAAAACGTATGATTCCAATAATCCCCTGTGTAAGAAACCCTCAGCAGAGACTGTAACTTGATAAGGTCAACATAGCATGTCGGAATGACCTTGGACCCCCCGCATCGCAAAGACAATCAGCGATTGTCAAACATTAAATTAAACTGTAATATTTCCTACTGACGGTAAATCATACTTGACTTGCAATGGAAAACTGTGAGTGTATCTGTATCTGTAATCTGCACACTTGATTCCCATAAGCCAAAGAAAATGGGTCGAAATGAATCCGTCAGAATGAATCCAGATTTCAACAAGGTTGAAAATAAAACCGTAATGATCACCTAACTACAACTAGATTCTTAGAGAGCAGACCAGGTTAACAATATCCTTGTTAATTAAAAGTTATACAATAAAGATGTCCCATAATGCGAAAATGAGAATTAAGCTGTAACGTAACCCTGGAACCCTACATTGCTTGAGAAGTCAAATTTGCCGACGCGACTTTAACCTTGACAACTCTATTTATAGGTGACATAAGGTCACATGACACGCAAAGGTGACGTCAGTGAATTCAAGATGGCGACTGTAAACATGACTTACGTTAGTTGTGCCGTTATTTACTGTTATATCTGATACTGTAGCTTCGAAGCTGACTGCACGAAAGGTAGGTCATCTTAATTAAATGCAACATAAGGCTGGTATCTTGGCTGGAATCACTATTGATTATCTCGGTACTTGAAGCCAAGAATAGACATGAATTTTTGTTACACTGCCCCCTCCCTAGCCTTAATCCTCCTGGTAAGGCAAAAATGCAAATGTACAAAAATAATAGGCTAGAAAATTATTCCAGTTCCAGATAATTTATTAACACTAATAGTAAGTTTCTTCCCGATGTATGCTCAGCAGCCGCCAATCTCGGTTGAAGGTCTTGGTGATGAATATGGTTTTAATAAGCCCATGGGATACCTCTTCATCACTGAAATCCTCCACCTCTTGCAGTCTTATAGCCTTTCCTCTAAACGGGGGTGGCTGTGCTTCCTCATCGATGGAGGAGGAGGAGGAGGAACACATGGCTGTGGGTATGTATGTTCCCTTCTTCATCTTCTTGGCGTTTGCTATTCCTTCTAGGAGGATGTCTTCTACATCTTCTCAGTCACTGTCATGCTGTGGCGCCGACAACGCTGCCGCTCCGACTGCTGTGTCTTGGGAGGGAGCTAAAGATGGACATTGTACAGCAACTGGAACTTGGGCTGGAACTTGAGCCTGTGTCTTGACTGGAGTTTGGGCCTGACTGGTGGGTACCAGCTGGTAGATGTACCCTGGTAGTATAACCATAGGAGCCTTTACTGGGGAACTCGACCTGTGCCGATGACACAGCCTTTGATGATTCAGCATGTCTGCCTTTCTACTGTAATCCCTGTTACAGTCCGGGCAACTATATCATTCTCTTTTCCTGTGCTTCTCTCTAACATGTCGAGAAAGGTTGCTGGAAGAGCTAAAAATCTGTCGACACTGGTGACACGTATAGGGACGAGGCATCTGAATGGATAATAATCACATAACTACACCTAGCTAATTAAACCAAACACTGTATACACTGATAAGCTTTGGATGTACTTGGTCTGCTCTTGTATATCTTTATACTTTCAGGTGCGGAAATGGTGGCCATCCCTGCAGTAACTACTCTGCAGAGTCAAGATATCCCCCTGGACCCTAACTGTATTCTGTAAATAACACCAGAGATTTTTCCAACAAATGGAAAATGGCCCTGACCACTTCATCTGTAACTTGGGAGAAAGTCCTTTGGAGCGTCTGTTACAGAGGCACCACACTTTGTCCACTACTGTAAAGGATTTGCTGTGTAAATTTCTGTCATAATTCTTCTTTTGTGTGACCAGCATCTTTCAAGTAGATTCTAGCCTGATCCCATACGTCTGAAAGGTATTCTTTCACTCTCATGGGATAGTCTTCAACTTGAACTTTGTCCACAGACGGATTTTGTATCATCACATCAACAGGCATAGACAACTCTCTCACGAACATCATCTTTTGGGGTCTGTTTTGTGGATTCCTGGGTGGCGCTGCGGTAAGCCATTAGTGCAAATGGTAGTTTCTGGTCCCAGTCCCTCTGTTGACATAGGGGATCCAGATATTTAGCTATGATATCCACCACTGTCTTGTTAAATCTTTCGACCATGCAATCAGACTTTAGGTTGAATGGGGTGGTTCTTGTCTTGTGGATGTCAAAAATCCGGCAAATCTCAGAAAAGAGCTCTGATTCAAAATTTCGCCCTTGATCTGTATGGATTTCCTGTGGTACTCCAAATCTCCTATACTCCTCAGATGTCTATTGCCAGTCTCTCCAGGGGTGCTCCGACACTGTACTGCGGTAAAGGTGCTTTAGATTTTCTAGTAGGCTTGCGTCCAGCTGCGCAAGTCTTACAGGTAGAGCAAAGAGACTTTACCTGATCAGACATGCCATGTCAGTTAAATCTTTCTAACCTTGGACAGAGTTTTCGTATAGGCAAAGTTTCTGTAATGAGCGTGGAACTCAATAGGGACTTCTGATTACCAAATGAATCTGCCTACTTGCGACAAAGTACAACTTGAACAATCTCCAAAGAATCCCATAGACCCCAGTAGACTTTGGTTGTAGGTGACTCACTGGACAAATCTTCCCACGTAGGTTTTGCAGCATGGGACTCTACCAGGATGAAAATGGGCTTCACATCTGAGTCAGACATCTGTTCTGTACGGATTTCAGATAAAAACCACTGCGGCTCTATAATGAGTTGTGCTAACATTCCTGTTGCTTTGTCTTCCATTCCACACTGTTTGCAGGGATTCCTTGACATACCGTCAGCATTGCCATGCTTCTTGCCAGGGCGATGCTGAATCTTAAAATCATACTCACTCAAAACTCCCGGCCATCTTTGCAACTGTCCGTCTGGATCCTTGACATTTAGGAGCCAGCGTAAGGAGACATGATCTTTGCGGATCAAAAATTCCCGCCCATAGAGATAATGGCGAAAATTCTTGATGAAAGTGACAACAGCAAGCAACTCTGTGTCTAAAATAAACAGCTCTGTGTGACTTGAATAGGGGCTGAAATCAATTCTTCCTTCAGCAGGCTGAATGCCTCATCACACTGTACTCCATGAAGTTAGAATTCATCTCTGTCAGGCTATGGAGGGGTCTGGCAATATTGGCAAAATGTTCAATGAAGCGTCTGTAGTATGACGCAAGTCCCAAAAAGCTTTGAACCTCACTCACATTCTTGGGTATGGGCCAATCTCTCATACTCTCTACCTTTTGAGGATCTGTACTCACTCCTTCCGCTGATACAGTGTGCCCAAGATAAGACACGTGTGTCTTAAAGAAATGACACTTGGAGGGTTTCAACTTCAAACCGGCCTCTCGAAATCTGTCAAACACTGTTCTCAGTATTGACAGCACCTGTTCGAAGTCCTTGCCAAACAATAACATCATCCAAATATACTGCACTGCACTGTTTCACTGCACATGGTATGAATGCTTCCCCACAACTGGCAATAGTAACCCCTTGTTGTGTTGATAGTCTCCAACACAACTTCTGGCTACTCTGGGAGGAGGGGACCCTCTCCATCCCCAGACGCAGTTCTTGACGTTCCAAGTCTAGCTTTGCTTGGCAACGTCCAAGGAAGTCTAGTCCCAATATAGCCGACCCTCTGATGTCTGCTATTAGGAAATCAACGGGTTTTCTGACAATCTTGACCTGAATCATCTCTCCATGCAACTTGAGACTGCTTCCATTTGCCTGCTTCACTTCGTCGGAAGTTGGCAATAACTTGCGACACATCTGACCCTCTGTAAGTGCAAGATACTGTTCATGAGACATCACATTCTCTGTAGAACCAGTATGCAACAACAGTTCGACAGATTTCCCTGTTAACAGCTATATACAAACCATTTGCTGACTTCTTGAGAGGCATTACCTCCCCTTGGTCAAGGGAAATGGCTGGATTTGAGTGTTGATTCAAGGGATGGCGGCTGGTCCCTTGATCTCTTCTCTCTCTGTGGGTCTTTTGTTTATAAGATGTCTGCTCACGACCCCTTGAACAGACAAATTCTAGTTTTCCTGGTGATTTCGCATGTTCAGATGGGGTTGAGGATATTTGGGTGGAGACTGACAATCTCTGTAACAATGTGATGGATCACCACAATTGTAGCATACCTTCCTTGATCCTGACTGTGCAACACTGTTTTCTGACACTGGCAGAGATTCAAGCTTCTTTTCAAACTTGTTTATTGTGTCCATGAGCCTTGACAGTTGTTCAACTTGATCATTTTGTCGTTCTGGTTTCACTGCTAAAATACGGATATGCCTTGATCTGGCCTTGTCCACTGGGCGCAAGCTTTTGCATTCCAGGTACGTCTCCATTTCAAATGCTGCTTGAATGGCCTCTTCATGGTACGGGGGCGAGACTAGACAACACTTAATCGTACTTGACAATCACGAATTGCCTCAGTAAAATGACTGCGTGCCAACCAATCTTTACAATTTTGGGTTGCATCAGGATATGCAAGGTTAGTTAGTCGTTGTATGGCTTGCCCAAGATCCTGTATCGACTCACCCTCTTTCTGTTGTTGGTTCCGAATTTCAATCATGTAGAGCTCAACTTTATCATTTCCGCCGAAGTGACGTCCCAGCAGTCTTGTGATATCTGGGTATGTCTTGGGGCCATACTGTTCTCCTCAAATCTGTAGAGCTCTTCCCTGTAAACTAGCTGCGAGATAGTTTGCCTTTTGACTCTCATTCCAACCATTTACAATGGCACATGATCCAAAATGAACCATATATAGTATTCCCAGAAATTATTGAGAATCATGTTGCGTCATGTAACTCATTACGTTTATTAACTTCTGGCGTTTTACTTACATAAACATGTTAAAACATCATCCTTTTACAGTCTCAGTCTTGTTTTAGTACTTTGTTAGACCTCCTCGCTCAGCAATGCATGCCTGAATACGCCTAGGCACACTACCCATCAAAGTTTGTAGGTAATCGTGTGACAGGGTATCCCAATATTGGACCACCTCGGCCTTCATATCTTCAATATTTCTCAGTCCCTTTTGGGTTATTCTGTCCTTCATGACTCCCCACACATTCTCAATTGGGTTTAGGTCTGGGCTGTAACTGGGCCAGTCTAAAACATGAACATTTTCGCCCGACAACCACTGTTTTGTGTAGCGCGCAGTGTGTTTTGGGTCATTATCATGCTGAAAAATCCAATCATCTTCATACAATGTTTGTTCGGAAGAAGGTGACCATTTAGAATGTCAACGTATCTTTGCTTTTGTCAAGTTTCCCGTGAAAACACACAATGGCGTCACTCCGCGAGCCGATATGCCACCCCACATGTGAAACTTCGGGCTATGTTTTGGTCGCTGGTAGATAGGTTTGACAGTATCTTTGGTCCAAATTTTCACACAATTAGGGAAAAGCCAAACGGAACTTTCATCCGAAAAGAAAACATTATCCCAATCTTGATTTTCATGAGCCCGACACCAGTTTAAACGTTTTTCCTTTTGTGCATCTTTCATCAACTTCGAGGGAATTCCACGTTTTTTCACCCAATTAAGTCTCTCTAATTCCTGCCTAACTGTTTCATTGCATACCTGAGGACTTCCTCTGCTAATCATTTCATTTCTGATGTTCTCAACACTTTTCAATTTGCCCCTACTCACAATCTGCCCAAGTCTTCGGCGATCCACAACACTGAATTTCCTAGGCCGTCCTGCCCCTGCTTTATGCTCTATCCCGGTTCCTGTTTGAATATTCTTCAAAGTTCTGTATACTGTAGACAGAGGAATACCATGTCTACAAGCTAACACTTTAGCGTCAGCCTCACCCCTTTCAAAATCATCTAGAATGAGCTTTCTTTTCTCTCTTGCTGTAAATTTTGCCATGTCAACACAGGAAGCCGTCTGCTCAGACAAGGGAGATAACTCTTGACGTAATGAGCTGTCTTCTAAGCCTTCAAGAGTTGTCTCCCTTATTTAGTATGCTTAGTGCATAGTGAAAGCCCTTTTTCCAACACTGTAATTCTGCCAGGGCATGCTCCCATCAAAAGTCTCCGGTGTCAGGAAAATTCCTCTTCTGTATGGATAACCTTGTTCAGAGCAAAGGGGGTGCTGCTGTCCAACAAGTGAGTGTTGTTGAACCTCAGCGGGAAATCTAGATCTAGGTCGACAATGCAATCCTGCATAGGAGCACTACTACATACTGGAATCCGGTTGTCTCTCGTGTGTGGCATAATCTTGAGTTCTTGGCTCGACTGTAGACATATCATTGTATCGAATAAAAGGCACTTGGACTCCAGTGACATTGGGGAAATCCCCACCTGCATTTTCTGTGTTTTCCTTGCTGGAAGGTCTGTGCTGTTCCTGCTCATCATCAGAAGTAATCTTGTCTGCAACCATGTCAGGTGGCCTCATTTCAAGAGAATTCCTAACAAAGAGAGATTCCATACTGTGAACACCTTGCTGATCCCGGTGAGAAGTAGACAAGGCAGAATTATATTCTGCAGGTACAAATTCTTATTGACTGTGGGGGAGGACTTTGTCTTGGGTGAAAGGTAATCAGCCCTCTATTTTTAGTGTCCTGCTCCCTTGATATGGTGACTAGGTCAGATTCCAGTAATGACATGGTTATAAAAGAAATCATAACAAATGATAGTTAATGTGGGAGAGAGAGAGAGAAAGATTAACAAAAATGCACTCTGACCTCGGTACGCCTCCGTATAAGTTCCTGTCAGTCCTATAGAAGAATGTATAAAGGTTTACTTGATTACTGTAAAAGTTGAATAGGTAGGGCTGTGAACACTCTAACTGGTCATCATGTCTGTAAGAACACTTGGCTCTCTGGTTGAAGTCATACTTGAACACAGATGTACTTGATCAGGGCAAATCTGGAACAATGACAATGCTACTGGCCTTAATAAATAACACAAATTTCTGAACTGTTTGCTTGAACTGGATCCCAAAATGTAAACATCACCAGCTGGCCTGTTTTCTGTATCTGTTATGCTTGAATAATCTTTGTCTCTGGAATACAAAGTAATTAGAACACACCTCTAAGACTTCTCCTAGGTCCTCATCAAAGAGTTCTGTCAAGACGGCTTGCAGTTAATGAGATCAGCTACTCTTGACCTGTGCAGATAAAATCAAGAGCTTTTATTATAGATCCTTGGGTCGTCACCACAAGTATCTCTGAAGGTAATGAATCCTGAGCTGCAACGGTCGTTCTTCAGGATTCTGAATTTAGAAGAACTGGTGAAGGCTAAGGCTCCAAGGCACTGTCACAGCAAACTGAAAATTCACATTGCTACCTTAAATATTTCTATAAATTTTACAAATGCACCTTCCTACCACATCGCCAGTCTCAAACACACAAAATATCCAAAAATTCAAATATCCCACCGCTGCCACCAAATGTAACAGAACGGCCAAGGACTGGTCAAAATACTAGTAGACAAACTACGCAAATGTAATGGATGCTGCCACCAGTCACAACCAGTTCGGAGACGAACAAAGAATTAAGAAACTGGAGAAGGATCACACAACAAGTAGATACAGTTCCAATAACGATTTTATTTAATGAGCACTATACTGAAAATACACGATCTCGAAACTGTCACCTGGACTGTCATCAGGACTGGATATCTTGCTTGTCAACCCGTTTCTTCATGGTTGTAGAAGTCTTGCATTGCTGTATAGCAGTCTTGACTGAGACTCATGGCTGTTAAATGAATTTAACCGTACAATATACTTTATATTGTACATTTTTTCTTTTAATATTGTCTATACTTTATATTGACTCCAATAATCCCCTGTGTAAGAAACCCTCAGCAGAGACTGTAACTTGATGAGGTCAACATAGCATGTCGGAATGACCTTGGACCCCCGCATCGCAAAGACAATCAGTGACTGTCAAACATTAAATTAAACTGTAATATTTCCTACTGGCGATAAATCATACTTGACTTGCAATGGAAAACTGTGACTGTGAGTGTATCTGTACACTTTATTCCCATAAGCCAAGGGAAATGGGTCGGAATGAATCCGTCGGAATGAATCTGCCAGAATAAATCCGCCGGAATGAGGTTGAAAATAAACCGTAATGATCACCTAACTACAACTAGATACTTAGAGAGCAGACCAGGTGTTAACAATAGCCTTGTTAATTAAAAGTTATACAGTAAAGATGTCCCATAATGCGAAAATGAGAATTAAGCTGTGACGTAACCCTGGAACCCTACCTTGCTTGAGAAGTCAAATTTGCCGCCGCGACTTTAACCTTGACAGCTCTATTTAGAGGTGACATAAGGTCACATGACACACAAAGGTGACGTCGGGAATTCAAGATGGCGACTGTAAACATGACTGAGGTTACTTGTGCCGTAATTTACTGTTATACCTGATACTGTAACTTCGAAGCTGGCTGCACAAAAGCTAGGTCATCTTAATTAAATGCAACATAAGGCTGGTATCTTGGCTGGAATCACTGTGGTGGCTGAGAAATTGATTATCTCGGTACTTGACGCCAAGAATAGACATGAATTTTTGATACAATATAAACTTCACAGAGTCAATGCAACATGCAGAGTGATACGAACAGCTACAGTTTGAAGATTAGTGCTAAGATGGACAGGGTGTATTATACCTTGCCGTACCAAGATGGAAGCACCTCCAGTTTTTTTATCTCCTGGAGGAGAAAAACAGTTTTAATCGTTAAACCGTCTTAGATTAAAGTTATCTGTATTTTAAATATGTCTCTTGGAGACATACAGCTGACGGTTGAAACTCCTGTGTTAGTAATTGAACCTCATTGAAATTATCTTTGAGACCTCTGCAATGCATTGAATGATATTGGACAACTGGGTCATGATGCCACAATTGGTGATCTTCCGCTGGAATGTGAGTGAGTTAAGCTCTTTCGTGTGTCCTGAGAGGACGGCGACACCTCCATATCTGAAGGTTCAAAGGGATTCTCAAAGGGAACCTCTGAAGGAATTGGGATACTTGGTAACTGTTTCTTATTGAATTTTCTACCTTTCTTTTTGGGTAATTGACCAGTGTTAGACTGTTTAGCTAACGCTTGTGATGTGTCTTGCTGAGTCTTTGTCTGGGAGTCTGACGAAGACTGGGAACCAGATGAAGTCTGAGATGCAGATGGAGACTGAGATGTCAATGGTTAGGATGGAGCAGAAGTCATGGGCTACTCTGACTTGACCCATGTCAGATCTGTTTGACAGGCAACTGAGGATGTCATTACAGTCTGAGTTACTGCAAAAGGCGACTCAGCTTGTCGTAAGAGGCGACTAACGGGATCGGGTGGTCAGGCTCGCTGACTTGGTTGACGCATGTCATCGGTTCCCAATTGCGCAGATCGATGCTCATGTTGTTGATCACTGGATTGTCTGGTCCAGACTCGATTATTTACAGACCGCCGCCATATAGCTGTAATATTGCTGAGTGCGGCGTAAAACTCAACTCACTCACTCACTCACTGAGTTACTGCAGCAGAGTACGACAGATGTAATGGAGTCCAATTTCCACTTTGAAAGAACTTCCTAGCGTCAAAGTATGATATATTCTTTTCGCACTTCAGCTTCATTATTTTTTATTCTGTTTGCCAAACGGGTCAGGATTTGGATGATGAAACATGTGGGCCAGAACAGTTTGCACATTTAAACTCCTTTTCACCGCAGCAATGACACACGACAGAGCTGCGACAATAGTTGGACCAATGACCAAATTTTTGGTCAAGACATAGGTATTAGTTTTCACAAATGTACCCTCTCTCCTCACAGTGAAACGTTTAACAGCGGTTACCACTGGATCTACTGCGGGAATATCATCCTCTGAGATGTCGAACAGACAGCGAACTGTGTCACGAATGATCCCGCGACATGAATTTAAGGTTCTGTGCACAGACGCAGCAACCTCAATATTTGCAAATGTTTTGATGGACAAAGATTGAGAGACTGCTGTCTCTGTGCACGTTCCACCAGAAGGGAACCACTACGGAGACGGGTGTCGCTCTTAACATCTCCACAAGTTCCAGAAATGGCCTTTGAAACCGGAAAAGGATTTAACTTTATAGGTCAGGAATCAGTTGCATCAGTCACAAGGAAATGAGCCCATAAATCAGAATTTGAAGAAACTGTGTTTGAAGAATCCTCAACGTCGCTTCTTTTCATTTCGCAATGAACCAGATGGAGTGGGATCCATGATAAGTGTAAATGGATTCGACATCCCTGCTCCCCACCCACCATGCAGTGTCATCGTGGACAGTGTGACCAGCCGATTGATAGAACCGGACCAGTTCTACCTTCCGTCTAGGTGAATTCAGGGCCAAAGTGGTATGTTGAGTAACAGGAGCATGGTTCAAGGCCCCTATTACCCTCAACCACCAGGATCCCTTCCTCCACCGACACAGGGATGCAACCCACGGCCAACAGGTTGGTGGACCAAATATGCCCCCGTATCCACACGGGAAGTTGGCAAGCACTGAGCGTTACCCAGCACCCACCACGAGGAGGTGGCTCACCACGGGTGCCTCCAACCATAGTGAGTGGGTGACTTTAATTTTACGCCGCACTCAGCAATATTCCAGCTGTGTGGCGGCGGTCTGTCAATAACCGAGTCTGGACCAGCCAATTCACTGATCAACAACATGAGCATCTATCTGCGCAATTGGGAACAGATGACACGTGTCAACCAAGTCTGATCCTGACCAACCGATCCCGTTAGTCGCCTCTTACATTAAGCATAATCGCCTTTTATGTCAAGCATGGGTTGCTGAAGGCCTATTCTACCCCGGGACCTTCAAGTGTCTCCACCTTTAGTGATGATAACATTTGCTAATTAAGTTTAAGACAAACATTGCGGCATTTGAACCTTCGTATTGAGAAGCTTTTAATGTCTGCAGCAACATGTGTCTGTCTATTGAACAGTCTACAGCTGAGCAAACTTGCGTGAACAAAGTCCACCATGTCAGTATTGGCAGTTCAGCTATTGAACTCTCCACTGACAAGGAAAATGGCTGGAATCAGAAACTGAACTACAGCTGGGTCGATAGTATTCAACTGTGCGAGGACAACCACTGATATCATCTGTATACATGTATACATGTTCAAGGTTTATCGAGCAAAACCTGGCTCTAACAGCGTTGTTGTCTGCACCGACATCTGTGCGTATATTCAATAGCTGATAACATGTAACTTGTCAGTTTCTTGCGCAGATAACAGTTGATATTCGCGACATACTGTGTGTTATCACTAGTTTATTTGATGCATCGTATCGCACATGCGAAGAGTGATGCTAATGGTATGATGTATCACTGATAAGCAAGGTTCATGCGTGTACTAAGAGTCGTTATGAACGTTGTTATACACAGCAAGCTCTTCAAATATACATACATACATTTAGCATGGTTTTGTTCGCTTTAGAGGTAGAGTGAGTGAGTGAGTTTAGTTTTACGCCGCACTCAGCAATATTACAGCTATATGGCGGCGGTCTGTAAATAATCGAGTCTGGACCAGACAATCCAGTGATCAACAACATCAGCATCGATCTGCGTAATTGGGAACCGATGACATGTGTCAACCAAGTCAGCGAGCCTGACCACCCGATCCCGTTAGTCGCCTCTTACGACAAGCTGAGTCGCCTTTTATGGCACTTTAGAGGTAGATCATGGCCCGTCAAATTGTCATCGGCGTCTAAGATCATAGACGTTTACGCGTAACACCGACGGATTCCTCATGTTGGAGCAGAATAGTGCATTTGACCAGAGCTCCAGATAAGGCGCGTATATAGAGGATACGACCTTCCATGTAATACAACTTTTATTAAACGAGTTAATGCTTTGGTATCAAACGAGCGAAAGCGAGTCAAGCAAGGTCTAGTAAAACTGCGACAGCTACATTAGCATTGTGACGTCACAACTTTGAACCATTTTGACGTCATACGTCAAGCGGTATTACACTAGTGTAACACTGCCGTAAATATTACACTGCTGTATCTTGCACGGGCGAGCAATAATTGCGTATTTTACTCCATAGGAATCACATTTACTCAATTAATTAGAAATCTGGGACTACACAATACGCATACTCAAAACTTAATAGGTCTACAAAACCTTGCGTTTATTACTCAATTAACTAAATCGGCTTGCGTATGATTTGTCACGGTGCCCAAACTCTACAGCAGCATTAGCTAATGGAAGGCGATGTTCGGGGTTTACTCTAAAAGTCACATGACTTCCATGTCGAGTATTTAGAAATGGCTGTCAAATGTTTGACACTGTGATCACAAAAAACGTTTTGTCCATTCACATGCATTTACACTTATATATTTAGAGGAGTTACGTACCCAGTAAGGATAAGAAACTCTATGTAGAAGTAAAGTGGTGGGAGTATACAAGATGCTAGTTACTCATCAAAACACGCAAGTACTCTTACATTGCAGACATGGGAGTAAATACCCAACTGCTTGAAAAGTCTGGAGCTCTGAAACTGGAGATACTAGTCGTGTTCATGCTAAATGTTTACCATGCGATGAAACGCGCGAGGTGGGTATGATATCATTAATGCCCTAATCGGATTAGGATTCGAACTCATGGCCAGTTGGGCCTGAAACCTCAACCTTATGCTATTTCATTTGTAGTCATGTGATCAGATTTGCTTTCAAAGGTCACAACACTGAAAATGCAACCCCAACCGCCCACGACGGTCACAATACTGACTTCGCAATATCAAACTTTTAACACCTGGAACAATACTGACACTATATAACCAATCTTCAAAGGCAGTTACCATACTTACACGGTAACACCAATCATCCACCACAGTCACAATACTGACTGATGTTCTTCCAGTTCCACAGGATTTACATCTATTATCATATGAGCCAAGTAACAAGACCACCCCACGACATCGCAGCTGTATCATGGACGACTTTCTAGCATTACATCGCAACTGAAACTAACACTAGCTGCCGTTGATCGATAGCACAGTCAATGATGCATCGTTGTGAATAGTAATATTTTACATAATACGTATTGCTTACTGCTTACTTTCTCAGTTTTATACCTATATCTGTGACCCTCTCGCTATTTCATTCTCCATTGTTGACAGGTGCTATAGTTTAAGTGTATGGCTAGTTTTGTCAATATGGCTCGAATACTCTCGGTGCGAATACTGAGTGAGTTTAGTTTTATGTCGCACTCAGCAATATTCCAGCTATGTCTGTTCATAACAGCGATGCCCAGCGGTCTGTAAATAATCGAGTCTGGACCAGACAATCAAGTGATTAATAACATGAGCATCGATCTACGCAACTGGGAACCGATAATGTCAACCAAGTAAGTAAGGATGACCACCCAATCCCGTTAGTCGCCTCTTATGACAAGCATAGTCGCCTTTTATGGCAAACATGGGTTGCCGAAAGCCTATTCTACCCCGGGACCTCCACGGGTCTCCATCCTTAGTGATGATAACATTTGCTAATTAAGTTTAAGACAAACATTGCGGCGACAGCATTTGCACCTTCGTATTGAGAAGTCTTTAGTAACCCATGCTTATCGTAAGAGGTCACTAACGTGATCGGGTGGTCAAGCCTGCCCACTTGGTTGACAGATGCAACCGTATCCCATTTGTGTGGCACCATGCTCATGCTGTTGATCATTACATTATCTATATATCGGGTACCAAGTAGGAAAATGATTGCGTGCAGCGTTAAACACCCAACCAAGCAGCTGTTGTAGTCACGAAATATTATTATTAGAAATATCCCCAAATCCAACACTCACACAATGGTTTTGTGTTATTCAAATCAGAACAGTTGATAAGAACATACTTACGTTTGAGATCGTTGGTACAGATTAACGTCAACGGTTTTAATATTCCGGCTACTATGTTTATAGAGTCGAAGCCGAGCATAACGAGAGCTTTTAATCCCAAGGCTACCCTTCCGCCTATGTTAACACGGATAATTTCTTTGAAAAGTTGCACAACCTTTTTCTGAAGAAAGATACAGAAAGCCTATACAAGACATATGGCTTGGTGGTATGTTAACCTGTAAATATTAGAGACTTCAGTTCATTAACCATGGAGCTGTGTGATATTTAAAGGCAAAGTGAACCTCAATAAATACATTACGTAAGAATTGACTTTGGTCTCTGTGGTAGTGTTTCCAACATATATTCGTAGCTTTTCATATGCACTATTCTGTGGGCCCGTGAAGATCCGGGTTAGAATAGGTCCTAAGTAACTCATGCTTGCAACAAAAGGCGACTATGCTTCTCTTGGTGGGGGACTGGTGGGATCGGGTGGTCAGACTCGTTGACTTTATTGATACATGTCATCGGTTCCCAGTTGCGCAGATAGACGCTCATGATGTTGATGACTGGATTGTCTGCTGGTCGAGACCCAATTACTTTCAATTCTAGATTCCATATAGCTGGAATATTGCGGGCGTATATTTAAACTCACTCACTGTTCTGTGTGCTTCTGAAAGTTTCAATGAAACCAAACCACTGCTGAACACTCGTTACTGAGCATCACTCGTTACTCTCCGGTTCGATTTTGTAAATACAGTAGGTACATTATGTGGATGACGTACATAGCGTCTTCCTTTCTGAAGTGGACCAAGTATTACCACAGTCGGCGGAAACCTGTAACGACGATCTGAAACTTGGGTAGTCACTTAAGCATTCGTAAAGTATGCTCACAAGTTATGATATGGCTGACGAAGAAAACTGAGCACACAGTATTCACGCGGTATTTGAAAGACAACGCTGCAGGTTTTGCACTTTGTCACTTGTTTATAAGTTCTTATATAGTCCTTTCCAGTAGTGTCAAATCCCGATGAGTCAAATCCGTGCGGACCAAGTAATACATTCGACTTATTGATGTATTTGAGACATTGAAGGGTAGATGAAAAGATCATCGAATGGTGACCAATTCCTTTATTCAGCACAACATATGTATACGTTAGCTCCCTCCTCCTATGGATTTTGGATATTGAATCACAAATCCAAAAGTGCTAGCCTTTGTAACCTTCGTATCTTCAGCCTCTTCAGTCTCCGACAGATAAGTGTTGGTAAGAGTTTCTTGAGTGTCGGGTTTTAACGAGACAATGCCAGAGATGCATTCGAAACTAAATATTTATGAATACACTATTAAAATAAATATTTTTGGTCATCGAAATGAAACCTCTTTCACATTCAAACCAGACCTTTTGTTCAAACTGGTGTGTACACTTCATCCTATACCACTTTTGTATAAAAGCTCTTGTTGATATGGAGACTAACACTAAATTTGATTTAAAGCATTTTCAAGTCAATGAATAGAAGATTTATTGTTAGAAATAAATAAAAATAAAATCGAAAAGGATAATTATTATATATATGCGATTCACCGAACGTTCGGTATTGGATTGGCCGGAGTCTGTAATCATCCATATAATCTAAATCTTCAACTTACAGGTAAGTTTCGTTTAATCTTCGATTCTTTTTCATGTTATTACTTTTGATTGGCATCTGGACGGTATCGCCGTATTCACGCCCTTTTTGATACTTTTATTGAAGTGACACCCGTGGCGAGCCACCTCCTCGTGGTGGGTGCTGGGTAACGCTAAGAGCTCGCTGACACCCCTGTAATGGACCCGGGGGGATATTTGGTCCACCAACCCGTTTGCCATGGGTTGCGGCCCTGTGTCGGCGGAGGAAGGGATCCTGGTGGTTGAGGGCAATGTGAGCTTGCAACCGTGTTCCTGTTGCTTAATACACCACTTTGGCCCTGACTTCGCCTAGACGGGTGGTTGAATGGGCCCGGTTCGACCAATCGGCTGGTCATGCCAAGCCCTGTGCATGGGGTATTATTATATTTATCAATGCACATAAATCATTTGGAATTGTTGTAAATTTGGTCTTGGCTTTATAATCTAAAACATTTTTGAATTTGAAATATGTTGTTCTGTAATTTTTCTAGAGTCCAATGCCAGAAGGCGGTGGCTCATGGGCCAATCTGGTAGAATTATTAATCTTTTAATTTTTCTGCTGGAGTATATCATCCGGGTATCCTTGGTGCTGCAAGCTGGAGATCCGCTTGCTTTAGCATTGTCCTTGTGATACTCCGTGGTGGGTGGGGAGCTCCGATGAGGAACCATATTAAACTAACCATGGCTTACGAAATACCACTTAAAAAGACAAAACGTCCACTTGATATTGACCCTGTTGATCCTGACCAGAGACCAACTGCATCGATTGAATATTGGCCACGTTTCATTGTGATTGAGACACCTGACAAGACACCATTAAAACTGAACCCCTTTGCTGTGTCCAAGGGTATTCAAGGTGTTGCTGGGGAGGTGAACAACATTAGACGCTTGCGTTCGGGTGCCCTGCTAGTTGAATGTGGGAAAAGGCAACAAGCAACGAACCTCATGAACATGAAATCTTTCGTGGGCATTCCGGTCACGGTCTCTGCTCACAAGACCTTGAATGCAAGTAAAGGTATTGTGAGAGATCGTGATCGATTGTTGGATGATATGTCGGAACTTGATATAGGATCTGAATTGAAGGATCAAGGTGTGCTCTATGTCAAGCACTTTTCAACGCGGAGAAACAACGAAACCATCAAAACGAATACGTACCTGTTTACTTTTTCATCTCCAAATGCACCCAAATCAGTGAAGGCAGGCTACTGTAACATTCCAGTTGATACGTACATCCCCAGCCCGCTCAGGTGTTTTAAATGCCAGAAATATGGACACGGTGTAAATACTTGCACATTGTCTGTTGTGTGTGCTCACTGTGGTGAGAAGACACACACAACAGAAGATTGTGACAGTGATTATAAAAAATGCACCAATTGCTCAGGCGACCATTCGTCCTTTTCTAAACAGTGTCCTATTTGGAAAGAGCAAATGGAGATCAATAAAATAAAATTTACACAAAATATCTCCTTTTCTGAGGCCAAAAAAACTGGTAAAGAGATCTGAACTTTCAGAAAGTTATGCTACAGTAGCAAAAACATCACTGGGGTCTAGTTCTAAAACAACCTCAACCACGGGCTCTCAAACTACCTTGACTTGGGTCAATTGCGACTCTCCACAGCATTTGTGCACTGCTATATCATTACAGACTGAGGAATCACTTCCTAATACCTCAAATACTTCTTCTGATCACATATCAGCATCTCAGTCACACTCAAAGTCTCAATCTACAGCTGAGAGTCAACAAACGGTGAAAAGTAAACCGAAGCCAAAGCCTGATGCTTCAAAACAACAAAGTGGCAGAGCTCCTAAAGGATCACAAAATAAAATTCAATTGTACAATAAGTATGGGTCTCTTGAGGATATGGACGTTTCTGAAAACGTCCATTCTAGCACAGGGACTTGTATCGCTTAGAAACAGCGCTCGAAAGACATATATGTGTATAGACCCTACCCTAGTACTATATAAAAGGAAAGGGATGTAACGAAGAAACCACCCCCTGTTCGATCAAAGTTACATGTCACCGCGTAAAATATTTTTAAGGCAACGTCGAGGCCAACGGATCGAACGCTAGATGATTTCCCTACAAAACGAGCCATAAATGGCCACAATCGGATCATTATTTCAAAAGTTATACTCCACGAATCATCGAAAACAGCTACCTCCGCAATTTCACGCCAAAATCATGGATCACCAAATACGGCGAAAACTCACCTTTTAAATTAGTTTATTAATTCCAGACACGTTGACAGCACCAGCGCTGGGCTGGATTCGATCGGCTGCGGCATTCCGTGGGTCGGAAAACTTATTGCAACACCTACATGTCATTTTCTCGACAGTAAGCAAATATTTTCACCAAAATCGCTGGCAAACCTACTCACTTGTCGGCCATACGTGACCTTGACATTCATTGAACTGAGCAGATCCGCGCAAACAGACTCGGGCCATCCGATTGGTGGGAAATAAAATATACAGTGGCAGTGGCCAAGTGCATTGCCAGTGCCTGTGCATTCTAGGGCACATAGCTTATCGCCCTCCAAAAGAGTGCGGGATAGATCCCCAATAAATCCCCCAAAAGATAGTTTATTCCAATAATATTTTACAGTGGAACTGCAGAGGATTGAGGACTAATTTACCTGAATTACAGCTATTAGTCCAAGATTTTACACCTTCAGCGATATGTCTCCAAGAGACATATTTAAAACAAACAGACACATTTGACCTTCGTCATTTTAATGCATATCATTGTTTTTCATCTCCGGGTGATAGAGGCACTGGCGGGTCATCCGTTCTAGTCAGACAAAACGTTATTCAAAGTCCTGTTTCACTAAATACTAATATGCAAGCTGTTGCTGTGAGAATTACTTTACATGTAGGTTTACGCTATGCTCACTCTATATTTTGCCGTCTTCGACATTTGCCAAAACTGATCTTCAAGCCCTGTATGACCAACTCCCGAAGCCCTGTATTATAATGGGAGATTTAAATGGGCATAACCCACTCTGGGGTAGTATAACTACAAACACTAAAGGTAAGTTGTTGGAGGACTTTTGTTCTGACAATGATATGTATTTATAATGATGGTTCCAGCACATATTTACATCCTGGGATAAGGACCTATTCTGCTCTTGACTTGTCATTGACAAATTCAGAACTACTAAATGAATTCGAATGGTCAGTCCACGATGATCTCTGTGGTAGTGACCATTTTCCTACTGTATTAAAAGCTGTAACTCCATCTGATGTTCCTCCATCATCAAGGCGAAATTTTAAAAAGGCTAACTGGGCTTTATATGAAACACTGTGTGCTGAGAAACTTAAACCTGAACGTTTTATTGACGTTCCTGGTGCTATTAAATGCTTTTCTGATCAACTGAACTCCATAGCTGATGAGTGCATACCACATTCCTCTGCAGTTCCACACAGAAAAGAAAACCATGGTTCAACGATGAGTGCAAACAAGCTAGGAATGCAAGGAAAAAGGCAGAACATTATTTCCGTCGCCATCCCATGGTGCATAATTTAAATAAATTTAAAATTTTAAATGCTAAAGCGCGGCGTACTTTTAAACAGAACAAACGGCAATCTTGGCAAAATTATGTATCCAAAATAAATTCTCGGACACCCATGTCCAAGGTATGGAACATGGTCCAGAAAATCAAAGGTAAAAGTACTAAATCTACTGTCCATCATCTTAAACATGGAGATCAATTACTTACTGATAAATTAGATATTGTGAATAAACTGGGCGAAACTCTCGCTAAACACTCTTCCTCTTCGAATTATACACCTAAATTTCAGCAATATAAAAAACAACAAGAAAAGAAAACTATTTATTTCAACTCAGATAATGGGGAAGATTATAATGAAACATTTTCTATTCATGAACTCCATACTGCTCTTGATCAAGCTCATGACACTGCTACTGGAGCTGATAACATCCATTATCAGCTCCTGAAGCACTTACCAGAATCCTGTTTAGAGACGCTCTTGTCAATTTTTGATGATATTTGGACTTCCGGGAAAGTTCCTTCTTCATGGCGTGATGCTGTAGTAGTACCAATACCTAAACCTGGACGTGATCATACGGGTCCATTCAAGTATCGTCCGATTTCATTAACTAGCTGTGTATGCAAGACCATGGAACGCATGATAAATAATCGACTTGTTTGGTACTTGGAAACAAATAACCTTACCACAGATAATACAATGTGGTTTCCGTTAAAACAGAAGTACTGTCGATCATTTAGTGCGTTTAGAATCATTTGTGAAAAACGCGCTGATTAATAAACAACATGCTGTGTCTTGTTTTTTTTTATCTTGAGAAGGCATATGACACAACCTGGAAGTATGGCATTCTGAGAGATTTACATGATTTCGGTTTGCGAGGTCGTTTGCCTTAATTCACTGGCATTTTTTTAAAATAACAGACAATTTCAAGTCCGAGTGCGTTCTACCCTGTCTGATCATGACAATCAGGATCAGGGTGTTCCATAAGGCAGTATTTTGTCAGTCACAATTTTTAGTATAAAGATAAACAGTTTATCAAAAGTTTTAAACGATTCAATTGATGGATCGTTATTTGTGGATGATTTTAATATTTCTTGTCGTGGTAAAAATATGCATACCATTGAACGACAACTAGAGTTGTGTTTAAACAAAATTAATAAATGGTGTCTTGAAAACGGCTTTAAATTTTCTAAATCGAAAACTAACTGTATACATTTTTGTCGTAAATATAAACCACATAAAGACCCTGAACTATCTCTAGATGGCACACCAATTAAAGTTGTGAAGGAAGCTAAGTTCTTGGGTCTCATTTTTGACTCACACTTAACGTTTTTACCACATATTAAATCACTTAAAACTAAATGCCTGAAAGCACTAGACTTGTTGAAAGTGGTTTCAAATTCAAAATGGGGAGGGGATCAAGCTACCCTTCTCCATCTATGTCGATCTCTCGTGCGTTCTAAACTTGATTATGGCTCCATTGTCTATGGTGGAGCCTGCAAAAGCAACTTAAAACTATTAGATTCAGTCCATCATCAAGGTCTAAGACTTTGTCTTGGCTCCTTTAGAACTTCACCTGTTGACAGCCTGTACGTTGAGGCTGATGAACCATCTCTTGAGCAGCGACGTATAAAATTAGCTTTACAGTATGTAACAAAACTATATTCAAATGAGTCAAACCCTGCATATAACTGTGTTTTCAATCCCCTGTATGAGGATTTATACAATAAGAAATCTTCTCTTGTTCCGCCTCTTGGTTTAAGAATAAAACCATTTATTTCTGCTGCCAGCATTGAGCTGGAAAACATAGCTCCTTCCCGTCTTCTTTCTTCTCCTCCTTGGCAGATGGTTAGGCCACAAGTTGACCTAGCATTAACGACATTTAAAAAATCAGAAACCAATGAATTACAGTTTAAACAAGAATATAATCAACTGAAACATAAATATAGCCATTATAAATCCTTATTTACAGATGGATCCAAGGACGGTGGCGCTGTGGCTTGTGCCACTGTCATTGGATCCAGAACAATATCGTCTAGATTACCAGATAAGAGTTCTATTTTTACAGCTGAAGCTAACGCCATGCTAACAGCTCTTAAATATATTCAAAGACACCCGAAACGTAAACAGTATATAATATATTCCGACTCTCTTTCTTGTCTTCAGGCTATTAAAAATATCTCTTGCAAACATCCACTTTTAATTGAAATTATTGAATTGTATAATAATCTTGCCACTGGCCAATACGACATTGTCTTTTGTTGGTTACCCAGCCACGTAGGCATTTCTGGTAACGCAATGGCCGATCTTGCTGCCAAGGCAGCACTCAACAAATCTGTGACACCACTTCTTATTCCCTACACTGATTATAAAGCTACCATTAGATCTTATATCCGTGATCTGATGCAGAAGAAGTGGGACACCCAAGTTGGTATAAATAAATTACATGAGATAAAACCTTACATTGGTTATACCCACTTGGGTTGTCAGTCCAGATTTGAAGAGGTCATACTACGACGATGTCGTATTGGTCATACAAGGTATACCCATGCATACCTGTTAAAAGGTGAGGATCCTCCATTTTGTATCCCTTGTGATGAGAGAGTCACGGTCAAGCATATTCTGCTTGACTGTGTCGAATTCTCCATCACAAGGGATATGTATTTTACAGTTAAAACGATGAAGGATCTTTTTACCAGCGTTAGTTTTCATTTAATTATTGGTTTTTTAAAAGAAACTGATTTTTTGATTGAATTGTGAGCAATATGTTTCTGTAAAAAGATGTATTTTAATAATTGGTAGTTTGGATTCGTAACTAGAATTGTTAGTGGCTGTACCCTCAAAGGGGGTTGAAGTATTGTAAAATTATTGTCCTCCTGAGAGGGTACGTAAGTCCAAAAACATTCGATGTAAATTTAAATCTACCAGGCTTTTAATCGTAGTATTCCTGTTGTTTTAATTTTGGCTAGCATATTGTACACTCGCCAGCGGCTGAAGGGATGGTGTAAATCCAACTGGGGTCCATGCAGGTAGCAAAGGTACTGTAAGTCCCCATGGTTCCTAGTATGGTGATCTACCTTCTGTTGCTGGCGATCTATAGCCTGTTTTTATATTGTATTGTCTGAATATTGATATTAGTTTTAACTTTCCAAGCTAGTTTTAATTCAAATTGTGATACTGTAGTTGTTTTACTGTCCTTTGTCGATAGGTTTTATAACACACATATATTCCTTTTCAGTGGTTTGTTCCCGTCACGATATGGCTGAAATATTGCCGATGTGACGTTAAGTATTAACTCACTCACTCACTCACTGAAGGTAGATCACCATACTAAGGACCATGGGGTCTTACAGTACATTTGCTTCCTGCATGGACCCTAGTTGGATTTACATCATCCCTTCAGCTGTTAGCAATTTAGACAAATCTAGCCATAAAGTAAAAACACACTTATTCTACGATTAAAAAGCTGGAAAACTGAAATTTACTTAAAATGTTTTTGGACTTACGTACCCTCTCAGGAGGACAATTATTTTACGGTACTTCAACCCCCTTTGAGGGTACAGCCACTAACGATTTGAGTTACTATTTTAATCTTCCAATTGTAAAATATTTATCTATTTACAGTTCATTTAACAAATCTAATTCCTTTAAAAATGCAATGATTAAATGAGGACTAATATTGCTAAAAAGATCCTGCACAGATTGTGAATTAAAATACTGATCCCTTGTGATGGAATACTCAACACAGTCAAGCAAGATATGCTTGACTGTGATTCTTTCATCACAAGGGATGCAGAACGGAGGATCCTCACCTTTCAAAAGGTATTCATGAGTATATCTCGTATGGCCAATACGACATCGCCGTAAAATGACCTCCTCAAATCTGGACTGACAACCCAAGTGGGTATAACCAATATAAGGTTTTATTTCATGTAGTTTATTGATACCCACTTGGGTGTCCCACTTCTTCTGCATCAGATCACGGATATACGCTCTAATAGTAGCTTTATAATCAGAGTATGGAATAAGAAATGGAGTCACAGATTTGTGAGTGAGTCACAGAGTGCTGCCTTGGCAGCAAGATCAGCCATTGTGTTGCCAGAAATGCCCACATGGCTTGGTAACCAACAAAAGATGATGTCGTATTGGCCAGTAGCAAGATTATTATATAGTTCAATAATTTCTATTACAAATGGATGTTTACGTGACAGGTTTTTAATTGCCTGGAGGCAAGAAAGAGAATCGGAGTAGATAATATACTGTTTATGTATAGATGTCTTTCAATATATTTAAGAGCCGTTAGTATAGCGTTTGCTTCCGCTGTGAAAATAGAACTATTATCCGGTAATCTGAAAGATATTGTTCTGGATCCAATGACAGTGGCACAGGCCACTGCACGACCGTCCTTGGACCCATCTGTAAATAAGGGTTTGTAATTGCTATATTTATGTTTCAATTGATTATATTCTTGTTTATACTGTAATTCATTCGTTTCTGATTTTTACATGTAGTTAATGTTAGGTCAACTTGTGGCCTAATCAACTGCCAAGGAGGAGAAGAAAAAAGTCGGAAAGGAGCTATATTTTCCAACTCAAGGCCGGAAGCAGCAAGAAATGGCTTAATTCTGAGACCAAGAGGCGGAACAAGAGAAGACTTTTTGTTATACAAATCCTCATACAGAGGATTAAAGACCCAATTAAATGCGGGATTAGACTCATTGGAAGCTAATTTTGTGATGTATTGTAAAGACAGTTTTATACGGCGTTGGTTGAGAGAAGGCTCATCGGCTTCAACATAAAGACTGTCAATAGGAGAGGTTCTAAAAGAACCAAGACAAAGTCTTAGGCCTTGGTGATGGACAGAATCAAGTAGTTTTAGGCTGCTTTGACAGGCTCCACCATATATGATGGAACCATAATCAAGTTTTGACCGTATAAGTGATCTATATAAGTGAAGGAGGGTAGTCTGATCTCCTCCCCATTTTGAATTGGACACAACCTTTAATAAATCGAGAGCCTTTAAGCATTTGGCTTTTAGGGATTTAATATGGGGCACAAAGGTCAAATGTGAATCAAAAATAAGTCCCAAGAACTTAGCCTCCTTGACAACTTTGATAGGGGTGCCACTGAGAAATAGTTCTGGGTCTTTATGGGGTTTATATTTACGGCAGAAGTGTATACAATTGGTTTTTGATTTAGAAAATTTGAAGCCATTTTCGAGCCACCATTTATCTATTTTGTTTAAGCACAGCTGCAGTTGTCGTTCAATAGTATGCATATTTTTACCTCGGCAAGAAATATTAAAATCCTCCACAAATAGCGAACCATCTATTGAATCGTTTAAAACTTTAGATAGACTGTTGATCTTGATGCTAAAAAGAGTGACAGACAAAATACTGCCTTGTGGAACACCCTGATCCTGATTGTAATGATCAGACAGGGTAGAACCCACGCGGACTTGAAATTGTCTGTTACTTAAAAAGTTGGATATGAATTGAGGCAAACGACCTCGCAAACCGAAATCATGTAAATCTCTTAAAATGCCATATTTCCAGGTTGTGTCATATGCCTTCTCAAGATCAAAAAAGATAGACACAGCGTGTTGTTTATTAATTAGAGCGTTTTTCACAAATGATTCCAAACGCACTAAGTGATCAAGAGTACTTCTGTTTTTACGGAAACCACATTGTATATCTGTTATAAGGTTATTGGTTTCCAAGTACCAAACAAGTCGATTATTAATCATGCGCTCCATGGTCTTGCAAACACAGCTAGTTAGTGAAATGGGTCTATAATTACACGGATCGGTATGATCACGTCCAGGTTTAGGTATGGGTACTACTATAGCGTCACGCCATGAGGGAGGAAATTTACCTGATGCCCAAATATCATCAAAAATAGTTAAAAGAGTTTCTAGGCAGGATTCTGGTAAATGCTTCAGGAGTTGATAATGTATGTTATCAGGCCCTGTAGCAGTATCGTAAGCTTGATTAAGAGCAGTATGAAGCTCATGAATAGAAAATAGTTCGTTATAATCTTCCCCGTTATCTGAATGGAAATTAATAGGTTTCTTTTCTTGTTGTCTTTGATACTGTTGGAATTTCGGCATATAGTTAGAAGAGGAAGAATGTTTAGCAAGCGTTTCACCCAGTTTATTTGCAATATCTGATTTATCAGTAAGTAATTGATCTCCATGTTTAAGATGATGGACACTAGATTTTGTACCCTTACCTTTAATTTTCTGTACCATGTTCCACACTTTAGACATGGGCGTTCGAGAATTTATTTTGGAGACATAATTTTTCCAAGATTGACGTTTATTCATTTTAAAGGTAAGCCTCGCTTTAGCATTTAAAATTTTAAATTTATTTAAATTATGGACCATAGGATGGCGACGGAAATACTGTTCTGCTTTCTTTCGTGCCTTCCTAGCTTGTTTGCAGTCATCAGTAAACCATGGTTTACGTATATGTGGATTAGAAGAGGACTTCGGAACACATTCATCAGCTATTTTATGAAGTTCGGTAGAGAAAGAATTTATAGGATCAGGAACATCAAGAAAAACATCAGGTGTTAGTTTACTAGAACAAAGAATTTCATACCAAGCCCAGTTAGCTTTAGCAAAGTTCCATCGTGATGATGGAGAGACATCCGATGGTGTCACAGATTGTAATAAAGTGGGAAAATGATCACTTCCACAGAGGTCATCGTGAACTGACCATTCGAACTCACTTAGCAGATGAGAATCAACAACAGCTAAATCAAGACACGAATACGTTCCAGTTCCTGGATGCAAATATGTAGAAGAACCATCATTGAATATGCATAAGTCATTGTTTAAGAAAAAATCCTCCAAAACTTTACCTTTCGTATTGCTGTCATTGCTACCCCAAAGTGGGTTGTGACCATTTAAATCTCCCATGATTATACAGGGTTTCGGGAGTTGGTCATAAAGTGACTGAAGATCATATTGTTGAAGACAATATGACGGTGGGATGTATAAAGAACATAAAGTGAACACGACATTCAATGTCACACGAACTGCAACAGCCTGGAGAAGGGTACGAAGAGGGACAGGGCTATGAATGACACCCTGCCTCACCAAAACAGAAGATCCCTCAGTTGCTTTATCGCCTGGGGGAGAAAAGTGATGATATGAGTCATATTGTCTTAAATCAATTTTATCTGTGTTTTTGAGGAATGTTTCTCGTAAACAAAGAGCAGAAGGTTTTAAATCTTGGATCAATAGCTGAAGATCAGATAAATTATTCCGAAGACCTCTACAATTCCACTGTAATAAACTGTCAGGGCAGTTCATGGGGGCATAATAGGAGATCGTGAATGAGGAGGGCCTTTATGCTGCAATGGCAGCGATGGAGACACCTCCATATCTAGAGATTCGAAGATATTGTGAACCTCCAGAGGAACAGTCAAGGGTAAAGGCACCTCAATATGTTTGAGGCCCTTTGATTCTTTTTTCTTGAGCTTTTGTTTTTCCTTCTTTGTGAGCAAAGTAGTTCGTTTTATCTCAGGTTCAGGCTGACTTTCAGTTTCTGGTACTGTTTCAGCAGACACAGTCGTTTGTGAGGAAGATGTGGAACGGGAAGGTGTGACTTCAGCATCTATTTCATAAAGAACCGTCTGTACATCAGATATCCAGTTAATTGACGTTTGACATCCTTGATCAACCTTCGTACGTGAGGAAGAAACTACAGCAGAGTAAGACACTGCAGAAGTGGAAGAAGAGGACTCCTTTTCTACTATTTTTTTGGCCTCAGAGAAAGAAACATCTTTAGAATATTTTATGGTGAGAATTTTATTTTGTTGCATGTAGCATGGGCATGATTTTGAGAAGGACATGTGGTCGCCGCTGCAGTTTGCACACTTGATTACATCTGTGCAGTCTGTACCGTCATGTTTCCCACTGCAGCGGGAGCAAACTGGAGAGTTATGGCAAGATTTTGCACCATGTCCAAATTGTTGACATCTGAAACACCGGAGAGGATTTGGGATATATACATCAACTCCAATGTTGAAATACCCGGCTTTAATTGATGAAGGTATTTTTGATAGTGCAAACGTGAAAAGGTAAGTGTTTGTTTTGATAACTCTCTCACCATCTTTCCTAGTGAACCGTCTCACATGCGTAACGCCTTGACTCTGCAGCTCTGCTGTAATCTCATCCTCTGACATGTCTGAGAGGCACTTTGCACAGTCACGGACAATACCTCTACATGAATTTAAAGTTTTGTGTACTGAGACAACAATCTCAGTATTTGCAAAATGATGGGCTTTGAGGAGATTCACAGACTGTTGTCTCCGAGCACATTCCACAAGCAATGAACCAGAGCGGAGACGGGTAACATTCTTTACGTTGCCACTTATGCCTTCAAGTGACTTCGAAATTACGAAGGGATTGATTTGGAGGGGTTCACCATCAACACCTGTTACGACTAAAAATCGTGGCCAGTAATCAGTATTGTGTACAGATTCCTCATCCGAAGAAGTAGCAATATCTGCATCAACGTGTCTTCTCTTAGTTTTTGACCGAGAACCAGTTAGTTGTGGGGTAGCCATAATGAAGGAAATATATTCAACAGCCCTGCTCCCCACCCACCATGGAGTGTCAACGCGGACGGTGTTGTAGTGGAAGCCAACTACAGACACCAGGGTTACAGGGATGCTATACTCCAGCAAAATGGACACGGGTAGCTATTTTTGCCAAACAAGGTATAAGTCAGGCTGGTTCTGCCCTAGACAGATCCCTGAAGACAAACAGAACCCGGAGGTCAAGATTGCCAGATTGGCCCATGAGCCACCGCCTTCTGGCATAGGACTCTAGGCAAGTTATTACACATATAATTTTGCATGAAAAATCGAAATATCCAAGACCCAGTAACAGAAATGTGCACAAAATAATCACCATGCACAGGGCTTGGCGTGACCAGCCGATTGATAGAACCGGGCCAGTTCTACCACCCGTCTAGGTGAAGTCAGGGCCAAAGTGGTGTGTTGAGCAACAGGAACACGGTTCCAGGCCCCTGTTGCCCTCAACCACCAGGATCCCTTCCTCCACTGACACAGGGCCGCAACCCACGGCAAACGGGTTGGTGGACCAAATATCCCCCCGGGTCCACTACGGGGGTGTCAGCGAGCTCTTGGCGTTACCCAGCACCCACCACGAGGAGGTGGCTCGCCACGGGTGCCCGTGCGTTCTAAACTTGATTATGGCTCCATTGTCTATGGTGGAGCCTGCAAAAGCAACTTAAAACTATTAGATTCAGTCCATCATTAAGGTCTAAGACTTTGTCTTGGCTCCTTTAGAACTTCACCTGTTGATAGCCTGTACGTTGAGGCTGATGAACCATCTCTTGAGCAGCGACGTATAAAATTAGCTTTACAGTATGTAACAAAACTATATTCAAATGAGTCAAACCCTGCATATAACTGTGTTTTCAATCCCCTGTATGAGGATTTATACAATAAGAAATCTTCTCTTGTTCCGCCTCTTGGTTTAAGAATAAAACCACTTATTTCTGCTGCCAGCATTGAGCTGGAAAACATAGCTCCTTCCCGTCTTCTTTCCTCTCCTCCTTGGCAGATGGTTAGGCCACAAGTTGACCTAACATTAACGACATTTAAAAAATCAGACACCAATGAATTACAGTTTAAACAAGAATATAATCAACTGAAACATAAATATAGCCATTGTAAATCCTTATTTACAGATGGATCCAAGGACGGTGGCGCTGTGGCTTGTGCCACTGTCATTGGATCCAGAACAATATCGTCTAGATTACCAGATAAGAGTTCTATTTTTACAGCTGAAGCTAACGCCATGCTAACAGCTGTTAAATATATTCAAAGACACCCGAAACGTAAACAGTATATAATATATTCCGACTCTCTTTCTTGTCTTCAGGCTATTAAAATAGCTCTTGCAAACATCCACTTTTAATTGAAATTATTGAATTGTATAATAATCTTGCCACTGGCCAATACGACATCGTCTTTTGTTGGTTACCCAGCCACGTAGGCATTTCTGGTAACGCAATGGCCGATCTTGCTGCCAAGGCAGCACTCAACAAATCAGTGACACCACTTCTTATCCCATACTCTGATTATAAAGCTAGCATTAGAACTTACATACGTGATCTGATGCAAAAGAAGTGGGACACCCAAGTAGGTATAAATAAATTACATGAAATAAAACCGTATATTGGTTACACCTACATGGGTTGTCAGTCCAGATTTGAAGAGGTTTTTTTAAGACGATGTCTTATTGGCCATACTAGATATACTCATGTGCACCTGTTAAAAGGTGAGGATCCTCTGTTTTGTATCCCTTGTGCTGAGAGGGTCACGGTCAAGCATATTCTGCTTGACTGTGTTGAATTCTCCATCACAAGGGATAAATATTTTACAGTTAAAACAATGAAAGATCTTTTTACCAGCGTTAATTCATATTTAATTATTGTTTTTTTTAAAGAAATTGATTTTTTGATGGAATTTTGAATGTTATGTTGTGTAAATAGATGTAATTTAATGATTGGTAGTTTGGATTAGTAACTTGAATTGTTGGTGGCTGTACCCTCAAAGGGGGTTGAAGTATTGTAAAATTATTGTCCTCCTGAGAGGGTACGCAAGTCCACAAACATTCACAGTAAATTTAAGTCTACCAGGATTTTAATTGTAGTATTCATGTGATTTTAATTTCGGCTAACTTTTCATACAATCGCCAGCAGCTGAAGGGATAGTGTAAATCCAACTAGGAACCATGTAGGTAGCAAAGGTACTGTAAGTCCCCATGGTTCCTAGTGTGGTGGTCTACCTTCAGTTGTTGGCGATCTATAGTCTGTTTTTATACTGTATTGTCTAAATAGTGCTATTAGTTTTAACTTTCCATGCTAGTTTTAATTGAAATTGTGATATTCTAGTTGTTTTACTGTCCTTCGTCGACAGGTTTTTATGATGTGTATATGCTCTTTTTCATTGTTGAATGTTCTCGTCACGATATGGCTGAGATATTGCCGATGTGACGTTAAATATTAACTCACTCACTTTTATTGAAGTAAGTTCCAAATATTGTTTCGAGACGAACCAGAGAAACAATATTTGAACATAACCGAAGTCAAACATTTCGTGAGGAGACCCCAGGTTAAACAGGCCAGCTGCCAAATAACATATATACAACATACCCGGTTGTTATCCACATAGCAACATCTGCACGTGCAGATAAAAGGTTGATACACAATCGACCTGCCAGAACAATGGACATAACGTAACCTAGTTCTGTAACAAAATATAATGTTAGACAGAAAGTATTGTTATAGTGCAAATATTTCACGCATAATAACTATAATATTTAAAATGTATAAGAATTCACAAATATACCTATATTGCACTGTTTCGTTCTTACAAACGAAGTAACCCACTCAGGTTGTAAAATGCATGTTGCCAGACATAGACTTACTGTAGACAATAGATGACTGTTTGCACTGGGGTTACCGGCTCCATGTCACTTCCTGACCGACAAGCTGACCACTTAATTATAATCCCACAAACAAGTCGGCGGTCAATCTGAGATGCTTCTGGCTAAATGAAACGGTAGCCTTTGTGTTTTTATTACCACCGTCCGGTTTCAGTCAGACATACATTAGGCAATTTATGAGAATATAGTGTCAACCTGGAACAACCCATGAAATAACAAAGGGATAACGGTGACAACAATTTACAACTGCTACGCGTTCCTCCGATATATAAGCAGGTGCAGTTTGACTGTCAAGTCACTCTGCATCTGAATAAACCTTGGAACGCTAGCAACTCTGATGTCATCATTATCCTGAATTCATCTGTTTTACTTTAAGGTAAGACATTTTTCATGGTTGTTTCTATGTTCCTTTTATTACATGTTGAAAGTGTTTTGTGATTACTGTTTTAGATATCGGTAACTTCAAATCATATATATTATTTTATATGTTCGACTAATAGACTTACGTTCATTGGTTTAGTTATCGTTCAAATATATTGTGAAATTGTTAAAATGTTTGGGAAGGTTTGAAACCCAGGAAACATGTGTACACTTACACGTATGTGAAACTGTTATGTTTGTTGTATAGCGCTTGTATTACAATGAGTACGGTGGTGCGTAAAGGCACTACCGTAAAACATCTACAATACGTATAATAGTTAAATTATTTTAAGCTGAGGTTACCAATAGAAATCTAATGTGTTATCGTATGTTTGTGTATTGTATGTGCCTTTCTGTAAACTTTAAAACATGTTCCAACAAGGTATTACACTAACGTATATTGTCCAACTTACGTTTCTGTTTTGATAAGTATAATGTTATGTATATGGGTACAAATGTTCATATCAGTTATTAATTTTGTAATAACGTACCTCATCGTGCGTTCATATACATATGTATATTTAAATATGTATCACTGAATTGAAATACCATATTTATTTAATGTTCAAAACGTTTATGCTGTGCTAAGCTTAATAGTTATGATGATGAATATTATATGTTCAAGCCAATTCTAATATTGTACTATTATTCTCATATATCATATATTGATTTGAATTGAAATGTTTATAACACTCTGCATCTGAATAGACCTTGGAACGCTAGCAACTCTGATGTCATCATTATCCTGAATTCATCTGTTTCACTTTAAGGCGAAAAATACCGTGAGACAGCACGTGCTCAGTATCCTTACCTTGCGAAATGTTTTTGCCTCACGTTATTGTAGTGAAACGTCTCATTCATATGCGGTATGTTATCACGAACAAGTTTTCAAGTGTTTTTTCTAATGTTTTAACTTTTTAACTTTGCTCACCACACACACGTATTCCTGCATGTCGTATCATTTCATAATTACAGAAGCTGGATTCTAGTCCTTATTAGCAGATTTGTGATGTGTAAACAGGACACAGAGTAGTGTGTTAATATAGTCTGGTTCATAATTATTGAGAATTTTTCTTCTTACTTTGAGCTATCCTAACACCTCAACTGATTCACTGATACTTAAAACTAAGTAATGGTATAAGGGAGGTAACTCATCTTGGCCTACTGAGTATAGTACAATTAGAGTTACCTCCCCTGAATTTGTAGCAGACGTCATTTTCCTCAGCACTGTCAACAATGTCTGCTGAAGATAAAAGAAGGTTGATTTTTGAGTTGTGTAATTAAGGAATTGATGATGTAAATACATTGGCAGAGAGAACAGGAACTCCTCTTTCTACTGTGTATAGGATTAGGAAGAATTGTAAAGAGGGAAAGGTTTTTGGGCACCACAAAGGAGCAGGGAGACCCAGAAAATTGGACTTCTCAGATCGCGTCCGGCTGGGAATTTTAGCGTCTAAAAAGCAAAGGGCAAGCATCTCCACCATCAGGTATGGAATGATAGAAAGGGGATCAACAGTTGTATCAAAATCTACAGTTAGAAGAAATTTGATTGATCTTGGATGGGAGAAAAAGACTGGAATTCCTTCTCCTCTCATGAAACAAGAACATAAAGACAGGCGTGTTGAGTGGTGTTTGGCACATGAAAACTTTGACTGGGAAAATGTGATTTTTACTGATGAAAGCTCAATATGGGTATATCCCAATAATGTGAAAATATGGACAAAGTCTGCGTCAGCACCGTTGTATCGACGACCTAAATACAGCCCAAAGTTTCATGTATGGGGAGGGATATCCTTATTAGGAACGACCCCGCTGTGTGTGTTTGAGGGAAATCTGACAAGTCAACGCTACACTAACATATTAGATAATTTTCTCCTTCCAAGTGCACATGTGTTTTATGGAAATGACTGGATTTTGCAGCAAGATAATGTTCCTAAACACACCGCGAAACATGCCAAGCAGTGGTTTCAGGAGAAAAATGTGACTGCATTACCATTTCCTGCATATAGTCCTGACTTAAATCCCATTGAGAACATTTGGGGGATGATGAAGGAATGTGTGAATCAAAAGGGGTTGACAAAAATTGAAGACATGAAGAGAGAAGTGGTCCGATACTGGGACAGCATAACTCACGAAACACTAACCTCTCTGATAGGAAGTATGCCTACCCGTCTTAGACTGTGCCGTGAAGCTCAAGGAGACTTGATAAAATATTAAATTGTTACCTACACGACATGAAAAGGTCAGTTCACTTTCACAATACATTCAATTTTATCTGATTTGTTCTCGTTTAATAATATGAAATGCTTTAACTATTCTCAATAATTTTGAACCATACTGTATATGACAATGTCACGTTCACGATCACTGTAAACGTCTTTTCGCAAAAAGAAGATGCCATCGAGTTGTAGTGTTTCTTGGTAGTAAGCACCTTCTCCAAATGTATGTGTGTTTAAATCACCATCAAGACAGCGCCTTGACAATCATCGCTTTCTTCTCCTCCGGCATGCTGATGTCGCTGCCCACTACTCTCATACTGACGGTGTTTTGTGGGTGATACACCCCAAACATAGGCCACAGTGGTTCACTAGAGTCTACATTGTCTAACGTCAACATGACTTTCTCTTCCTTCACATCAATGAAGACAATCTTCTTCCTGGATTCATCATAGACAACACCGTAATGTAGTGTGTGTGATAACCCTGCTGTGTTAGGGAGAGTGTCAGGCAGACACTGCACACACTTCCCCTCCTTACATATCCGCCTGCATATGCCGTCGTGTTCAGTACAGTGGGCGACGTCCATACAGTAGGAGTGAGGATGTCCATCTATACAATAATGCACGTCCCTCTCCTCCTCCCTACACACTCCAACCTCCAGGATGAGCTCGTTCCCTGAGAGTGGTTTGTCCAGACTGACCCTGTTCTCCACCTCCCAGTACTGGGGACAGCCACCCTGTAGGAGGGGGACTGTACTGCATGTGCCCCAGTACCTCTTCAGTCTCCCATCCCCTGCAGGTCTGGTGTCCGACTTCCTGTTGACCAGGTCTCCGTCTGTGTTGATGTGGACGTAGTCGAGATTGACTCTGTCTTTGTCATACTTTAGAGGTATACCTACAACATATGAACGTGATTACCCATGAGTAAAATATGAATAGGTTCTCACTATGGTGAAATTTCATTGCTCGGGATTTACAGCTTAGTAAACTGTACGTGTATTCAAACAGTGTAATACAATCAGAATACATCAATAAAATCTACCGAGTACGGCATTTTGATCTTAGTGTTGAGTTACAGTGAATTACCTAACAAGCCATTACTCCAGGCACAGCGTGTATTTCGTCGATTATCAAATAAACGAGAATGGTAGACACAAGAAGGCAACAAAACTATTCATATAACTTTCATGGTTTAATTTACAATACATATTCTAAATTGATAGGTAAAATAAACACTGAGAGAGCGGATTTGTTGACCCAGGCACAATACATGAGTGTCTAATAACAGAAACGCAGACGGGCGTGGTATAACGGGGATTGTGTAGATTGCGTATCAGTGTAGGATAAATGACATATGAGTGAACATGGCTGATTTAGTTACCCATACACACCGAACCCCAACGCTGTGGCTGGTAACAATGCAGGAAATCGAAACCAGACCTTCGATGTGACCACAAAACTTCCCCACAGTCCCTTGTCCAGGCAGTTGTAAAATCATAAGACAATTCCCACTCTAAATCACAGTAATGATGTGACACAGGATTCAATATATCTTTAAAATATGTATGCCATGTTTCTGGTAAAAAGGTATTCTTATCAGATCGCCTAGATGAGTATTTTCGTGTAACTTTTAAATATTATTGATTAAGTAAATATTGATGAAATATAGGATTACCTACATTGTCAAAACTCGTTACATGGGTGATAACATTTTTCTTAATCAATGGTACAGCCTGCTAATCAGCCGTGCAACCAACCATGCAAGTGTTGTTTTAAGAGGCCTGCGTTTTGCAAGGTTACCCTATGTACGTCCAGCGGAACCCTAAATATCAGACATTGTGTGATTGGTTAAATCCGTTCGAATTTAGCACAGTTGCCGTGAGTGGTATAGTCTGTTTGCAACAAAAAACATAACAATTCATTATTTTATGTCACTTTCTGATTTCTCTTGCCATCGTGTGTTCATTAAATAGAAAAACATCATGTTGATCTGACGCAACAGCAACCATATCTTGCGAATAGATATATTGGAGACGTCTTAACATGGAATCCCGAAAATCATGTTCATTTAAAATCTCATACTATCTTAAGGCATCAACAACGAAGCGCATGGTACCACGTCACACTGATGTGCTTTGCAGCTCCAATACACATAAAGTGTAGCTCACTCCAACACATGCTATAAGACCTGCAATATTTTGGTCGGTTGGTAGGGCAGGCGAGCGGGCGGATGAAGAGACGGACAGATATGTACTGAAGGCGTTGCAGGGATGGAAGGTAATATGACGGCGTTATCAAGTACTCAAACACTGGGTGTCCATCACAGTCGTGTTTCATAGCTGTACATATAGCTGATGCGACTTGCCGTCACCTTGTGGTCACCTTACTAATTATTGTGAGTGGGTATGATTTTAGTCATACTGAAGCGATATCACATTGAGGGACATCGCAAATGACCTTCATACATTGAAGACATGAGGAAAATCTGATCCGGGGCGTCGGCGTACAGAGTGAACGCTTTACCCCTTAGGCTACCCTACCGTTGTTGTGTAACAAAGTGTGATGGTGCAGTTTGATATCGAAAACATTGTAATCCTTAATATCTGTCACCGGACAGAGCCATGTTTGGTTGGCATTGGTAAAACGTGTAGCCAGAATGTGCCAAAGTTGATCTAGGCCATTTACGGTAACATATGCTATATTTGACATGCACTTTATGAGTAGCGTATAAGTTCTAGTATTTTTGTCAGGTGGAGTGGAAGTCACGTTCCGAGAGTCAGGCACATGACTGGCAGCACATGAAAACAGCGAACTAAACCACCAAGCTATCACTGTTTCACACAAACGGAAGTCGGACAAATGTTGGTTCGATTACGTACAGTGTGTAGATTGGCAGGATTCCCACAACCGGAAGCTATGAATACATTACGCCATTTAGAAAGTCGTCAATTTTACACACGTTCATTACAAATATCTTGAAATAAGCAAACTCATTCTATGATTTTGCTTCTGAAACTTGGATCACATCCTTTGTTTGAAAACGACTATGTCTCATTGAGACCAAATCAAGATATACTAACTACTGTTACAATCGTTTGAACACCACGCACCAGATGACTATGATTCCTTTCCAAGTTGGTTTTTAAATACCATATCAGTACTAACACACATGGCAACAGTCTGTTAATAGTTGCGTTTGGGCCAGACAATACAGTGACTGATATCTTGTGCAACAAAGGAATGACATGCATCAATCGAGCCAGCCTGTCTTCACCATCCCCACTGGTGAACATTTGAAACTGCCATTCTATTTTGTTAAAGTTTACGTGAGTACGTAATCACGTGAGATGGTGCGCGCGCATTTGACCTTCAGTGTGACGCCTCTAACTCTAACATTGACCAAAGCCAAACCCTGAAAACTATGCAGTCGGCGATGGGCGAGAAAGTTGATAAAGCTGCATGTTCTATGAAGAGCATGAGTTCTGTTTGGAACAAGGCCCATCAACCATTGTGTAGTTATACACGGACACGGACTGCTAATGACAGTTACAACAAGTCGAATAAACATGCTCGTTACGACACTGAATCATCCGACAGTGCAAGTGAAGAATGTAGAGAAAGGAGCTGTGAATCTAGCGACGATGCTGAAGCGCTCGTAAAATCTAGATCTCGACCTGACGAAATCACTGGCAAACCTAGCACAGCTGACGTTCTCGCTGACGTGGACCAAGAGCTTGAATGTGTTCAGACAGGGCTAGATGCGAATGCCAAAGTGCCTAGTGTGATTAACAAACGGTGGGACAAACGCCTGGATCAGAAAATCCTGAAGGATAAAATGAACAAATATATGTGACCAGGCAATACATACGAAATAATACGAGTTCATACGAACCCTGAGGGTGTATGGACCCATAATGAAATCGGCACCCGTGGCGAGCCACCTCCTCGTGGTGGGTGCTGGGTAATGCCAAGAGCTCGCCGACACCCCCGTAGTGGACCCGGGGGGATATTTGATCCACCAACCCGTTTGCCGTGGGTTGCGGCCCTGTGTCGGTGGAGAAAGGGATCCTGGTGGTTGAGGGCAGTGGGTATCTGGAACCGTGTTCCTGCTGCTCAACACACCACTTTGGCCCTGACTTCACCTAGACGGGAGGTTGAATGGGCCCGGTTCAACCAATCGGCTGGTCATGCCAAGCCCTGCGTGTGACTTATATACCTATTCACTTTTTATATATAATATTTGATTTTGATTGGTCTTGGCTAACGTCTTTCGTTATCAAAATTAATTCTGCCTAGAGTCTCATGCCAGAAGGCGGTGGCTCATGGGCCAATTCGGCGATGTTGACCTCCGAAATCTGTATGTTTCCAATTTCTTGTTTTGGGCGAACCAGCCAGACATTTGATTTGGTAAACTTACGCAGCTTTTCGCGTCATATTTGCTGAAGTATACCATTCCTGTATCCCTGGTGTTTGCATGTTGGAGATCCGATGCAAATCAACACCGCTTGTTTGGCACTCCATGGTGGGTGGGGAGCAGGGATGCTGAATTCCATTCTTTCCACTATGGCTCAACAAAATCCTGGTTCAAACAGATCTAAACGCCGACATGTTGATTCAGATGACGCTGATCATGCTGTATCTCCTGTACTTGATTCATGGCCTAGATTCATTGTCATTGAAGCAGTAGACAAGCAGCCACTTAAGCTCAATCCGTTTGCAATTTCTAAGGCCATTTCCGGAATTTGCGGAGAAGTGAAGAACGTAACACGTCTTCGTAGTGGATCACTGCTTATTGAGTGTTTAAGGAGGCATCAGTCTCTTAACCTCGTAACCGTGAAAACATTTGCAAACATTGAGGTTGTTGCATCTGCACACAAAACATTAAATACTTGTCGCGGCATTGTTCGTGACAGAGCACGTTGCCTGTCCGACATGTCTGAAGAAGATATTTCACAGGAGTTACAACATCAAGGAGTGATAACAGTCAAACGTTTTACAGTGAAGACTCGGGACGGTGATATCATTCCGTCAAATACATATCTGTTTACCTTTTCGCTGTCAACCTTACCCAAATCTATAAAAGCTGGTTATGTCAACATCGGAGTGGAGGTCTATATCCCCAATCCTCTCCGATGTTTCAAGTGCCAAAAATTTGGACATGGATCCAAATCATGCAATGGATCTGCTGTGTGTCACCGTTGTGGAGAAGGACATGAGAACGTAGATTGCTCAGCAGATATCAAATGTGCAAACTGCAAGGGTCAACACGTCGCTTCATCAAGGTTATGTCCTGTGTGGCAAAAACAGTCGAAAATATTAACGATCAAACATGAAAAAAACATCTCCTTTAATGAGGCAAAAATACTTGTTGACAATCAGGTACCAATTCAAATCAATAAATCTTTTTCTTCAGTTGTTGCTTCTCCACCTATTAAATGCTCATCAGTTTCTGTTCAGACTGATTTGACATGGATCAAATCAGATCAGCCCTCTAACATGACTTCTGTCATTGAGTCCCTCTCATCTTCAACTCAAACTGTAAATCAAGTTCCGATTGATGCCAATGTCCTTGATGTTCCCAGTACACCAGTCACAGTGCAACCAGCTGCTCAACCTTTGTCCAAAAATGAAAGAAAGAAATTAAATAGAAAACAGACAAACAAGAAAACTTCATCTTCAGAGATAGTTGTCAATAACTCCTTTGAAGTACTTGATATGGACACAACACCTTCGTCGCAGAGCGGAAAGAATCCGTCCTACTTCCGACGAGAACGGTCGCCAATTGAGCCTCCATGATGCACTCTTCCAACATAATCCAATGGAATTGTAGGGGACTTAGGAATAATTTTAATGATTTACAGATTTTAATACAGGATTTGAAACCATCTGCAATGTGTCTACAAGAAACGTATCTTAGGGACACAGATAAATGTGATATCAGAAAATATAATGTGTATAATCACTTTTCACCTCCAGGTCTAAAAGCCACTGGAGGCTCTTCCATCTTGGTAAGACAGGATGTTATTCACAGCGTTGTTCCATTAGCTACTCATCTCCAAGCTGTTGCAGTTCGACTTACATTTCACATAGCCTTAACACTCTGTTCTTTGTACATTCCACCCTCTTCAGCTTTACAGCAGGCGGATCTACAAGGTTTATATGATCAACTTCCGAAACCATGTGTCATCATGGGTGATTTAAACGGACATAACCCTCTATGGGGCAGTGTTAGTACTAATGCTAAAGGCAAAGTAATTGAAGATTTTATCTCTGACAATAACATATGTATCTTAAATGATTGCTCTAACACATACTTACATCCTGCTACGGGAACGTATTCAGCATTAGATCTGACTCTAACAGATGCCAATTTACTAAATGAATTTGACTGGTCTGTTCATGATGACCGATGTGGAAGTGATCATTTTCCTACATTGCTTCAAGCTATAAACCCCACTTATGAACCACCTTTAACCAGATGGAATTTTACCAAAGCAAACTGGCCATTGTTTCAAACTCGTTGTTCCGGAACACTGCAGCCTGAAAGTTTCAAAAATATTCCAGACCCTATTCAACTATTCTCGAAGAAACTGAAAGGTATAGCAGATGAAACTATTCCTAAGTCCTCTATGAACCCTCACATACGTAAACCATGGTTTACAGATGATTGCAAACGAGCTAGAAAATGTAGGTAAAAGGCAGAAAAGTATTTTCGTCGACACCCTACAGTTCATAATTTTAATATTGTGAAAATAAACAGTGCAAAGGCTAGACGAACATTTAAACAGTGTAAACGTCAGTCCTGGAGGCATTATGTGTCTAAAATTAACTCACGCACACCACTATCAAAGGTGTGGAATATGGTTCAAAGAATTAAAGGCAAGGGTTCGAAGGCAAGCATTCACCACCTCAAAGATGGTGATGATATATTAACAGATAAATCTGACATCGCAAATAAATTAGGTGAGACTTTGGCCAAACACTCTTCATCATCAAATTATAATCCTAAATTTCAGAAATTTCAACAAAACCAGGAATGTCAAAAAGTCAACTTCAGTTCGGACAATGGTGAAGATTACAATGAAATATTTTCACTTCATGAGCTCACTACTGCACTTGAGCAAGCTCATGATACTGCTACTGGAGAAGATAATATACATTATCAACTATTGAAACACTTGCCTGAATCATGTCTCCAGACACTTTTGAACATATTTGATGAAATTTGGACATCGGGCAGTTTTCCTCCTTCGTGGAGAAACGCAATTGTTATCCCTGTTCCAAAGCCTGACCGAGATCATACAGATCCATCTAACTACCGTCCAATATCTCTCACTAGCTGTGTTTGCAAAACTATGGAGCGTATGGTGAATAATCGTTTAGTGTGGTACTTGGAAACCAATCATCTCATTACTGATATTCAATGTGGTTTCCGAAAAGACAGAAGTACTATTGATCACCTTGTGCGTCTAGAATCGTTTATAAAAAATTCCTTTGTAAATAAACAACATGCTGTGTCTATCTTTTTTGATCTTGAAAAAGCATATGACACAACCTGGAAATATGGCATTTTAAAAGATTTACAAGGCTTCGGATTGCGGGGTCGTTTGCCTCAATTTATAGCCATTTTTTTAAATGACAGACAGTTTCAAGTCCGTGTGGGTTCTACCCTGTCTGATCATTACAATCAGGATCAGGGTGTTCCACAAGGCAGTATTTTGTCTGTTACACTTTTTAGTATAAAGATAAATAGTTTATCCAAAGTTTTAAACGATTCAATTGATGGATCGTTATTTGTGGATGATTTTAATATTTCTTGCCGTGGGAAAATATGCATACTATTGAACGGCAACTGCAGTTGTGTTTAAACAAAATAAATAAATGGTGTCTTGAAAACGGCTTTAAGTTTTCTAAATCTAAAACTAATTGTATGCACTTTTGTCGAAAATATAAGTCACATAGGGACCCAGAACTATCTTTAGATGGCACTCCCATCAGGATTGTTAAGGAGGCCAAGTTCTTGGGCCTTATCTTTGACTCCCACTTAACATTTCTGCCTCATATTAAGTTCCTTAAAACTAAATGCCTGAAGGCTCTTGACTTGTTGAAAGTTGTTTCCAACTCAAAGTGGGGAGGGGATCAAACTACCCTCTTGCACCTATATCGATCACTCGTTCGTTCAAAACTTGATTATGGCTCCATCGTATATGGTGGAGCCTGCAAAAGCAACCTTAAACTTCTTGATTCTGTCCACCACCAAGGTCTAAGACTTTGTCTTGGGTCCTTCAGAACTTCACCTATTGACAGTCTCTACGTTGAGGCTGATGAACCATCTCTTGAGCAGCGACGTATAAAGTTAGCTTTACAGTACATTACTAAGTTATACTCAAATCAATCTAACCCTGCATATAACTGTGTTTTCAATCCCCTTCATGAGGATTTATACAACAAAAAGTCTTCTCTTGTCCCGCCTCTAGGACACAGAATTAAACCCTTTCTTTCTGCTGCCGGCATTGAACTGGAAAACATAGCTCCCTCCCGTCTTATTTCTTCTCCTCCTTGGCAATTGGTTAGGCCACAAGTTGACCTAACATTAACATCATTTAAAAAGTCAGAAACTAATGAATTACAGTATAAACAAGAATATAATCAATTAAAACATAAATATAGGAATTATAAATTCTTATTTACAGATGGGTCCAGGACGGTGGGGCAGTTGCTTGTGCCACTGTCATTGGATCCAGAACAATATCTTCTAGATTACCCGATAATAGTTCTATTTTTACAGCAGAAGCTAACGCCATATTAACATCTCTCAAATATATTCAAAGACACCCTAAACGTAAACTATATATAATCTATTCCGACTCTCTTTCTTGCCTTCAGGCTATTAAAAATATATCTTGTAAACATCCACTTTTAATAGAAATTATTGAATTGTATAATAATCTTGCCACTGGCCAATACGACATCGTCTTTTGTTGGTTACCCAGCCACGTAGGTATTTCCGGTAACGCAATGGCCGATCTTGCTGCCAAGGCAGCACTGAACAAATCTGTGACACCACTTCTTATTCCATACTCAGATTATAAAGCCAGCATTAGAACTTACATCCGTGATCTGATGCAGAAGAAGTGGGACACCCAAGTGGGCATAAATAAATTACATGCAATAAAACCCTATATTGGTTACACCTACTTGGGTTGTCAGTCCAGATTTGAAGAGGTCATCATGCGGCGATGTCGTATTGGCCACACCAGATATACACATGAATACCTTTTGAAAGGTGAGGATCCTCCGTTCTGCATCCCTTGTGATGAAAGAATCACAGTCAGGCATATCTTGCTTGACTGTGTTGAATATTCCATCACAAGGGATCAGTATTTTAATTCACATACTATGAAGGATCTTTTTAACAGTGTTAGTCCTCATTTAATTATTGCATTTTTAAAGGAATTAAATTTGTTAACCGAACTGTAAATAGATAAATATTTTAAAATTGGAAGATTAAATTAGTAACTCAAATCGTTAGTGGCTGTACCCTCAAAGGGGGTTGAAGAACCGTAAAATAATTGTCCTCCTGAGAGGGTACGTAAGTCCAAAAACATTTGACGTAAATTTCAGTTTTACAGCTTTTTAATCGTAGAATAAGTGTGTTTTAATTTATGGCTAGATTTGTCTAAATTGCTAACAGTTGAAGGGATGATGTAAATCCAACTAGGGTCCATGCAGGAAGCAAATGTACTGTAAGTCCCCATGGTCCTTAGTATGGTGATCTACCTTCAGTTGTTGGCAACCTATAGCTCATTTTTATATTGTACTGTCCTCTATAGATACATTGTTTTAGGTCTATTCACTAGTTTTATATTCTATTCTGTGATATTCTAGTCAGTTTTACTGTCCTTCGTTGACAGGGTTTTACAATGTCCGTGCTAGTAATTCATTTGTATTTTTATAATTAATCGTTCTCGTCACGATATGGCTGCAATACTGCCGATGTGACGTTAAATACTAACTCACTCACTCACTCACCCATAATGAAATCACTCTCAAGTAATCATGAGCGCCAAGACATTTACATGCAGAATATTTAAAAAAAACTTGTGAATTAGTGGGGGAAACCTGAAGAAATGGACATGGACATGCTTATAGTGAGTGAGTGAGTTTGGTTTTACGCCGCACTCAGCAATAATACAGCTATATGGCGAGGGTCTGTAAATAATCGAGTCTGGACCAGACAATCCAGTGATCAACAACATGAGCATCGATCTGCGCAACTGGGAACCGATGACATGCGTCAACCAAGTCAGTGAGCCTGACCACCCGATCCCGTTAGTCGACTCTTACGACAGGCTGAGTCGCCTTTTATGGCAAGCACGGGTTGCTGAAGGCCTATTCTACCCCGGGACCTTCACGGGTCGGACATGCTTATAACTCATGTAACTGATGCTATGACTATGTTGGGTTCGGTTCAGGATGATCTGTCTTTGAGGAGAAGAGTCACAGTATAAGGGAGACTACTCGTCCCACAATAAACAACGTCATGGAGGGACCCCCCCCCCCCCCCCACACACACACACACACACATGACAGTGAACAACAGACACACCTGTTGATAAGGTGAGTGTCTTTGGCATTCATAAAGATATCAATCAAAGCGCAGTACATGCCCAAGTCACAGTATAAGGGAGACTACTCGTCCCACAATAAACAACGTCATGGAGGGAACCCACCCCACCCCACCCCAACACACACACACACACACACACACACACACACACACACACACATGACAGTGAACAACAGACACACCTGTTGATAAGGTGAGTGTCTTTGGCATTCATAAACATATCAATCATCTGAAATGCTCTGTTGAAACCAGCCAGCCAACTTGCAACTTATGTCGATCAATGGGAAATGTTGACAAATGACCCAGAGATGTTTGACACAGTAACTGTCGTGCATGTTGAATTTGATAATGAACCCTCAATGGGTTGGAATCCACCAAATTTACGGTTCTCTGAATTTCAAGAATGTATTATTGAAACTGAAGTTTAAAAAATTACTTGACAAGAAGGTTATAAAAATCACTGGTAGAGGACAAGGTGATTTTATAAGCAACATCTTTTGAAGAGAAAAGCGAGACGGTAGTTATCGCATGATTCTCAATTTGGAACCATTGAATAAAAGTGTGAAGTATTATCATTTTAAAACGGAAACACTGCACTCTGTTTTGAAACTGGTCACAAAAAAATGTTGGATGGCATCAACATATTTGAAAGATTGCCATTGAACATAAAAATACCTTAAATGTGAGTGGAAAGGGCAACTTTATCAGTTTGTTTGCTACCCTTAGCATGCTGTCCAAGGCAATTTACTAAACTTATGAAGCCAGTGTTTGCACATTTGAGACACAGAGGTCACTTCTCAACAGGTTACATTGATGACATGTACCTTCAAGGTGAATCTGAAAGTGGCTGTATTGATAATGTCTTAGAAACTGCAGATATTTTAACAGACTTGGGGTTTTCAGTTCACCCGGAGAAATCTATGTTCCATCCAAAGCAAACAATTAAATTATTAGGATTTGAAATTGATTCAGTTAACATGACAGTGAAGTTGACACACATGAAAGCAGAGCGTGTCAAGATGACATGTAGCCAACTGTTACTCAGAGATAGAATAACTATCAGAGAGCTTGCACAGGTTATTGGCTACCTCACTAGTAGTTTTCCTGGGGTTATGTATGGATCACTTCATTATACGCAGCTTGAAAAGTCTAAAACTTTGTCATTGAGAAGTAACTCAGGATGTTGAAGCTAAAATATCATTAGACTTTGGCTGTAGAACTGAATTTTGAGTGGTGGATTGACAATGTGATAGATTCATATAATGTCAATCAGAGGAGTGAACCTGTCTTAGTCATGTATACTGACTCTAGCAAAAAAGGCTGGTGAGCGGTGCTGGACTCAGTTAGGGCAGGTGATAGCTGGACTGAAATGGAGAAAAGTCATCACCCCACCCTTCCCAACCCGATTTCCGTTCTTAGTGTGCCCCCTCACTAGATTTAAAAACTGAAGGTCAAATGTGCGCGCGCCATCTCACTTGATTCCTCCGTTCCTGACTTCAACTCATAGAATTATCATCAACTTACTGGTAAGTCTCATTTACTTTCTAAATTATATTTTATTATTCTTTTATCATTACTTGCACCAACAGGTTTGAACATCAAAATATGTAAATAGTACTGTAAAACATGATAAATGTACTCACACTTCAACATGAACGATCTGTCTACAGCTCCTGGTTTCAGCATATGAACATCGCATTCCCTGGCCACACCTACAACATCAGTAGGCACATCACCACACGTTTGATGAGACGTGTGGATTTCTGATATTATAATATTTATGATGAGAAGTGTAAACGACGTGGTTTCCAATTACTGATTCATGATGAAAGGTTATGACATGCAGCAACATAGGACACAAAACATTAAGAAATCTGAGACATGAAATAATTAAATTACCAGCAATGATATCCGATTTTCCTTCCATATCCACCATCAAAATGGCACCGAATTCTGATACATATGTTTTCAGGTTTGACATGCTGTTGGTGTTGAAGACAGCTGTAGGCAATACATATGTCTGAGTTGCGGCAGAGTCCAGGCAGGTCCGAGTCATCTCTCCAGTATATCTCTCCAGGCCCAGGATGTCTGACTTTGAGGCAAAGAGTAGGGCATCGTTGATGTAGTCTAAAACCCTTGTACAGGTCTTCTTGTCTTCTTCACAGGCGGTGAAAAGAGCATGTTGTGTTGCCTTTGTCTCCTTCGTATGATTTTCTAGATCTATGAGAAGTTCTTTTTCTCTTTGATCAAGTTGAGATCTCAAAGACTGGAAAACGTAACTGATATTTTCTTTCAAAGAAATGTGCATTTTGTCAGTGGATTCAGTTCCTTGGGTTATGGTGTGCATGAATGTCTCATGGTGAGTCTGTAACATTGTTAGTTCATTCTTATGATATTCCAGTTGTTTCGTTACAGTATCAGCAGCCACATCAATCTTCTCAACTTCGTGCTCAGCATGGTCTTCAATTCTGCATCTCGCACAGATTAATTTCTCGCAGCGTTTATCAAACATGTAAAGGGAGTCGTATTTATGGATGCTACAAAATTTAGGAATGTTTGAGGCGGTTGGCTCCATGTCAGCGAAGTTTTGGACTACATGACTTCTGGTAAGCTTAACGCTGCTGTGCATATTCTGGCAGTATTCACAGAGGGCCTCTTCACAATTCTGACACCAGGAAACAGCCTGGTTGCCGTCGTCTTCATTTGTACAGAGAAGCTCTGTGGGGCGATGTTTTACTGTGAGATGGAATATTTCCCTCTGTCTCACTGCATCCTTCTGGAGACTTGTGTCTGTGAGGTTGACCTCCCTCTGACATTCGGAACATACTATCACACCACCAGCTGCAGATGTCACACATGTCTCACACACGGCATGAAGACAGGGCAGTAGGTAGGGGACAGGGCCCTTCAGGGTAAAATGCTGCTGACAGACAGAACACTTGGGGAAGACGTCCATTCTGGAAGATATTATATTAACCCTATATTAACATCTAATGAAACGTTTTCGTTAAATATAGAAATCCGTATAGATGTTTGTCAAGTCAACTATTGTTGTACACAACCGTACGACTTCAACAATCCAGTGTATTGTAATATGGACACCATAGTTTGCGTCCTAATAAGCACAAACCTATCATAACGCACATTCAGGCTCTATCCATCGCAATACAAATCCACTTCCTGCACCCACATTGAAGAGCATAAAAATTACCATTGACCGTAACAAAGCTGAATTTGGATTAATATCATAATTGAAAGGAGAAAGGATAGTGAATATAAAGATAGTAGAACCCAGTTGTCTTTATTCAGTATGGTGCAAATCCTACAATGTTTACATTCCCAAGCCAAACGGAATGCTGTATTTTCCAAGTCTGTAACAGAAGAGACAACTGTTTAGTTACAACACACTTAGCTTTCCCACTAAGCAACATTTTGTTAGATACATGAGGGCTTCTTATATATCTGTATACACAGTGTCGGCAGTCACAGTGGGTTGTGGTTTGCATGAATAACGAAGCACTACTTGGTTTTAAGCTGACACAATTATATAAATACAGGAACATGTTGTTTGACAGTCAGCAAGCTCCAAGTACAAACTGTTTTCGTACAGTATTTCTCATTTAATTATTCACAGTGAAATATCGATGTAGCGTTACGCAAGGCATTCCTTTCAAAGCCACGCTGACTCTATTCTCAACGACCTAGAGTCTTATGTAAAGAGTCATGGCTATTGTGAATGAAACCTGATTCAGTTCTAAACCGAAAGTAGGAATTTGTGCAGTAATTTCACACTTGTTTCAAGGTAATATGCTGCATAAATGCAAGTATACCTCCCAATTCCAGAGTCCTGGTACTATAGTGACATATACAGACAATATTTGACCTTTAATATCGATCAATATCGATCGATCAGTTAACAGTGTACAGGAAAACAAAAAGAATTGAGAGACGAAAGACAACACACTTACCTGGACTGGTAACTCCCTCTAGTGACACGTACGTCACTTCCGGACGACGACGCAGGACAATCATATCGCATTACTATTGTTACTATAATACCCGTTTATGTGTATTTTACGAACGGAGTATGCCTGAAATGTATCTGTTCATACATCCTTGTCTCGTTTGTCAGTTTGTGTAAGTCTGCAGTTAGCAATATTACAACTTTATGACGACTTTATGGACCAGATAATCCAGTGATCAGCAGCATGAGCATCAATGTGCACAGATGGGAACCGATGTGTCAACCAAGTCGGCGAAGCTGACCACCCGATCCCGTTTGTCGCCTCTTACGACAAGCATAGTCACCTTTTATGGCAAGTATGGGTTGCTGAAGGCCTATTCTACCCTTGGACTTTCACGGGTCCCATGCGGGATCTGAAGCCACAATGTCATTGTCAGGGACCTTATCACCACCACATAAAGTGAGCCATCTAATCCGTTCTGCTATTAGAAGATTCGTGTAATTTCGTGTTCGCACTCTTTTTTAGGGTATGCTTTTTAACGTTTAAGTACTAAATATGTACCTGCCCTTCTAGACCCGAGAAGATACAGGTTAGAATTAATCTTCAGTAACTCAAGAGGCGATAATGGGATCGCTTGGTCAGGCTCGCTGACTTGGTTGACAAATGTCATCGTATCCCAGTTTTTGGAGACCGATGCGCATGCTGAGGATCACTGGATTGTCTTGTCCCGACTAGATTGTTTACAGACTGCAGCCACCTCTCACTCACTCTCAGAAACAGAATTCAGTGAAGGTTTTGAGCAACCGAAATATCTCTGACCTCTCATATGTAAACATGCTAGCTATTCTCACAAACACAATGTCAAACATTTCAACTGCATGTAAAACTGTTTTTGTACTCTTCACAGACACTCCGTCTCTCTCCCACACATGCACACTAGTCTGTAGAATTACACGTTCCAGATGCTTTCAGCAAAGCTTTACTATCATTAACCAGAGCCTCTCCATTCAACCTTCTTAAAATCTTGAATAATGATACGGACTTAAATAGCACTCACCTCTATGACCCATAGACATACAATCTTTTTTCTTTGAATGTTCGGCTAAGTTTCTAAATAATCTTCTACAAGGGATCGATGATGTAGATCCAGTAAGGGTCCGTACGGGCAGCAAAACTGCTGTAAATCCAAATGGTCCCTGGTATGGCGTCCTGTCGTCAGCTGCTGGCGATTTTATATTGTATTGTATTATATTGTAGTTTCCTTGCAAAAACTGGCTGACGGAGTTCACCAGCACTCGCAAAACAAAGGAACACTTCATCACTGTATGTTAAGAATAGGTGTGTTGTACTTTCTCATACTTTCAATATTATGATTACCCTTGCAAAATGTGCTTGCCTCACATTATTAACAAGGTTCCTGATTGCAATACGGATTTTAGCAAGTTGTTCTGTTTCTCAAGTGGTCTTTGTTATCCCACTACGCACACACATCCCTGCATGTCTTATTACATAATTATAGAAGCTAAGTGTTATACGTTATGAGTGCAGATGATCATAAGCTACTGCACATACAAGAACACAAGACCAAAACTCGCATCGACAGGGATTTGGTGAAATAACGATTTTCGTTAGTCGACATGACTACTCCATCGATGAGGTTTAAGAAACTAAAGTAAACAAAATGCTTCTTTTGGCTGATACATTTAATGCATAATAATTTCAGCACTTATCTGAATTTTCAACTAGAGGTTTTGAACACTATCAAATAAAACACTTCAAAATTTTTAGATACAACGCTTGAAGAATCACAGACAATGCGATTCAGTAGAGTGTTTCAATAACAGTTTCCTTTCAAATTACACAATAGTAATGGTCAAAACATTCCATATGATATTCCTGCAACATATACTGCATGTATTCAAATGACATGTAAAGTATACAATATCTGATGAAACGTACACACTTTTGTGTTGCCATACAGAGAGGAGGTTTGCAGACAGCCAAGTACAATACGTTCATGCATGGTTTAAGTTTATGAACATTACTGCATATAACATAATTTGCATTTAGCATTAACAGCTACTAGCAGTGGCTTTGTCTTGTGGAAATACTAGTCGGTATACTTTGACAGAGTGGTATGATCACCGTAAACGTCCTTTTCGATAGGGAAGATATTATCAAGTTGTGAAGTGTTCCTCACTAGGATGCAGTTGGAATGTCTCAGAGTTCAAATCACCATCACTGTTATCACGACAACGCGTTGACAATCATCACTTTCTTCTCTTCCGTCATGTTGATGTCACTGCCCACTACAAGTCTCATACTGACTGTGAGGTTATGTGGGTTATACACCCCGAACATCGGCCACAGTGGTTCACTACAGTCTACATTGTCTAACGTCAACGTGACTTTCTCCTCCTTCACAACAATGAAGTCAATCCTGTTCCTGGCGTCATCATAGACAACACCGTAATGTAGTGTGTGTTATACCCCTGCTGTGTTGGGAAGAATGTCAGACAGACACAGTACATACTCCTCCTTCCATATCTGCCTGCATATCCCGCCTGCATATCCCGCCGTGTACAGTACATTGGGCGACAGTCATACCGTAGGAGTAAGGATCTACACCTACTGAATGATGCACATCTCTCTGCTCCTCCCTACATACTCCAACGTCCAGGATGAGCCAATTCACTGAGAGTGGTTTGTCCAGACTGACCCTGTTCTCCACCTCCCAGTACTGGGGACAGCCATCCTGTAGGAGAGGGACAGTGCTGCATGTGCCCCAGTACCTCTTCAGTCTCCCCTCCCCTGGAGGTCTGGTATCCGGCTTCCTGTTGACTAGTTCTCCATCTGTGTTGATGTGGACGCGGTCGAGATTGACTCTGTCTTTGTCATACTTTAGAGCTATACCTACAACATACGAACGTGATTAACCATTGGTACCTTAGTAAAGTGCATTTGTATTCAAACAGTGTAATACAATCAGAATACAGCAACAAAAACCTAACGAGTACGGCAATTTGATCTTAGTTTTGAGTTACAGTGAAGTACCTAACAAATCATTACTCCAGGTATAGCGTGTGTTTCGTCGATTATCAAATGAACGAGAATGGTAGATATAGAGAGTCAACAAAACTACTCTTACAACTTATATGGTTTTATTAACAGTGCAAACCGTGAAGGTCCCGGGGTACAATAGGCCTTCAGCAACCCATGCTTGCCATAAAAGGTGGCTATGCTAGTCGTGAGAGGCGACAAACGGGATCGGGTGGTCAGACTAGCTGACTTGGTTGACACATATCATCGATTCCCAATTGCGCAGATCGATGCTCATGTTTTTGATTACTGGATTGTCTGGTCCAGACTCGATTATTTACAGACCGTCGCCATATAGCTGGAATATTGCTAAGTGCGACGTAAAACTAAACGCACTCACTCACCCATTTACAGTACACATCCTAATTCTAATTTGATAGGTAAAATAAACACCGAGAGATCGGATTTGTTGACCCAGGCACAGTACATTAGTCTCTATTATAGCTAAAATGGATAGAATTATCATTAAAACGACCGCACGTTATCAGAAATGAGCGGGCCACTGTACCTTGATAATGGCCGCAAAATGCTTGACGACGGGTCATTATCAAGCCCGTTGTTAGGTGACGTCATAAGTAGCTCAGCTGTTGAAGTTCAATCACCTACGGCTCGTTTGAACTTGGGTTCATTATTGACCATATATCTGCCTCACATTCGTCACATGTGCTTGTGCCATTATGCACTTTCCTGAATTTGCCAACCATAACAATTGTACCATAAATTACAACATACAGCAATGAAAAATATCGACTTGAAGTCTAACGTTGTTGATCACTGAAAACAATGGCGGTTGGTAGTATGCGCAAAGGTCATTCGTCGGGCAGTTAATGAAAGACCTCGGGCTTCTGCAAATGGTAATGCCCTGAAAAATAGCGTGACTCTTATAATAACAGAAACGCAGACGGGCGCGGTATAATGGTGATTGTGTAGATTGCATTTCGATGTTAAGATAACTGATATTTGAGTGAGCATGGCTGATTTAGTTACCCACACACACCGAACCCCAACGCTGTTGCTGGTAACACTGCAGGAAATCGTGATTAAAACCCGTTACCGTATTTAACAAAACAAGACATGTTTTCCCATAGTGAGTGAGTGAGTTAGTTAATATTTAACGTCACATCGGCAACATTGCAGCCATATCGTGACGAGAACATACATGACAAAAAAGAATACATATGGATATTATGAAGAACCTGTCTACGAAGTACAGTAAAACCACTAGATTATCACAGTTAGTATTAAAACTAGCATGGAAACTTAAAAAATGATAGTATCACTATTTGGACAGTACAATATAAAAACAGGCCATAGATCGCCAACAACAGAGGGTAGATCACCATACCAGGGACCATGGGGACTTACAGTACCTTTGCTACCTGCATGGTCCCCGGCTGGATTTACACCATCCCCTCAGCTGTTGGCGACTGTATGCAAGATTAGCCACAAATTAAAATGACACATATTCTACGATCTGACTTAAACCGTTTTGGGACTTACGTACCCTCTCAGGAGGACAATAATTTTACGGTACTTCAACCCCCTTCGAGGATACAGCCACTAACAATCTTAGCTGCTAATTCAACTTCAAATCATAAAATACTTATTTATTTACATGTCAGTCAATAAATTCGATTCTTTTAAAAAAAACAATAATTAGATGAGAACTTACGTTACTAAAAAGGTCCTTCATAGTTCTTGACTTAAAATGATTGTCCCTTGTGATGGAATATTCTACACAGTCAAGCAAGACATGCTTGACCGTGATGATTTCATCACAAGGGATGCAGAACGGAGGATCCTCACCTTTCAAAAGATATTCATGTGTATATATAGAGTGGCCAATACGACATGGCCGTATAATGACCTCTTCAAATCTGGACCGACAACCCAAGTAGGTGTAACCAACAAATGGTTTTATTGCATGTAATTTATTGATACCTTTATAATCAGTATGGGGAATATGAAGAGGTGTCACAGATTTGTTTAGCGCTGCTTCAGCTGCAAGGTCAGCCAAAGTGTTCCGAGAGATTCCAACATGGCTGGGTAACCAACAGAAGACAATATCGTATTCGCCAGTCGCAAGATAGTTATAAAGTTCAATAATTTCTATTAAAAGTGGATGTTTACATGCTAGGCTTTTAATAGCCTGAAGGCACGAAAGAGAGTCTGAATAGATTATGTACTTTTTATGTATAGGATGTCTTTGAATATATTTAAGAGCTGTTAATATGGCGCTAGCTTCTGCTGTAAAAATAGAAGTATTATCTGGTAATATAGAAGATATTGTTCTGGATCCAATGACAGTGGCACAAGCCACAGCGCCACCGTCCTTGGACCCATCTGTAAATAAGGATTTATAATTGCTATATTTATCTTTCAATTGACGATATTCTTGTTTGTATTGTAATTCGTTAGTTTCTGATTTTTTAAATGTAGTTAATGTTAGGTCGACTTGTAGCCTGACCAACTGCCAAGGAGGAGAAGAAAGAAGACGGGAGGGAGCTATGTTTTCCAGCTCAATGCCAGCCGAAGAAAGGAAGGGTTTAATTCTGTGCCCGAGAGGTGGAACAAGAGAAGACTTTTTGTTGTACAAGTCCTCGTAGAGAGGACTGAAAACACAGTTATATGCGGGGTTAGATTCGTTATAGTATAGCTTTGTTATATATTGTAAAGATAATTTTATACGGCGTTGTGTAAGAGATGGTTCATCGGCTTCAACATACAGACTGTCAAGAGGAGAGGTTCTAAAGGACCCAAGACAAAGTCTTAGACCTTGATGATGAACAGAATCTAATAATGTTAAGTTGCTGTTGCAGGCTCCACCATACGATGGAGCCATAATCAAGTTTAGAACGGACAAGTGATCGATATAGATGGAAGAGGGTAGCTTGATCACCTCCCCATTTAGAATTTGATACCACTTTCAACAAATCAAGTGCTTTGAGGCATTTAGTTTTCAGAGATTTAATATGAGGCAGAAACGTTAGGTGTGAGTCAAAAATTAATCCCAAGAACTTGGCCTCCTTGACAACTTTATTGGGAGTGCCATCTAGAGATAGTTCAGGGTCTTTATGTGGTTTATATTTACGACAAAAATGTATGCAATTAGTTTTGGATTTAGAAAATTTAAAGCCGTTTTCAAGACACCATGTTTTCCCATAATTTTATTCAGATTACATGTTTTTTTCTATAATTAGCACATTATATACTAATAGATATATTATATACAATAATAACACATAATAATAAGCACATAATCAGTGCATCCTCACATATAAGAAGTGTCAGTTTTGTAAACTGTAAATGAAATTTCTATTACAGAAAGTATAAACGATATAACCCACAGGTCAGAAAGGTTTATCAGTATCCTAACACCGACATATCGCCACCACCCTATCCTAGGCCTACCCTATCCAACACACCAGCAGACACACACACTCTACCATACATATCACTCTGGCCAATACATCCAATGTTTGAATCTTTTAAACACGCATCATAGTCAAGAAAGGCACGGACGTTAACAGCGGTGTTCAATCATGGGTAGATCTGTTTCAGGACTTGTAAATAGATAAATATTTTATAATTGGAAGTTGAATTAGCAGATAACATTGTTAGTGTCTGTATCCTCGACATTGTCCTCCTGATCGTGTGCGTAAGTCCCAAAACATTTGGAATCAGATTTAATCTTCCACTTTTTTAGCTGTAGAATATGTGTCATTCTAATTTGTGGCTAATTTTGCATACAGTCGCCAACAGCTGAGGAGGTGGTGTAAATCCAGTTAGGGACCATGCAGGTAGCAGAGGTACTGTAAGTCCCCATGGCCCCTGGTATGGTGATCTACCCTCTGTTGTTGGCGATCTATGGTCTGTTTTATATTGTGCTGTCCAAATAGTGATACTATTCTTTTTTCAGTTTCCATGCTAGTTTTAATACTAACTGTGATAATCTAGTGGTTTTACTGTCTTTCATCGACAGCTTCTTCATAATATGCACATATATTTCTTTTTTTATGTCACGTATGTTCTCGTCACAATATGGCTGCAATATTGCCGATGTGACGTTAAATATTAACTCACTCACTCACACTCAATAATGGGTATCACTTCAGCATATGTTCCTAATCATCTTAATTCATAATGACATAGTCGACAAACCTGATGTGAAAGTTATATTGCAGAACCATTAAAATACATGCTAAAGCAGTGTCAATCCTGTAATAATCTATATACCTATTTTCTTATGGAAAAATTTAAGGGAACGCATGAAATAGCTGTGACTTTTAATCTTTGAATCAGTAAGAGAAAAGTTCATACAGATGAAAAGGCTTATGTCAAGTGATGAAAATCAATATCGGATGTGTCCCCCATGTCTCTTGAGAACTGCTTGGCATCGTCGTGGCATGCTGAGAATGAGTGCACGGATGGTACCAATCGGAATTCTACGCCATTCGTCCTGGAGAACCACGAAAAGTTCATCCAAATTGTTGGGTTGACCAGGTCTGTCCCGAACACTGCGGCCAAGAACATCCCAAAGAGTGAGTGAGTGAGTTAATACTTAACGTCACATCGGCAATATCTCAGCCATATCGTGACGAGAACATTCAACAATGAAAAAGAGCATATATAAATCATAAAAACCCGTCAACGAAGGACAGTAAAACAACTAGAATATCACAATTTCAATTAAAACTAGCATGGAAAGTTAAAACTAATAGCACTATTTAGACAATACAATATAAAAACAGACTATAGATCGCCAACAACAGAAGGTAGATCACCACACTAGGAACCATGGGGACTTACAGTACCTTTGCTACCTGCATGGTCCCTAGTTGGATTTACACCATCCCTTCAGCTGCTGGCGATTGTATGAAAAGTTAGCCGAAATTAAAAGAACATGAATGCTACAATTAAAATCCTGGTAGACTTACATTTACTGTGAATGTTTGTGGACTTACGTACCCTCTCAGGAGGACAATAATTGTACAATACTTCAACCCCCTTTGAGGGTACAGCCACCAACGATTCAAGTTACTAATTCAAACTACCAATCATTAAAATGCATTAAATTCCACCAAAAAATCAATTTCTTTTAAAAAACCAATGATTAAATGACAACTAACAGTGCTAAAAAGGTCCTTGATAGTTTTGACATTGAAAAATTTATCCCTTGTGATGGAGAATTCGACACAGTCAAGCAGAATATGCTTGACCGTGACTCTCTCATCACAAGGGACACAAAACGGAGGATCCTCACCTTTTAAAAGGTATGCATGAGTGTATCTTGTATGGCCAATACGACATCGTCGCAAAATGACTTCTTCAAATCTGGACTGACAACCCAAGTATGTATAACCAATGTAGGGTTTTATTTCATGTAGTTTATTTATACCTACTTGGGTGTCCCACTTCTTCTGCATCAGATCACGAGTGTAAGCTCTAATACTAGCTTTGTAGTCAGAATAAGGAATACAAAGTGGTGTCACAGATTTGTTAAGTGCTGCCTTAGCAGCAAGAGCGGCCATTGCGTTACCGGAAATGCCAACGTGGCTGGGTAACCAACAGAAGACGATGTCGTATTGGCCAGTAGCAAGATCATTATATAATTCAATAATTTCTATTAAAAGTATATGTTTACAAGAAATATTTTTATGCCTGAAGGCAAGAAAGAGAGTCGGAATAGATTATGTATTGTTTATGTTTATGGCGTCTTTGAATATATTTAAGAGCTGTTAATATGGCGTTAGCCTCAGCGGTAAAAATAGAACTGTTGTCTGGTAATCTAGAAGATATTGTTCTGGATCCAATGACAGTGGCACAAGCTACTGCGCCACCGTCCTTGGACCCATCTGTAAATAAGGATTTATAACTGCTATATTTATGTTTCAATTCATTATATTCTTGTTTATACTGTAATTCATTAGTTTCTGATTTTTTAAATGTGGTCAGTGTTAGGTCCACTTGGGGCCTAACCAACTGCCAAGGAGGAGAAGAGAGAAGACGGGAAGGAGCTATATTTTCCAGCTCAATGCCGGCAGCAGCAAGAAATGGTTTAATTCTTAAACCAAGAGGCGGTACAAGCGAAGATTTCATATTGTATAAGTCCTCACACAGAGGACTGAAAACACAGTTATATGCAGGGTTTGACTCACTGGAATATAATTTTGTTACATACTGTAAAGCTAATTTGATACGTCGCTGCTCAAGAGATGGCTCATCAGCCTCAACGTACAGGCTGTCAACAGGTGAAGTTCGAAAGGAGCCAAGACAAAGTCTTAGACCTTGATGGTAAACAGAATCTAAAAGTTTCAGGCTGCTTTTACAGGCTCCACCATAGACAATGGAGCCATAATCAAGTTTTGACCGGATCAGTGATCGATAAAGTTGCAGGAGGGTAGCTTGGTCCCCTCCCCATTTAGAATTTGAAACGACTTTCAACAAGTCAAGTGCCTTCAGGCATTTAGTTTTGAGGGATTTGATATGTGGTAGAAACGTTAAATGTGAGTCAAAAATTAATCCCAAGAACTTGGCCTCCTTTACAACTTTGATGGGAGTGCCATCTAGAGATAGTTCAGGGTCTTTATGTGGCTTATATGTTCTGCAAAAATGTATACAATTAGTTTTGGACTTCGAAAATTTGAAGCCGTTTTCAAGACACCATTTATGTATTTTGTTTAAACACAACTGCAGTTGCCGTTCAATAGTATGCATATTTTTACCTCGGCAAGAAATATTAAAATCATCCACGAAAAGCGATCCATCAATTGAATCGTTTAAAACTTTTGATAAACTGTTGATCTTGATGCTACAAAAGAGTGACAGATAAAATACTGTCTTGTGGAACACCCTGATCCTGCTTGTAATGATCAGACAGGGTAGAACCCACACGGACCTGGAATTGCCTGTCATTTAAAAAGATGGCAATAAATTGAGGCAAAGGACCTCGCAAACCAAAGTCATGTAAATCCCTCAAAATACCATGTTTCCAGGTTGTGTCATATGCTTTTTCAAGATCAAAAAAGATAGACACAGCATGTTGTTTATTAATTAGTGCGTTTTTAACAAATGATTCTAAACGCACTAAGTGATCGACAGTACTTCTGTTTTTACGGAAACCACACTGTATACCTGTGATAAGATTATTTGTTTCCAAGTACCAAACAAGTCGATTATTTATCATGCGTTCCATGGTCTTGGAAACACAGCTAGTTAGTGAAATAGGTCGATAATTGGACGGATCCGTATGATCACGTCCAGGTTTAGGTATTGGTACTACTATGGCGTCACGCCATGACGGGGGAAAGTTACCCGATGTCCAAATATCATCAAAAATATTGAGAAGAGTTTCTAGGCAGGATTCCGGTAAGTGCTTCAGGAGTTGATAATGTATGTTATCAGCTCCAGTAGCAGTGTCATGAGCTTGATCAAGAGCAGTATGGAGTTCATGAATAGAAAACGTTTCATTATAATCTTCACCATTATCAGAATTGAAATTAATAGTTTTCTTTTCTTGTTGTTTTTGATATTGCTGGAATTTTGGTACATAATTAGAAGAGGAAGAGTGTTTAGCAAAGGTTTCACCTAGTTTATTAGCAATATCTGATTTATCAGTAAGCAATTGATCTCCATGTTTAAGATGATGGACAGTAGATTTAGTACCTTTACCTTTGATTTTCTGGACCATGTTCCATACCTTGGACATTGGTGTCCGAGAATGTATTTTGGACACATAATTTTGCCAAGATTGGCGTTTGTTTTGTTTAAAAGTACGCCGTGCTTTAGCATTTAAAATTTAAAATTTATTTAAATTATGCACAATAGGATGGCGACGGAAATAATGTTCTGCTTTCTTCCTTGCCTTCCTAGCTTGTTTGCACTCATCGTTGAACCATGATTTTCTTATGTGTGGAACTGCAGAGGAATTTGGTATACACGCATCAGCTATGGAATTCAATTCATCAGAAAAAGATTTAATAGCATCGGGAACGTCAATAAAACGTTCGGGTTTAAGTTTTTCAGCACACAGTGTTTCATATAAAGCCCAGTTAGCCTTTTTAAAATTCCGCCTTGATGATGGAGGAACATCAGATGGAGATACAGCTTTTAATATAGTAGGAAAATGGTCACTTCCACACAGGTCATTGTGGACTGACCATTCGAATTCATTTAATAGTTCGGAATTTGTCAATGACAAGTCGAGAGCAGAATAAGTCCCTGTACCAGTATATATGTACCTGTAAATATGTGTTGGAACCATCATTATAAATACATAAATCATTGTCGGAACAAAAGTCCTCCAACAATTTACCTTTAGTGTTTGTAGTTACACTACCCCAGAGTGGGTTGTGCCCATTTAAATCTCCCATTATAATACAGGGCTTCGGGAGCTGGTCATATAGAGCTTGAAGATCAGTTTTGGCAAACGTTGAAGACGGCGAAATATAGAGAGAGCACAGCGTAAATGCTACATGTAAAGTAATTCTCACTGCAACAGCCTGCATGTTAGTAATAAGTGATACAGGGCTTTGAATAACGTTTTGTCTGACTAGAATGGATGATCCACCAGTGGCTCTATCACCCGGAGGTGAAAAACAATGATATGTATTAAAATGACGAAGGTCAAATGTATCTGTTTGTTTTAAATATGTCTCTTGGAGACATAACACTGAAGGTGTAAAATCTTGGACTATTAGCTGTAATTCATGTAAATTAGTCCTCAGTCCTCTGCAGTTCCACTGTACAATATTATTGGAATAAACTATCTTTTGGGGGGATTTATTGGGGATCTACCCCGCACTCTTTTGGAGGGCGACAAGCTATGTGCCCTTGTTTGGATGTTTTCGGAAACATCCATATCTTCCAAGGATCCGAACTTATTAAAAAGTTGGATTTTGTTACTAGACCCCTTTGAGGCTCTTCCACTTTTACCCTTTGTGAAGCTTCACATCTAGATTTAAGCTTGTTTTTCTCAGTTTCTTTCACATTGGATTGAGACGTCCGTTTTGCATTTGTCTGAGATAATTTCTCCTGTGTACAAGGTACATCCTGAACACCCATGGGCTCCGGAAGTACGTCAGCAGTTTGAGTGGATGATTCAGGTAGCAAAGTCTGAGGAGTGTCAGTATTAATCCATGTTAAGTTGGTTTGACAGCAAACAGAAGACTTGATTACATTCACGGTTGGCGAAGGCGATGTTCGGGTAACAGAAGCATAAGTTTCTGTTAAGTCTGATCTTTGGACAAGTTTTTTTGCATCTGCAAAGCTAATGTTTTGAGTATATTTGATTTTGTTGATTTCCATGTTCCGTTTCCAAACTGGACAGTCTTTTGAGAAAGACGAGTGACTTCCGGCGCAGTTAACGCATTTCTTAAAGTTGTTGGTACAATCTTCTGTTGTATGTGTCTGCTCACCACAGTGAGCACATGTGACAGACAATGTACAACTATTCACTCCATGTCCAAGTTTTTGGCACTTAATGGGTTAGGAACATAGGTATCAACAGCGATGTTACAGTATCCAGCATTCACAGATTTTGGAGCAGTTGGCGAGGAAAAAGAGAACAAGTATGTGTTTGTTGGAACAGTTTCTTTATTTTTCCGGGTTGTAAACCTTTTGACATGCATCACACCTTGATCTTTCATCTCTGTCCCAACATCTAATTCCGTCATGTCCGCAAACAACTGATCACGATCTCGAATTATGCCTTTGCTAGTGTTGAGCGTCCTGTGAGCTGAGACTGATACAGGAATTCCTACCAACTTTTCAGTTGTCATCAGGTTTGCAGCTTGCTGTTGTTTACTACATTCAAAGAGAAGAGCTCCTGAACGCAAGCGTCTAACATTTTTTATATCGCCCGCAATGCCTTGAATAGCCTTCGATACTGCAAACGGGTTCAACTTTAGTGGTGTCTTATCATGAGTCTCGATCACTATAAAGCGTGGCCAGTAGTCAATTGATTGGGTCGGTCTGTGTTCATTATCACCTTCATCAGGGTCCAGTGGACGTTTTGCTTTTTTAATGGGGGTTTCGTAAGCCATAGTTGGTTTTAAATGGTTCATCATCCGAGCTCCCCACCCACCACGGAGTACCACAAGGACAATGCTAAAGCAAGCGGGCCTCCAGCTTGCAGCACCAAGGATACCAGGATGATATACTCCAGTAGAAAAATCAAAAGATTAATATTTCCACCAGATTGGCCCATGAGCCACCGCCTTCTGGGCATACGACTCTAGGCAAAAACATATATAAAATGATGAATTTCAAATTACAATCTCCAAAGAGCCAAGCATGAAAAATCAAATTACCAGTTTCATAAATTTTGAGCATGAAATAGTTGTAGCTCTGGGCCAGTTCTACCACCCGTCTAGGTGAAGTAAGGGCCAAAGTGGTGTGTTGAGCAATAGGAACATTGGTCCTGCTCCCATTGCCCTCAACCACCAGGATCCCCTCCTCCACTGACACAGGGCCGCAACCCACGGCAAACGGGTTGGTGGACCAAATATCCCCCCGGGTCCACTACGGGGGTGTCGGCGAGCTCTTGGCGTTACCCAGCACCCACCACGAGGAGGTCGCTCGCCACGGGTGCCACATCCCAAAGATGTTCAATAGGGTTAAGGTCAGGACTTTTAGCCGGCCATTGCAACACCCGGACACCTGCAGCCCTCAGTCTGTCCCGACAAACATGAACGATGTGAAGGCGGGCATTGTCTTAACGTAAAAACGTCAAGTGTGAATCAAAGATTAGACCCAAGAACTTCGCTTCCTTCACAACTTTAATTGGCGTGCCATCTTGTATTTTCTACAAATATGCATGCAGTTAGTTTTTTATGTAGAGAATGTAAAGCCGTTTTCAAGACACCATTTATTAATCTTGTTTAAACAAAACTGCAGTTGCCATTCGATGGTATGCATATTTATCCCACGACAAGAAATATTAAAATCATCCAAAAATTAACGATCCATCAATTGAATCGTTTAAAACTTTTGATAAACTATTTAACTTTATACTAAAAAGTGTGACAGACAAAATACTGCCTTGCGGAACACCCTGATCCTGATTAAAATGAGCAGACAGGGCAGAACCCACGCGGACTTGAAATTGCCTGTTATTTAAAAAGTTGGCTATGAATTCAGGCCATCGACCTCGCAAACCGAAATCATGTAAATCTCTCAAAATGCCATATTTCCAGGTAGTGTCATATGCTTTTTCAAGATTACAAAGATAACACAGCGTGTTGTTTATTAATCAGTGCGTTTTTAACTAATGATTCCAAACGCACTAAGTGATCAACAGTACTTCTGTTTTTACGGAAACCACATTGTATATCTGTTATAAGGTTATTTGTTTCCAAGTACCAAACAAATTGATTATTTTTCATGCGTTCCATGATCTTGCAAACACAGCTAGTTAATGAAATCGGACGCTAATTGGATGGATCGGTATGATAACGTCCAGGTTTGGGTATTGGTAGTACCATAGCGTCACGTCATGAAGACGGGAAATTTACCCGATGTCCAAATATCATAAAAAAATATACATCAGCGTCTCTAAACAGGACTCTGGTAAGTGCTTCAGGAGATACTAAGTCCTACGTAGGAGATAGTATGTCCTACGTAGGAGATAGTGACACCAAAATAATTTTTCACCGTGGCCCTAATACGCTTCCGTACTAATACGCTTCCGTAGGATTTGCACGCATCATTGAACCAAGGTTTTCGAATGTGTGGAATTGCAGAAGATTTGGGGATACACTCATCAGCAATGATAATTATGCTTAGGTTTACTTATACTTTTATTAATTTGTTGTACAGTTGACAAAGATTGAGATCTTGTGATAGACTGAGATGATGTATCATCATCATCACAAATTGACGCTGGTTGACTTTGAGAAATACCAGGAAGAGTTTCATCAGTCTGGCAGGATGCCGCTGGTGCGAAAGCCCATGGAGAATCGGTTTTTACCCAGGTCAAATTTGTTTGACAGTCTGCAAATTATTCAAGTGCTTTATTAATCACCTCAGATGGTGTTTTGATTTTTGAAGCATATGTTTCTTTTAATACGGTTCTCTGGACTAGCTGTTTGGCCTCGGCATAACTGATATTTTGAGTAAATTAATTTTATTTATTTCCATCTGTAGATTCCAAACAGGGCATCCTTTACCGAAAGAGGAATGGTCTCCCAAATAATTGGTGCATTTCTTGTAAATACTTTCACAATCTTCTGTTGTGTGCGTCTTCTCACCACAGTGAGCACACATAACAGACAATGTGCAAGTACTAACACCATGACTTCTGGCATTAAAACGCCTTAAAGGATTGGGTATATAGGTGTCTATATTGATGTGACAATGGCCGGCCTTTACTGATCTGGAAGCTGTTGGAAAGGATAATGAAAACAGGTACGTGTTAGTCAAATTCAGACATGTCGGCGAATAATCGATCTCTTTCCCTGATGCCTTTGTGTTGTAAGGCTGCTACTTGAAGAAATTATTCGCCATATTGGATTCATGACGTCATCAACACCTGGACACCTGGTGTGTGTATTTTTAGAAAATGAGTCACTCCTCTCTATTGTATATGGAGATCTATTGTGTCAGCACCCGGTGTGTCTATATTTAGGGTATGAGTCACATGGAATTCCCCACAACATATTTTTAGATTCAGCTGGGTCATATAAGGTCCCCCAAAACAGCCCTCCAGATCATTCCGACTTCACTTGCCGAACGTAACCTCTCCAGTCTATGTTCTTGACTCTACTGGTTCTGGTAGCTGTTTACTTTGAAGGCAGAAAATGGAAACGGTTCACCGGGAGATCCTAAGGAAGAATTATTCTGGCCTTGTCCAGGCCATACAGCGTGTAGAAGAGGTGGTCGACAAACTCGTGCAGTTTAACGTCCTTACCTGCCTCATGAAAGCGGAGATTATGGAGAAACTGTCCTTTGACAGGGTTAGAGAGTTACTCAACATGTTACCTAGATGAGGGCCTCAAGCATACACCCTGTTTTGCAAAGCCCTAGAGGAATGCGGGGAGATACAGGCCCTAACATTACTGGGACTTGAGACAGGCAAGACCGAATATGATGATGGGTACCTATGTATGGACAGTATCCCTCTCAAACCTCAGTTCCAAGAACGGCTGAATTCTTTTCAGTCTTGGCCAGTGCAGATGAAACAGAGTCCTAGTCACATGGCCCAGGCAGGATTTGTATACTTGCTCAGAGGAGACGCTTGCAAATGTGTTCAGTGTGGTGTCATTCTCAAGAACTGGGAAGTCGATGATGATCCCTGGGTCGAACATGAAAAGTGGTCTCCAGACTGTCCCTATTTGACCCTGGTGGGAGTCATGTGGATTTGTAATGTAAAATACTGTCTGAGAATAAATGAATATGAGAGTATATTTGTTGTCTGTGTATAAATAGAGGTTTACTCATTGAGATCAGACTAGAATGATGGCCAGGTACATGTTGAAACATTACGCATTTTTAAGAGACATATTAATATTTCAAGACGTTGAGGAAATTCGACAAGACATCTTAGACATGAACAGAGAACAGATTCTTGCCGTCAATGGTATTATCAATAGGTTATTAAAAGGAAGATTACCCGTGACTCGATATGAAAGACGTCGTTTCCTAAGGAAAAATGATAGAAATAACTATCTAGCCATGTTACGAAGATTAGTTCACCCTCTATGGACGACACACAGCTTTTGGAAGAGTCTTTTCTCCAGTAACATGCCTATCGTAGCATTTGTTTTGAAACCACAGTTTGTCAATGCACTTAGAGATGAGGCCATTCAAAATGCCTGGTTATTCAATAGAGCATTGGCTTAGAGCTATGACTAACAGTGATACTAAACCAAGCCATGGATATAAATCACGACGAGGACAATCTTGCTTCATTTAGTCGTGGACCAGTGACAGTGACACATCACCTCAAGTTGCTCCCGTTTTGGTGTTCATCATGAATAATCCACGATACAAACTCTTCGTACCCGATGCCGAAAAATGGATTCGATTCTACATGCTACAGGCTGAAGGGAAAGGAGATCCTTATCACTCCAGATCTGCCATGATGTCTGTGGATCGCTTTTTGGAACTGTACGATCCAGAGTGGAAGAAAGAGAAACCAAAAGAAACAACCTCAGAACAACAACCTAAGATTAATTTCGTCACCCCGAGTAGTATAGGGAATGACAGTTCTGGACCACTTTCAAGAAATGTCTCTACAAAGCCTTATTTACTAAATAAGGCTTTGGTTGGGCCATTAGCTCTTGCTACTATTACCCCTACTACTTAACGTGTGTTGGAGGTAACACTGTGCCGTACGGTACGATCAATAATTCTTCTCTTACAAAACCCCTACCCGGCCCATCCCTCAAGTAGTATAAGTTAGGTTCGTCGGCTTTCATATCCACTTTATCTATGTTGTAAGTTTTGACTGACCATATAGGATCGGTGGCCCGCTTACGGTTATCACCCTCGTGTTCCCCCGGCTGGTATAGATACCTCACTAGGGCCCTATCTGGTATCTGTTTCTCCTTCCCACGCAATAGAGCGGCCGACTCTGCAACTATTGATTTTAGTTTGATAGCGTCTGCCGGTTTCTTACCGGTGAGACGGGTGATTTCATGGTTGATTGCCGACACCACCTTGGGTAACCTCGTGACCCATTCAGTCGATCGTTTTCCAGGGGTGGCCATCTCCCTAGCATACTGATAGCCGAACAAGCGCTCAGCCAAAGTCCTATTAAATCTTTCAACTATGGCTTGGCTGCGATGGGCTCCGGCCGTGCCACGCCTGACCTTTGTATCGTGTTTGGCTAGCAGTTGTGACACGGCACCCATGAACTCCCGTCCGGGGTCAACTTGCAGCTCTGTTGGCCACGTCAGCGGACTGCGTTTGTATATGCGTTCGAATCCTCTGGCTACCTGGGCCGAATCTTTCGTGGTCAAGGGTTCGGCTTCCTTGTAACGACTGGCTACGTCCACTACGGTTAAGGCATACTTGTACCTCTTGTCGTGGGGTAGGAACAGTAGGTCTGCCTGGTGAACGCTATTAGGTATGTTAATACCGAACCTCCTTCTAGGCACGTAGCGTGGTGCCGGCAAATAGATCTGCCACAGGGCTTGTTTTTCAAGCCACGCTTTGGCTTCCTCCGGGGGTACTCGCGCTATTTTAGCTAGCTTATCTACTGCGCTAGCTCCTTTCCAGTACCCACGCGGGCTGTAGTAAATAGCCTCAAAGTTTTTCATGTCCATACGCGTATGTGTTTATCCCATCAATAGCTATCCAACGTTTCGTGTCCATAGGCGACAGGGACGTCTTGTTTATAGTCAGTCCGTATATCTTATGTCCATCACTTCTAAGTGTGTTCATTTTATGTCTAAAGGTACGGGTCTTGAACAGGGCTTCCTTGAATCTGGCGTGTTTGATGTGTTGTTTCACCACATACTTCTTAACCCCCTTAGCCTTCCGGATCTCACTATTGTCGGCTTTTAGTATGGAGTACATCTTAGGTCTCAAACCTATGTACTCGGCTATGGGCGTGCCAGCACACTCGTCCTTCATCTTACCTAGGACCTTTTTATTTACCGTACTGTGTATGGCATGGGTCTTAGGGTAGTTGCTGGTGTCGTATAAATCGAGGTGTTTTTTCATGTCCTCGTACACGTCCTCGGTTCGAATCTCCATCAGCAGGGAATCCGTGTCAGTGTACAGCACTTCACACCTGGCACCGTACTGTTCCTTGAGCTCGTTGTAGTAAAAGTCGTACATCAGGTGTTTGGATAAATCGAGGATGCTCATCCCCACGTAAACAGGCCGGTTGAATTTTATGTGGCTTTTCTTCATGTGTAGGGCAACCAGGTTGTCTGTGAATATCTTACTACGGTTGAATGCCGGACTGGCTATCAATCTCCTGAGCTTGTCTTCCTCACTCGACCGAACCAGCTTCACGGTCACGCGTTTCCTCAGGTTCTCCATAGTCTTACCAAACACCGAGTTGTTCATGAGCTTGTAGAGATTTTTCTCAAAATCACTGGTGGCTTTTTTTCGTAGGTCTGTGTTCATTCTGATGTAGGGCTCCATCCATGGGCTCTGGTCGAACATGAGCACCCTGTGTATTTTGGTCAGCCTCATACCCAACGACAGGTACAGCTGTAGGTTGCGATAGTGAACGATGTACTTGGTCTTATTCATTAAGTTAGGCACGAGTTTTTCAACGTCTGTCACACGCCCACCTAACAAGTTATGTTGGTACTCAGACATCCAGTCTGGGTTAACCCTCATACGTTCGGGGGCCAGGGGGTAGCTGTTTTGTGATGTGTGTAATTCCTTGGTATACTCTAAGTCAACCTCGAGGATATACCCTTTGTTCGAATCTGGTGCAACCCCCATAACATCAACGTGGGGTACCCATTCGAATCCCCCTGTAGGTAGATACTGGCTCATGGCCCAGCCGTACAGGTTGTTTGCGTCGAGGTAGAGAATGTGATTGGTTGGCTTGTTAGGATCGTAACCTTTCACGTATTGATTATTTGCTTTCGCGTATCGTTTGGATGCCATAGAAATCCCACCTCGCAAGCCTTTCTCAATGAATAGGTGCATGTCGTAATCTGTGAGCAATTCCAAATTAACTCCGGTCTTTTTAAGCAAGGCGTCCCACGACAGACCTGGGCTGGTGTAATACCATGCGGGGTCGAGTTTATACTGCTTGAAACACGTCCGCCTAAACGTTTCAAACACGTCGGCTAACAGCAGTACATCTGTCCTCAAGTACAGGTCGTGATAATCACCCAGGTTCTTACAACCCAGTTTATTCCATACGTTAGTCGCGTGCAAGTAATCATCTCGTGAGACGGACGCCTCATTCAGCTTGCTATAAAAGCAGTCAATAGGGGGTAGTCTGGTCTCGGTGAACTTGACCCAACTATCCATGTACTCATAGGGGTACACACCCTTCCTCATAAGCAGGGGTCTAGTCTCGGCGTCTGTGTATCGATCGGTGATAGGGAAGGTATTGTTGGCCTTGACCAGACTGTCGAGTGACGACAGGAGGAACTGAAACGAGTCAATGAACCTAAGTCCGTTTAAGCTGAAGGAGATGTATCTCTCCATGTTGTTGGGGATGCACGTTATATTACCATCGATTTTCGCGATGGCCTGCATGATCAAGTGTGAGTCATACCCTCTCAAGTTGTGAAAGACAACGGGGATGTTTATTGTCTTAGGGTTGATTTTAAGCTTGAGGTTGCACGCGCTGTGAGCGGCACCTCTATACTTACCAGTTATGTGGCAGTGATCTCTCACCGAATCACCGTTAAGTGGTGAGTCACACACGTGACAGTTAGTGCTACTAGCGTGGGCTAGCCTGTCGACTCGGGTCAGACGCATGGGAGCGATTTTATACAATGCATTCCTAATAATTTTTTCTTCCTCCTGCAAACACTTTAGAAACCTTTCAGCCGCGTCAGGCCCCCTATACACTACCGGAGCTTTCGTTTCCCCGTCACAACGGACGACAATGTATCCAAACGAACAGGCTTTATGCTCTTGTGTCTTGTGGGTGAAGCTACCACTGGGGGAATCCCCACCCACAACCAAGGCTTCGAAGTCGGCGTATATGATATAAGGCACAGACATTTGGTTCTTGTGGTTACTGAATTTTAGGATATTATCACCTTCCTTAGGCATGTCGACTCGTATGGCCGTCTGCCCCACACCTTGACAATCATCCCGGTGGGATTCTAATAAATCAGCTCGACTGAAACAGTGTAGGCATCGTACACAAAAGTGTTTTTCCCCATCGCGTTTCGACTGGTCGTGCAACAACCGGCTGAGATGTTTTATCCACGTGTAGTGATACTTTTCACCTCGTTGGATCATGAATATATTGATAACTTGGCGATCCTTCACCGGGCTGACCCTGTGTACTATTGTTGTGTTACCTTCGTGCCCAAAGACATTTATAGCCAGATAATTCTGTTTTTCTACTTTAGTGATCTGGGATATGGGGGTGGGTTCATCTATACCATTCCAGTTGAGCCCATCGTCTTGGGGATAGCTAGAAAGCCTATCTGAATGAGTGCCAGCTGGAAATAAGGCTGACCTGATAGCTAACCTCAGGCAATCGTTTCCTCTATTCTTAACGTTTACTATGGCATGTTTGTTCCTATAGTAGGGAGGCAAGGCTAGGTATGACCCGCCTCTGAACGGCACGTAGTTAGCTATGTCTAGATAGACATTATCGATTTTATCTACAGCCCACCCGGACCCCAAGTGTGTGTAGCGTTCTAGGTATTCTCGTATCTGCTGAAAACTGGTATCGATTGATGTATCAATGGTCTCTGTATGTGTGACGACCTCTTGTTGACCTCGGAAGTAAGGCTGAACATACTCAGTGGCCCCTGTGGGGCCCCCAACCTGCTTATCGAGCGACATTTTCACTGTGATCTGAAACTTGATACTTCCTAGGTTATTTAGTTCCTGGTTGACCTTATCAGCTACCAGAGGCTTGATATCTGTAATGTCTATGTTTCTATCAACGTGCATGCGCCAACCTCTCAAATAGTTGCCTACAGCGCGCTCAGTGCGCACGAACTGCAGGTCAATAGCTCTATTCTGTCGTAATAATTCTAAAAGTTGTGGTTTTCTCATACGGGAATACCCACCTAAACCCAAATCGTGTGCCTCGGCTTTCAGTTGTTTTACAGTGGGACGTGCTACGGGGGCATGTGATAACAATGCTGTTAACACGGCTCTCCCCAGGTTTGAATAACCCGTGTATCCAAGCTGTTTTGCTTGAGCTTTTAATTGTTTTACTGAAGGAGGGGCTTCTAAACCTAGTAATCTCAACAATGCTGACTTCCGCATTCGAGAATACCCGATCACACCTCTCTGTTTTGCGACCCGCTTGAGCTCGCGTACAGTAGTCATAGTGTTTACACCTAAGAGAACCAATGTCTAATTGGTTCACAGTAAAGGGAGGTAACCCTTAAGTGGCTGTTTCACGCATTGGAGTCTATCTTGAGCAGTCGCCTACGTTCTTTTATGTAGCCTTTTTTATTCTCGTAGATGAGTTGATGTCTGACTACGTTCGCTCCGTGAGCTTTACATAGACAGTAATGTCCTTTAACCCCGATACCACACACAGAACACGTGTAGTTAGGACTTCCCATATGGAAACAACAGAACCCCTGATTCCTGCATTTCCTACCACAGGCCTCGGTCTTCCCCATAAGTATGTATTCGCATCGGTATGGAGCGGGTCTCATGTTTACTTATATAGGTATTTTAATTTAATTGCTTCGCAACCAACGCAGTAGCTGCTATACCCAACACTATGAAGCCCAGTTCACGATTCATTTGTCCCTTGGATGGTGTGTAGTACTGAGCGAGTGTGGGTTTATTGAGCGGTTCCAATTGTTTACCAGTTAGTAGGTAGTATTCTTTCATTGCTTCATCGACATCGTTGAATGTTTGAACGGCATGGTTTTCACGCTGGAGTTGTTCATTAATGAAATCGATCCTCTGGAGGCGTTTTTTAGCGTACTCAGCCTGTGCTCTTTGTAATTTCTCAGTAGCGAGATCGTGCCGCTTCCTTTCTTCCTGTATTTCAGCCGCGTGATCATCTCGTAGTTTCGAGAAGAGGAAATTACTCCCGGAAAATGCCAGGGCATTCACTAACGCCCCACCGACCATCATAGCTATCGTGGCCATCCCTATATTTATTTCATTATATTATCAGGTATTATTCCTTGTTTTACTAGGATGTCTTTTGTGGCCATCGCCATACCAAGGTTCATTATGAGCATACCCATATCCTGCAGGTTGAAATCTAGCTTGATAGTTGGTTGTTTAAGCACCATTTTAGTCAACCGAGCGTACCCTACGGCTAGACTGGCGACCACTGTGGCGTGGTATGCGTCGTTGACGAACGTTTTCCCCTCAGACATTATGTATATATAAAAATATTTTAAATTATAACATGATATGCGGGTCGACAGTGGGGGTTACCACCTCACTGTTGGGGGGTACCCCAACGTTTACCTCACGTCCCTCACGTGTATATAACCACGAGATAGCCAAGGCAGCAGTTACGCCTACAGCCAACAACAGTCGGGGGTTGGTCACTTTATGTTGGTTACACCACCGTTTTTTACCGGCAGCTACTCTCTTAGGATTCTTCTGTCTGGTTACTGTTGGGGTCACTTCCCCCACTGGTTCCCTGGTCTCCTGTGAAGGAGTCACTTCCCTCACTGTTGGGGGTGTGGGGGGTACCACCACTGGGGTTTCCTCCTCCTCCCTGGCATCCATCTATACTATTATTATTATTTTTTCTCTCAAATTGACAATGCTTTGCTGTGATAATCGCCGCCGTCACTGGAGCCAACAACATACCATATTTGTGGTACAGCCCGCAGCTGATAGAGCTCACGGCGTGTTCGATAAAAGGGTCTTTCTCGAGGTCTTCCCACAGGTAAAGTCGGCGCTCTGGTGGAATGGGAAGGAAGTATGACACAATACCGGTGTATATCTGGGTCATAGCCGATCCTATTGTCTTTGTCATTTCTGCTCCGAGCCGGGACTCGTATCTAGCGTACAGCTTATCGATTTCTTCGGCTGACATTTTATGAATTTTATCAGGAGTGTAGTCTCCAAAGTAATGTTTGGCTTTGCCGCCAACAGCCAACGCCACCAGTTTCTCTCGCTTGGGGGAATCCCCCACACCCCCAGTTGGGGTACCCCCAGACAATTGTTCGAGCAATTCCTCACACTCCATCTTATAATATAACAAGTAAGATTTAGTTTTAACTATATAATACCCGATGCAGACAAAACACAGAGAAATGAAGGTTAAGTTGCACACGACAAACACTTCAAATATCATAGCTATATGCTTAGCTTTGCTTAGCTTTGCTTAGCTTTAGCTTAGCTTTGCTTTGCTTTGCTTAGCATACTATATATGCTACTGGTTGGTCGGTCTTGAGCACGAGCTTAGCGTGTTTAGTTTCAGCGAGCTGTTTCTTCACCCGTTCCCGTTCTAATTTGCTCATCACATCGTTCTCTCTCAAACACTCCTCGAACGAATCCCTGTCCTTGCAGTGAAATAAGGCCACCCATCGCGTCTGCTCCCTGAGGTCTTTTAACACCGAGTTGAACTTCTGCGTTAGCACCCAAACGCTGTGATTTGCATGCCGGCCGGAGAAGGCCAGGTACGATAGCATGTCTCTCTTTTTTGTTATCTCGCGATTAGCGCTGCAGTCGTCCAGTATGAACAGCGTCGGTTCCCCTTTAAATTTCTCGTGAAGAGCTTTCAACCAGTCCTGCAGGCGTGTTCCAGGGTCGATTTTGTGTACGTCCGGGTCCGTCATCACCCAAGGTCGTGCGTACGTTTTATTCATGCTCAGAGTAGGGCACATGATAACGATGTTATCGAACACATCCTTGTAGTAACCCTCCAACATATCCAACACGAAAACGGTCTTCCCACAGCCAGTCTGCCCGCACACTATGGCGCAGTGTGGGTCAGTGGGTAGTTGTGGGTACCCCCCGGGAGTGTGGGGGTCTTGTTTATTGTTGGGGTGTGTGTGGGGGTACCCCCCATCAGTAGATGGCTTGCACGAATCTCCCATTGTCTATATTAAGTTGCGCGTCCATAATAACGTACAGATATAATTTCAACTTACCAGCGGGTTGAGCCTTCTTAGTAATCTGGATAGTTATCCCTTCGCTGCCGTTATCTATACGGCGCCCGCTACCGTGCAGTTTATCATCATCCGTGGATCGCATGTCCAACCATAGGGCGTACTTGGTGGTCAGGTATTCACCGATCTGCACGGAGCCGAGGTCCAGGTCCTTTGTTATATAATCCCCCACTGGTAGCTTTTTTATCTCGTCCCACTGCTGGTGTGGCCTCATACCATGACTGAACAGCTGGTTGGGCACGCCCTCGATGGTCACTTCCACCTTTTCAATCTCGGGGTTGAAAAACTTCTCGCTGTCCCTCCGGAATGGATCGTAATACTCCACGGGGACGACCAGGATACCTTTCATCGATCGCGCCGGCACGTTCAGGTTGATATTCCACACAGTGTCGCTCTTATCTCGCACGACTGATCTATGTCTCAGTACGCGATCGTACAGGATAGCCATCTTCCCAGAGTACTGGCTTCGAACCTTCCTGGCCAGCTCCGGGCTAGTGACCATGTCGAACTCCAGAGAGATGTTGTCTATGGCATAACTGGCCTCATCACCGTTCGGCGTACGCACTACTTTGCTATAGTCGTTAAACGTGAGCTCGTATTCGAGCCTATCACCCAGCGCGGCCTGGTAAAACGGCGCGTGTCCCGTGAGCAACTCGAAGTCTAGCGGCACGCAGAATCGATTCCCGTATGCTCGAGCGATGGCCTTTTCACCGTCCGATAGCTTGTCTTGCTGGTCTTGCGTGAAGACATACCCTATGCGCGCCCGGGTTGATTTGCTGATGCCCTGGTACACATCATTGACTCGTTCTCCCTCGCTTTTCCAGAGATCCCTGTAGCAGTGAAACACGTCGCTGTCGTCGATGCTCAGCACCTCGTTACCGCTGATCTTGACGGTCGTTTTCTTGATGATAGCTCGACCCACGTTACGCACTAGCTCGCATTTGTCGTTGTCGGAGGTCAACGTGATATTGAACGCCAGTCGAACAGTGCCTGGTACAATGAGGTCATTCTCACCAAGGTTTGGAAATCTAACCAGCAGAGTTTGATTCTGGTCTATCTTGCTGGGATTGTTGGTGATGGTCACCGACTGGCGCACGGCTCTGGCGCCTAATGGCTCTCTCAATCTTCTGAAAGGATCTAATTTTCTGCCGTACATTGTTATATAAATGAAATATATTTTTAATACTAATGGATGAAGACATAGATATGACGGAGATGTCGGGCGATAGTGCCCAGGCATTCGATGATGACCAGGAGACCTCATTCAGTACGGGCCTACAGCCGGCTGTCGACGCAGTTGAGACCTCATTATCGAAGCAAAGGGCCGAACTCATTAAGGGTGCCGTCGACGATTATTACAACAAAGTTGAAAAGAAAGACAACATCAAGGCGCCGGGAAGGTACTATTCCGATTTTACCATCATCGATGGCGCGCTGCGTTTGAAGGCTCACCCGGGGAGCGAGCTCATGCAAAAAAACTCGAGAGAACCGCTTGCCTTATCAACACTGAAAAATCGATATGGGATTGACTTTATCCACGATAAACTAGGCTTCAGAGATTACGGTGGCGGGCGACCTAAAATTCCTCCGAAGTTAGTTCAAGGTCTGGAAGGTATCAGGGACGCCATATCAGATCAAAACATGACTTATGATATTAAAAAAGTGTTGGCCGACTACGAGAACAAACCCTTCCCGGGGCTCGAATTTACCGTTCGGGAACTGCGGGGGTTGGATCTGACGATGCAAACCATTCGCGGACATCTCGCGAAAAGCACGGCCAAAATGAGTGAGATAGACGACAACATCGCCTATGAAAAGAAAAAACTCGGTGAAACTGATGACGAGGCCCTGAAAGCCCACATCGAGAAACAAATACGTAATTTGGAAGAGGAAAGGCAGACCTGGCTGGAGACAGCATCCTCCTTCAAAGAAAAGCTTCGATCCCAGGTCAACCGTATACGGGAAACCATCAATCAAGTCCTCTACCGAGACACCACGTTAGCAGACAGGATTCGGATATTGTTCCGGGAGCAAGGGATCACCATCGCCAGCATTCTGACTGCATTGGGTTTCATCATATCAACCCTGGTGGTGTCACTGGTGGGGGGAACCCCCACACCCCCCACACCTGGCGGCGGGGGAACTCCCACAGGCGGCGGGGTTAAAGACTGGATAAAAAAACTCGGGGAAGGCCTAGCTAAACTGGCTGGTAAAGCCGCCGAAGCCCTTCCCGGCATCCTGGGTAGCATCGTCTCGTGGTTGTTGGGCGCTCTGGCTAAAACTGCCATGTGGCTCAGTCAAAACATGTGGGCAGCCATCGTCGCCGTGGCGGGTCTGGTGTACGTAGCGGCTAAGAAATCTTTAACCAAATAAGTCCCAAAGTTACCCCACCAACCACCAGGGCCGTTTTATTATCAATATGCTGCTGATAGGAGGCCTGAATATGGGGGGCCACCTCCTGTGGTGTTGGTTGAACTTTAGGCTCCGGGGGCGGCGCAACTATACCCGTTTCACGTGGTGGGATGTGTGGGATATAGGGGGCGTTAATATCGGGGTTGATACCCAACTTTTGACCCGCCGTGGCTATGACTATTTTGTTGTTATAACCCACCACTTTTTTTACTCTCAGTTGCATATCACTCGGAGCCATGTACAGCCCCACGCCGAACACGTAGTTGACTTTCGATCTGGCGTATTCTAACACGTTTTGGTAACGGTCGATGGCCCGCGGGAGATCAACTGGAGAATTTATAGCATCCTCAACGTTGGAAACGAACTGTTTCTGAGCGTCGTAAGCAGTTCCCTTACCGAGGATGTTGGAACGCGTCATCGACTGCGCACCCAACAGCGCCCACACGTACGTTCGAATCGAGTCGTTCAAGCGTATTGTACCAGCACGAGTGAATTCTTTCGATGTTTTTGAGATCATTTTAGTCCAGGCTGTGGCTGCATCAGGATTGGTTTGCTTTATACAGCTGACATGGATCTTTTCATTCGTTGTGGGGCCTGTAAATGTATGACGGTTTGGGTTGTATGAACCATCTTTAGAACCGGCATAATATGTTCCGGACCTGTAGAAGTACACGAGAACTATACCGAGACCATGGTTCACACCAGGAAGGCGAAAGTCTTTATTCGTTGGAGTGAGTGAGTGAGTGAGTTACAATTTAACGTCACATCGGCACTGTTTCAGCCATATCGTGACGAGAACATTCATCAATGAAAACGACTATTGTGTCCATTATAAAACCTGTCAACGAAGGACAGTAAAACAACTAGGATATCACAGTTAGCATTAAAACTAGTGTGGAAAGGTAAAACTGATATCGTTATATGGACAATACAATATAAAAACAGGCTATAGATCGCCAACAACAGAAGGTAGAACACCAGACTAGGGACCATGGGGACTTACAGTACCTTTGCTACCTGCATGGTCCCTAGTTGGATTTACACCATCCCCTCAGCCGCTGGCAATTTTAAGAAATTTTAGCCAAAATTAAAATAACACAAAGACTACACTTAAAAGTCCTGGAAAGTATAAATTGACTTTGAAAATTTTGGGACTTACGTACCCTCTCAGGAGGACAATTATTTTACAATACTTCAACCCCCGTTGAGGGTACAGCCACTAATGATCAATGTTCCTTATATATACTACCAACCATTAAAATACAACTATCTACAGAACATATCAATTATAAGTCAACAAGGAAATCAATTTCCCTTAAAAATCCAATAATTAAATGAGTATTGACTGTGTTAAAAAGATCCGAAAGTGTTTTTACATTGAAATATTTATCCCTTATGATGGAGAATTCAACACAGTCAAGCAAGATATGCTTGACCGTGGTTCTCTCATCACAAGGGATGCAAAATGGTGGATCTTCACCCTTCAACAGGTATGCATGGGTAAACCTTGTATGACCAATACGACATCGTCGCAAAATGACCTCTTCAAATCTGGACGGACAACCCAAGTGGGTATAACCAATGTAAGGTTTTATTTCATGTAATTTATTGATACCCACTTGGGTGTCCCACTTCTTCTGCATCAGATGACGGACATAAGATCTAATTGCACTTTTATAATCACTGTATGGAATAAGAAGTGGAGTCACAGATTTGTTGAGTGCTGCCTTCGCAGCAATGTCAGCCAGTGTATTCCCTGAAATACCTACGTGGCTAGGTAACCAACAAAAGACGATGTCGTATTGGCCAGTTGCAAGATCATTATACATTTCAATAATTTCAATTAAAAGTGGATGTTTGCACGACAATTTTTTAATAGCCTGAAGGCACGAAAGAGAGTCTGAATAGATTATATATTGTTTACGTTTAGGGTGTCTTTGAATATATTTAAGAGCCGTTAGTATGGCGTTTGCTTCAGCTGTAAAAATAGAGCTGTTATCTGGTAGTCTAGAAGATATTGTTCTGGATCCAATGACAGTGGCACAAGCCACTGCATCACCGTCCTTGGACCCATCTGTATATAAGGGTTTGTAATTGCTATATTTAGTTTTTAATTGATTATATTCTTGTTTATATTGTAGTTCGTTAGTTTCTGATTTTTTAAATGAAGTCAATGTTAGGTCAACTTGTGGCCTAACCAATTGCCAAGGAGGAGAAGAAAGAAGACGGGAGGGAGCTATGTTTTCCAGCCCAATGCCGGCCGAAGAAAGAAAGGGTTTAATTCTGTGCCCTAGAGGTGGAACAAGAGAAGACTTCTTGTCGTACAGATCCTCATAAAGTGGATTGAACACACAGGTATATGCAGGGTTTGACTCATTTGATTCATTAGAATATAATTTAGTCATGTATTGTAAGGATAATTTTATACGACGTTGTGTAAGAGATGGTTCATCGGCCTCAACGTAAAGACTGTCAATAGGTGAAGTTCGGAATGACCCAAGGCAAAGTCTTAGACCTTGATGGTGGACAGAATCTAATAGTTGCAGGTTGCTTTTGCAGGCTCCACCATATACGATGGAGCCATAATCAAGTTTTGAACGGACCAGTGATCGATATAGTTGTAGGAGGGTAGCTTGATCCCCTCCCCACTTTGAGTTGGAAACAACTTTCAACAGATCGAGTGCTTTCAGGCATTTGGCTTTTAGGGATTTGATATGCGGCAAAAAGGTTAAATGGGAATCGAAAACTAGGCCCAAGAACTTGGCCTCCTTTACAACTTTAATGGGAGTGCCACTTAAATATAGTTCAGGGTCTTTATGCGGTTTATATTTCCTACAAAAGTGTAGACAGTTAGTTTTCGACTTTGAGAATTTGAAACCGTTTTCAAGACACCATTTATTTATTTTATTTAAACACAACTGTAATTGCCGTTCAATAGTATGCATATTTTTACCACAGCAGGAAATATTAAAATCATCCACAAAAAGCGATCCATCAATTGAATCATTTAAAACCTTGGATAAACTATTGATCTTAATGCTAAATAAGGTCACCGACAAAATACTGCCCTGGGGAACACCCTGGTCCTGATTATAATGATCAGACAGGGTTGAACCCACACGGACTTGAAATTGCCTGTCTTTTAAAAATTGTGATATAAAAAGAGGCAAACGGCCTCTCAAACCAAAATCATGCAGATCCTTCAAAATGCCATGCTTCCAGGTGGTATCATAAGCCTTTTCAAGATCAAAGAAAATTGATACAGCATGTTGTTTGTTGACTATAGCATTTTTAACGAAGGATTCTAAACGTACCAGATGATCAATGGTACTATGATTTTTTCTGAAACCACATTGAATATTTGTGATAAGGTTATTGGTTTCAAGATACCAAACAAGTCTATTATTCACCATACGTTCCATGGTTTTGCAAACACAGCTAGTTAACGATATTGGTCTATAATTCGACGGATCTGTATGATCCTTACCAGGTTTTGGTATTGGAACTACAATGGCATTTCTCCATGAAGGAGGAAATTTTCCAGACGTCCATATTTGGTCAAATAGATCCAAAAGTGTCATCAAACATGATTCAGGTAAGTGCTTCAGAAGCTGGTAATGTATATTGTCATCACCTGTTGCAGTGTCATGAGCTTGCTCAAGAGCCGTATGGAGCTCATGTAAAGAAAACACTTCATTGTAATCTTCGCCGTTATGTGAATCGAAATTAAGCTTTATCTTTTCCTGTTGTTTCTGATATCTCTGAAACTCAGGGACATAATTCGCCGACGATGAATTCTTGGCAAGAGTTTCGCCAATTTTATTTGCAATTTCAGATGTGCCAGTAATTAAATTATCCCCATCTTTAAGATGGTGAACAGCAGCTTTTGAACCTTTACCTTTAATTCTTTGAACCATGTTCCATACCTTTGATATTGGTGTACGTGAATTAAGTTTGGACACATAGTTCCTCCAAGATTGCCTTTTATTTTGTTTGAAGGTGCGACGTGCCTTCGCATTGAGTATTTTAAATTTATTCAAGTTGTGGACGGTTGGGTGACGACGGAAATAATTTTCTGCCTTTTTTCTCGCTTTTCTAGCTTGTCTACAATCTGTATTAAACCATGGCTTTTGTACATGTGGAGTCGTAGAGGACTTAGGTATACACTCATCAGCTATTTCATTTAAAATGTCAGCAAAGGTTTGAATGGGATCGGTTATATCACTGAAACAGCCAGGTCGCAGTTTCGATTTACAAATAGTTTGGAATAAAGGCCAGTCAGCCTTCGAAAAGTTCCATCTTGTATGTGATGGAGAAGCAGATGGAGTTAGTTCTGAGAGAATAGTCGGGAAGTGATCACTTCCACAAAGGTCATTATGAACAGACCAATCAAATTCATTCAGTAAAATAGAATCTGCAAGAGACAGATCCAGAGAAGAATAAGTACCACTTGCAGGATGCAGATATGTACTTGAGTCATTATTAAATATGCACAGATCATTACTGGAAATAAAATCTTCAAGTATTTTGCCTTTAGTGCTAGTGTTAGTGCTGCCCCAAAGTGGGTTGTGACCATTGAGATCACCCATAATAACGCATGGCTTCGGGAGTTGATCATAGAGTGATTGAAGATCAGTCTGTTGAAGTGCAGATGAAGGTGGAATATAGAGAGAGCATAATGTAAATGCAACACCGAGAGTAAGTCGTACTGCCACAGCTTGGAGCGAAGTTGTTAGTATAACGGGACTGTGAATAACATCCCTCCGTACAAGTATAGAAGATCCTCCAGTGGCCCTGTCACCTAGAGGGGAAAAACAATGATAGGCTGTAAACTGGCGCAAAGTAAAAATGTCCGTCTGTTTCAGATACGTTTCTTGTAGACAAAAAACCGATGGTGTTAGATCCTGGACTAATAGCTGTAATTCATTAAAATTAGTCCTAAGACCTCTACAATTCCACTGTACGATAGTAGCAGGTTGACTTATCTTTTAGGTGGAATGATGGGGGATCTGCCCCTCACTTTCTTCGAGGGCGACAAGCTATGTGTCCTGGGACAGGAGTTTTCGGACACTTCCATGTCCTCTAGTGAACCGTATTTGTTATATATCTTGATTGGATTTTCTGAACCCTTTTGAGGTCTGCCACTTTTTTTCAATGATTCTGTTCTTGGTTTATGAATACTTTGAACAGTGTTTTTAGAATTGACTTTAGTTCGAGTTGGTTGGACTGAGATAATGAATGTTCCCCGGATGAAGAATCTTGATTAGAAGACTGTGATGGAATGTCTGGCTGGATAACCACGTTATTGCCAGAGTTCTCAGTCTGAGTAGACTGTTCAGGTGTGAGTGGCTGAGGTGTGTTGGTTTTAACCCATGTCAAGTCGGTCTGACAATGTATTGAACAGGTGGGTACTGATAAGGTGTTTACCTTTAGGTTTGTGTCCGAAGATGTCCTGGCAACTGATGCATATGAACCACTTGGTGCTGTTGATTCAACGATCTTTTTGGCATCTACAAAGCTAATATTTTGGGTAAATTTGATTTTAGTAATTTCCATTTGTTTTTTCCAAACTGGGCAAACTTTTGAAAAGGAAGAATGATTTCCTGTACAGTTTGTGCACTTCTTTATGTTACTAGTACAGTCTTCTGTAACATGGCTAGTTTCACTGCAGTGGCCACATGTTATTGGTTTTGTACAGTTGTTAACACCGTGTCCATATTTTTGACATCTAAAACATCTCAAAGGATTTGGGATATAGATGTCAACGGACATATTGCTGTAACCAACCTTGACTGACTTTGGAGGATTCGGTGAAGAGAAAGCAAAGAGGTAGGTATTTGTCTGAATGGTTTCATTGTTTCTGCGGGTAGTAAAACGCTTGACAAATATTACTCCCTGATCTTTCATTTCAGAAGCAATGTCTAACTCAGACATAGCAGCCAACAGTCGATCCCTGTCTCTGATTATACCCTTGCTGGTATTTAGTGTTCTATGGGCAGAGACTATAACAGGAACTCCAACGAACATATCCGTAGATAAAAGGTTGATAGCCTGCTGTTTTCTGCTACATTCAATTAGAATGGATCCTGAACGCAAATGTTTGATGTTTTGTACCTCTCCAGCTATTCCGTTGATACCTTTAGAAACCGCAAAAGGATTAAGTTTTAAGGGAGTCTTATCCGGAGTTTCCATTATCAAAAATCGTGGCCAATGATCAGCAGAAGCACCTTGTCGCTGTTCTCCAACATCATCGAGTGGACGTTTTGTTTTTTTGGGGGGTGTTTGGTATTCCATGTTTAAGACATATTTGTTCATCACCCGAGCTCCCCACCCTCCACGGAGTATCACAAGGACAATGCTAAAAACAAGCGGATCTCCAGCTTGCAGCACCAAGGATACCCAGGTGATATACTCCAGCAGAAAAATTAAGAGATTAATGATTCTACCAGATTGGCCCATGAGCCATCGCCTTCTGGCATAGGACTCTAGGCAAAGTTCACGATAAACATATCAAAGTCAAGTCAAATATTGTTCCAAGAATAAGGGTGCCAAGACCATTAGTTCAACAATTCCAAATAAAAATTCTTTGCTTTTGTATATAATCCATGCACAGGGCTTGGCATGACCAGCCGATTGGTTGAATCGGGCCCATTCAACCACCCGTCTAGGTGAAGTAAGGGCCGAAGTGGTGTGTTGGGCAAATGAAACGCAGTTAAAAGCCCATCTGCCCTCAACCACCAGGATCCCGTCCTCCACCGACACGGGACGCAACCCACGGCAAACAGGTTGCCCAATTTAGTCGCCTCTTACGACAAGCAATGGGGTGCTGTGGACACATTCTGTCCCGGGTCCACACGGGAGAAGAGCACTTAGCGTTACCCAGCACCCACCACGAGGAGGTGGCTCTTCATGGGTGCCATATTCGTTGGAATCTCAAACTCCCCACAAACACGTTCATAAGCGCGTTTATCATAGGGGTTATTCGTCATACTCCACGCTTTATCTTGGGGAAGAGGAGCACTTATTTCCTTCAATATTCGTCTCGTTTGATAATAAATATGAAACAAAATAACCGCCTTACTCAGTTCGTCTATACCGTAGTCTGGTGTCACACCCGACCCTGTCGTCGCACACCACACAGCAAAGTTGAGTTGGTTCTGCCAAAACTGCATTGGGTTTTGATTCCAGTTTACCACCGCCTGCGCGTTATTAATGGACACGATATAGTTTTCAAAGATATTAATAAAGGTTGTTTTAAACCCCGTACCATCTGCATTCACCACGATTTTCAAGTGTGCTAAATCCATATTATAATATATAAATTATATATTATAATATGTACATAACACTTCCAGGAATAACGAGCGGTGAGGCCGTTCAGCTGACGCACGCGATCGATAACACGTCAGGTCAACTCGAAGTCGCACTCTGCGATATCACCTACCTACCGCAATGGACTAACATCAACGCCAGCAACAATAAGCTGTTCGTCAGTGGAACTCGCAGTCAGATAACTGACGGCTACTACAGCGTGTGCTCTCTAAACGACGAGGTCTTCAAACCCCTGGGAGCCGAACTCAAGATGAACGACTCAAACGGTACAGTGGTGTTACTCAACAACGGAAGAAACCCCTTGAGGCTCGGCCGACCATTAGCGAGGATACTCGGTATGTCTCCTGACGAGATAAAACCAACAACAACCGTCACAGGCACGAAGTTACCCGACCTAGTACCGTACCGAGAGCTGTACATTCATCTCGATCAGGTGAGCACAACGTATAACATTCAAGGAGGTCACCCTTCCACTATACTGAGAGCAGTGCCGGTGAAAACTGAGAAATACAACGACGGTAGAACCGAGTCGTTTTCACCACGGCAGTATAAGAGATTAACCCAGGGCAACATACCTGAGCTGACAATATCGGTGTTAGATATAAATCATAATCCTGTAAATATAGGATACCTCAGCTTAACGCTTCATGTAAAATGACCAGCGCACAAGGGCCCGGAGTGAAAAAATGCGTCAATATCGGGATCTCCGACCTTGGAGACACGCGCGGTTTCGACGCTCCCGGAGTAGATGGTAAATCGTACGCCTTGCAACTGAAAAACAACATTTACAAACGCGTTGAAATCCCCTCCGGTGGAACCCTAAGTGATATAGTAGATACCACAAGAGCAACAGTCAACACTAAGTACGCCCTTGTCAACACCGGTAATAATAATTGGATAATATACCCATCGTTCGGGGGTAAACTGTTCGACTTAGACGATGTTGAGAGCACTACCGTCGCCCGAAACAAGCCATATATACTCGTCTTCACCGAAGATGACAAGTGGGTGTTGTTACCCGATAACGACGACTGGTTTCTCAATATTAGACTCGTCTCTCCCTACGTGTTCACGGATAACAAAGACAACCACCTAAACAAAGTCGTGAACAATGGAACCCTGCTCGTGGCTTACGTCCCAACTCAGAGACGTAGCGTAGTCGTCAGCCCAGTCAACACTATAGCAGCCCACATGCTATCGAGTAAACCGGCCATACAAAACGTGAAATTGCAGTTGGTGTCTGAATTCGAAGGCGTGGTCACTATACTAGAGAGTCTACCGGCAAACTCAACACTGATCATCAAAGTCTACCTAGGGGAACCATCGGGGAATGATGTCGAGATCGTGAAGGGGATCAAACTCGGGTGGGGCAAACAACATCAGTATCAAGTTTGCAATGTTTACGTGCGGGTGGGTTCCAACTCCAACACCAGTCTGCAGGGGGTCAACGTGATCGTGGAAAACAAGATATCACTAACCAATATCTTCCTGCCTGCCAACATACACTTCATGGGTATGAAGTTCACCCCTGAACTATTATCAAAAAACCAGTTGGAAATTATATCGTAATAGTATAACAATGGCCAGTCATCGTCCCAACACTACGCTTAACGACCTAGGAGATACGGAGGGATTCGATCAACCTGGTGAGGAAGACGCCTTATATATCCTGCACTTCAAAGACAACGTGTACAGACTGGTGTCGTTATCAGATTTAAAAGAGCCCAAATGGCTGATCAACTTAACACTCACCTCACCTTATATCACATTAGAAGACGAGTGGGGGGCCATCTCTAAGATTAGGAATAACGGTATCTGGCCCGGGGATTTCATTTTTGAGGATAAAGCAACATCCTCGATAAGTCTTCGTGAAGAAAAAAATAGGTTAAGTTCTGGAATAAAAAATAAATTAACATTTAGCAGTAAGTTTTTATCCCAGTGGCATCTTGATAAAATATTCCCCCCCTACACACTCATCATAGAAGTCTTCTTTAACCAGGAAAACACCTCAATAGTACACCAAATTTTACCCGGGGTGTCAATACACTGGTATGACGAACACAGAAACAAATATTGTCGTATTGTTATACAACAGGATACCACGGGTCCTATAAACCACTTAATAAGCCTCAGTGGGTTTTTTATTACAACAGGAAAGTCTATTAGCCTCTCACCTATTACCCTGAGTAATCTAGAACTTGTAGACTTCAAATTCATTGATAGAATATTAACTGAAACCCAATTAAAATATCTTTCAAAATATATATTATAGGATGGGTCTGTACCCAGTCATAGAGGAAGTAGCGAAGACGCTGGAAACCATAGATGGGTTCCGCTTGAGGCAGTTATGTGATGTGAAACGTCAACTAGAACAAGACCGTGACACGCGGAAAGCACTATGTAAGAAGTACAATAGAGCTTTCAAAATCGTGGACGGGGCTGACACTACCCTTATGGCAACCAGCATGGGACTAGGGGCGGCAGGCGTTGGGTTGTTAGCTACCATCGTGGCCGCACCTATAGTGCTAGGTATTGAAATAACAGCTGGGGTGGCAGGGTTGGCAGGGTTGGCGCTTAAGTTAGTATCACGCAGACTTCATCGTAAGGCATTGAAACACGACGAGATCAGGGTTCTGGCTGAAGCAAAGCTGAACACAGTGAGTGAGCGTATTTCCACGGCACTCTCTGACAGTAAGATCTCAGAAGAGGAGTTTCGTTCAATCCTCTCTGAACTCAAAAAATATAACGGAATGAAACAAGATATTCGATCCAAGTCTCGTAAGTCTGCTATCAGCGAGGACGAGAAAAAAAAGTACATAGAACAGGGGATACAAAAAGCCCAGCAAGCCTTTATTATGAACACCAAACAGATCGTAGGCGGTTCACGTTAAACTGTTTCATCGATATAAACATGACATAGGCCGCCAACTTTTTATAGTGTGAGGTATCTATACCAGCCGGGGGAACACGAGGGTGATAACCGTAAGCGGGCCACCGATCCTATATGGTCAGTCAAAACTTACAACATAGATAAAGTGGATATGAAAGCCGACGAACCTAACTTATACTACTTGAGGGATGGGCCGGGTAGGGGTTTTGTAAGAGAAGAATTATTGATCGTACCGTACGGCACAGTGTTACCTCCAACACACGTTAAGTAGTAGGGGTAATAGTAGCAAGAGCTAATGGCCCAACCAAAGCCTTATTTAGTAAATAAGGCTTTGTAGAGACATTTCTTGAAAGTGGTCCAGAACTGTCATTCCCTATACTACTCCCCGACTCAACAAGTGGTAGAACAGGCGAAAGCAAAGTTGAAGAGAGAAAGGCAAAGGTTCATCCAGCCAGGGGAAACTACCACAGAAGCAGTGTCAAGAAAGAAAATGAAAATAGATTTTTAAATAGAGACAAAAGGGTAAATGTGTCATTTGTAATAGGACTGTCGCCATGTGAACATGTATTCCTGTCCCGTATGCTCCAAACAATATGTTTGGGCTCATGACTTGTCCCGCCATATTCGAACAAAACATTCTGGAGAGGATCTCAAGCAGCAGCAGCAGCAGCAGCAGCAGCAGCCAGCGCCGTCGCCGCAATTGCCACCACCACAATTACCACCACCACCACCACCACCGTCGCCGCAATTACCACCACCAGTGGACCCACATTCATCGGAAAGTAATACCCAGGAAGAATTTAGACTCTTACACCCGTTTACCATGATTGTTTCTGGTCCAACCTCCTGTGGAAAAACCTACTTGGTGAAGCAGCTTCTAGAAAGATTGAACATTAAACCTTATCCCGAACGTATTTTATGGCTCTACAAACGTTGGCAGCCCTTGTATAATATCATTCAAAGTCGTGTTTATCCCTACATTGAATTTCATCAAGGCATTCCTACTGACCTGGAAAGGGATGAGTTTCTGAACCCTCATGTTGTGAATGTCGTTGTGCTTGACGATTTAATGTCCACAGCGAGTAAAGATCCACGCATTACCGATCTGTTTACGGAAGGAAGTCATCATCGTAACCTCTCAGTCATTGCCTTGAACCAAAACTTGTATTACAGTAAGGATCCCACACAATGAAGAAATTGTCATTATCTGCTTCTGTTCAATAATCCTATTGATACACAACTCATCATGACTTTGGCGAGGCAAATGTATCCGGGTAACACCGGCCATTTCATGGACCAGTTTCAAAGGGCTACCCAGAAGCCTTATGGACACTTGCTGGTTGATCTAAAACCCCAAACACCTCCCCATTTGCGACTTTGTCCTAATGCGTTCAGTTTAAAAGGAAACCTCCAAGCTAGGACGATTCAGTCAGACTTCGACGTTCATCGTGAGCAGACGTGTGAAGAACCGCTCTCAGTCATGCCATCTTGTGATGACTGCGGACTCATGTTTCAAGATCCTTCTGATTTGCAAAAACACAGGCGAAACTGGTGTCCCAAAAAGTCCCAAGTCGGCCCTCCTGGAATACCCCAACTTAAAAGGAAATGGGAGGATGATGTGAAGAGACCACGTCCTCTGTCAGAATGTGACTATTGTGGTCAAGTGTTTAGCAGTAACCATAACTTACAACGACATTTACACGACAAGCAATGTCCTGAAATGGAACAGGATGATTATGATGATGATGAATCATTAAGCAATGTCAACAACAGGAAAAGTAAGATGGCTGATCTCGAAGAGCAAGGTATCCGGCAAATGTATTCACGTACGCGTGAGCTGAATAGAGATGTACTGGATGAGAAACGTCAGCTGTACATGAAGAGGGGTTTTAGTGAGGACGTGATCCAAACCAGACTGAAAAAAATAACCTGGATCGCGTTTAAGGAGACGTATGCTCGCTTTATTACTTATATGTATCATATGCAGTGGGGTCCAAAGACACAAGGATTATTAACAGAAGTAAAAGATAGCAATAATATGTATGATGATGTGTTTTCCAAATTGTACAAATACAAGGCTTGGGTGGAAGGGTTGACTGATGATGATGATGATGATACAGACACCCTGTCTGAGACAGAGAGCGAAGGACAGGGGGATGAGGAAGGACACTGACATGTACAGTAGACTATTGGGCGTGCTCCTATCCCATAGTTTTACTCATTTGAAAACGGAGCTAATAAACCATGAAATCTATATATCTTGTGTGTTTCTTAACGTATTGCTCTAATACAATATTATATTTGAAGGTTAGAATGAATGAATGAATCCATGCATGTTTGTCACAAGAGGCGATTCATGGGATTATTGACATGGCTGAGAGTTTCCAGTTCGATGCTCATACTGTTGGATTGTCTGTTTCAGACAAAAACTGCAATAAACTCACACACTTACACAATACCAATGTGAACCCTATGTTCTCAACCTCCTCATACAACCTCATCCTATAACCAGTCATAAAAGTTAAAACTTAACGTCATTACTGTTTCAGCTCATTTTTGCTCTGTCATGATCTATAAATATTATATTCATTCACTTAAAATATTGCATCATTTAGACATGTGAGCAACTGTTTGGGATAGGTAGCCGTTTTGGTTATGTGCCCGTTTGAAAGGGGCGTGTGCGCACGGGTTTGACACAGAACCGGTTTTTAGGCTGAGACACGTGTGTACCTAAAACCGCACGAAAATGTTTTTGTTTGACTGTTCTTTGTCTACCTACCCTGAGAGTGAGAGGGCAGAGACATGGGTTGTGTGATGGGTTACTCTGCGGCTTCATGGATTATACAAGTGTATGGAATTTGTGTGATATGCATTATTTGATGTGTTGGTTGTATTATGAGTCATGTTTATAAGGATTCAGACATGGTTAAAAATACTTATTTATTGTTTTCAACAACTATTTTAATGTAACTGGAATAACAAGAAATCTTAACATTCAATATGGCAGCCTGGGACACAATAGTGATATACATTCATCCAGATATTGTAAGCATGTTGTTGTCATTGTTTTGAATGCAAACGTTGAACATAGTACACAGAACGAATGTAAAAGTAATAGTAAAGAGCATAATTCTCGCATAAATAGTGTATATCATGTACATTTGTATGACGCACCGAAGTGTATTCACATCACTGTGTTGGATTGATATAACACATGTGGCTCATTCTACAAGGATTCTAATATTCTATATGCATAGCGATTCTACAGGGATTCCAATAAACAGTATTCTGTCGATCAGACTTACGGGTGGGTAAATGATTCATTCATTGTTGGAGTACAGTCATACCTAGTCTGTTTCTTCACATGAATGGGTTACTTGTCCCAACCCCTCCAAACATCTAGACATGCTGGATATATTCTCAATATTGGATCTATCCATTCATGGACATACCTGGATATTTCATGGAACTATTCTAAGTGACACTGTGCTGCTGGATACAATGCATATATGTATTCATGGAAACGTGTGGGTACAATGGATGTATGTGTGGATCTGTTCATGGACATATCTGTGTTGAGGAATTTCTTACGGATGCCACGAGGTAAGTTGTTCTTCCTTAGATGTTGTTTGCACCAATGTGTGGAGGAATATCATGTTCTAAATACAGGCACACCAAGCGGTGGCACTAAAGATCACAATGCAGGCCTGAGACAATAACTGAAGGTCTAAAAATAAACACACCGGGTGTTCACACAATAGATCTCCATATACAATAGAGAGGAGTGACTCATGGTCTAAAAATACACACACCAGGTGTTCACACAATAGATCTCCCTATACAATAGAGAGGAGTGACTCATTTTCTAAAAATACACACACCAGGTGTCCAGGTGTTGATGACGTCATGAATCCAATATGGCGAATAATTTCTTCAAGTAGCAGCCTTACAACACCTTTGCCTGTGTTAAGTGACCTATGAGGAGATACTGATACTGGAATGCCGACAAATGTGGGCAATGCACCTGAATGTAAACGTCAGATATTTCTAACGTCACCGGCAATTTCTTGTATGCCCTTCTGTATCGCGAAAGGGTTCAACTTTAGTCTGCTGTTATCTTGAGTCTCAGTCACGACAAAACGTGGCCAGTAATCAATGGAAGTGGACAGTTCTTGGTCGTTATCATCTGGATCATTGTCAAGCGGACGCTTTTTCTTTGTAATGGGGATGATTTGAGAAGCCATGGTTATGGTTGAATAGTTCATAATCCGAGCTCCCCGCCCGCCACCGAGTATCACAAGAACAATGCTAAAGACAAGCGGGTCTCCGACTTGCGGCACCAAGGATACTCAAATGATATACCCCAGCACAAAAATTAACAGATTAATGATTCCACCAGATTGGCCCATGAGCCAGCGCCTTCCGGCATGCGACTCTAGGAAATAATAAACAGTAACTTTTTCCAAATTCTGTTTCACAATTCGCCAAGGCTGAAAAATATCAACCTATAATTCCCAACTTTTTGTGCAACACTACAGAGTTGTAGCACAGGGCTTGGCGTGACCAGCCGATTGACAGAATCGAGCTGATTCTACCACCTGCCAAGGTGAAGGGCCGAAGTGGTGTGTTGAGCAAATGGAACATTGTTCAGACTCCCGTTGACCTCAACCACCAGACTACCGTCTTCCACGGACACGGGACGCAACCCACGGCAAACTGGTTGCCCAACTCGGTCGCCTCTTACGACCACCAATGGGGTGCTGTGGACACATACTGTCCAGGGTCAACACGGGATCAGTACGCAGAGACACACAGCAGTCCATAATCACATTTGGGAACCATTTGACAGTGAAATATTCTGTTTACAATTTCACAACTTCAATGGGATGAGCATATAAAATAATGGGCAAAAGAGAGTTATCACTGTTAAAGAAAGTGTGAAAGATTAATGCAACGACACAAGGCGATCGGTATAGCCAATATGGTGGGTTCCAAACGCCACTGGTATAATCCGTCGACTGTACGTAGTCAGGCCACCATCAGCAAATTCATAAACTGATTCCAGCAGATGGGCCAGACCCAAGACCGTCCATGATCAAGATCAAGAGATATTTTTTCAGCACGACAACCAAAGGACTCACACGGCTAGAATTGTTCAAGAATATGTGCATAACGAAGAATTGTCTTGGCCGGCGCGTGACATGAATGACAATGAACATCTCTGAGATCATCTTGACCATCACCTGAGACTGTGTGTACCCTCTCCAGTGAAACGACAGGAACTTAGACTGACACTCTTTGACTTATGGAACATCATCAGTTGACGACGTCAATGAGGAGACGTGTGTATTCCCTGACTTATTATGTGACTATTCATGTACTCTTTGAATGAACTGTGTAGGTTTTAATTTGGCAACGTTGTCTTTTTCTAAATGAATTGCGGCAAATGCAAGCCCAGCATTAAAATAAATATTCAGTCAAATTGTGGGGAAATAACAGCGCGATAAAATACTGGTAGATGCTGACATATTGAAATATATGAAACAAGCAGAAAAAGGAAAATAAACTATATGATACTTAGATTAAAGTACATACTAATCTCAAACTTTCGATTTGAGAATTAAGCTTGTCTGTAAGATTTGTATGCCTTTCAATGTGCTTCTCGTCTGAATCGATTTTCGTCTTTAGTTCTTCCATGTCCTGCAACATATGATATGACATACTGTATATTTCACTCATGTAATTTTATCATCTTGTTCATTCAAATATTCACATATGTGAAAAAAACGAAACGTCTAATGGGATGGATGATATTAGCCATGACCCTTGAGAAGCATTACTTCATGACGTCTCCAGTGCAGTAGACTGTTTGCCTGTTATCTAAGTCCAAACTTCGCACTCAAATACATGTATATTCCATCAGTATAGAGGCTGTTAGTAAATAATCGAGTGAGCATCTACATGTGTGATATGATAGCCTGTGTCCACCAATTTAGTGTGCGTGACCACTCGATCCCGTTAGTAGCCTCTTACGACAAGCATGGATAGCTGAAGACCTTCACGATCTTCACGGCTCTGATTATCGAACTATGCAAAGGTCAGCAGGCCTGAACACTTTAAGAGCAAGTTGTAAGCATGAGAATATTAATGATGTACAGCAACTTCCTTTACTTACCATTTTATGTTTCATTTCCACGTCTGCCATAAAGTCATCATCAGTCTGAATCCTCTGTCTGAAACAGCACAAAATGATTTAGAGGCTAGACAGTGGAACATTGTTTCTGTGCATGATAGAGATGCTACATGTTCAAGGGGCCTGATTTCTAATTATTGATTCATGATGAAAGGTCGTGACATTCTGCAACATAAGACACAAAACATTAAGAAATTTGAGACATGAAATAACTAAATTACCAGCAATGATATCCGATTTTCCGTCCATATCCACCGTCAAAATTGCACCGAATTCTGATACATATGCTTTCAGGTTTGACAAGCTATTGGTGTTGAAGACAGCTGTGTGTGCTACATATGTCTGAGTCATAGTAGTGTCCAGGCAGGTCTGAGTCATCTCTCCAGCATATCTCTCCACGCCCAGGATGTCTGACTTTGAGGCAAAGAGTAGGACATCGTTGATGTAGTCTAAAACCCTTGTGCAGGTCTTCTTGTCTTCTTCTCAGGCGGTGAAAAGAGCATGTTGTGCTGCCTTTGTCTCCTTCGTATGATTTTCTAGATCTATGATCAAGTTGAGATCTCAAAGATTGGAAAACGTGACTAATATTTTCTTTCAAAGAAACGTGCGTTTTGTCAGTGGCTTCGGTGCTTTATCTGATGCTCTGCATGTATGACTGGTGGCGAGTCTGTAACGTTGTTAGTTCATTCTTATGATATTCCAGTTGTTTTGTTACAGTGTCAGCAGCCACATCAACCTTCTCAACGTCGTGGTCAGCATGGTCTTCAATTCTGCATCTCGCACAGATTAATTTTTTGCAACATTTATCAAACAGATTAAGGGAGCCGTATTTATGGATACTGCAAAATTTCGGGACACTCAGTTTCAAGTCAGCAAAGTTTTGGGCTACATGGCTTCTGGTAACTTTGACGTTGCTGTGCATGTTCTGGCAGTTTTCACAGAGGAACTCTTCACAGTCCTGACACAAACACACGGCTTGGTTGCCGTCATCTTCGTGTGTACAGAGAAGTTCTGTGGGTTGATGTTTGACTGTCAAGTGGAATATTTCCATCTGTCTTACTGCATCCATCTGGAGGGGTGTGTCTGTGAGGTTGACCTCCCTCTGACATGTGGAGCATGATATCACACCGCCAGCTGCAGATGTCACACATGTCTCACACACGGCGTGTAGACAGGGCATTAGGTAGGGGGCGGAGGCCTTCAGGGTAAACCGCTCCTAGCAGACAGAGCACTTGGGGAAGTCGTTCATTCTGGTAGACAAGAAACATACAAAGTCCAACACATTGTAATGTGAACATTACCCACGGCAGTTCACGACCAAATAAGCACAAACCTCTCACAACTAACATTCTGACTGTCACGGAAATATATTGAAAGGTGAAAGAATAGTAAATGTAGAGATAGTATGAGGAAATCCGGTATATACAGTTTAATACGAGGTTTAATAGGAAGACTAACATCGGAAACCAGTGACTACACCATAATCAGGACTTCCGTGTCAGAATACAATGTTCAAAATATATTTTTGAAAAACGACTGTAAATCACTGAAATGCCATTAGAATAAGTTTAAGTGTAAGTCAATAATTGTTGTTTGATGTGACAAATAACTGTAATGTGTTGTTTAAGAGCATTTAGGTGGTGTCAGAATTCTGTACGACATATACATGTATACTGACGCTTTGCACTTATTTGTTACTGTAAGTCACCATGGTCCCTCGTATGGTGATCTACCTTCAGTTGTTGGCGATCCATAGCCTATTTTTATAATGTGTTGTCCATTATAGCTAAAATGTTTTAGATTTAATTACCAGTTTTACATGTATATCTGTGATAATCTGGTATTTTTACTGTCCTTCAGGCAGGATTTTACATTCTCAATTTATTAATTTTAATATTGATATAAATTAAATTGTTCTCATCACAATATGGCTGCAATATTGCCGATGTGACGCTGAATATTAACTCACTCACTCACCTACTAGCACTTATCTGTACACATTTTATAAGAATACTATGGGTAGGCTGTTCTAAACTGACAATCACTGCTAAGCTGGTGTCAGTTAAAGATATTATGTGTAATCAGTATCGGCGAATATGTCGTTGCACAAAACATACAAACCTATCGTAAACGAACGGGTAAAGTATTTGTCATTTTAATACTCTCTGTGAAATATCGACGTAGCGTTAAACAAGGCATTCCTTTCAAAGTCGCGCTGACATTATCCCCGACGACCAAGTGTCTCATATCCACACCATAACAGCAGCTAAAGGAGTCACGGCCATTGTGAATGAAACCCGTCCTATTTCTAAAGCGAAAGTAGGAATTGTGCAATGATTTAACTCGTATTTCAAGAATGAAAGTATAGCTGACATTTCGGGAATCCTGGTACTATAGTGACAAACACACGCAGTGTCTGACCCTTACTGTGGAACAGTTAACTCTGTACAGGTTGACAAAGTAAGAGACGAAACACAACACACCAACCTGGATTGGCAAATCCCTCCACTGTTGACACGTACGTCACTTCCGGAAGACGACGACCAAATCTGGTCTCATAAGTGATGACCTGATATGTGATATGTGTATTTATTTTAGCTGTAACAGCTCTTTTTCTTACCAACGAAGTATGCCTCAAACATATCAGTCACTGGTTCATCCTTTACACTATCGCTTGTTTATTTATGTAAGTTTGCAGGTAGCAAAATTCCAACGTTATGACGGCCGTCTGAACACCAGTCCAGACCGCACAGACCAGTGGTTTAAGTCATGAGCTTCAATCTGCGCCATTTTCATGACAATCGCACAAAATGCACACAACACAAGACAATATATACAGAATCCAAAACCCACATAATCAGGGGGTAACGGTGGTTTGTTTTCAGGGCATAGAGAAACCAATGGTTGACACATACTATCGTATGCCAGTTGCAGAGATAGATACGTATGTTGTTGATCACTTCATTGTCTGGTCGGAACTCAATTGTTTTCATACAGCCGCCATGACTGACTCACTCATGAAGAGAAGCAAAAATCAATGAAACATTTGTAGCATTTCCGTATTGTCTGATTAGCTCTAGGCAACTGAAATGTGTCTGACGTAAAAAGCTAGCTATTTTAACCAATATCATGGGAGACAATTCAATTTCTCGCTAACCTTCTATCAAACTGTTTACTGTACTGTTGTTCACAGACACTGACACTCGGACTCTCCCCCTCAGTGTATTGTTCACATACACATACTCTCTCTCTCTCTCTCTCACATACATACAATAGTCTTTAGTATTACACGTTGCAGCTGCTTTCAGAGGACTGTAGTACCTGCTTGAATGACTCTGATAAGGGTGTTCAGTGAAGCTTCACTATTGTTCACCAGACCTCCTCCATTCAGCTTTCTTATAATCTTGAATAATGATATGGACTCTTATATAACACAAACCTCAACAACGCAGGGACATGGAGCATTTGTTCTTTTAATGTTCGGCTAAATTCCCCAATGCTCGACAGGACGGATGCGGGCAGGCAGGCAGCAGAAGTACCGTAAATCCCTGTGGGTATGGTGATCTACCTTCAGTTGCTGGCCATCTGTAGCCTGATTTTATACTGTATCTTATTTTTCATAACATGCCGGTTTTAACCCAAACCAGTGATAGTATGGTGTATTATTTTTCTCTGACAGGTTTTTATGGTATGGTTTTATATAGTTCTCATGTATAGATTGTTCTCATCACGGCATTGAGTCAGGAAATACAACTTGAACATCTGGGATGTTACTGCCAAAAACACTCACAAAATAGAAACAAAGTGATTCTGAAAAAAAAACACACAAAAAAACAAAACAAAACAAAAACAAAACAAAACAAAACAAAACAGCCCCCCTGAAACAGCATGCTTAAAACAGGCACAATATTCTAAATAACAAACAGTCGAATAAGTGACATAAACAGATGTCCAGTATGTTCACAGGAAAGAGGCAATTCTAATTTTCTAAACATTATTTTTATCATTTGGGTGATTACATCTCCATTCCAGACAATCGGCAGTGTATCACCAAGTTGTGTTACACCTATGTATGTACTGCCTGTTGTTATCTCCCCGGCATGTAATGCGGGTGATATAGTCGACGTCTCGTTTGTCCGTCCGTCTGTAATCATTTTGTTTCCGGAGCATTACTCACAAACCGTTCCAATATCCTTAGACCAAAATTGATAGATATAGTAATCTGAAATTATATGACTGTGCCTTTTGCTACTTACATATGTCTGGCATTTTTATTTTATTTTGTTTTTGTTCTTGTTTTTCCATGGAACGTTTTAGTCTTGGTCTAATGGCGGAAATGGGCTTCGTTTAAAGGTCACATGCAACGTAAAGCACAACTTTGCAGATTCTGGTACCTTTCGGTATGCACTTACCGAAACAAATCATAAAAAATGCCAATTCAACCTATAAAGTTGAAAAAAACGCGATGAAAAAAAAGCCCGCGAAATCGGAGTTCAAACGTTTCACTAAATTCCCCCCAGCGCTGGGGGGAAAACTGGTTTCAACAGCTGTGCTGCGCTGCGTCCATAACGCATGCGCAGTGAATAGGTTCGCGGGACTTGAAACAGTATGCATGCCCAGCGTCAGAGGTCGTGAGCAGTAGTAGTATAGGGAATGGGGGTTTTAAAACACTTTCAAGAAAAGTCTCTACAAAGCCTTATTTACTAAATAAGGCTTTGGTTGGGCCCTTAGCTCTTGCTACTATTACCCCTACTACTTAACGTGTGTTGGAGGTAACACTGTGCCGTACGGTACAATCAATAATTCTTCTCTTACAAACCCCCTACCCGGCCCATCCCTCAAGTAGTACAAGTTAGGTTCGTCGGCTTTCATATCCACTTTATCTATGTTGTAAGTTTTGACTGACCATATAGGATCGGTGGCCCGCTTACGGCTATCACCCTCGTGTTCCCCCGGCTGGTATAGATACCTCACTAGAGCCCTATCTGGTATCTGTTTCTCCTTCCCACGCAATGGAGCGGCCGACTCTGCAACTATTGATTTTAGTTTGATAGCGTCTGCCGGTTTCTTACCGGTGAGACGGGTGACTTCATGGTTGATTGCCGACACCACCTTGGGTAACCTCGTGACCCATTCAGTCGATCGTTTTCCAGCGGTGACCATCTCCCTAGCATACTGATGGCCGAACAAGCGCTCAGCCAAAGTCCTATTAAATCTCTCAACTATGGCTTGGCTGCGATGGGCTCCGGCCGTGCCACGCCTGACCTTTGTATCGTGTTTGGCTAGCAGTTGTGACACGGCACCCATGAACTCCCGTCCGGGGTCAACTTGCAGCTCTGTTGGCCACGTCAGCGGACTGCGTTTGTATATGCGTTCGAATCCTCTGGCTACCTGGGCCGAATCTTTCGTGGTCAAGGGTTCGGCTTCCTTGTAACGACTGGCTACGTCCACTACGGTTAAGGTATACTTGTACCTCTTGTCGTGGGGTAGGAACAGTAGGTCTGCCTGGTGAACGCTATTAGGTATGTTAATACCGAACTCCTTCTAGGCACGTAGCGTGGTGCCGGCAAATAGATCTGCCACAGGGCTTGTTTTTCAAGCCACGCTTTGGCTTCCTCCTCAGCTATTTTAGCTAGCTTATCTACTGCGCTAGCTCCTTTCCAGTACCCACGCGGGCTGTAGTAAATAGCCTCAAATTTTTTCATGTCCATACGCGTATGTGTTTATCCCATCAATAGCTATCCAACGTTTCGTGTCCATAGGCGACAGGGACGTCTTGTTTATAGTCAGTCCGTATATCTTATGTCCATCACTTCTAAGTGTGTTCATTTTATGCCTAAAGGTACGGGTCTTGAACAGGGCTTCCTTGAATCTGGCGTGTTTGATGTGTTGTTTCACCACATACTTCTTAACCCCCTTAGCCTTCCGGATCTCACTATTGTCGGCTTTCAGTATGGAGTACATCTTAGGTCTCAAACCTATGTACTCGGCTATGGGCGTGCCAGCACACTCGTCCTTCATCTTACCTAGGACCTTTTTATTTACCGTACTGTGTATGGCATGGGTCTTAGGGTAGTCGCTGGTGTCGTATAAATCGAGGTGTTTTTTCATGTCCTCGTACACGTCCTCGGTTCGAATCTCCATCAGCAGGGAATCCGTGTCAGTGTACAGCACTTCACACCTGTCGCCGTACTGTTTCTTGAGCTCGTTGTAGTAAAAGTCGTACATCAGGTGTTTGGATAAATCGAGGATGCTCATCCCCACGTAAACAGGCCGGTTGAATTTTATATGGCTTTTCTTCATGTGTAGGGCAACCAGGTTGTCTGTGAATATCTTACTACGGTTGAATGCCGGACTGGCTATCAATCTCCTGAGCTTGTCTTCCTCACTCGACCGAACCAGCTTCACGGTCACGCGTTTCCTCAGGTTCTCCATAGTCTTACCAAACACCGAGTTGTTCATGAGCTTGTAGAGATTTTTCTCAAAATCACTGGTGGCTTTTTTTCGTAGGTCTGTGTTCATTCTGATGTAGGGCTCCATCCATGGGCTCTGGTCGAACATGAGCACCCTGTGTATTTTGGTCAGCCTCATATCCAACGACAGGTACAGCTGTAGGTTGCGATAGTGAACGATGTACTTGGTCTTATTCATTAAGTTAGGCACGAGTTTTTCAACGTCTGTCACACGCCCACCTAACAAGTTATGTTGGTACTCAGACATCCAGTCTGGGTTAACCCTCATACGTTCGGGGGCCAGGGGGTAGCTGTTGTGCGATGTGTGTAATTCCTTGGTATACTCTAAGTCAACCTCGAGGATATACCCTTTGTTCGAATCTGGTGCAACCCCCATAACATCAACGTGGGGTACCCATTCGAATCCCCCTGTAGGTAGATACTGGCTCATGGCCCAGCCGTACAGGTTGTTTGCGTCGAGGTAGAGAATGTGATTGGTTGGCTTGTTAGGATCGTAACCTTTCACGTATTGATTATTTGCTTTCGCGTATCGTTTGGATGCCATGGAAATCCCACCTCGCAAGCCTTTCTCAATGAATAGGTGCATGTCGTAATCTGTGAGCAATTCCAAATTAACTCCGGTCTTTTTAAGCAAGGCGTCCCACGACAGACCTGGGCTGGTGTAATACCATGCGGGGTCGAGTTTATACTGCTTGAAACACGTCCGCCTAAACGTCTCAAACACGTCGGCTAACAGCAGTACATCTGTCCTCAAGTACAGGTCGTGATAATCACCCAGGTTCTTACAACCCAGTTTATTCCATACGTTAGTCGCGTGCGAGTAATCATCTCGTGAGACGGACGCCTCATTCAGCTTGCTATAAAAGCAGTCAATAGGGGGTAGTCTGGTCTCGGTGAACTTGACCCAACTGTCCATGTACTCATAGGGGTACACACCCTTCCTCATAAGCAGGGGTCTAGTCTCGGCGTCTGTGTATCGATCGGTGATAGGGAAGGTATTGTTGGCCTTAACCAGACTGTCGAGTGACGACAGGAGGAACTGAAACGAGTCAATGAACCTAAGTCCGTTTAAGCTGAAGGAGATGTATCTCTCCATGTTGTTGGGGATGCACGTTATATTACCATCGATTTTCGCGATGGCCTGCATGATCAAGTGTGAGTCGTACCCTCTCAAGTTGTGAAAGACAACGGGGATGTTTATTGTCTTAGGGTTGATTTTAAGCTTGAGGTTGCAACACGCTGTGAGCGGCGCCTCTATACTTACCAGTTATGTGGCAGTGATCTCTCACCGAATCACCGTTAAGTGGTGAGTCACACACGTGACAGTTAGTGCTACTAGCGTGAGCTAGCCTGTCGACTCGGGTCATACGCATGGGAGCGATTCTATACAATGTATTCCTAATAATTTTTTCTTCCTCCTGCAAACACATTAGAAACCTTTCAGCCGCGTCAGGGCCCCTATACACTACCGGAGCTTTCGTTTCCCCGTCACAACGGACGACAATGTATCCAAACCCACAGGCTTTATGCTCTTGTGTTTTGTGGGTAAAGCTACCACTGGGAACCTCGCCGGCGGCACCACTGGGGGATTCCCCCACCACCAAGGCTTTGAAGTCGGCGTATATGATATAAGGCACAGACATTGGGTTCTTGTGGTTACCGAATTTTAGGATATTATCACCTTACTTAGGCATGTCGACTCGTATGGCCGTCTGCCCCACACCTTGGCAATCCTCCCGGTGGGATTCTAATAAATCAGCTCGTGTGAAGCCATGTAGGCATCGTTCACAGAAGTGGGTCTTTTCTCTGTGTGCCGATTGGTCATACAACAGCCTGCTAAAGTGTTTTATCCATGTGTAGTGATACTTGTCACCTCGCTGGATCATGAATATATTGATAACTTGGCGATCCTTCACCGGGCTGACCCTGTGTACTATTGTTGTGTTACCTTCGTGCCCAAAGACATTTATAGCCAGATTATTCTGTTTTTCTACTTTAGTGATCTGGGATATGGGGGTGGGTTCATCTATACCATCCCAGTTGAGCCCATCATCCTGAGGATAATTAGAAGACCTGTTCGGATTAGTGTCAGCTGGAAATAAGGCTGACCTGATAGCTAACCTCAGGCAATCGTTTCCTCTATTCTTAACGTTTACTATGGCATGTTTGTTCCTATAGTAGGGGGGCAAGGCTAGGTATGATCCACCTCTGAACGGCACGTAGTTAGCTATGTATAGATAGACATTATCGATTTTATCTACAGCCCACCCGGACCCCAAGTGTGTGTAGCGTTCTAGGTATTCTCGTATCTGCTGAAAACTGGTATCGATTGATGCGTCAATGGTCTCTGTATGTGTGACGACCTCTTGTTTACCTCGGAAGTAAGGCTGAACATACTCATCCTGCTTATCGAGCGACATTTTCACTGTGATCTGAAACTTGATACTTCCTAGATTATTTAGTTCCTGGTTGACCTTATCAGCTATCAGAGGCTTGATATCTGTAATGTCTATGTTTCTATCAACATGCATGCGCCAACCTCTCCAATAGTTGCCTACAGCGCGCTCAGTGCGCACGAACTGTAGGTCAATAGCTCTATTATGTCGTAATAATTCTACAAGCTGTGGTTTTCTCATACGGGAATACCCGCCTAAACCCAAATCGTGTGCCTCGGCTTTCAGTTGTTTTACAGTGGGAGGTTTTGCTACGGGGGTATGTGATAACAATTCGACTAACCCGGCTCTTCCCAGGTTTGAATAACCCGTGTATCCAAGCTGTTTTGCTTGAGCTTTTAATTGTTTTACCGTAGGAGGGGCTTCTAAACCTAGTAATCTCAACAATGCTGACTTCCGCATTCGAGAATACCCGATCACACCTCTCTGTTTTGCGACCCGCTTAAGCTCGCGTACAGTAGTCATAGTGTTTATACCTAACATAATCAATGTCTAATTGGAGTCTATCTTGAGCAGTCGCCTACGTTCTTTTATGTAGCCCTTTTTATTCTCGTAGATGAGTTGATGTCTGACTACGTTCGCTCCGTGAGCTTTACATAGACAGTAGTGCCCTTTAACCCCGATACCACACACAGAACACGTGTAGTTAGGACTTCCCATATGGAAACAACAGAACCTAGTCCTGCATTTCCTACCACAGGCCTCGGTCTTCCCCATAAGTATGTATTCGCATCGGTATGGAGCGGGTCTCATGTTTACTTATATGGGTATTTAATTTAATTGCTTCGCAACCAACGCAGTAGCTGCTATACCCAACACTATGAAGCCCAGTTCACGATTCATTTGTCCCTTGGATGGTGTGTAGTACTGAGCGAGTGTGGGTTTATTGAGCGGTTCCAATCGTTTACCAGTTAGTAGGTAGTATTCTTTCATTGCTTCATCGACATCGTTGAATGTTTGAACGGCATGGTTTTCACGCTGGAGTTGTTCGTTAATAAAATCGATCCTCTGGAGGCGTTTTTTAGCGTACTCGGCCTGTGCCTTTTGTAAGTTCTCAGTAGCGAGATCGTGCCGCTTCCTTTCTTCCTGTATTTCAGCCGCGTGGTCATCTCGTAGTTTCGAGAAGAGGAAATTACTCCCGGAAAATGCCAGGGCATTCACTAACGCCCCACCGACCATCATAGCTATCGTGGCCATCCTACATTTATTTCATTATATTTTCAGGTATTATCCCTTGTTTTACTAGGATGTCTTTTGTGGCCATTGCCATACCAAGGTTCATTATGAGCATACCCATATCCTGCAGGTTGAAATCTAGCTTGATAGTTGGTTGTTTAAGCACCATTTTAGTCAACCGAGCGTACCCTACGGCTAGACTGGCGACCACTGTGGCGTGGTATGCGTCGTTGACGAACGTTTTCCCCTCAGACATTATGTATATATAAAAATATTTAAATTATAACATGATATGCGGGTCGACAGTGGGGGTTACCTCACTGTGGGAGGGTACCCCCACGTAAAACCATGTTATAACCACGGCAGTGCCTACAGCCAACAACAGTCGGGGGTTGATAATTTTATGTTGGTTACACCACCGTTTTTTACCGGCAGCTACCCTCTTAGGATTCTTCTGCCTGGTTACTGTTTCCCTGGTCTCCACCGTCACCTCGGGAGGGGTTTCCCTCACTGGTTCCTGTGAAGGGGTCACTTCCGTCACCTCGGGAGCAGCATCCATCTATACTATTATTATTATTTTTTCTCTCAAATTGACAATGATTTGCCGTGATAATCGCCGCCGTCACTGGAGCCAACAAGATGCCATATTTGTGGTACAGCTCGCAGCTGATAGAGCTCACGGCTGTTCGATAAAAGGGTCTTTCTCGAGGTCCTCCCACAGGTAAAGTCGGCGCTCTGGTGGAATGGGAAGGAAGTATGACACAATACCGGTGTATATCTGGGTCATAGCCGATCCTATTGTCTTTGTCATTTCTGCTCCGAGCCGGGACTCGTATCTAGCGTACAGCTTATCGATTTCTTCGGCTGACATTTTGTGAATTTTATCCGGAGTGTAGTCTCCAAAGTAATGTTTGGCTTTGCCACCAACAGCCAACGCCACCAGTTTCTCTCGCTTATCATCAGTGGGGGAACCCTCCACCAACAATTGTTCGAGCAATTCCTCACACTCCATCTTATAATATAACAAGTAAGATTTAGTTTTAACTATATAATACCCGATGCAGACAAAACACAGAGAAATGAAGGTTAAGTTGCACACAACAAACACTTCAAATATCATAGCTATACTTAGCATTTGCTTAGCTTTAGCTTAGCTTTGCTTAGCTTTGCTTAGCTTTGCTTAGCTTTAGCACACCCTATATGCTACTGGTTGGTCGGTCTTGAGCACGAGCTTAGCGTGTTTAGTTTCAGCGAGCTGTTTCTTCACCCGTTCCCGTTCTAATTTGCTCATCACATCGTTCTCTCTCAAACACTCCTCGAACGAATCCCTGTCCTTGCAGTGAAATAAGGCCCCCCATCGCGTCTGCTCCCTGAGGTCTTTCAACACCGAGTTGAACTTCTGCGTTAGCACCCAGACGCTGTGATTTGCATGCCGGCCGGAGAAGGCCAGGTACGATAGCATGTCTCTCTTTTTTGTTATCTCGCGATTAGCGCTGCAGTCGTCCAGTATAAACAGCGTCGGTTCCCCTTTAAATTTCTCGTGAAGAGCTTTCAACCAGTCCTGCAGGCGTGTTCCAGGGTCGATTTTGTGTACGTCCGGGTCCGTCATCACCCAAGGTCGCGCGTACGTTTTATTCATGCTCAGAGTAGGGCACATGATAACGATGTTATCGAACACATCCTTGTAGTAACCCTCCAACATATCCAACACAAAAACGGTCTTCCCACAGCCAGTCTGCCCGCACACTATGGCGCAGTGTGGGTCAGTGGGGAGGTGGGGCAGTGGGGGGTACCCCCCATCAGTAGATGGCTTGCACGAATCTCCCATTGTCTATATTAAGTTGCGCGTCCATAATAACGTACAGATATAATTTCAACTTACCAGCGGGTTGAGCCTTCTTAGTAATCTGGATGGTTATCCCTTCGCTGCCGTTATCTATACGGCGCCCGCTACCGTGCAGTTTATCATCATCCGTGGATCGCATGTCCAACCATAGGGCGTACTTGGTGGTCAGGTATTCACCGATCTGCACGGAGCCGAGGTCCAGGTCCTTTGTTATATAATGTGTGGTCCCCCCCCACTGCCCTGGTAGCTTTTTTATCTCATCCCACTGCTGGTGTGGTCTCATACCATGACTGAACAGCTGGTTGGGCACGCCCTCGATGGTCACTTCCACCTTTTCAATCTCGGGGTTGAAAAACTTCTCGCTGTCCCTCCGGAATGGCTCGTAATCCTCCACGGGGACGACCAGGATACCTTTCATCGATCGCGCCGGCACGTTCAGGTTGATATTCCACACAGTGTCGCTCTTATCTCGCACGACTGATCTATGCCTCAGTACGTGATCGTACAGGATAGCCATCTTCCCAGAGTACTGGCTTCGAACCTGCCTGGCCAGCTCCGGGCTAGTGACCATGTCGAACTCCAGAGAGATGTTGTCTATGGCATAACTGGCCTCATCACCGTTCGGCGTACGCACTACTTTGCTATAGTCGTTAAACGTGAGCTCGTATTCGAGCCTATCACCCAGCGCGGCCTGGTAAAACGGCGCGTGTCCCGTGAGCAACTCGAAGTCGAGCGGCACGCAGAATCGATTCCCGTATGCTCGAGCGATGACCTTTTCACCGTCCGATAGCTTGTCTAGCTGGTCTGGCGTGAAGGCATACCCTATGCGCGACCGGGTTGATTTGCTGATACCCTGGTACACATCATTGACTCGTTCTCCCTCGCTTTTCCAGAGATCCCCGTAGCAGTGAAACACGTCGCTGTCGTCGATGCTCAGCACCTCATTACCGCTGATCTTGACGGTCGTTTTCTTGATGATAGCTCGACCCACGTTCCGCACTAGCTCGCGTTTGTCGTTGTCGGAGGTCAACGTGATATCGAACGCCAGTCAAACAGTGCCTGGTACAATGAGGTCATTCTCACCAAGGTTTGGAAATCTAACCAGCAGAGTTTGATTCTGGTCTATCTTGCTGGGATTGTTGGTGATGGTCACCGACTGGCGCACGGCTCTGGCTCCTAATGGCTCTCTCAATCTTCTGAAAGGATCTAATTTTCTGCCGTACATTGTTATATATAAATGAAATATATTTTTAATACTAAATAATGGCTGAAGACATACCTATGGATGATATGTGGTGCGATAGTGCCCAGGAATTCGATGATGACCAGGAGACCTCATTCTCGCACGGTGACTCACTCATGGAGGGCGCCGTCGACGATTATTACAACGCAGTTGAAAATAAATCCAAACTCAAGCCGTTGGGAAGGGAATATTCCAGGTTTACCCTCGATAGCAATGGCACACTGCGTTTGAAGACTCACCCGGAGATCGATCTCGTGAATAAACGCACGAGAGAACCGCTTGCCTTATCAACATTGGGCAGTAAACATGGGAGTAACTTTGTCCGCAATGAACTAGGCTTCATAGATTACGGTGGCGCGCGACCTAAGCAGTATCCTCCGAAGGTCCGTCAAGGTCTGGAAGACATCAGGGACGCCAAATCAGTTCAAAACATGACTTATGATATTGAAAAGGTGTTGGACGACTACAAGAACAAGCCCTTCCCGGGTTTCGAACTTACCTTTCGGGAACTGAAGGGGTTGGACCTGTTGATGCAAACCATTCGTGGACAGATCGCGAAAAGCACGGCCAAAATGAGTGAGATAGACGACCACATCGCCTATGAAAAGGCCAAACTCGGTGAAACTGAGGACGAGTCTATGAAAGCCACCATCGAGGAACGAATACGTAATTTGGAAGATGAAAGGCAGGTCTGGTTGGAGACAGCGTCCGGCCACAAAGAAAAGCTTCGATCCCAGGTCAACCGTGTGCGGGAAACCATCAATCAAGTCCTCTACCGAGACACCACGTTAGCAGACAGGATTCGGATATTGTTCCGGGAGCAAGGGATCACCATCGCCAGCATTCTGACTGCATTGGGTTTCATCATATCAACCTTGGTGGTGTCACTGACAGGGGGTACCCCTGTGGGACCTGCCGGCGGCGGAACCCCAAGTGGCGGTGGTGTTAAAGACTGGATAAAAAAACTCGGGGAAGGCCTAGCTAAACTGGCTGGTAAAGCCGCCGAAGCCCTTCCCGGCATCCTGGGTAGCATCGTCTCGTGGTTGTTGGGCGCTCTGGCTAAAACTGCCATGTGGCTCAGTCAAAACCTGTGGGCAGCCATCGTCGCCGTGGCGGGTCTGGTGTACGTAGCGGCTAAGAAATTTTTAACCAAATAAGTCCCAAAGCTACCCCACCAACCACCAGGGCCGTTTTACTATCAATATGATTGGAGGCCTGAATATGGGGGGCCACCTCCTGTGGTGTAGGTTGAACTTTAGACTCCGGGGGTGGCGCCACTATACCCGTTTCACGTGGTGGGATGTGTGGGATATAGGGGGTGTTAATATCGGGGTTGATACCCAACTTTTGATCCGCCGTGGCTATGACTATTTTGTTGTTATAACCCACCACTTTTTTTACTCTCAGTTGCATATCACTCGGAGCCATGTACAGCCCCACGGCGAACACGTAGTTGACTTTCGATCTGGCGTATTCTAACACGTTTTGGTAGCGTTCGATGGCCCGCGGGAGATCAACTGGAGAATTGATAGCATCCTCAACGTTGACAACGAACTGTTTCTGAGCGTCGTAAGCAGTTCCCTTACCGAGGATGTTGGAACGCGTCATCGACTGCGCACCCAACAGCGCCCACACGTACATTCGAATCGAGTCGTTCAACCTGACTACCCCGGCATTAGTAAACCCTTTCGACGTGTCCAGCATGAACATTTTCCACCCGTCTGCGGTTGACTGCTCCACTTTCTGGACTGTGAAAGCAACACCACCTTTAAAGTTCATACGATCATCCCTCCATTCATTACTCGACAAAGCAAAGTCCTGGCGTAGTATATCTCGTTTCAGTAAATCATCACTGACTTCTTTCACTGGTCGCCCCCCATCATAAGGAATACCCAACCCATGGTTCTGGCCCAGCAAACGCCAATCCGTCTTCGGGTTTATTTCGAATTCATTGCAAATACGTTCGTAGGCCCGTCTATCGTACGGGTTGTTTGTTGCGTCCCACGCTTTGTCCTGTGGGAGGGGGGCGCTGATCTCTTTAAGGATACGTCTGACCTGGTAGTACACGTGGAACTTGAACACAGACTGACTCAGCGGTCCACGCCGAGTGTCGGTCAATGTCACACCACACCCCGTTGTAGCGCACCACACGGCAAAGTTGAATTGATTCTGCCAGAACTGCATAGGGTTGTTGAACCAAGCGTGGACTGCCTTGACGTTAGTCACCGAAAGCTTATACTTATCGAACACATCTAAAAGCTGGGCATTGAAATACAACCCAGGAGCAACCACGATCTTCATGGGGGAGAAATCTACGTCCAGTTTAGGGTAAAACATTTGAAACTCTTATATAATGAGTATATATACTCTAACATGTACATAACACTTCCAGGAATAACGAGCGGTGAGGTCGTTCAGCTGACGCACGCGATCGATAACACGTCAGGCCAACTCGAAGTCGCACTCTGCGATATCACCTACCTACCGCAATGGACTAACATCAACGCCAGCAACAATAAGCTGTTCGTCAGTGGAACTCGCAGCCAGATAACTGACGGCTACTACAGCGTGTGCTCTCTAAACGACGAGGTCTTCAAACCCCTGGGAGCCGAACTCAAGATGAACGACTCAAACGGTACAGTGGTGTTAATCAACAACGGAAGAAACCCCTTGAGGCTCGGCCGACCATTAGCGAGGATACTCGGTATGTCTCCTGACGAGATAAAACCAACAACAACCGTCACAGGCACGAAGTTACCCGATCTAGTACCGTACCGAGAGCTGTACATTCATCTCGGTCAGGTGAGCACAACGTACAACATTCAAGGAGGTCACCCTTCCACTATACTGAGAGCAGTGCCGGTGAAAACTGAGAAATACAACGACGGTAGAACCGAGTCGTTTTCACCACGGCAGTATAAGAGATTAACCCAGGGCAACATACCTGAGCTGATAATATCGGTGTTAGATATAAATCATAATCCTGTAAATATAGGATACCTCAGCTTAACGCTTCATGTAAAATGACCAGCGCACAAGGACCCGGAGTGAAAAAATGCGTCAATATCGGGATCTCCGACCTCGGAGACATGCGCGGTTTCGACGCTCCCGGAGTAGATGGTAAATCGTACGCATTGCAACTGAAAAACAACATTTACAAACGCGTTGAAGTCCCCTCCGGTGGAACCCTAAGTGATATAGTAGATACCACAAGAGCAACAGTCAACACTAAGTACGCCCTTGTCAACACCGGTAATAACTGGATAATATACCCATCGTTCGGGGGTAAACTGTTCGACTTAGACGATGTTGAGAGCACTACCGTCGCCCGAAACAAGCCATATATGCTCATCTTCACCGAAGATGACAAGTGGGTGTTGTTACCCGATAACGACTGGTTTCTCAATATTAGGCTCGGCTCCCCCTACGTATTCACGGATAACAAAGACAAACACCTAAACAAAGTCGTGAACAATGGAACCCTGCTCGTGGCTTACGTCCCAACTCAGAGACGTAGCATAGTCGTCAGCCCACTCGACACTATGGCAGCCCACATGCTATCGAGTAAACCGGCCATACAAAACGTGACATTACAGTTGGTGTCTGAATTCGAAGGCGTGGCCAGTATACTAGAGAGTCTACCGGCAAACTCAACACTGATCATCAAAGTCTACCTAGGGGAACCATCGGGGAATAATATCGAGATCGTGAAGGGGATCAAACTCGGGTGGGGGAAACGACACCAGTATCAAGTTTGCAACGTTTACGTGCGGGTGGGTGTCGGCTCCAACACCAGTCTGCAGGGGGTCAACGTGATCGTGGAAAACAAGATATCACTAACCAAGATCTTCCTGCCTGACAACATACACTTCATGGGTATGAAGTTCACCCCTGAATTATTATCAGAAAACCAGTTGGAAATTATATCGTAATAGTATAATAATGACCAGTCATCATCCCAACACTACGCTTAACGACCTAGGAGATACGGAGGGATTCGATCAGCCTGGTGAGGAAGACACCTTATATATCCTGCACTTCAAAGACAACGTGTACAGACGGGTGTCGTTATCAGATTTTAAAGAGCCCAAATGGCTGATCAACTTAACACTCGCCTCACCTTATATCACAATAGACGTAGATACGGGGGGATATATCTCTAAGATTAGGAACAACGGTATCTTGGTCGTGGATTTCATTCCGGAGAAGGAATTAGTATACATAGAATCTATTGGTCACGAAAAAAAGGGGTTAAGGGCTTGGCCAAACAATAAATTAATATTTAGCAATAATACTTATGGCATAGGTTTTGATATATTCCCCCCTTTCACACTCATCATAGAAGTCTTCTTTTATTTAAACAATGAAAACACCTCAAGAGTACACCAAATTTTACCCGGGGTGTCAATACACTGGTATGACGAACACATAGACCAATATTGTCGCATTGTTATACAACGGGATACCATGGGTCCTATAAACCGCTTAATAAGCCTCAGTGGGGTTTTTATTACAACAGGAAATTCTATTAGACTCTCACCTATTGCCCTGAGTAGTAATCTAGAACTTGTAGACTTCAAATACATTGATAGACTATTAACTGAAACCCAATTAAAATATCTTTCAAGATATATATTATAGGATGGGCCTGTACCCAGGCGTAGATGAAGTAGCGAAGACGCTGGAAACTGTAGATGGGTTCCGCTTGAGGCAGTTATGTGACGTGAAACGCCAACTAGAACAAGACCGTGACACGCGGAAAGCACTATATAAAAAGTACCATAGAGCTTTCAATATCTTGGACGGGGCTGACACTACCCTTATGACAACCAGCATGGGACTAGGGGCGGCAGGTGTTGGATTGTTAGCTACCATCGTGGCTACACCTATAGTGCT